>NC_091282.1:1026131620-1026777864 GCF_032444005.1 Ranitomeya imitator | reverse complement strand
AATGGATGCCAAAACCTATTTCACTAATAATGGACATGGTAACGGTTCAGTACATGAACACAAAAATCCGATAAGTAAAAAATGTACACAGGAACCAATTATATAAAAACATTGCAATTTTATTGAAAAAAAACCCACAAAAGTGAAAAACATACAAACATCATAGGTATTAAAAAGTGGGAAACCAAAATTTGGCAGATGAACCCACCATG
This sequence comes from Ranitomeya imitator, assembly GCF_032444005.1. Classification (NCBI taxonomy): domain Eukaryota; kingdom Metazoa; phylum Chordata; class Amphibia; order Anura; family Dendrobatidae; genus Ranitomeya; species Ranitomeya imitator. The sequence goes on along the minus strand of NC_091282.1, from coordinate 1,026,777,652 downwards.
CTTTCTACAGATGCTTTAAGAAATGCGGGGGTTCACTATAAATCTGAAAAAATGTGCAGTAGGAAAGGAAAAAGCCAAGAACTTGAGCTATGTCATCATCTGGCCAGTCATCATATGGCCGCAACCGCTTTCCAAGAAGCAAGGGAGGACGTTTCTTGGAATTGTGGGACATTACCGGCGATTCATCTCAAGTTTTGCCATAATCACCATACCATTGACAGATCTCCTTAAAGGCATCAAATTGACGATAATTAAATGGACTGATGACTCAGAGATGGCATTCCAGGAGTTGAAGGGCGCTTTGTGTAAACATCCATTTCTGGTCGTGCAAGACTTCAGCAAAGAATTTGTGGTCCAGATAGATGCATCAGAAGTCGGGTTGGGAACAGTGCTGTCTCCCATCCTGTATCTAAGCAGGAAGCTCTTGTCATGCGAGAAAAGTATGCCATTGGGGAGAAGGAGTGTCTAGCTATAAAACAGGCTGTGTATACGCTGAAGTATTATCTACTAGACCGGAGGTTCAATCTTGGGTCAGACCATGCTCCTCTGAGATGGTTAAAGGAAAAGAATGGTAAGAATGCCCGAGTGACTCGGTGGTTCTTAAACCTCCTATATTTCAGGTTCCATGTAAAACATAGACCCATAAAGTTACACGAGAACGCAGATGCCCCTCCCAAATTCCTTGTTTGGTATCCGAAGATGCAAAAGCTCCCGGCTTTTGGGAGAGGGGGGAATATGTGACAGGGCCACTGGTGCCATATGTGAGTGGAGATATGTGTCACAAAGGTTGTTATCCTGCAAAATGTGAAAGCCATAAGTTTTCCTCCAGCATGATAAGTGTTGAGAGTAAACCAGTCATTACCAGGGTCTGGCTTTTATGGTGAGTAGGTGTAAGAGATGGGCGAGATGCCTACTCACTATATCTCCACCTCAATGGTGTGGTTGTAGAGACTTAAATGACCAACCACTGTTTTTTTTCTATCTGTTAGGTTTTGGAGGAAGGAAGCCTCAAGGTTGAAGCTCCAGTGAGAGCTACGGTGTGCTTGCACAGAAGGCTGGAGCCATACCGGAAAAAACTTTGTATGGACTTTTTATTTTCACTTGTGCCAGAAAGGCTGTTTGTGTTACTATTTTGACTTATGGTTTATGAAGTAATAAATGACCCAGAGACTTTAACATAAAATGTTCCTGTGTCTACCTCGGGGAGCAGCTGAGTGAGCCTATCTGCCAAACTGGCTAAAAGGGCAAAATGAGCAATTGTAAGAATGCAGTGCCATATAAAATGACAATTTCAAAATATTTAGAGGAAATAAACTTTGATAGGAGTGATTATTTAAATACAAACATCACCCTCCCAATATTCAGTGGGTACGGAAAGTATTCACACCGCTTTCAATTTTACACTCTTTGTTTCATTGCAGCCATTTGGTAAATTCAAAAAGTTCATTTTTTTTCTCATTAATGTACAATCTGCACCTCATCCATCTTGACTGAAAAAAAAAACAGAAATGTAGTAATTTTTGCAAATTTATTAAAAAAGAAACACTGAAATGTCACATGGTCATAAGTATTCAGACCCTTTGCTCAGTATTGATTAGAAGCACCCTTTTGAGCTAGTACAGCCATGAGTCTTCTTGGAAATTATGTAAGTTTTCAGATCCTCTCCAGTTCTATCAGGTTGGATGGTGAATGTTGGTGGACAGCCATTTTCAGGTCACTCCAGAGATGCTCAATTGTGTTTAGGTCAGGGCCCTGGCTGAGCCAGTCAAGAATGGTCACAGAGTTGTTCTGGAGCCACTCCTTTGATATTTTAGCTGTGTGCTTAGTCATTGTCTTGTTGGAAGGTGGACCTTTGGCCAAGTCTGAGGTCGAGAGCATTCTGGAAAAGGTTTTCATCCAGGATATCTCTGTACTTGGCAGTATTCATGTTTTTTTCAATGGCAACAGTTGTCCTGTCCCTACAGCTGAAAAACACCCCCATTCAATGATGCTGCCACCATCATGTTTCACTGTTGGGATTGTATTGGGAAGGTGATGAGCAGTGCCTGGTTTTCTCCAAACATACCGCTTAGAATTATCACTAAAAGGTCTATCTTCGTCTTATCAGACCAGAGAATCTTATTTCACGTAGCCTGGGAGTCCTTCATGTGTTTTTTAGCAAACTCTATGCGGGCTTCCATATGTCTTGCACTGAGGAGAGGCTTCCAGTAGGGCACTTTGCCATAAAGGCCCGACAGGCGGAGAGCTGCAGTGATAGTTGACTTTATGGAACTTTCTCTGATTTCTCTACTGCATCTCTGGAGCTCAGACACAGTGATCTTGGGGTTCTTCTTTATCTCTCTCACCAAACCTCTTCTCCCACGACTGCTCAGTTTGGCTGAACGGCCAGGTTTAGGAAGACTTCTGGTGGTCCCAAACTTCTTCAATTTAAGGATTATGGAGGCCACTGTGCTCTTAGGAACCTTGAGTACTGCAGAAGTTCTGTTATAACCTTGGCCAGATCTGTGCCTTGCCACAATTTTGTCTCTGAGCTCCTTAGCCAGTTCCTTTGACTTCATGATTCTCATTTGGTCTGACATGCACTGTTAGCTGTGAGGTCCTTTAACCCCTTCATGACCCAGCCTATTTTGACCTTAAAGACCTTGCCGTTTTTTGCAATTCTGACCAGTGTCCCTTTATGAGGTAATAACTCAGGAACGCTTCAACGGATCCTAGCGGTTCTGAGATTGTTTTTTCGTGACATATTGGGCTTCATGTTAGTGGTAAATTTAGGTCAATAAATTCTGCATTTATTTGTGATAAAAACGGAAATTTGGCGAAAATTTTGAAAATTTTGCAATTTTCACATTTTGAATTTTTATTCTGTTAAACCAGAGAGATATGTGACACAAAATAGTTAATAAATAACATTTTCCACATGTTTACTTTACATCAGCACAATTTTGGAAACAAAATTTTTTTTTGTTAGGAAGTTATAAGGGTTAAAATTTGACCAGCGATTTCTCATTTTTACAACGAAATTTACAAAACCATTTTTGTTAGGGACCACCTCACATTTGAAGTCAGTTTGAGGGGTCTATATGGCTGAAAATACCCAAAAGTGACACCATTCTAAAAACTGCACCCCTCAAGGTACTCAAAACCACATTCAAGAAGTTTATTAACCCTTCAGGTGCTTCACAGCAGCAGAAGCAACATGGAAGGAAAAAATGAACATTTAACTTTTTAGTCACAAAAATTATCTTTTAGCAACAATTTTTTTATTTTGCCAATGGTAAAAGGAGAAACTGAACCACGAAAGTTGTTGTCCAATTTGTCCTGAGTACGCTGATACCTCATATGTGGGGGTAAACCACTGTTTGGGCGCACGGCAGGGCTTGGAAGGGAAGGAGCGCCATTTGACTTTTTGAATCAAAAATTGGCTCCACTCTTTAGCGGACACCATGTCACGTTTGGAGAGCCCCCGTGTGCCTAAAAATTGGAGCTCCCCCACAAGTGACCCCATTTTGGAAACTAGACGCCCCAAGGAACTTATCTAGATGCATAGTGAGCACTTTGAACCCCCAGGTGCTTCACAAATTGATCCGCAAAAATGAAAAAGTACTTTTTTTTCACAAAAAAATTCTTTTAGCCTCAATTTTTTCATTTTCACATGGGCAACAGGATAAAATGGATCCTAAAATGTGTTGGGCAATTTCTCCTGAGTACACCAATACCTCACATGTGGGGGTAAACCACTGTTTGGGCACATGGTAAGGCTCGGAAGGGAAGGAGCGCCATTTGACTTTTTGAATGAAAAATAATTTCCATCGTTAGCGGACACCATGTCGCGTTTGGATAGCTCCTGTGTGCCTAAACATTGGCGCTCCCCCACAAGTGACCCCATTTTGGAAACTAGACCCCCCAAGGAACTTATTTAGATGCCTAGTGAGCACTTTAAACCCTCAGGTGCTTCACAAATTGATCTGTAAAAATGAAAAAGTACTTTTTTTTCACAAAAAAATTCTTTTCGCCTCAATTTTTTCATTTTCACATGGGCAGTAGGATAAAATGGATCATAAAATTTGTTGGGCAATTTCTCTCGAGTACGTCGATACCTCATATGTGGGGGTAAACCACTGTTTGGGCACTCGGCAGGGCTCGGAAGGGAAGGCGCGCCATTTGACTTTTTGAATGGAAAATTAGCTCCAATTGTTAGCGGACACCATGTCGCGTTTGGAGAGCCCCTGTGTGCCTAAACATTGGAGCTCCCCCACAAGTGACCCCATTTTGTAAACTAGACCCCCCAAGGAACTTATCTAGATGCATATTGAGCACTCTAAACCCCCAGGTGCTTCACAGAAGTTTATAACGCAGAGCCATGAAAATAAAAAATAATTTTTCTTTCCTCAAAAATGATTTTTTAGCCTGGAATTTCCTATTTTGCCAAGGATAATAGGAGAAATTGGACACCAAATATTGTTGTCCAGTTTGTCCTGAGTACGCTGATACCCCATATGTGGGGGTAAACCACTGTTTGGGCGCACGGCAGGGCTCGGAAGGGATGGCACGCCATTTGGCTTTTTAAATGGAAAATTAGCTCCAATCATTAGCGGACACCATGTCACGTTTGGAGAGCCCCTGTGTGCCTAAACATTGGAGATCCCCCAGAAATGACACCATTTTGGAAACTAGACCCCCAAAGGAACTAATCTAGATGTGTGGTGAGGACTTTGAACCCCCAAGTGCTTCACAGAAGTTTATAATGCAGAGCCATGAAAATAAAATAAAAAAATTATTTTCTCAAAAATGATCTTTTAGCCTGCAATTTTTTATTTTCCCAAAGGTAACAGGAGAAATTTGACCCCAAAATTTGTTGTCCAGTTTCTCCTGAGTACGCTGATACCCCATATGTGGGGGTAAATCACTGTTTGGGCACATGCCGGGGCTCGGAAGTGAAGTAGTGACGTTTTGAAATGCAGACTTTGATGGAATGCTCTGTGGGCGTCACGTTGCGTTTGCAGAGCCCCTGATGTGGCTTAACAGTAGAAACCCCCCACAAGTGACCCCATTTTGGAAACTAGACCCCGAAAGGAACTTATCTAGATGTGTGGTGAGCACTTTGAACCCCCAAGCGCTTCATAGAAGTTTATAATGCAGAGCCGTGAAAATAATAAATACGTTTTCTTTCCTCAAAAATAATTATTTAGCCCAGAATTTTTTAATTTTCCCAAGGGTAACAGGAGAAATTTGACCCCAATATTTGTTGTCCAGTTTCTCCTGAGTACGGTGATACCCCATATGTGGGGGTAAACTACTGTTTGGCCACATGCCAGGGCTTGGAATTGAAGTAGTGACGTTTTGAAATGCAGACTTTGATGGAATGCTCTGCGGGCGTCACGTTGCGTTTGCAGAGCCCCTGATGTGCCTAAACAGTAGAAACCCCCCACAAGTGACCCCATTTTGGAAACTAGACCCCGAAAGGAACTTATCTAGATGTGTGGTGAGCACTTTGAACCCCCAAGTGCTTCATAGAAGTTTATAATGCAGAGCCGTGAAAATAATAAATACGTTTTCTTTCCTCAAAAATAATTATTTAGCCCAGAATTTTTTATTTTCCCAAGGGTTACAGGAGAAATTGGACCCCAAAAGTTGTTGTCCAGTTTCTCCTGAGTACGCTGATACCCCATGAGTGGGGGTAAACCACTGTTTGGGCACACGTCGGGGCTCAGAAGGGAAGTAGTGACTTTTGAAATGCAGACTTTGATGGAATGGTCTGCGGGTGTCACGTTGCGTTTGCAGAGCCCCTGGTGTGCCTAAACAGTAGAAACCCCCACAAGTGACCCCATTTTAGAAACTAGACCCCCCAAGGAACTTATCTAGATATGTGGTGAGCACTTTGAACCCCCAAGTGCTTCACAGACGTTTACAACGCAGAGCCGTGAAAATAAAAAATCATTTTTCTTTCCTCAAAAATTATGTTTTAGCAAGCATTTTTTTAGATTCACAAGGGTAACAGGAGAAATTGGACCCCAGTAATTGTTGCGCAGTTTGTCCTGAGTATGCTGGTACCCCATATGTGGGGGTAAACCACTGTTTGGGCACACGTCACGGCTCGGAAGTGAGGGAGCACCATTTGACTTTTTGAATACGAGATTGGCTGGAATCAATGGTGGCGCCATGTTGCGTTTGGAGAACCCTGATGTGCCTAAACAGTGGTAACCCCTCAATTCTAACTCCAACACTAACCCCAACACACCCCTAACCCTAATCCCAACTGTAGCCATAACCCTAATCACAACCCTAACCACAACCCTAATTCCAACCCTAACCCTAAGGCTATGTGCCCACGTTGCGGATTCGTGTGAGATATTTCCGCACCATTTTTGAAAAATCCGCGGGTAAAAGGCACTGCATTTTACCTGCAGATTTTCCGCGGATTTCCAGTGTTTTTTGTGTGGATTTCACCTGCGGATTCCTATTGAGGAACAGGTGTAAAACGCTGCGGAATCCGCACAAAGAATTGACATGCTGCGGAAAATACAACGCAGCGTTTCCGCGCGGTATTTTCCGCACCATGGGCACAGCGGATTTGGTTTTTCATATGTTTACATGGTATTGTAAACCTGATGGAACACTGCTGCGAATCCGCAGCGGCCAATCCGCAGCCAAATCCGCACAGTGTGCACATAGCCTAATTCTAAAGGTATGTGCACACGCTGCGGAAAACGCTGCGGATCCGCAGCAGTTTCCCATGAGTTTACAGTTCAATGTAAACCTACGGGGAAAAAAAATCGCTGTACACATGCTGCGGAAAAACTGCACGGAAACGCAGCGGTTTACATTCCGCAGCATGTCACTTCTTTGTGCAGATTCCGCAGCGGTTTTACAACTGCTCCAATAGAAAATCGCAGTTGTAAAACCGCAGTGAAATGCGCAGAAAAAAACGCGGTAAATCCGCCATAAATCCGCAGCGGTTTAGCACTGCGGATTTATCAAATCCGCAGCGGAAAAATCCGCAGAGGACCAGAATACGTGTGCACATACCGAAACCCTAACCCTAGCCCTAACCCTAACCCTAACCCTACCCCTAGCCCTAACCCTAGCCCTAACCCTACCCCTAACCCTAACCCTACCCCTAACCCTAACCCTACCCCTAACCCTAACCCTACCCCTAACCCTAACCCTACCCCTAACCCTACCCCTAACCCTAACCCTATTCTAACATTAGTGGAAAAAAAAAATTTCTTTATTTTTTTATTGTCCCTACCTATGGGGGTGACAAAGGGGGGGTCATTTATTATTTTTTTTATTTTGATCACTGAGATATAATCTATCTCAGTGATCAAAATGCACTTTGGAACGAATCTGCCGGCCGGCAGATTCGGCGGGCGCACTGCGCATGCGCCCGCCATTTTGGAAGATGGCGGCGCCCAGGGAGAAGACGGACGGGACCCCGGCTGGATCGGTAAGTATGATGGGGTGGGGGGGGGACCACGGGCAGGGGGATCGGAGCACGGGGGGAGGAATCGGAGCGCGGGAGGGGTGGAACGGAGCACGGGGGGCGTGGAACGGAGCACGGGGGGGCTGGAATGGAGCATGGGGGGGTGGAACGGAGCACCGGGGGGGTGGATCGGAGTGCAGGGGGGGTGATTGGAGCACGGGGGGGTGATTGAAGCAGGGTGGGAGCGGACAAGAGCACGGGGGGGAGCGGAGCACTGGACAGAGGGGAGCCGGAGCAGTGTACCGGCCAGATCGGGGGGCTGGGGGGGCGATCGTTGGGGTGGGGTGGGGGCACATTAGTATTTCCAGCCATGGCCGATGATATTTCAGCATCGGCCATGGCTGGATTGTAATATTTCACCAGTTATAATAGGTGAAATATTACAAATCGCTCTGATTGGCAGTTTCACTTTCAACAGCCAATCAGAGCGATCGTAGCCACGAGGGGGTGAAGCCACCCCCCCTGGGCTAAACTACCACTCCCCCTGTCCCTGCAGATCGGGTGAAATGGGAGTTAACCCTTTCACCCGATCTGCAGGGACGCGATCTTTCCATGACGCCACATAGGCGTCATGGGTCGGATTGGCACCGACTTTCATGACGCCTACGTGGCGTCATGGGTCGGGAAGGGGTTAAAGACAGGTGTGTGCCTTTCCAACTCAAGTTCTATCACTTTAATTAAACTCAACTGGACTCCAATGAAGGAGTGGAACGATCTCAAGGAGGATCACAAGGAAATGGACAGCATGTGACATAAATATTACTGTCTAAACAAAGGGTCTGAATACTTATGATTGTGTGATATTTTTTTAATTTTTTATTAAATTTGCAAAAATTTCTATATTGATGTTTTTTTCAGTCAAGATGGGAGGCAGAGTACATTAATGTGAAAAAATGATCTTTTTTGAATTTACCAAATGGCTGCAATGAAACAAAGAATGAAAAATGTAAAGGGGTATGAATACTTTCCGTACCCACTGTAGTATTGAAATAATGAAGCCTAGCCATTGTTAAACATACATGATATTAGCTATGAGATTATGCAATAACTACCCTTATAGCAGTTCAAAAAGTCTTTCTCTTCCGACAGTGTGCCTTGATGCACTACTGCCTGAGCATATCTTTAGAGTGATGGCATCAATTGTGTTTGTGTATTTATATCATATTGAACAAAAGGACAATATTACATAAACACACAACCTTATGTAACCATCTTATGTATCTACCCAATGGAGTAGATCCTGCCTCTTCACTGACCTAACAATATAAAATCAGGCACAAGGCCCTTCATAGCTTTCATTGAGAGTCCTCTGATAAGGAGGATGGATGAGGATGTAGCCGGTCGAGGGAGGGCTGGTTGTGCAGCGGAACAAAGGTTAGCGTAGTTGAAGGCTTCTCAGAAGAGGTAGGTCTTCAGGTGCAATATATTGCATTAACCCTTATTTTATTACCATTTCATTTAGATATGAATATGACTTCTCAGTCGAAAAAAAGACACTTTTGCTATGTTTTATACTAAGACATCCATCACCAGTATTTCACACTATGCACTTGTAGATCTTTACAAATATTAAAAGTAGAGGTGACCAAAAAGGATGGATTATTCTCACTAAGCTTTAGAGAAAGGTCTTAAAAATGATGAAACTGTCACTATTTGAGAGTGTCATAGCTTGGGGAATGACTGCAAAGACAAATTCTAATAAACAAACAGCAAATTAAGCCTAATGTGTGTGCTGCATTTCTGCAATAAATTTTTATGTCAACAAGCATGTTTGTTGTAGTAACATAGTGGTTTAAGTGAGAAGCCCGAACCATAAACCATCTTAGCCACAAGCCTGATATAAAAACATACCCCTGCAGAGTAAAATCTACATTACAGAGACCACACAGAGTCAACAAAACATGGCAGTGCTCCACAGGAAAGATTATGAAATCACATAAGAAGAGTATGTTATGATGGTTTCTAGTACTAGGAACACAAACACTTGGCTTACCTGAAAAAATAAAGAATTCACTTTGTGTGTCAGGGTTAATAGGAAAACATTCAAACATCACAAGTAGAGATGGGTGGACCCATGGATGTTCAGGTCTGGCACGTTCAGCTAAACAGTTAAAAAAAAAAAATTTGGTTCGAGTACCAGAACAGTACCCGGACCCGAACCCAGACACTATTCAATTAAATAGTGGGCCCGACCATCCAGCATTTGACAAACTGTCAAACACTGCCTTTGATCAGGGGTAAAATCATTACAGCTGTTCAGAGAGCCGCAGTTTCCATGCTGTCAAATAATAGCATGAGCCCGCAACTATGATCAGCGATAAAAAGTTTACCTCTGGTCACTTGGGTCTGTTGATGGGACTACTACTCCTATCAGCCGACGCCTGAGGCCGCAAATAGCAGCGAGAGCAGGTGGAAACTGATTGGAGTATTCATCAGTCAGTGCCTGTGTTCTAAATTAATAATTAAAAAACAAAACTGACAGCTGCGGGCTTCAACCCTCAGTTATCAGCTTTAGCAAAGTTGATTATGGTAATGAACGGAAGAGGAGGCACAGGTGGTGAAGTTCACATTCTTTTTTATTGATATTTTTGTGGAACCTCGGGACCATGTTCCGGGGGTTCCAAAGGGGGCATGACTATGTGAGCAGACACCCGTGGTAAGTCCCCTCAAACAGGGTCAGGATGGAATGCATGGGGGACACGAGTGCTACCACCAGCTAGACCCCAGACACGTGGCAGCACGTGTCAAGTTGTAGGCCCCTCTGAGTTCCAGTTTAGTAAAGATCTTGGCCACTCTGAGATGATCAAACAGCTCTAAAATAATAGGTAACAGGTGCCTGTTCTTTACTGTGATCTGGTGCAGCCCCTTGTAATCAATATAGGGCAGTAGAGACCCGTATGTTTTCTTCACGAAGAAGAATCCTGCCACTGCCGGCAATGATGACTTCTGGATAAATCCTCTGGCCAGGCTCTCCGGGATGTAATCAGACATAGACTGGGTCTCTGCTTGAGAAAGAGGATAGATTCCCCCTCGACTTGGAGATGTTCCAGGAAGCAGATCAATCGGACAGTCATACGAGCTATGCGGAGGTAGACTCTCTGCTTCCTTTTTCCCAAAGACATCAGCGAAGGCCCAGTAAGAGGAAGGTAGACCCAGCAGAGCAGTTGGCAGGACTGGAGGTGGAACAGGTTGAATAGGGATGATACACCGGTCCCAGCAGGAGTTCCCCCAACGCAAAACCTCTCCCATCTTCCAATTTAAGACTGGTTCATGCATCCAGAGTCAGGGTAGACCTAAAAGCAAGGGGTGAGAAAAACCAGGCAACACATTAAAGTGGATTCTTCCCGAATGCGTTAGACCTACCTGAAGTTCCACTGGAATAGTCTGGAACTGAATGAGCTCGGTCAGGAGCTTTCCATCCATGGATGTCACCTGTAATGGATCTGGAAGATGCTGAACTGGTATATGGTACAGATCCACGGTCGCCTGCTGAATGAGATTCCCGGTGGCTCCGGATTCCAGGTGACAGATTTCCGAAAATGTTACCGTTCCGAAGGACATGGAAACCGTTATTTGCAGTGACGGAGAGTGATGTTCCTTACTTAGGGTAGCCTCCCCTACAGACCCTAGGCACTGGAGTTTCACTACTTCTTTGGGCAGGAGCGGATCGGATGCTCAGAACTGCCACAGTAGAAACAGCTCCCTTCCAGGCGATGCGCCTCCTGTGTGGTTGGCCAAGCTTACTTGATCCACTTCCATAGCCTCAGGAGAGGAGGACGAAGTCAGGGAGACCGCAGGTTTTGGTGATCTAGAAAGCAGATGATAGGGTCTCTTATCACGTTTGATGATCTTCTTGGAACATTCCTGAAACTGTAGGTCTATCCGGACTGCCAGGGAAATCAGGTCATCCAGACTTGTAGGCACGTCCCATCCTGCCATCTCATCCTTTACTCTTCCCAAAAGACCTTCCCAGAAGGCGGCCACCAATGCCTCATTGTTCCAGGATAACCGAAGTTGTCAACGTGGCATGACCGTGTTCATCAAAGGTCCTAAATGCCAATTTAGACACACAATGCACAGGGTACCCTTAGTTTAACCCTGTGCCTATAAGGAGATGATACAATATCAGTCCTGCGCATACATACATAAACCTACAATTAACTGCACAAAAGAGACCTAAACAACCAAACAAACTAATAACAATTACATTACCTCTGGTCTGATGGTGCCATGACCCCTGGTGGCACCATCAGACCAGAGGTAATGTAATTGTTATTAGTATGGTTGTTACCCGTTATTCTGCCGCAAGTATTATGGACCTGTTAGTGGAGCATAAGGGACTATGCCGTTGAGGCAGGAATGATTTGCAGTCCACGTGGCCATTGATTTATGTGGTAGTGGGTTATATGGTTGTAACAATTATCTCTGGTCTTGGGTGTCTATATGTTGGTACTATTCCCATCAATAGTGTTTTATTATAGATGTATTATTAATAAAAGCATTTGAAATTATTTGTATGTTTAGGTCTCTTTTGTACCGTTAATTGTAGGTTTATATCATCAAAGGTCCTGCAGAATGCTTCTAGAAAAAACTGGAGATTAGTAACCCTCTCTCCCACAGCGGATTCACCCAGGCGAGGGCCTCTCCAGCAAGTTGAGACATAATTAAACCCACCTTGGCCTTATCAGAAGCAAACATATGCTTCAGGAGTTCAAAGTGCAGTGTGCACTGGTTAATGAACCCCCGACACTGAACGGGGTCACCATGGACGTGTGTGGGAGCTGCCAAGCGAGAACCTTTACTTGCTGTGTAACTAGATACCTGGATGCCGGTAGCAGAGCTGGGTACAGTCGAAGAAATCAGGGAATCCATGCAAGTAGACAAGTTGCGCAGATAGGTCGTGTTCCTGTTCTGTTGATCCCTCAGACAGGTAACCTCTTAACATAGCTCCACGGCCAGAGGTACCTGGGATCCTGCGGTATTGATTTTTTTGTGGATCCTCGAGACCACAGTCCGGGGGGCTCCGAAGGGTTATGACTACGTGAGCCCCAGACACCCATGGTAAGTCCCCTTAAACAGGGTCGGAATGGAATGCATGGGGGACACATGTGCTACCTCCAGTTAGACCCTGGACAAGTGGCAGCTGTCCCAGCGGGACTGACAGACAAGCAGGGTTAACAGATGTTGTGGAGCTGACCAGTGGATTCCGGGTGTGCGGGTAGGAGCTGGCACCGGTGGTACTGGTGTTGTCCAGAGGTATTGATGGCTGAATGTTGGGATATGATGGAACTGGCGTAAGCAGAACAGATGTCATCCAGGATGGCTGGGTAACAGATAGCTGATAGTCTGCGGAGACAAACAGTGTAAGCGGAGCACTGGTAGAGCACTTCAGAAGCTAAAGCACACACTTGCCGAAACTGGGAGCTAGCAACAGAGGATACTTGTTGCTCAGGCACCCTCCCTATGGCGGAGGGCTAGAACTAGTAATTACTAACATGCCATTGGTCTGAAGTACTTTTTGAAAAATGCGTGCCAGGAAGCAGGGGAAAGAGAGGAAGCAGAGGCTGCAGCAGGATGGTGTGGGGCCGGCACAGAGTGGGAGTTCCGTTGGGGAACCGGCAAAGGTACGGTACCGGGATCGGGTGTAACAGTTATCAAGAATAGAGGGTCTCCACACCATTTCATAAAATTATTTAATTAAATTTTTGACAACCAGCCAAGATAAAGCAGACAGCTGGGGGTTAGTATTCTCAGGTTGGTAAGGGGCCATGAATATTGGCCCCCACAGCTTAAAAATAGCAGCCTGCAGCCTCCCAGAAAAGACACATCTATTACATGTGCCAATTCTGGCTCTTTGCCTGACTCTTCTCACTTGCCATGTGGTAGTGGCAAGTAGGGTTCATATTTGTGAAGTTAATGTCACCTTTGTGTTATCCAGTGACATCAAGTCTATGGCTAGTAATGAATAGGTGTCTATAAGAGCCATGGTTCCTGTAATGAAACAAAAATATAAAACAACCATATACCTCATCTGTCCATCGTTCTGTAATCCATGTTTTGGGATAGTAAGTTTTCACCCTGGACAATGCCAAGATGTGACTTCCAGGCTGAGAATCACTGACAAAAAGTCTCATGATTCAGCGCTTAGCTCAGAGAAATTAGAAATTTCTCCCAGTGAACTGCAGTGAACTCACCTCAGCATCATGAGATTTTTTCTCACTGTCCTAGCGGTGATCTCACCGGAGGTCACCACAGGTTCCTGGCCCTGGGCGCCCATGTAAAAGGAAAATTTAATAATGTTTATGTTTGTGATGCCGCCACCTGTGGTATTTGGTCAGTGGGGACTGAAGCTGCTTTAAAGGGAACCTGTCACCCCAAAAATAGAAGATGAGCTAAGCCCACCTGCATCAGGGGCTTATCTACACCATTCTGGAATGCTGTAGATAAGCCCCTGATGTAACCTGAAAGGTAAAAAAAAGAGGTAAGATTATACTCACCCAAGGGCGGTCCCGGTTCTGTTTGGGCCCGATGGGAGTTGCGGTCTGGTCCGGGGCCTCCCATCTTCATAGGATGACTTCCTCCTCTTGTCTTCACCCTGTGGCTCTGGCGCAGGTGTACTTTGTCTGAGGGCAGAGCACAGTACTACAGTGCGCAGGCTCCAGGAAAGGTCAGAGTGGCCTGGCACCTGCGCACTGCAGTACCCTCCACGATAAGGGCCATCTCCATAGGACAATTCCTTCAGGCTCGAAGGATTTGCACCTCTGATTCTATGTTCGAGGGGCAGGCTGTGGACCTTGGGGAGAGGTTTAAAGCACGTGGGTATAGTGGTCATTCGATTAAGTAGGGTTACCTTAGCGCTAAAAAGACCAAAAGAAATGATTTACTGGTTGAGGGGAAAAAGGGTAATAAAAAGAAAAGAGAATGGGAGGGGCAACCAAGATTTGTATCTACGTACAATCACAGATGGGACCTGATGAGATCTATCATTAATAAACACTGGTCTGTCTTATTGACGGATTCAGTGCTACGTAAACATCTGTCGGACCGGCCTCTGATGACAGCATGCAGAAGTGCTAATAAACGTGACATGGTGGTACATAGCCACTATGTCGCGAAAACCCCTAGTCTTTTTGGTGTGGGACAACAGAAAATTTTTTTTTTCCATGTGGGAGTTGTCTCGCGTGTAAGAACTTGGTGAGATCCACATCGTTCACGTCATCGGGTGGACTACGCTGTATGTACGTGCAATTTAATTTATGTTGGATTAACCTCACGCGAATTGCGCATACGCGTCCGTGAACACGTACGTGACATTATGGGAGCCCGAGACGTGGACGATGTGGATAATTTGAAACCAATACCCAGACATTTTCGCTTACACCATCAATGTAACCCCAAACATTTAAGAATATGGGGGATTGACAGGGTGCGTGCTGGCATCAGAGGAGGTGATTTGAAGCGTAGATTGGCACAATGCGAATGTAGGTGGATAACTCTACTTAATACCATTTCCCCATTAGGGCTCAATGAACATCTCAGTTTCAGTTCTTTTTTATAACCAGCCCCTATATACCACTGCTACCTGCCCCTATATACCACTGGTACCTGCTCCTCTATACCACTGCTACCAGCCCCTATATACCACTGCTACCAGCCCCTATATACCACTGCTACCTACCCCTATATACCACTGCTACTAGCCCCTATATACCACTGCTACCTGCTCCTATATACCACTGCAACCTGCCCCTATATACCACTGCTACCTGCCCCTATATACCACTGCTACCTGCTCCTATATACCACTGCTACCTGCCCCTATATACCACTGCTACCTGCCCCTATATACCACTGCTACCTGCTCCTACATATCACTGCTACCTATCCCTATATACCACTGCTACCTGCTCCTATATACCACTGCTACCTGCCCCTATATACCACTGCTACCTGCCTCTATATACCACTGCTACCTACCTCTATATACCACTGCTACCTGCCCCTATATACCACTGCTACCTGCCCCTATATACCACTGCTACCTGCCCCTATATACCACTGCTACCTGCTCCTATATACCACTGCTACCTGCCCCTATATACCACTGCTACCTGCCTCTATATACCACCTACCACTGTCACCAGCCCCTATATACCACCTACCACTGCTACCAGCCCCTGTATACCACTGCTACCTGCCTCTATATACCATCTACCACTGCTGCCTGCCTCCATATACCATCTACCACTGCTGCCTGCCTCTATATACCATCTACCACTGCTGCCTGCCTCTATATACCATCTACCACTGCTGCCTGCCTCTATATACCATCTACCACTGCTGCCTGCCTCTATATACCATCTACCACTGCTACCTCTGTCCTGTGTAGCTAATCTAGTCCTGTGTAGCTAATCCTGTCCTCTGTACAGTATCACACAAGATAGGATTAGATACACGGCGCAGCACAGTATCACACAGGACAGGATTAGATACACGGCTCAGCAGTCAGTATCTAATCCTCTCCTATGCATTCCTCTCCCCCTTGCGTGTCTTTCCCCATTGTGGTTTATTATTTTTGTTGTGGGAGATGAGGGAGTCGAGGATTATGCGTTCGGTATGGTTTAAAAAAGATTAATAAAGGACTTTATTCTGGCTGAGTATTTACAATACATGTGAGATCTATGTGGCGGCATTATGGTTGATCTATATGGCGGTATTATGTGAGAAGCATATGGTGGTATGTGAGAACACTGGCGGTATTATGTGTGATCTATATGGTGGTATGTGAGAACACTGGCGGTATTATGTGTAATCTATATGGCGGTATGTGGCGGTATGTGAGAACACTGGCGGTATTATGTGTGATCTATATGGTGGTATTATGTGAGAACTGTATGACAGTATTGTGTGATCTATTTGATAGTATTGTGTGTGATCTATATGGCAGTATTATGTGAGAACACTATGGCAGTATTATCTTCAGAAAGCGGACGCATTCTATGGTGGTTCTGGCTGAGCACCTGCACGCGGGTCTGGGGTAATAGAGGGGGCAGCATGACCTCCAGTTAGGTGTAGTCAGGGGAAGGCTGGTGAGGTAGCTGAAGAGAGGGGTCTCATTTTTATCGTTACTATATGGCTACATTTCCTTCGCAGCGTCACCCCAGACTGCGCCTGTCGCCTCGCTTTCACACATTGCCAGGACAGGATGGAGAAGACAGGATCTGAGGAGGGGAATGGGGTCTGTATGCAAAGTCTGGATCAGACCAGGCCATCAATCCGCAGAAATGTTTCCTGGATTTTTGTGGAGCAGACGGTCCATCCATGTGTATAAAAGACAGCGCTCTATGTACAATCCCTGGCTGCTCCGCACACCGAACAGGGGGCCCCGATAGGCCAGCACACTGATCTCCTGAAATACTCTGTGCTGCTGTGACCCTGCTCCCTCCACCACATATCTCCCAGAATCCTTGCTGCCTGCCATCCTCGGTGACTGTCTACTTGTCAGTATAAGGCTGCCTTCACACTATCAGTAATTGGTCAGTATTTTACCTCAGTATTTGTAAGCCAAAACCAGGAGTGGGTGATAAATGCAGAAGTGGTGACGTGTTTCTATTATACTTTTCCTCTAATTGTTCCACTCCTGGTTTTGGCTTACAAATACTGATGTAAAATACTGACCACACTCTGCAGTCACCAACAAAATGGCTGCTCACTGGGTTCCTGAATATCATCCTCTCTAATCTCTTAGCAAACACCCAGAAGGGGAGGAGAGGAGACATCACACACGTCTGCAGACTCCGCCCATAATTACTGCAGTGCAGTAATGTGAGCTAGTTGTACACTAGGTTTTTCCGAAATTTCAGCAGCTGCTCCCCCTAGTGTTTAAAAGTGGAAATTCCAAAACTTTTCAAATTATTTTTCATATTTTACTAAATTATAAACAAATGATAATATTTTTTAAGAAAATGTAATAATTAATTCTTTACATTTTTACAATTTCTGAAAAAAATTTTTTTTGATGGCACCTTCCCTTTAAATTTGTCACTCTTTGTTTCATTGCAGCCATTTGGTAGATTCAAAAAAGTTCATTTTTTTCTCATTAATGTACATTCTGCACCCCATCTTGACAGAGAAAAAACAGAAATGTAGAAATTTTTGCATATTTATTAAAAAAGAAAAACTGAAATATCACATGCTCATAAGTATTCAGACCCTTTGCTCAGACACTCATATTTAAGTCACATGCTGTCCATTTCCTTGAGATCCACCTTCAGATGGTTCTACTCCTTTCTTGGAGTCCAGCTGTGTTTAATTAAACTGATAGGACTTGATTTGGAAAGGCACACACCTGTCTATATAAGACCTCACAGCCCACAATGCATGTCAGACCAAATGAGAATCATGAAGTCAAAGGAACTGGCCAAGGAGCTCAGTGACAGAATTGTGGCAAGGCACAGATCTGGCCAAGGTTACAAAAGAATTTCTGCAGTACTCAAGGTTCCTAAGAGCACAGTGGCCTCCATAATCCTTAAATGGAAGAGGTTTGGAACCATCAAAAGTCTTCCTAGACCTGGCCGTCCAGCCAAACTGAGCAATCGTGGGAGAAGAGCCTTGGTGAGAGAGATAAAGAAGAACCCCAAGATCAAAGTGGCTGAACTCCAGAGATTTAGTAGAGAGCTGGGAGAAAGTTCAACAAAGTCAACTATCTCTGCAGCCCTTCACCAGTCTGGCCTTAATGGCAAAGGGACTTAACGAAGCCTCTCCTCAGTGCAAGACATATGAAAGCCCTCATAGAGTTTGCTAAAAAACACATGAATGACTCCAAGACTGAGATGAGAAATAAGATTCTCTGGTCTGGTGAGACAAAGTTAGACCTTTTTAGTGATAATTCTAAGCAGTATGTATGGAGAAAACAAGGCACTGCTCATCACCTGCCAATACAATCCCAACAGTAAAACATGGTGGTGGCAGCATCATGTTATGGGGTGTTTTTCATCTGCAGGGATAGGACGACTGGTTGCCATTGAAGGAAACATAAATGTGGCCAAGTACAGAGATATCCTGGATGAAAACCTCTTCCAGAGTGCTCTAGACCTCAGACTTGGCCGAAGGTCCACCTTCCAACAAGACAATGACCCTAAGCACACAGCTAAAATAGCAAAGGAGTGGCTTCAGAACAACTCTGTGACCATTCTTGAATGACCCAGCCAGAGCCCTGACCTAAACCCAATTAATCATCTCTGGAGTGACCTGAAAATGGCTGTCCACCAATATTCACCATCCAACCTGATGGAACTGGAGAGGATCTGCAAGGAAGAATGGCAGAGGATCCCCAAATCCAGGTGTGAAAAAGATGTTGCATCATTCACAAGAAGACTCATGGCTGTACTAGCTCAAAAGGGTGCTTCTACTCAATAATGAGCAAAGGGTTCAGTTTTTCTTTTTTAATAAATTTGCAAACATTTCTACATTTCTGTTTTTTTTTCAGTCAAAATGGGGTGCAGAGTGTACATTAATGAGAAAAAAATGAACTTTTTAACTTTTTTGAATTTACCAAATGGCTGCAATGAAACAAAGAGTGAAAAAATTAAAGGGGTCTGAATGTTTTTTGTACCCAACTGTACATTATTAAATAGATCTCATACACCTAATGAGGCTCATGTACTTACTTTGACAAACCATGACATAATTGTTGTATAATCCTGTGTGAAGGTTTCTCTGTATAATACTAAAATTTGTATTTTATGAATCCAGCTCTAGTGTAAGCTGCAAACAGACCCAGTGTTATGCTTTCGAACCCTTGAGCCTATGCTTTGTGGTCGGCTTCTCTGTCTGTCAAGTCACAGCAGATACATCTTTTCTCTTGGTGTTTAGCTTTTGCTATCCTTGTTTCAGTCTTTAGGGTAACAGGAGTTTTCGTTTACTCATTTGTCTGCCCTATTACTTTTCGGATGTGGTTGGCATTTTCTGCTGGTGATTGTCTCATTTGGATGGCCAGTCATGCTACTGTAGTTTAAACCAGTGAAACTTTAAGTCAGTGAAAGACCAGCTAGAGTTTATCTCTCTGCTGTTTATATTCTTTACCCTGCACCTATCTTCTCTTTCTTTTTATTAAGTAGGCAGCATATTCTCTTACATTTCGTGGTTTGTATTACCCTCTCTGGAATCTCTTTCTATTTCAGCACACTTCCCCTTCTGTTGATAATATGCACTTTGCTCTGCCCTCCAGTTCATTAGGAGGAACAAAAAGTGCTTGACGCCTTTCAGGCACTAAAGGTCCGAGTTGCCATCACCTAGTCTGTGGTTAAGGCTTTCTCAGATTACACAGGAACCACTAGTAACTGTGGGGTCAGGATTTCTAGTCTGTACAGGAACCCCTCAGGCAGGGTCAGTTGCAGTGGGTGGTTGTGAGTAGGACTTAATCATATTATTAATGCTTCCTTAGTAGCTGGCTGTACTGACATTGTGGACTCCATGATGGTTGTTATTCTCATAGGAAAAGGATAGGCCATAGTTAATAGATCTTTCTTTACTGAAGAACTTGTACAGAAACCAGCAGAGTTGAGAGAATACTTAATTTCTGTTGTAGTTTTGTGTGGCGCTACTGTCACCACAGAATGACTGTTCAAACTAATTACAGATGCACAGAGGCGTGGCCAATCATTTAAATAGACCTGAGAAACCGCTTGTTTTCCCTCTATCCCCAAAATTCACCCCCTTTCTTTTTTTGACAGTTTTGGCTTAATAGAGCCAGAGAAGAGCTTAGGCTGGTTTCACATTTGCGGTTGTGTCCGCAGTGTTTGTGCCGCAATTTTATGCATCCGCAGTGTATTCCTATCTTTAACATTAGGGACGCAGGTGCCTGCAACTGGTTGCGTTTTGCCGCGTTTGACGACGCATGCGTCATTTCGTCGTCTGCAGTTTGGCACAGTAAACGCTACATGTAGTAATTTCAGAGGCTTCAATTTGCCACCTAGAAACGTATGCGGTTGTTAGCGGAAGGAATGCGTTAAAAAAATGCATTTCAGACTATGTGAACGCATGCGTTCGCAAGCACATGTGTTTGCTTGCGTTTGTGAATGCATACGTTGCACCACAGGAAAACCTGTCTAGACACTGATTAGCCACCCCCACATACAAACTGATAAAAGGATGGAGTGGGCATTGGCAGGTCACTACAAAGCAGACTGGGAAGCAGACCAGAAGCAGGAAAGCACCTTGGAAGAAACAATGTGAGTATATCAAAGCCAATGTCTTTATTTTCTATTTTCTGTCTCTATATGTCCTAATTTCTGGTATTTTTGTCTTTCTGCATGCATCAGAATGTCATTTTCTTCTGAGGAGGAACAACGGCCTGGGCATGCACAAGCTCAAAATGTCAGTGAAGTGAGTACTCACCTTTTCAGATTGGTAAGTATTCACTGTCACATCTACACATGTGACACATTTTTTTTCTCCTTTTTATAGAGCAGTTCTTCCACTGCTGCAGAGGCTGAGCAGGAGCAGCGGGGACACGGTCGGGTGGCAAGGCGGCAGCGTGTAAGTATACCTGGCTGACTGTTTATTGTATCCTGACTTTACTATTCTTGAATGTTCATTTCTTTACTTTTCTATTTCTTTACCTTTTTCTTCTTGACTCCTTTTTTTCTTGACTTTCAATATTCATGCCTGTTTTCTGTCTCTGTTGTTTTCTTTCTTTTCCTTATGTTAATGTCTCCAACATTAATGTCTGAATTTATTTTTTAGGTTCCAGAACGGGATGAGGACCTCATTGAAAATGACCTACTAATCTGCCTTGTCCATGAGCGCGTCCTGTCCTGTTGTGGGAAACCCGGTCCCGCGGCACTCGGACAACGTGATGATCCGGCGGCTATGGAATGAGGTGGCAAAAGCAATGTGGGATGGCTGTGACAATGCCCCGACTCGGGTCTGAAATGCATTTTGTAAGTATTGCAATGCAGTGTGATGCAGCAGTGACCTTGGCCGTGATCACACAACTGGGTGTGATGAGAGAAACTCTCAGGAGTTTCTCTCATCACACCCAGTTGTGTGATCACGGTCAAAAGTGCATTGTCTAACCATTATTTATATTTTTCAACAGTGCTCAAAGTCAAAACACATTGGCGTTCGATGAAGGATCGCTTCAACAAGGACCTTCGTCAAGAGAGTTGGGTTCCTAGTGGTTCTGGAGCAAGGATCCGCAAATATAAATATCACTGCTTCCTTGCATTTTTGAGACCGTTCCTTGCCCAGAGAACGTAAGTATTTTTGTGGTGTATTGGATTGTGTTGTATTGCCTAATCTATATTTGTCTATTCCACAGGCATTGGTGCCTTTACTATTGTAAATGTTTGGAACTAATCTTTTTTTTTTTTCACAGCATATGGAGCAGCACTCTTGACCCTGGTTCTGGAGCGGTCCTTTGTCAAACAGTCACGGACTAGTCCCAGCCATCCAGCAGCACTGCAGCAAGTGGGCCTGCAGCACAGACTGGAGACCAGAAAGCTGGTCCATCAGGTGTTCCCCTGTCCCAGTCCTCTGCCTCTTTTTTGGGGGCTCTTCCTGGCAGTGGCAGAGGGCCTCGGACACGTCACTCATGCCCGAGTTTTTGCACTTGAGCTCGGTCTTTTATGATGGACTCAAGGCGATGGGTGTCAGACTGGATTGTGCCATAAACCATATGAATATACTTATCCAGGAGGTTACCAAAAGCCTTGACCAAGTGAAAACCGACCTCCAGAGGCCAGCACCCTCAGTGTACGTAATCTATTTCACACAAACTGAAGAGACGATGGAGGTCATACAAGGCATATCTATTCTCACCTGGACATGTGTCAGAAATTGCGAATTCATGAGGTTGTTATTTGTGCATCATGAATTCACTATTTCTGACACCTGACTTGATGAGTATAGATCTGCTTTATATTACACCTCCATCGTCTCTTCAGTCTGCTTCCAATAGATACTGCAGAACAAAATCAGGATGTAATGACGTCAACTACCTTAACACTAGCTACCTAAGTAGCTAAGTTTTTAGAGGAAATACATAGGAGACTCGGTCAAGATATACAGTGGGGCAAAAAAGTATTTAGTCAGTCAGCAATAGTGCAAGTTCCACCACTTAAAAAGATGAGAGGCGTCTGTAATTTACATCATAGGTAGACCTCAACTAAGGGAGACAAACTGAGAAAAAAAAATCCAGAAAATCACATTGTCTGTTTTTTTAACATTTTATTTGCATATTATGGTGGAAAATAAGTATTTGGTCAGAAACAAACAATCAAGATTTCTGGCTCTCACAGACCTGTAACTTCTTCTTTAAGAGTCTCCTCTTTCCTCCACTCATTACCTGTAGTAATGGCACCTGTTTAAACTTGTTATCAGTATAAAAAGACACCTGTGCACACCCTCAAACAGTCTGACTCCAAACTCCACTATGGTGAAGACCAAAGAGCTGTCAAAGGACACCAGAAACAAAATTGTAGCCCTGCACCAGGCTGGGAAGACTGAATCTGCAATAGCCAACCAGCTTGGAGTGAAGAAATCAACAGTGGGAGTAATAATTAGAAAATGGAAGACATACAAGACCACTGATAATCTCCCTCGATCTGGGGCTCCACGCAAAATCCCACCCTGTGGGGTCAGAATGATCACAAGAATGGTGAGCAAAAATCCCAGAACCACGCGGGGGGACCTAGTGAATGAACTGCAGAGAGCTGGGACCAATGTAACAAGGCCTACCATAAGTAACACACTACGCCACCATGGACTCAGATCCTGCAGTGCCAGACGTGTCCCACTGCTTAAGCCAGTACATGTCCGGGCCCGTCTGAAGTTTGCTAGAGAGCATTTGAATGATCCAGAGGAGTTTTGGGAGAATGTCCTATGGTCTGATGAAACCAAACTGGAACTGTTTGGTAGAAACACAACTTGTCGTGTTTGGAGGAAAAAGAATACTGAGTTGCATCCATCAAACACCATACCTACTGTAAAGCATGGTGGTGGAAACATCATGCTTTGGGGCTGTTTCTCTGCAAAGGGGCCAGGACGACTGATCCGGGTACATGAAAGAATGAATGGGGCCATGTATCGTGAGATTTTGAGTGCAAACCTCCTTCCATCAGCAAGGGCATTGAAGATGAAACGTGGCTGGGTCTTTCAACATGACAATGATCCAAAGCACACCGCCAGGGCAACGAAGGAGTGGCTTCGTAAGAAGCATTTCAAGGTCCTGGAGTGGCCTAGCCAGTCTCCAGATCTCAACCCTATAGAAAACCTTTGGAGGGAGTTGAAAGTCCGTGTTGCCAAGCGAAAAGCCAAAAACATCACTGCTCTAGAGGAGATCTGCATGGAGGAATGGGCCAACATACCAACAACAGTGTGTGGCAACCTTGTGAAGACTTACAGAAAACGTTTTACCTCTGTCATTGCCAACAAAGGATATATTACAAAGTATTGAGATGAAATTTTGTTTCTGACCAAATACTTATTTTCCACCATAATATGCAAATAAAATGTTAAAAAAACAGACCATGTGATTTTCTGGATTTTTTTTTCTCAGTTTGTCTCCCATAGTTGAGGTCTACCTATGATGTAAATTACAGACGCCTCTCATCTTTTTAAGTGGTGGAACTTGCACTATTGCTGACTGACTAAATACTTTTTTGCCCCACTGTACAAACACGTAGTTTATTAACAAAAAATATTACCAACCCAAACCCAACAGGACATTTTACACAATATTGTCTTGCCATGCCACACGTCCAATATCAGAATCAAAATAGGCAGAAAATTGGTCCTGCATGTGGCCAACTTCAACAGTTGACCGCAGCGGGTGATGCTGGTAATCTGGCAATGGGTTTGCAACTGGTTCATGTTGGGTCGCTCCTTAGCCATTATGTAATTGTGGAGAACCACACAGGCTTTGACCACCTCATCGACTTTTAGATTAATGGCTGTCCCAAGAATGCTCAATTTTGAGACAAGAATCCCAAATGTACACTCTACTGTTCTTCGGGCCCTGGTCAGTCTGTAGTTGTAAATCCTTTTAGTGTGGTTCAAGTTCCGACTGGAATATGGCTTCAGTAGGTTTTCACACATCTGAAAGGCCTCATTCCTGTTGTGAATTTTGTGGCAGCGCTCCCTCCTGTGGTCACGACTCACGAGTGGTACTTCGGCTGATTCTCTCTGTGAGCTTCCGTTAGTGGAGGAGAGTGGTACTGCGGCTTCTGAGTTTCCTTCCTCAGGTGATGTGGTGAAGCCGTTAGGTGCTGCTCTATTTAACTCCACCTAGTGCTTTTATCCTGGCCTCCAGTCAATGTTCTAGTATTGGACCTGTTTCCTCCTGGATCGTTCCTGTGGCCTGCTGCTCTGCATAGCTAAGTTCCGCTTTGCTATTTTGTTTGCTGTTTTTTTCTGTCCAGCTTGTCTATTTGTTTTTTTCTTGCTTGCTGGAAGCTCTGGGACGCAGAGGGTGTACCTCCGTGCCGTTAGTTCGGTACGGAGGGTCTTTTTGCCCCCTTTGCGTGGTTTTTGTAGGGTTTTGTGTTGACCGCAAAGTTACCTTTCCTATCCTCGCTCTGTTCAGAAAGTCGGGCCTCACTTTGCTAAATCTATTTCATCTCTACGTTTGTCTTTTCATCTTAACTCACAGTCATTATATGTGGGGGCTGCCTTTTCCTTTGGGGTATTTCTCTGAGGCAAGGTAGGCTTATTTTCTATCTTCAGGCTAGCTAGTTTC
The DNA here is from genome assembly GCF_032444005.1 of Ranitomeya imitator. NCBI lineage: Eukaryota > Metazoa > Chordata > Amphibia > Anura > Dendrobatidae > Ranitomeya > Ranitomeya imitator. Next base: position 1,026,752,429 of record NC_091282.1, on the reverse strand, counting down.
TCAGGCTGTGCCGAGTTGCATAGGGAGCGTTAGGCGCAATCCACGGCTGCCTCTAGTGTTGTTTGAGAGGATTAGGGATTGCGGTCAGCAGAGTTCCCACGTCTCAGAGCTCGTTCTATGTTTTTGGGTTATTGTCAGGTCACTGTATGTGCTCTGACCTCTATGTCCATTGTGGTACTGAATTACCTTATCATAACAGTACTGGAGGCCAAAAGTACTAATGATTCTCAATAGAGGGAAAAAAGAAGTTCTGAGACCATTTTTTTTTCTCTGCACTGTGTTTTGCCTTTTTTTTCCCCTAGACATTTGGGTGGTTCAGGACACAGGTGTAGCGATGGACATTAAAGGTCTGTCTTCATGTGTGGATCAGCTCACGGCAAGAGTACAAAGTATTCAAGACTTTGTGGTTCAGAATTCTATGTTAGAACCAAGAATTCCTATTCCTGATTTGTTTTTTGGAGATAGAACTAAATTTCTGAGTTTCAAAAATAATTGTAAACTATTTCTGGCTTTGAAACCTCGCTCCTCTGGTGACCCAGTTCAACAAGTTAGGATCATTATTTCTTTTTTACGTGGCGACCCTCAGGACTGGGCATTTTCTCTTGCGTCAGGAGATCCTGCATTAAGTAATATCGATGCGTTTTTCCTGGCGCTTGGATTGCTGTACAATGAACCTAATTTAGTGGATCAGGCAGAGAAAATTTGCTGGCTCTGTGTCAGGGTCAGGATGAGATAGAGGTATATTGTCAGAAATTTAGAAAGTGGTCCGTACTCACTCAATGGAATGAAGGTGCGCTCGCAGCTATATTCAGAAAGGGTCTCTCTGAAGCCCTTAAGGATGTCATGGTGGGATTTCCTATGCCTGCTGGTCTGAATGAGTCTATGTCTTTGGCCATTCAGATCGGTCGACACTTGCGTGAGCGTAAATCTGTGCACCATTTGGCGGTATTACCTGAGCTTAAACCTGAGCCTATGCAGTGCGATAGGACTTTGACCAGAGTTGAACGGCAAGAACACAGACGTCTGAATGGGCTGTGTTTCTACTGTGTTGATTCCACTCATGCTATCTCTGATTGTCCTAAGCGCACTAAGCGGTTCGCTAGGTCTGCCACCATTGGTACGGTACAGTCAAAATTTCTTCTGTCCATTACCTTGATCTGCTCTTTGTCATCGTATTCTGTCATGGCATTTGTGGATTCAGGCGCTGCCCTGAATTTGATGGACTTGGAGTATGCTAGGCGTTGTGGGTTTTTCTTGGAGCCTTTGCAGTGTCCTATTCCATTGAGAGGCCTTGGACACATATCTCTATGGATTTTATTTCAGATCTTCCCGTCTCTCAAAAGATGTCAGTCATTTGGGTGGTCTGTGATCGCTTCTCTAAGATGGTCCATTTGGTACCCTTGTCTAAATTACCTTCCTCCTCTGATTTGGTGCCATTGTTCTTCCAGCATGTGGTTCGTTTACATGGCATTCCAGAGAATATCGTTTCTGACAGAGGTTCCCAGTTTGTTTCGAGGTTTTGGCGAGCCTTTTGTGGTAGGATGGGCATTGACTTGTCTTTTTCCTCGGCTTTCCATCCTCAGACTAATGGCCAGACCGAACGAACCCATCAGACCTTGGAAACATATCTGAGATGCTTTGTTTCTGCTGATCAGGATGACTGGGTGTCCTTTTTGCCTTTGGCTGAGTTCGCCCTTAATAATCGGGCCAGCTCGACTACCTTGGTTTCACCGTTTTCCTGCAACTCCGGGTTCCATCCTCGTTTCTCTTCAGGGCAGGTTGAGTCTTCGCACTGTCCTGGTGTGGATACTGTGGTGGACAGGTTGCAGCAGATTTGGACTCATGTAGTGGACAATTTGACCTTGTCCCAGGAGAAGGCTCAACGTTTCGCTAATCGCAGACGTTGTGTGGGTCCCCGACTTCGTGTTGGGGATTTGGTTTGGTTATCTTCTCGTCATATTCCTATGAAGGTTTCCTCTCCTAAGTTTAAACCTCGTTTCATTGGTCCGTATAGGATTTCTGAGGTTCTTAATCCTGTGTCTTTTCGTCTGACCCTTCCAGATTCTTTTTCCATACATAACGTATTCCATAGGTCATTGTTGCGGAGATACGTGGCACCTATGGTTCCATCTGTTGATCCTCCTGCCCCGGTTTTGGTGGAGGGGGAGTTGGAGTATATTGTGGAGAAGATTTTGGATTCTCGTGTTTCAAGACGGAAACTCCAGTATCTGGTTAAGTGGAAGGGTTATGCTCAGGAAGATAATTCCTGGGTCTTTGCCTCTGATGTCCATGCTCCCGATCTTGTTCGTGCCTTTCATATGGCTCATCCTGGTCATCCTGGGGGCTCTGCTGAGGGTTCGGTGACCCCTCCTCAAGGGGGGGTACTGTTGTGAATTCTGTGGCAGAGCTCCCTCCTGTGGTCACGAGTGGTACTTCGGCTGATTCTCTCTGTGAGCTTCCGTTAGTGGAGGAGAGTGGTACTGCGGCTTCTGAGTTTCCTTCCTCAGGTGATGTGGTGAAGTCGTTAGGTGCTGCTCTATTTAACTCCACCTAGTGCTTTTATCCTGGCCTCCAGTCAATGTTCTAGTATTGGACCTGTTTCCTCCTGGATCGTTCCTGTGGCCTGCTGCTCTGCATAGCTAAGTTCCGCTTTGCTATTTTGTTTGCTGTTTTTTTCTGTCCAGCTTGTCTATTTGTTTTTTCTTGCTTGCTGGAAGCTCTGGGACGCAGAGGGTGTACCTCCGTGCCGTTAGTTCGGTACGGAGGGTCTTTTTGCCCCTTTGCGTGGTTTTTGTAGGGTTTTGTGTTGACCGCAAAGTTACCTTTCCTATCCTCGCTCTGTTCAGAAAGTCGGGCCTCACTTTGCTAAATCTATTTCATCTCTACGTTTGTCTTTTCATCTTAACTCACAGTCATTATATGTGGGGGCTGCCTTTTCCTTTGGGGTATTTCTCTGAGACAAGGTAGGCTTATTTTCTATCTTCAGGCTAGCTAGTTTCTCAGGCTGTGCCGAGTTGCATAGGGAGCGTTAGGCGCAATCCACGGCTGCCTCTAGTGTTGTTTGAGAGGATTAGGGATTGCGGTCAGCAGAGTTCCCACGTCTCAGAGCTCGTTCTATGTTTTTGGGTTATTGTCAGTTCACTGTATGTGCTTTGACCTCTATGTCCATTGTGGTACTGAATTACCTTATCATAAGACATTCCCAACCATAACAAATGGCATCGGTGGGCCTTGGGTGTTGGAAAGAGGTCGTGGCAGTGGAAAATTAAAATTTTTGCCATACACACGTCGGCCCATATCACAGTTCTTGAAAGTCTGTGAGTAATTGCCACGGCCAAAAGCTCCAATGTCCACAGCGATGAAGCGACAGTCCACATCTGTGATTGCCATGAGCACAACAGAAAAATATTTTTTTTAGTTAAAGTACTCCGATCCAGTTCTGGCGAGTTTGATAATTCGTATGTGCTTTCCATCCACCACTCCCAAACAGTTGGGGAAATCACACACACTCCAGAATTTTTCGGCAATTTCCATCCACATTTCCGTGCTGGGTAGGTGGATAAATTCATCCCGGAGAACGTTCCACAAAGCCCAGCAAGTGTCCACAACTATTCCAGACAGGGTGGAAATTCCAAGCCGGTACTGAAAGTGGAGGGATGATAAGCTCTCTCCAGTAGCCAGGAATCTGAAATAAAATAAGAAAATACAATTACAACCAATTCCATTTATTGTGGTGTTTAGCTAAAGACATAAAGGAAAATACAAATAATACATGGCAGACCAATAATAATTATGACAGCCATTTGTTTAGAATTATTATATACCTTAATGTAACCAGGAGACGTTCCTCTGCAGGAATCGCTCTACGGAGCTAGGTGTCCTGTCTCCAGATGGCTCCTTGGACACGACCAAGCAAATCACGAAAAGAGTCTTGAGACATCATGGTATATTCCGGTAATTTGTCCAGGTTGGCATCAAGCTTGCCATATAGCGTGTGATAGGCTCCACGGCTCTCCCGGGAATTCAATAATGGGGTGTCTCCAAAAACGCCTACGCCGTGTCCTTCTCTGTTGTTCTCTATTTCTTTGTTGCTCCCAAGCAAATGCACAGGCAAGAAAGAGCTTGATGCTTAAATCCAGGTTGAAATAAAAGCTCTCCATGCGAAGATCCATCATGACACAGGATACAGTAGCAAACTATTAAGATTTCAGCAGTCCAAGGGTCTATATATAGATATCCCATAATACACGCCCATTGTAGTCCCATTGGCGGTGTCTGTTTATCTAGATTTTTCTCCTGTTAAATTTTGCACCATGCACACAGAAAAAGCAAACGCATGCAAAACTCATGAAAAAGTGTTTTTTTACCGCATGCGTTATCATATGCATCTAAATAATGCTGTGTTCGTATGCGTTTTCATGCGTTTGAGGTTGCGGATTAAACGCTGCAGTTTCTAACGCAAATGTGAGACTAGCCTAAAATTTAGGGAAACAAGCTCTCACAAGTTAGCGCCTCCTCTCTCTTGTATCGACTGCATTGAAACATATTAAACTTCTTCTAAGAGAGCTTATGCCATCAATTCACTATGTTTCTCTGAACTTCTCCATTTCATCTTCAGCAACACTACAGGATTTTGCTATCATGCTATATCACCTTCTCAACAATGGCTCCCTGAACGGTAGCAAAATCCAGAGGTGCATTTATAAATGAAATGCTGCTGTTTCTCAATTCTTCTACATACTCAATAAGTGCCTGGTCATCTCTCAAATACCTAAATTGATCTGCAGACTAAGTCAAAATCTCTTGACAGTGCCCATTAAAAGGAGTGTGCAATATAATTACGTTTAGAAAACATGTATGTAGCATGGCGCATTTGGCAGTTGTGGGTGAGGGGATCATCCTCCAAGCCCTGACACGTTTCATGAAAACCTGACTGGGTATATGGACTTTAGCTACAGTGGCAATACGCCCTTGCATTGCAGACCGCATGGTGTCATTGAATGTGGCTCGCCAGGACAAGGTGTTACAGAGTTCAGTGAGGGAGACCACCACTCAAAAATAAGCTGTTTTTTTTTACTGAAGAATAACTTAGTGGGAATCATATACAGCGGATAGTGGGTGTATAACTTTATAGACATTTCTCTAATAACATAGAACATCTTCATATACATTATCTTTCCTTACTAGTCTCACTCAGTTCTGCATCAGTTAGTACCTCTGCCTTCACCACAGCCCTGCACACTGCTTTGGGAGCATGCCTAATCCCCAATAATGGTACTAAAGTTCAGTTAGCGAGGGTCCTTTACTTCGACTTGCAGATTTGCATCCTTCTCCATTTTAGGGGAGTTTATAATTCTACTATGGTTGCTACTTAGCGTCACTTTTTGCTGATGCCTTAAAACTACTGCATGGGGCACTCTCTTCATCTAAGTTTCCTTTCTCTGCTCTGTTCCGTTACCTTTACCTGTTCCGTTACCTTTTTGGCTGAGAGCTCTATATCATCCACTTAGGCTTCCTGTAGCAGGCCCTGATACTACTTCTTCTTCCATTAGGTTCTGTAGAAGGACGTAGATCTGGGGATTTATTATGATGGAATATAGGCTGAACTGGATGGACAAATGTCTTTTTTCGGCCTTACTAACTATGTTACTATATTACTATGTATGTTCCCTTTCTCTCTGTGTTCTTGCTCTGGATTACAACTTATTTCCTCTATTAGGCCATGTTCACACAGTGCGTTTTTTACTGCGGAACCGCAGCGGTATTGCCGCTGCGGTTCCGCAGCAGTTTTCCATGCAGGGTACATAACAATGTAACCCTATGGAAAACAGTCACTGCTGTGCACATGGTCCGTAATTTCGTTTAAAAAGCCGCGCAGAATAGCTGCGGCAAAAAAGAAGGAGCATGTCACTTCTTTTTCCTGAACCGCAGCGGTTCTGCACCCATAGACCTCCATTGTGAGGTCAAAATCGCAGTAAAACCCGCAGATCAAAAATATATCTGCGGGTTTTACTGCGATTTGATGTGCAGAACCGCTGCAGCAGGAAGTGCGGGGGAGCAGGCGGAAGTGCGTGGGCAGAGTGTGGCTGCCCCCCCGTGCTCCGATCCCGCCCCCCCTTGCTCCGATGCCCCCCCCCGTGCTCCGATGCCCCCCCCAGTGCTCCGATGCCCCCTCCGTGCCCTAATCTCCCCCCTTATACTTACCCGGCGTCCCGGTGTCCGTCCGGCCGTCTTCTCCCTGGGCGCCGCCATCTTGCAAAATGCCGGCCGGCAGATTCGCTCCAAAGTGCATTTTGATCACTGAGATATAACCTATCTCAGTGATCAAAATAAAAAAATAGTAAATGACACCCCCCCCACTTTGTCACCCCCATTGGTAGGGACAATAAAAAAATTAAGAATTTTTTTTTTGTTTTTCACTAAGGTTAGAATAGGGGTAGGGGTAGGGTTAGGGGTAGGGTTAGGGTTAGGGGTAGGGTTAGGGTTAGGGGTAGGGTTAGGGGTAGGGTTAGGGGTAGGGTTAGGGGTAGGGTTAGGGTTAGGGTTAGGGGTAGGGTTAGGGTTAGGGTTAGGGGTAGGGTTAGGGGTAGGGTTAGGGGTAGGGTTAGGGTTAGGGGTAGGGTTAGGGGTAGGGTTAGGGTTAGGGTTAGGGGTAGGGTTAGGGTTAGGGGTAGGGTTAGGGGTAGGGTTAGGGGTAGGGTTAGGGTTAGGGGTAGGGTTAGGGTATTTTCAGCCATTTTAGCCCTAAAAAGCTTCCTAGGAAACACACAGTCTCTGCATAGAAAACTGCATAAAAAAGGATAAAAAAACGCATCAAAAAACGCATCAAAAAAGGACAAAAAAAGGACCAAAAAAAGGACCTGCGTTTTCTGCCAAGAGCTGCAGTTTTTTAAAAAAACTGTCCTGAAAAAAAAAGGATGGAAATCCTGAACGTGTGAACATACCCAAACTCTTTATCTACTCTGTTCTATGTTTTGCTATCGGCTGTCTCATCCCAATGTCACCAAAGGGACACCCACTGCATGTGGTCTGCCAACTACTCAGACTCAATGGCGTAACAATAGGTCTATTTCAAGTGTTTATTTTTGTTAATGTTGATATTTATGGCTTACAGCCAAAAAAACCCCCCAAAAGTCAGTATCTCAGTAAATTGCTACACTTTATAACACAAGCTTGAAAAAATGATTTTAAAATCCAAAATGTTGGCCTACTGAAATGTATGTTCAGTAAATGCACTCAATACTTGGTCGGGGCTCCTTTTGCATCAATTATTGCATCAATGGGGCATGGCATGGAGGCGATCAGCCTGTGGCACTGCTGAGGTGTTATGGAAGCCCAGGTTGCTTTGATAGTAGCCTTCAGCTCATCTACATTGTTTTGCCTGGTGTCTCTCATCTTCCTTTTGACAATACCCCATAGATTCTCTATGAGGTTAAGGTCAGACGAGTTTGCTGGCCAATCAAAAAAGTGATACTGTTGTTTTTAAACCAGGAATTGGTACTTTTGGCAATGTAGACAGGTGCCAAGTCCTGCTGGAGAATTAAATATCCATCTCCAAACAGCTTGTCGGCAGAGGGAAGCATTAAGTGCTCTAAAATTTCCTGGTAGATGGCTGCACTGACTTTGGTCATGTAAAACACAGTGGGCCTACACCAGCAGATGGCATGGCTCCCGAAACCATCATTGATTGTGAATACTTTACAGCAACACACATGTCTTCAAGGGAGAATGTGGGCAACACATCCACTTCCTCACATTTCACACTCCTTTAATGATGGCCATCCTCGGCCATTCGGAACCTGTAAAGCATCAATATAACTTCATCACCACACACATATAACACACTCTAGACATTTCAGAATTCTCTTCTTCTTGGGAGGTGGAGTTGGTCCGGTACTTCTTGGTAAGGATGTCGGAACAGAAAGAAGCATGTCCTTTAATCCTGAATCAGTCCATCAGATTTATCTGGCCCTTCTTGATAAGGGCCCTGGAACAAAACATCACAATCCATTCCTGTAAGGGCAATCCATAGGATGAAGGCAGAGTTCATTATCCCATTAACAGTCCTTAGGCAGGGGCATAGTCCATTAGCTCTACAAAAGTCCACAGGATAGGAGCACAATCCATTAGGTGTTGGAACCTGCAGCCACTTCAGCTCCTTTTAATACAGCAGTGGAAGGCACAACACGCACAACAAAAACAAGGAAAGTAAATAATTAAAGTATTCAAAGTCCTTGGCATTCAGAGTAAAACAGTCCAAACTTAGAGTTTCCGACTATTGGACCATAGGTCAGCTGGATATCCACTACTCTGTAGCCTTGAACTGCTCCAGGAATTGGGGTGCAATGAGCACAATATTAGTTCTTTCAGCCTCCGGCTCTTACTGGGTCCATTTCATGTTGCCTTTCTTAGACCCAGGTTATGTCATGTATACTGCAATGTGAGCACCTTGGGCCATGTACACAGAAGCTGGGCTAGTCATTGTGACTGGCAGTCCTTGGGGCACCCCACCGGTGGCTCAAAATCCTCAACTGGTCTATGGAGGTTTGACCTTCCCTCTCCAATAGTCTCTTCCAAACATACTTTTTTGGCTTCCACCATTTCCACAATCCATCGTACCATGGACGTAACTTTTGTTTTCACAGGGGTAAGAGGAAGTGGAGGTGGGGTACCCACTGGTACTTTGGCCTGTAGGACAGCTAGCCACTTTGACCTTCCTCAGGACACTAATCATGCCAGTGTAAGTTGCCCAACTTCCAGCTTCAATCCCACAACTAGCTCCCCTTCAGAGGACCAGGTGACCTTCTCTTATCTTTCCTTTAGGTCGCAGTCCTTGGGTTCTTTCTCTGCCACCATTGTTCTGGATAGAGGAGTACACAGCCCTCAATGGTATTTTCTTAAGTGGTACCAGCATCCAGCCAGTTATATAGACGATCACTTCCTCCATCGTGTTGTCTTTCCCGCTTCACAACTTCCATTTACTAATGCAAAGGTCTACTTCTGTCTTCCTCCTGGAGCCATCTTCACTCTGGCATCCATTGCACTGTCCAGCTCTGCCTGTGTCGCTCTGGACTTGAGGGGACAAAAGTGTTCCAACCATCACTTTTCTGGACTTCTTTAACAATCGCTAAATCCTGTTCTTTCTCTGCACAGTACTGTTTACTCTCTTTGACTCCCAGGAGACTAATGATGCTGACCTCCTTGTCACTGCACACTTTCCATTACAGCTCCACCTCTCATTGGGTGGAACTTCTTCAGGTGCATCATACCATTCTTCCTGTCACCTCCCCAGGGAAGAACCTTTACCTTACACTTCGCTCTCTTTTGGAAGGCATCTGTCACTCTGGGATGGCGTCTCAGTGTAATACACTCCCTTCTGGGGGCAGAACCTCTGGAGGACTGGACAATTTTTTGCACCCTTTCGTGTCTTCTAAGCCCACAAAGAGTAGGTACTCCTTTTCATGCTGCATCACCAACCGACATCTTAAAGTACATTCTGAACGCCATCTTAAAGTACATTCTGAACGCCATCTTAAAATGCACCTTTTTGCCATCTTCCATGTAACACTAGTCTTATAGACGTCTCTCCATTACTAACCTTTTGGCTTGATGTAACTGAACAATACAAAGGTGATCAAGTAACACATTGTCAGGCCAAGTTCTCCAATGAGAAAATTGTATTTGCAGTGCCTCTCCGGGCTTTAACTAATACAGAAATCCATGTACTGCCTATATACCCTAATACTGTATATGAACAAGGCATAATTCATGCATAAATATTTCTGTGTATTATTATATAAAGGTCTGAAAGTTCATAACTGGCATAAAATTATAATTAAATTTGATGTTTATCTGTAAATTAGGAGAAAGATATACACATACCACAAGCAATTAGAACATCTAATTCCACCAAACAAATATCAATCAAAGTGGATCACTCTAATAATACATATACAACTAAAGGGGATTTCAAAATTATGAAGAAGATCGGCGAAACGCGCGTTGAGGCGGCAGGCAGGGGCCCAGCTTCCACACCTCCTAATAGGTAATATATGACAGCGCACTACTTATACCTAAGAGCCCATTGGTACATTTTAGGGCGTTACACCTAGGCTTGGCACGTGCTATTTATTTGCTACAATTTTCATTATGATATTCTGTGCCTATGGTTGTACGCTGATGTCACTAGGCTAATTTAAATTTCTATCTGTGCCGTCCAATATATGCCTATTAACATGTTATAGTATTTATGTGGTAATTATCTCGGTACTTTCTACCTTAATTATTTATTAGTCTTGATTAAACCATTTTTTGAATACACGATGATATGTGGATAGCCATGTCCCCTATCCTGCATGACTAGCTTTACCCTGGTATATTTATGTATATTTTATGTTTAATAAATATATATTTTTCTGTATGAAAACACTCTTTTTGGGTTTTTCTTCATAATTTTGAAATCCCCTTTAGTTGTATACATACCACAAGCAGGATCATTGAATGTTTTGGGTTGTCATTATGATTTAAAAAGAGAAAACACAGTAGTTTGACAATAAATGGCTTCACCCAACCACTAACCATGAGTGGAGAAAAAGTTTTGGTGTTATCATTCATATTCTCTGAAAAAAGGGCAAGAAAACAAACATTGTTTCAGGGTATGTAAACTTTTGAGCACAATTGTATACACAGTATATGTACCCCCTACCTGATCTATCTATTATGGTAAACAGCATCATGCTCTCTCCTGCACCTGATATCCGCTGCCTCGGGGTAACTCTCGATTCTTCCCACCTCCTGTCCCCTCCAACTCAAAAATATTGCCAGAATCCATCCCTTCCTCAGCCCACAATCTACTAAAACTCTTGTGCACGCCCTCATCATCTCCTGCCTCAATTAATGCAACACCCTCCTCTGTGGCCTCCCCGCAAACTCCCTTGCACCACTCCAGTCTGTCCTCAACTCTGCTGCTTGGCTAATCCACCTCTCTCCTTGCTACTCCCCTGCTTCTCCCCTCTGAAAATCCCTCCACTGGCTCCCAGTTCCCCAATGAATCCAGTTCAAACTACTAACACTGATCTATAAAGCCATCCACAACCTGTCCCCCCTATATCTCTGAACTAATTTCCCACTATCTTCCCTCACGTAATCTTCGATCCTCCCAAGACCTCATACTCTCCTGCACACTTATTCGTTCCTCACACAATCGCCTCCAAGATTTCTCCCGAATATTCCCCATCTTCTGGAATTCCACGCCTCAACACTTCCGATTATCCAGCACCCTCGGATCCTTCAGACGGAGCCTGAAAACCCATCTCTTCAGGAAAGTCTACAGCCTGCAATAACCATTCTGCCACCTCAACAACCACCTGAGCTGCCGCCTCACCAACCACCTGAGCTTCCGCCTCACCAACTACCCGAGCTGCCACCTCACCAACCACCCGAGCTGCCACCTCACCAACCACCCGAGCTGCCGGCCCACAAACCACCCGAGCTGCTGCCACGTCACAAACCACCCGAGCTGCCGTGTCGCCACCGCCAGAGCTGCCGCCTCACCATTCACCCAAGCTGCCGTCTCACAACTACCCGAGCTGCTGCCTCACCACCACCAGAGCTGCCACCTCACCACCACCAGTGCTGCAGCCCCTGACCTCCAGTCTCTTCCCCATTATCCTGAAGAATGTAAGTCCGCAAGGACAGGGTCCTCTCCCCTCTGTACCAGTCTGTTATTGTAAATTTGTTTACTGTTAACAATATCTATAACCCTGTATGTAACCCCTTTTTCATACGTACAGCACCATGGAATTAATGGTGCTATATAAATAAATAATAATAATAAGCGTTACTGGTCTGCGCTCTCCCCTCCTGTTTTGATTGACATAGCAATGCCTCCAAATTCATCCACACATTGTTCAACTCTAACACAAGAAGGACAGAAGCTGCAGAGAAGACGTCAACCAAGGCAGGAGAGCAGGACATTGTGGGCACAGAAGAGACACCAAGCACAGACAGTGGTGTGCTGTTCAAAACAATGTAAAGGTGGTGGATTTATTTTATATAGGGAAAATCTTTAATACTCCCATAGCTATGAAAATTGTATATTGCATAGTGAAAACCCAAAATGACACCTGAAAAAACTCAATGTAAACAGCTAAAGCTGAAAAAAAGTATTTACTCAGCAACAAATTGTGCAAGTTCCCCCACTTAAAAAGATTAGAGAGGCCTGTAATTGACATCATAGGTAGACCACAACTATGAGAGTCAAAATGAGAAAACAAATCCAGAAATTCACCTTGTCTGATTTGGCAAGATTAATTTTACAAATTATGGTAGAAAATAAGTATTTAGTCATTAACCCCTTTCTGACATTAAACGTACTATCCCGTCGAGGTGGTATGGACTCGTATGACCACCAACGGGATAGTACGTCTAACGCGATCAGTCGCGCTCACGGGTGGAGCACAGCCAATCGCGGCCAAGTGTCAGCTGATTATCACAACTGACATCCGGCACTATGTTCCAGGAGCGGTCCATGACACATAAACCCCCAAAACACCCTGTTCCCGGGGCATTGGGAAGCATCGCGCAGGGAGGGGGCTCCCTGCGTGCTTCCCTCAGACCCTCAGAGCAACGCGATCTGATTGCGTTGCTCCCAGCATCTCTTCCATCCTCCTCCCTGCAGGCCTCAGATCCAAGATGGCCACAGGGCTCCTTCTGGGTCCTGCAGGGAGGTGGCTTGCAAGCTCCTGCTCAGAGCAGGTGCCGGCAAGCCTCCTACAGTTACTGTCAGATAGCTGATCTGACACAGTGCATTGCCAAGTGTCAGATCAGCGATCTGACACTTTACCATGATGTCCCACACTGGGACAAAGTAAAAAAGTAAAAAAAAAATATTTACATGTGTAAAAAAAAAATCCTAAATAAACAAAAATCAAAAAAATTATTGCTCCAATAAATACATTTGTTTATGCAAATAAAAAAAACAAAAAAATAAAAGTACACATATAGTATTTAGTATTGCCGTATCCGTAACGACTCGACCTATAAAATTTTCCCACTAGTTAACACCTTCAGTGAACGCCGTATAAAGAAAAAAAAAAACTAGGCAAAAAAACAATGATTCATCATCATTCTTCCAAAAGTGGAATAACACGCAAACAAAAAGACGCATATAAATAAACATTGTACCACTGAAAAGGTCATCTCGTCCTGCAAAACACCAGCTGTCATACAGCGTCATCAACGAAAAAATTAAAAAGTTATAGCCCTCAAAACAAAGCGATGCAAAATAATTATTTTTTCTATAAAATAGTTTTTATTGTATAAAAGCGCCAAAACATAAAAAAATTATATAAATGAGGTATCGCTGTAATTGTACTGACCCGAAGAATAAAACTGTTTTATCAATTTTACCAATCGTGGAACGGTATAAACGCCCCCCCCAAAAGAAATTCACGAATTGCTGGTTTTTGTTCATTCTGCCTAACAAAAATCGGAATAAAAAGCAATCAAAAAATGTCATGTGCCTGAAAATGATACCAATAAAAACGTCAACTCATCCTGCAAAAAACAAGACCTCACATGACTCTGTGGATAAAAATATGGAAAAATTATAGCTCTCAGAATGTGGTAACGCGAAAAATTTTTTTTGCAATAAAAAGCGTCTTTTAGTGTGTGACAGCTGCCAAACATAAAAACCCACTATAAATAGCAAATAAAACCCCCCCGTTATCACCACCTTAGTTAGGGAAAAATAATAAAATAAAAAAATGTATTTATTTCAATTTTCCCATTAGGGTTAGGATTAGGGTTGGGGCTAAAGTTAGGGTTTGGGCTAAAGTTAGGGTTAGGGTTGGGGCCAAAGTTAGGGTTAGTGCTAAAGTTAGGGTAGGGGCTAAAGTTAGGGTTAGGGTTGGGGCTAAATTTAGGGTTAGGGTTGGGGCTAAAGTTAGGGTTGAAGCTAGAGTTGGGGTTATTGTTTGAATTACGTTTACATTTGGGTTAGGGGTGTGTCAGGGTTAGGGTTATGGTTAGGGTCGGAATTAGGGTTAGGGGTGTGATGGGGTTGGGATTAGGGTTAGGGGTGTGGTAAGGGTTGGGATTAGGCGTGTGTTGGGGTTAGGAGTGTGTTGGGGTTAGGGGTGTGGTTAGGGTTGGGATTAGGCTTAGGGGTGTGTTGGGTTAGGATTGGAGTTAGAATTGGGAGGTTTCCACTGTTTAGGCACACTAGGGGCTCTGCAAATCTATACAATTCTGCGTTGAAAAAGTAAAACGGTGCTCTTTCCATTCCGAGCTCTGCTGACCGTGGTTTACCCCCACACATGGGGTAACAGCGTATTCAGGACTTTTGGGGTCCAATTTCTCCTGTTAACCATAGGAAAATAAAAAATTTGGGGCGAAAAATCATTTTTGTGAAAAAAATAAGTTTTTTTATTTTCACGGCTCTACATTATAAACTTCTGTGAAGCACTTGGGAGTTCAAAGTGCTCACCATACATCTAAATAACTTTCTTAGGGGGTCTACTTTCCAAAATGGTGTCACTTTTGGGGGGTTTCCACTGTTTAGGCACATCAGGGGCTCTCCAAACGCTACACGGCGTTCTCTCAATTCCAGCTAATTTTGCATTGAAAAGTCAAATGGCGCTCCTTTCCGTCTAAGTTCTGCCATTCCCTCAAAGAGTGGTTTACCCCCAAATATTAGGTATCGGTGTACTCAGGACAAATTGTGCTACAAATTTTGATGTCCAATTTCTCCTGTAACCCTTGGTAAAATAAAACAAATTGGATCCGAAGTAATTTTTTGTGAAAAAAAGTTAAATGTTCATTTTTTTAAACATTCCAAAAATTCCTGTGAAACACCTGAAGGGTTAATAAACTTCTCGAATGTGGTTTTGAGCATCTTGAGGGGTGCAGTTTTTAGAATGGTGTCACATTTTCTATAATATGGACCGCTCAAAGTGACTTCAAATGTGATGTGGTCCCTAAAAAAAAATGTTGTTGTAAAAATGAGAAATTGTTGGTCAACTTTTAACCCTTATAACTCCCTAACAAAAAAAATTGAGTTCCAAAATTGTGCTGATATAAAGTAGACATGTGGGAAGTTGCTTATTAAGTATTTTGTGTGAAATATCCCTCTGATTTAAGGGCATGAAAATTCAAAGTTGGAAAATTGAGAAAATTTCAAAATTTTTGCCAAATTTCCGTTTTTTTACCAATAAACTCAAATAATGTCAAGGAAATTATACAACTAACATGAAGTACAATATGTCACGAGTAGTGTTGAGCGATACCGTCCGATACTTGAAAGTATCGGTATCGGATAGTATCGGCCGATACCCGAAAAATATCAGGATCATGGGGTGCATTAAAAGAGGTCTGGATACACATGATGAGAGCATTATACTGCCTCTGTACAAATCCCTAGTTAGACCGCACATGGAGTACTGTGTCCAGTTTTGGGCACCGGTGCTCAGGAAGGATATAATGGAACTAGAGAGAGTACAAAGGAGGGCAACAAAATTAATAAAGGGGATGGGAGAACTACAATACCCAGATAGATTAGCGAAATTAGGATTATTTAGTCTAGAAAAAAGATGACTGAGGGGCGATCTAATAACCATGTATAAGTATATAAGGGGACAATACAAATATCTCGCTGAGGATCTGTTTATACCAAGGAAGGTGACGGGCACAAGGGGGCATTCTTTGCGTCTGGAGGAGAGAAGGTTTTTCCACCAACATAGAAGAGGATTCTTTACTGTTAGGGCAGTGAGAATCTGGAATTGCTTGCCTGAGGAGGTGGTGATGGCGAACTCAGTCGAGGGGTTCAAGAGAGGGCTGGATGTCTTCCTGGAGCAGAACAATATTGTATCATACAATTATTAGGTTCTGTAGAAGGACGTAGATCTGAGGATTTATTATGATGGAATATAGGCTGAACTGGATGGACAAATGTCTTTTTTCGGCCTTACTAACTATGTTACTATGTTACTATGTTACTATGATACCGATATCCGATACCAATACAAGTCAATGGGACATCAAGTATCGGAAGGTATTCTCATGGTTCCCAGGGTCTGAAGGAGAGGAAACTCTCCTTCAGGCCCTGGGATCCATAGGGATGTGTAAAATAAAGAATTAAAATAAAAAATATTGATATATTTACCTCTCCGGCGGCCCCTGAACTCAGCGCGGGTAACCGGCAGGCTTCTTTGTTCAAAATCAGCGCTTTTAGGACCTGAGAATCACGTCCCGGCTTCTGATTGGTCGCGGGCCGCCCATGTGACCGCCACGCGACCAATCACAAGCCGCGACGTCACCGCAAGCTATTAGCGCGCTCATTTTTGAAAAATGAGCGCGTTAATGACTTTCAAAGACGTAGCGGCTTGTGATTGGTCGCGGCCGCGACCAATCACAAGCCGCTACGTCTTTGAAAGTCATTAACGCGCTCATTTTTAAAAATGAGCGCGTTAATAGCTTGCGGTGACGTCGCGGCTTGTGATTGGTCGTGGCCACGCGACCAATCACAAGCCGCTACGTCTTTGAAAGCCATTAACGCGCTCATTTTTAAAAATGAGCGCGTTAATAGCTTGCGGTGACGTCGCGGCTTGTGATTGGTCGCGTGGCCGCGACCAATCACAAGCCACTACGTCTTTGAAAGTCATTAACGCGCTCATTTTTAAAAATGAGCACGTTAATAGCTTGCGGTGACGTCGCGGCTTGTGATTGGTCGCGGCCACGCGACCAATCACAAGCCGCTACGTCTTTGAAAGCCATTAAAGCGCTCATTTTTAAAAATGAGCGCGTTAATAGCTTGCGGTGACGTCGCGGCTTGTGATTGGTCGCGTGGCCGCGACCAATCACAAGCCGCTACATCTTTGAAAGCCATTAACGCGCTCATTTTTAAAAATGAGCGCGTTAATAGCTTGCGGTGACGTCGCGGCTTGTGATTGGTCGCGTGGCCGCGACCAATCACAAGCCGCTACGTCTTTGAAAGTCATTAACGCGCTCATTTTTCAAAAATGAGCGCGCTAATAGCTTGCGGTGACGTCGCGGCTTGTGATTGGTCACGTGCCGGTCACATGGGCGGCCCGCGACCAATCAGAAGCCGGGACGTGATTCTCAGGTCCTAAAAGCGCTGATTTTGAACAACGAAGCCTGCCGGTTACCCGCGCTGAGTCCAGGGGCCGCCGGAGAGGTAAATATATCAATATTTTTTATTTTAATTCTTTATTTTACACATCTCTATGTATCCGATACCGATACCCGATACCACAAAAGTATCGGATCTCGGTATCGGAATTCCGATACCGCAAGTATCGGCCGATACCCGATACTTGCGGTATCGGAATGCTCAACACTAGTCACGAGTAGACAATGTCAGAATCACTGGATCCATTGAAGCGTTCCAGAGTTATAACCTCATAAAGGGACAGTGGTCAAAATTGTAAAATTAGCCCGGTCATTAACATGCAAACCACCCATGGTGGTAAAGGGGTTAACAAAAGTTAATTTCACTATTTTGTTATATATCCTTTGTTGGCAATGACAGAGGTCAAATGTTTTCTGTAAGTCTTCACAAGATTGGCACACATTGTTGGTGATATGTAGACCCATTCCTCCATACAGATCTCCTCTAGAGCAGTGATGTTTTGGGCCTGTCGCTGGGCAACACAGACTTTCAACTCCTTCCAAACGTTTTCTATGGGGTTGCGATCTGGAGACAGGCTAGGCCACTCCAGGGTCTCATATGCTTCTTACGAAGCCACTCCTTCGTTGCCCTGGCAGTGTGCTTGGGATCATTGTCATGCTGAACGACCCATTCACGTTTCATCTTCAATGTCCTTGCTGATGTAAGGAGGTTTGCATTCAAAATCTCATGATATATGTCCCCATTCATTCTTTCATATACACGGATCAGTCGTCCTGGTCCCTTTTCATAGAAACAGCCCCAAAGCATGATGTTGCCACACCCATGCTTCGCAGTAGGTATGGTGTTCTTTGGATGCAACTCAGAATTCTGTCTCCTCCAAACACAATGAGTTTTGTTTCTACCAAATTGTTCTACTTTGGTTTCATCAGACCATATAACATTTTCCCAATATTCTTCTGGATAATCCAAATGCTCTCTATCAAACTTCAGATGGGCCCAGACAAGTACTGGCTTAATAAGCAGGGGGACAAGTTTGGTATTGCAGGATCTGAGTACTTGGCGGCCTCTATCTGTCGGAGTCCCACAAGGTTCAGTCCTTGGGCCCTTGCTCTTCTCCATTTACACCTTTGGCCTGGGACAGCTCATAGAATCTCATGGCTTTCAGTATCACCTCTACGCTGACGACACACAGATCTACATCTCTGGACCAGATATCACCTCCCTTCTAACCAGAATCCCTCAATGTCTGTCTGCTATTTCATCCTTCTTCTCCACTAGATTTCTAAAACTTAACATGGACAAAACAGAATTCATCATCTTTCCCCCATCTCACGCGACCCCCCCAACGAACCTATCCATTACAGGAAATGGCTGCCCACTCTCCCCAGTCCCACAAGCTCGCTGCCTCGGGGTAATCCTTGACGCTGATCTCTCCTTCAAACCACATATCCAAGCCCTTTCCACTCAAAAATATTTCATGAATCCGTTCATTCCTCAACCATGAATCTGCAAAAACCCTAGTCCATGCCCTCATCATCTCTCGCCTTGACTACTGCAACCTCCTGCTCTGTGGCCTCCCCTTGAACACTCTCGCACCTCTCCAATCTATTCTAAACTCTGCTGCCCGACTAATCCACCTGTCCCCCCGCTATTCTCCGACCTCTCCCCTCTGTCAATCCCTTCACTGGCTCCCGATTGCCCAGAGACTCCACTACAAAACCCTTACCATGACGTACAAAGCCATCCACAACCTGTGTCCTCCATACATCTGTGACCTCGTCTCCCGGTACTTACCTACCCGCAACCTCCGATCCTCACAAGATCTCCTTCTCTACTCCCCTCTTATCTCCTCTTCTCACAATCGTATACAAGATTTCTCTCGCGTATCACCCCTACTCTGGAACCCTCTACCACAACACATCAGACTCTCGCCTACCATCGAAACCTTCAAAAAGAACCTGAAGACCCACCTCTTCAGACAAGCCTACAACCTGCAGTAACCACCGATCGACCAAACTGCTGCATGACCAGCTCTACCCTCACCTACTGTATTGTCACCCATCCCTTGTAGATTGTGAGCCTTCGCGGGCAGGGTCCTCATTCCTCCTGTACTAGTTATGACTTGTAGACACAAAAGAGAATGGTAAAACCAAAAACACTCAGTTTGAAAAAATGTTTGCAGTAATCCGCAAGTGCTAGTAAAAGATGTAAATAACAGGGTATTTGGTTGATACGTTTTTTGCAAAAAATGTATACTAAGCTGCTCTACCAATCTTCACGGTATACCCATATCAGAGCAGTCCTAACTAATGTATGTTCCTGTTTCCTAGTTATGACTTGTATTGTTTAATATTATTGTACTTGTTTTTATTATGTATACCCCTCCTCACATGTAAAGCGCCATGGAATAAATGGCGCTATAACAATAAATAATAATAATAATAATATAGTGTGGTACTGATGGTAGCCTTTGTTACGGTGGTCCAGCTCTATGCAGGTCATTCACTTGGTCCCACCGTGTGGTTCTTGGATTTTTGCTCACCGTTCTTGTGATCATTTTGACCCCACAGGGGGTGAGATCTTGCATGGAGCCCCAGATTGATGAAGATTATCAGTGGTCTTGTATGTCTTCCATTTTCTTATTATTGCTCCCACAGTTGATTTCATCACACCAAACTGTTTGCTTATTGCAGATTCAGTCTTCCCAGCCTGCTGCATGGCTACAATTTTGTTTCTGGTGTCCTTTGACAGCTCTTTGGTCTTCACAATAGTGGAATTTGGAGTGTGACTGTTAGACGTTGTGGACAGGTGTCTTTTATACTGATAACAAGTTCAAACAGGTGCATTACTACAGCTAATGTGTGGAGGACAGAAAAGAAATTACTGGTCTGTGAGAGCCAGAAATCTTGCATGTTTTAGGTGACCAAATACTTATTTTCCACTAAGATTTGCAAAATAAATCTTGCCAAATCAGACAAGGTGATTTGTATGATGTCAATTACAGGCCTCTCTCATATTTTTAAGTGGGAGAACTTGCACAACTGGTAATTATTTTCCCCACTGTATATCCATCCTGAGTTTCCTCATAAACTTCATATATCCTCACTCATTTCGTCTGCTATTATAGTAGCATTTCTTCAGATCCAGGTTCTTCTCTTGCTTTGTACATGTTTGTTCCAGTAGCCCATTTATCAGCAGATTATCCTGGCTCTTCAACACCTGACGTGGACCTTGTTAATCCAGGCAACATCCAAGCCAGCATGACTCTCTTGGTTCGTAACACTCTCCTGTTTATTGAGGTAGGCACTATAGTGTTAGTAGTCTTGCCCAAGGACCACTACAGCCTCCTACAGTATGTCTTAGACTTACACTATACCAGCCTGATCCAAACCTTCAACTAGAGAGCACTGCAGCTAATCTGAAACAGAAGATCTTAGATAAACTAAATACCATCAATACCAGAGATCGTCTGCCATGGCTCAAAAAAGAAACACCACTAGACAGTATGCTAGACAATGCAATAGAGCATTTGCATCAATACCTACCACCACCACCATAACTCAAACTAAAACTGATCTATGCTACTGCTTCAGTAATCATGGAAATACTTGGCTATACAACCAGCAAGAACAACAGAAGTACATGACCCCCTTGGAAAAGAAGACTGGAAACAAAGATCAAGGTGACAGGAAGGGAAATACGCCAACTATCCAAAATACAGAAGGGTGCAAAAATCAAGAATAGGACCAAGCTGGATAAATACTAAGGCCTGACCCCAACTGAAACCCTAGAGACTGCTAAAAAAAAGGCTCACAGCACTCGCTGCAAGATTAGGGATATGCACTAGAGAAGCTGAGACTAAGAAGATAAATATCCTGTTCTCCAAAGAACCATCCAAAGTGTAGCCCCAACTACAGAGTAACAGCACAAAGGCAGCAATTCCACCAATAGCAGAGAATATACAATACTGGAGGAACATATAGGAGAAAGAAAAAACACACAACACCAGTGCAATGTGGCTGCAAGATCTGAGAATGAAACACAGCAACCACCTAGAGAAAGAACAAGTCACCATTACAGAAGCAGATATCCAACAGTGGGTCAAGAACATATAGAGCTGGACAGTACCTGGCCCAGACATGTTCCACACCTACTGACTAAAGAAATTAACTGCGGTATATGAACGCATGGCTAAGCAGATAAACCAACTGCTAAAAGCAGGCCACCACCCAGCTTGGTTAATGCAAGGAACGGCAGTGCTTATCATGAAGGATCCTCACTAAGTGACAGTTCCATCCAACTATCGCCCAATCACCTGCCTTACAATAACATGGAAACTCCTGTCAGGCATCATAGCCACCAAGCTACAGAACCATACGAACCAGTACATGAATCCAGCTCAGAAAGGCATTCGAACCGACGCCAGAGGCCCTAAGCACTAGTTCCCAGTTGATAGAGCAGTCGCTCAAGACACAAGATCCAGACACACCAATCTCAGCACAGCCTGGATTGACTACAGGAAAGCCTATGACTCAATGCCACACACATGTCAACAGGAAATGAAGAACCTTCCTCAAAAACTCAATGGGGCTATGGACAACAACATTGGAAGTCAACTCAAGACAACTAGCACAAGTAACCATCAAGCGAGGCATATACCAAGGTAATGCACTATCCCCATTGCAGTTCTGCATAGGCTTGAACCTCCTCAGTTAGATTATTTCAGAGTCTGGCTATGGATTCAAGTTCAAGAGTGGAAATACGATCAGCCACCTCCTCTTCATGGATGTCATCAAGCTGTATGCAAAAAGCAAACAAGACATCTGTTAGAGGCCAAGACATTCCTGCCATGTGGGATGTATCACAGGCACTGTTTGGTGCTCCGGTCTCCCATTCAGGCCTGGCCACTGAGTCTGCTGCTTAGCACAGATGTTGGTCTTAGCTTCTTTCTCACGCTTCTGTTATATGGGTGGTTACTGCTGGCTCTCCAGCTAAAGTCTATGGTAACCAGTGGTATACAGAGGCAGTCCCACTCTCTGATGTCTGTCCAGAAATCACCTTACTGAGCATGCCTGTGATGTGGCCGCTCTGGATTGGCCCATGGGCGACACACCCGTCCGAAAGTGCTTTCAGCGAAGCATGCGGGCGTGCTAGTGTCACTTGTGTTTGGTGTATGTGTGGGTGGATATGCTACTGCTCTGTCTGCGTGTTTAGCACTGTATCAGCTACCAGTGTGACGTCAGTCATCTGTGTCAGCATATGTTCAGGGCTGGCCCTGTGCCAGTAGAATTCCAGCACCTCTGGAGTGGAGATTGTCTGTGTGAGTTCAGGGCGGGCATCATGCCACTAGAATTCCGACTCCTCCGGAGAGGAGGTTTGCTGTGTGTTCTCGTTGACTGTGAGTTTTTACTATCTGTTTACATCCCGTGTGTATGCCTTGCTTTCCTGTGGGGCTAACAGGGTATTGCACCACAGAGCAAATTCAACCCACGTGTTCTTTCGCAGTGGTTTAACCCTGGCATGCGTGACATCACAAATCTACACTTTTACGTAATGGGGGCCTTTATTTTTGCAAATCATATGGAGAAACTCACATAAATAACTTTTACAAGTTTATTTCAAAATTTGCAAAATAAGATATGAATAATGCACAACATTTTAATTATAATTTTTTGCAGAAAACACCAAAATACATTTTTTTTCTAAATTTTAAACAAAGATATGAAAAACACACAAAGGTATATAAATCTAGAGTAAACTAGCTGCCGCTACATGCTTTTCTAACTTTTTCTTTTCAATTTTATTGGTCTTCCAAACTATTTTCACATGTTATCTTTTCTGATGAATATTCTTTGCAGACATTTTCTCCACAAGTGGTACAATATCGGTCAATTTTCCTCTCTACGTTTCTTGGACAAATGAAACAACGCTTTTGCTTTCTTTCTCCTGGCCCTGGAATATCCTGAAACTGTACGCCGCACCTTTTCATTGCTTCTTTAGTTGCTTTATCTGGATTTTTGTGGCTCACAAGCTCTACCCTTTGCAAGCTTCTTATAGAAACAAAGAGACTGAAAATGAGTCAGACTTCCTCCCAACATCATATCATCACAGGTCCTTGAGCAATTAGCTCACAATGTATACTGTCCTCAGTACTCTCTACACTGCTCATCACTGTATTCAGAAGAACCTGAGATGATGTCATGGCCTTATCACTCCCTCTCAAAATCATATGACATCCTCACATGGGATGATCCACCCCCTGACCCCTCCACCAGCAACCCTGACTACAAATAAAGTAACTTGAGACTCAAACACTTCTCCCCACAAAAGCATTGTTGTTACACCAAAATGCCTATCAAAAAAATTATATTAAAAACTGGATATTACCAACAATGACATAATTGAGGAATATCTAGAGTTTAAAAATTCTAACTAAAGTAATTTTGCAGATAATAGCAAAAAAGTAAGCACTTGGGTAAAAGGCCCCCGATACTCATTGTAGGGTTAAATGGTGCACTTCCTATTTTCCCTGTGCCCACTCAGTGGTTAGCTCAGCTTGTACTCACCTTCCCTGTGCCCCTCGGTGGTTAGCAGAGCTTGTACTCACCTTCCCTGTGTCCCTCGGTGGTTAGCTGAGCTGGTACTTACCTTCCCTTTACCCCTCGGTGGTTAGCTGAGCTGGTACTCACCTTCCCTTTACCCCTCGGTGGTTAGCTGAGCTGGTACTCACCTTTCCTGTACCCCTCGGTGGTTAGCTGAGCTGGTACTTACCTTCTCTGTACCCCTTGGTGGTTAACTGAGCTGGTACTTAGTCTCCCTGTACCTCTCGGTGGTTAGCTGAGATGGCACTCCTCTCCTTGTGCATCTCTGAGTAGTATCTGGGTTTGCTTTTTGTGCCCCATTCACACTGTGTCGAGTTAACTCAGTGTGTTTGAGGAGGAATGTTTGCTAGTTTTTTATCCGTCTTTGTTCACACTAGCAGCAGTTTACTGCACGGTGGACCCCGGGTTGCGATTGCACCTTATTTATTATTTATTTTTATTTGTTGCAATCCGCCAACCCTAACAACATCAATTCACTTATCCACCTGACAAGGATCTACAGTGAAGACATCAGGATGTCCTTCAGACTGGAGAAGTGCGGCCGGTTGGTAATAAAGAGAGGCAAGGTAGTCAAGACAGATGGAGTGGAATTACCAGCAGGGCATATAGCAGATGCGCAAACATGCTACAAGTACCTCGGCATCCCACAAGGATATGGTAACCATGATGAAGAGGCAAGGAATGCAGCCACATCAAAATACCATGAAAGGGTAAGACAGGTCCTGAAGAGCCAACTCAATGGGAAGAATAAAAGCCACGTCCAAAGAAGAGATGGAAGTTGCAGATGTGAAGACATGGAGGCCTCCACCCTAAGTCTAACACACAAAGATTGAATACCAATAGAAATGAGGGTGGTCGAAGCTTGATAAGCATCCAAGCCACGAACACGGAAGAAACAAGGAGTATCAGGAATACATCAGAAAAGTGGCACCAAATGATGAGATGCCGAGAAAAAATCTAAGTCAGCAACAATAACAGACCTGGGAGAAACAAGAAGGACATGAAGCACCATGGCAAGACTAGCCGCTGCGTGGGATGTACCTTCAACAGATAATGGAGTTGGCTGACATGGAGAAATCCGACCAATGGCTGGACAAAACAGTTCTCCGAGACAGCACAGAGACACTATTCATAGCGGCACAAAAGCAAGAACTAAGTACCAGATCCATAGAAGCTGGAATCAACCACACAGGACAAAAGCCAAGGTGCAGACTATGCAAAGAAACCTCAGACACAGTCCAACACATAGAGGACGGATGCAAAATGCAAGCAGGAACAGAGTATACTGAACGCCACAACCAAGTAGCGGGAATTGTATACAGGAACATCTGCACAGCGTATGGGATAAGTCCTCCTAAGACCCGGTGAGAGACCCAAGAAAAATTAGTGGAGAATCAAAGGGTTAAAATCCTGTGAGACTTCAAGATGCAGACAGATAAGCAGGTGTTGGCTAACCAACCAGACTTTATGATAGTAGACAAGGATCAGAAGACAGCAATGATAGTAGATGTGGCAGTGCCAAGTGACAGCAACATCAGAAAGGAATATGAGAAGCTGGAGAAATACCAGGGCCTCAAAGGAGAACTGGAGAAGATGTGGAAGTTGAGGGCATCAGGGATTCCAGTTGTGATAGTAGCACTTGGAGCAGTGACCCCTAAGTTGGGGACATGGCTACAACAGATCCCAGGAGCAACATCTTAACTCTCTGTCCAGAAAAGCGCAATGCTAGGAACAACTAAGATCCTGCGCAGATCCCTCAAACTATCAGGCCTCTGGTAGAGGACCAGAGAATGAGAAAGAACAAAAAAAGACACACACACACATATATATATATATATATATATATATATATATATATATACAGTACAGACCAAAAGTTTGGCCCACCATCTCATTTAAAGATTTTTCTGGATTTTCATGACTATGTTGTTATATACTTAACAAAAAAGTGTGAAACAACTTAAAATACGTCTTATATTCTAAGTTCTTCAAAGTAGCCACCTTTTGCTTTGACGACTGCTTTGCACACTCTTGGCATTCTCTTGATGAGCTTCAAGAGGTAGTCACCGGGAATGGTTTTCACTTCACAGGTTTGCCCTGTCAGGTTTAATAAGTGCCTGTATGATCTTCCTACAATGCCTGGGCATTCTCCTGATGAGGCGGCGGATGGTCTCCTGAAAGATATCCTCACAGACCTGGACTAAAGCTTCCGCCAACTCCTGGGCAGTCTGTGGTGCAACGTGACGTTGGTGGATGGTGTGAGACATGATGTCCCAGATGTGTTCGATCGGATTCAGGTCTGGGGAACGGGCGGGCAAGTCCATAGCTTCAATGTCTTCATCTTGCAGGAACTGCTGACACACTCCAGCCACATGAGGTCTGGCATTGTCCTGCATTAGGAGGAACCCAGGACCAACCGCACCAGCATATGGTCTCACAAAGGGTCTATGGATCTCATCTCGGTACCTAATGGCAGTCAGGCTACCTTTGGCAAGCACATTGAGAGCTGTGCGGCCCTCCAAAGCAATGCCACCCCACAACAGTACTGATTCACTGACAAACCGGTCATACTGAAGGATGTTGTAGGCAGCAGATCTCTCTCCACAGCATCTCCAGACTCTGTCACGTCTATTTCTGTGTGAACCTGCTTTCTTCTGTGAAGAGCATGGGGCGCCAGTGGCGAATTTGCCAATCCTGGTGTTCTGTCACAAATGCCAAATGTCCTGCACGGTGCTGGGCTGTGAGCACAACCCCCATCTGTGGACGTTGGGCACTCAAACCATCCTCATGGAGTCGGTTTCTAACCGTTTGTGCAGACACATGCACATTTTTGGCCCGATGGAGGTCATTTTGAGGGCTCTGGCAGTGCTCCTCCTGTTCCTCCTTGCACAAAGCCTGAGGTAGTGGTCCTGCTGCTGGGTTGTTGACCTCCTATGGCCCCCTCCACGTCTCATGGTGTACTGGCCTGTCTCCTGGTAGCGCCTCCAGCCTCTGGACACTATGCTGACAGACACAGCAAACCTTGCCACAGCTCGCATTGATGTGCCATCCTGAATGAGCTGCACTACATGAGCCACTTGTGTGGGTTGTAGAATCCGTCTCATGCTACCACAAGTGTGAAAGCACAACCAACATTCAAAAGTAACCAAAACATCAGCCAGAAAGCATTGGTACTGAGATTTGGTCTGTGGTCCCCATCTGAAGAACCACCCTTTTATTGAGTGTGTCTTGATAACTGCCAATAATTTCCATCTGTTGTCTATTCCATTTGCACAACAGCATGTGAAATTGATTGTCAAACAGTGTTGCTTCCTAAGTGGACAGTTTGATTTCAGAGAAGTTTGATTCACTTGGAGTTATATTCTGTTGTTTAAGTGTTCCCTTTATTTTTTTGACCAGTGTGTGTATATATATATATATATATATATATATACTAGATTGTGGCCCGATTCTAATGCATCGGGTATTCTAGAATATGCATGTCCCCGTAGTATATGGACAATGATGATTCCAGAATTCGCAGCAGACTGTGCCCGTCGCTGATTAGTCGAGGCAACCTTTATGACATCATCGTCGCCATGGCAACCATTATAGTAACATAGTAACATAGTAACATAGTTAGTAAGGCCGAAAAAAGACATTTGTCCATCCAGTTCAGCCTATATTCCATCATAATAAATCCCCAGATCTACGTCCTTCTACAGAACCTAATAATTGTATGATACAATATTGTTCTGCTCCAGGAAGACATCCAGGCCTCTCTTGAACCCCTCGACTGAGTTCGCCATCACCACCTCCTCAGGCAAGCAATTCCAGATTCTCACTGCCCTAACAGTAAAGAATCCTCTTCTATGTTGGTGGAAAAACCTTCTCTCCTCCAGACGCAAAGAATGCCCCCTTGTGCCCGTCACCTTCCTTGGTATAAACAGATCCTCAGCGAGATATTTGTATTGTCCCCTTATATACTTATACATGGTTATTAGATCGCCCCTCAGTCGTCTTTTTTCTAGACTAAATAATCCTAATTTCGCTAATCTATCTGGGTATTGTAGTTCTCCCATCCCCTTTATTAATTTTGTTGCCCTCCTTTGTACTCTCTCTAGTTCCATTATATCCTTCCTGAGCACCGGTGCCCAAAACTGGACACAGTACTCCATGTGCGGTCTAACTAGGGATTTGTACAGAGGCAGTATAATGCTCTCATCATGTGTATCCAGACCTCTTTTAATGCACCCCATCATCCTGTTTGCCTTGGCAGCTGCTTTCTGGCACTGGCTGCTCCAGGTAAGTTTATCATTAACTAGGATCCCCAAGTCCTTCTCCCTGTCAGATTTACCCAAGGGTTTCCCATTCAGTGTGTAATGGTGATATTGATTCCTTCTTCCCATGTGTATAACCTTACATTTATCATTGTTAAACCTCATCTGCCACCTTTCAGCCCAAGTTTCCAACTTATCCAGATCCATCTGTAGCAGAATACTATCTTCTCTTGTATTAACTGCTTTACATAGTTTTGTATCATCTGCAAATATCGATATTTTACTGTGTAAACCTTCTACCAGATCATTAATGAATATGTTGAAGAGAACAGGTCCCAATACTGACCCCTGCGGTACCCCACTGGTCACAGCGACCCAGTTAGAGACTATACTATTTATAACCACCCTCTGCTTTCTATCACTAAGCCAGTTACTAACCCATTTACACACATTTTCCCCCAGACCAAGCATTCTCATTTTGTGTACCAACCTCTTGTGCGGCACGGTATCAAACGCTTTGGAAAAATCGAGATATACCACGTCCAATGACTCACCGTGGTCCAGCCTATAGCTTACGTCTTCATAAAAGCTGATTAGATTGGTTTGACAGGAGCGATTTCTCATAAACCCATGCTGATATCGAGTTAAACAGTTATTCTCATTGAGATAATCCAGAATAACATCCCTCAGAAACCCTTCAAATATTTTACCAACAATAGAGGTTAGACTTACTGGCCTATAATTTCCAGGTTCACTTTTAGAGCCCTTTTTGAATATTGGCACCACATTTGCTATGCGCCAGTCCTGCGGAACAGACCCTGTCGCTATATAGTCCGTAAAAAATAAGAAATAATGGTTTATCTATTACATTACTTAGTTCTCTTAGTACTCGTGGGTGTATGCCATCCGGACCCGGAGATTTATCTATTTTGATCTTATTTAGCCGGTTTCACACCTCTTCTTGGGTTAGATTGGTGACCCTTAATATAGGGTTTTCATTGTTTCTTGGGATTTCACCTAGCATTTCATTTTCCACCGTGAATACCGTGGAGAAGAAGGTGTTTAATATATTAGCTTTTTACTCGTCATCTACAACCATTCTTTCCTCACTATTTTTTAAGGGGCCTACATTTTCAGTTTTTATTCTTTTACTATTGATATAGTTGAAGAACAGTTTGGGATTAGTTTTACTCTCCTTAGCAATGTGCTTCTCTGTTTCCTTTTTGGCAGCTTTAATTAGTTTTTTAGATAAAGTATTTTTCTCCCTATAGTTTTTTAGAGCTTCAATGGTGCCATCCTGCTTTAGTAGTGCAAATGCTTTCTTTTTACTGTTAATTGCCTGTCTTACTTCTTTGTTTAGCCACATTGGGTTTTTCCTATTTCTAGTCCTTTTATTCCCACAAGGTATAAACCGCTTACAGTGCCTATTTAGGATGTTCTTAAACATTTTCCATTTATTATCTGTATTCTTATTTCTGAGGATATTGTCCCAGTCTACCACATTAACCCCTTCATGACCAGGGGATTTTTCGTTTTTCCGTGTTCGTTTTTCGCTCCCCTCCTTCCCAGAGCCATAACTTTTTTATTTTTCCGTCAATTTGGCCATGTGAGGGCTTATTTTTTGCGGGACGAGTTGTACTTTTGAACGACATCATTGGTTTTAGCATGTCGTGTACTAGAAAACGGGAAAAAAATTCCAAGTGCGGTGAAATTGCAAAAAAAGTGCAATCCCACATTGGTTTTTTGTTTGGCTTTTTTGCTAGGTTCACTAAATGCTAAAAATGATTTGCCATTATGATTCTCCAGGTCATTACGAGTTCATAGACACCAAACATGACTAGGTTATTTTTTATCTAAGTGGTGAAAAAAAATTCCAAACTTTGCTAAAAAAAAAAAAAAAAAAATTGCGCCATTTTCCGATACTCGTAGCGTCTCCATTTTTCGTGATCTGGGGTCGGTTGAGGGCTTATTTTTTGCGTGCCGAGATGACGTTTTTAATGATAGCATTTCGGTGCAGATACGTTCTTTTGATCGCCCGTTATTGCATTTTAATGCAATGTCGCGGCGACCAAAAAAACGTAATTCTGGCGTTTCGAGTTTTTTTCCCACTACGCTGTTTAGCGATCAGGTTAATACTTTTTTTTATTTGATAGATCGGGCAATTCTGAGCGCGGCGATACCAAATATGCGTAGATTTGATA
Source organism: Ranitomeya imitator (assembly GCF_032444005.1). Taxonomy (NCBI): domain Eukaryota; kingdom Metazoa; phylum Chordata; class Amphibia; order Anura; family Dendrobatidae; genus Ranitomeya; species Ranitomeya imitator. The sequence continues at coordinate 1,026,722,218 of NC_091282.1, read as the reverse complement.
TTTTTTTTATTGATTTATTTTGATTGGGGCGAAAGGGGGGTGATTTAAACTTTTATGTTTTTTTTATTTTTTTCACATTTTTTTAAACTTTTTTTTTTAACTTTTGCCATGCTTCAATAGCCTCCATGAGAGGCTAGAAGCAGGCACAAGCCGATCGGCTCTGCTACATAGCAGCGATCTGCAGATCGCTGCTATGTAGCAGAATTGCACGTGTGCTGTGAGCGCCGACCACAGGGTGGCGCTCACAGCGACGGGCAATCAGTAACCATAGAGGTCTCAAGGACCTCTATGGCTACAATGGAGACGCATCGCCGACCCCCGGACATGTGACGGGGGTCGGCGATGACGTCATTTCCGGCCGCCCGGCCGGAAGCGGTAGTTAAATGCCGCTGTCTGCGTTTGACAGCGGCATTTAACTAGTTAATAGGTGCGGGCAGATCGCGATTCTGCCCGCGCCTATTACGGGCACATGTCAGCTGTTCAAAACAGCTGACATGTCCCGGCTTTGGTGCGGGCTCACCGCGGAGCCCTGCATCAAAGCAGGGAAGCCGGCATCGGACGGTATAGTACGTCCGATGCCGGTAAGGGGTTAAGGGCATCTCTAAGCTGGTCAAACTTTGCCTTCCTAAAGTTCAGTGTTTTTGTGACTCCCTGACAAGTCCCCCTAGTGAAAGACAGGTGAAACTGCACAATATTGTGGTCGCTATTTCCTAGATGCCCAACCACCTGCAGATTTGTTATTCTGTCAGGTCTATTAGATAGTATTAGGTCTAAAAGTGCTGCTCCTCTGGTTGGATTCTGCACCAATTGTGAAAGATAATTTTTCTTGGTTATTAGCAGAAACCTGTTGCCTTTATGGGTTTCACAGGTTTCTGTTTCCCAGTTAATATCTGGGTAGTTAAAGTCCCCCATAACCAGGACCTCATTATGGGTTGCAGCTTCATCTATCTGCTTTAGAAGTAGACTTTCCATGATTTCTGTTATATTTGGGGGTTTGTAACAGACCCCAATGAGAATTTTGTTACCATTTTTCCCTCCATGAATTTCGACCCATATGGACTCAACATCCTCATTTCCTTCGCTAATATCCTCCCTTAAAGTGGACTTTAGACAAGACTTTACATAGAGACAAACCCCTCCTCCTCTCCGATTTTTACGATCCTTTCTAAACAGACTGTAACCCTGTAAGTTAACTGCCCAGTCATAGCTTTCATCTAACCATGTCTCGGTTATTCCCACTATGTCAAAGTTACCTGTAGATATTTCTGCTTCTAGTTCTTCCATCTTGTTTGTCAGGCTTCTGGCGTTTGCGAGCATGCAGTTTAGAGGATTTTGTTTTGTTCCAATCTCCTTGCTGTGGATTTTTTTAGGAATGTTCTTACCTCCCTTCTGAGTATGTTTTCCTGGGTCTTCTTTGGTCGAGTCTAATGTTTTTCTTCCCGTCCCCTCTTCTTCTAGTTTAACATCCCTCCTGATGAGTGTAGCGAGTCTTCTGGCGAATGTGTGTTTCCCAGGTTTGTTGAGGTGTAGTCCGTCTCTGGCGAGGAGTCCATCGTACCAGTAATTCACACCGTGGTCCAGGAATCCGAATCCTTGTTGTCTGCACCATCGTCTTAGCCAGTTGTTTGCATCAAGGATCCTGTTCCATCTCCTGGTGCCATGCCCGTCTACTGGAAGGATAGAAGAAAAAACTACCTGTGCATCCAGTTCCTTTACTTTCTTCCCCAATTATGACATCATCGTCGATGTGCCTGTTGCTGATTTGTCGAGGCCGCCATGCCTCTACCAATCAGAGACGCGGGATGTCTACGTCCTTTATGACATCATCTTCGCTGTGCCCGTCGCTGATTGGTCGAGGCCGCCAAGCCTCGACCAATCAGAGACGCGGGATTTCTACGTCGATACTGTGCCCGTCGCTGATTGGTCGAGGCCGCCAAGCCTCGACCAATCAGAGACGCGGGATTTCTACGTCGATACTGTGCCCGTCGCTGATTGGTCGAGGCAACCTTTATGACATCATCATCGCCATGGCAACCATTATGACATCTACGTCGATACTGTGCCTGTCGCTGAATCAGAAACGTGGGATTTCTACGTCCTTTATGACATCATCGTCGCTGTGCCCGTTGCTGATTGGTCGAGGCCTGGCGGCCTCGACCAATCAGAGAGGCGGGATTTCCAGGACAGACAGACAGACAGACAGAAAGACAGACAGACAGACAGAAAGACAGACAGACGGAAAAACCCTTAGACAATTATATATATATAGATATTCTATATATGTATATATAGTGTATACATATATTTTGTGGTATATCAGCTCACTCGGCAGCTTAATGACATAGTCAAGGAATGCTTTTTATTTAAATCTTCAGCTTATTCATTAAAACATGCCTCATAAGCCAGTTGAAAGCAAAATAGACATATTCAGTCTGATTGGCCTAAATAAAAAGCGTACATTACAATTTATTTAACTGTGGGGTCCTCTAGCCAGAAATCAGGGTAAAGCTCTTTAAGCAAGAGCCCAGCTCTTTAGCTCTCCATCACAGCACACACAAAAATCATTAAGTACAGAGGCTTCACTTTTACCTCCTATACCACACACTATGGTGGAGATATGGTGAACAGCTGTCCTGCACAACTCTTTAGGTGTTCACAGTAAACCTAGCTCTGTCATGGCCAATTAACCCCACTCAACACATAACATGTTTCAGCAAACTTCTGGGTTTAGATCACTGAAACCTATAACCTCAGTGAAACATATCTCCCCTTCAGCAGAATTATCAGTGACCATTAACACATTTTTTTTTATATAAGTGGCATAATAGAAATACTCAGATGATAATTTGAAATACTTTCATTGTACTTATGGAAATACACCTCTTTATTTTAAACAGAGCGATTTTCATAAAAAGTGACAATACAAATCAACAAGTTTTTGTTTGGCACAGCTTATTTGTTTTTTTATATTTAAATATTTAGATGACATTTTATTATAATTACTGTATGTTATAATAATAATCAAAATCAAGATACTTTCTCATATCAATATATAACCTCCCTTAATAAAACTCACTAATATCATTAGTGGGGTTCATTCTTCCTTTCCAAATGATAGTAGAAATCTAGATACTGCGCCAGTCATAGGCAGCCAGGGAACTGAATGGAATGCAATGGAAATTGTGAAGCAAAGAACATCACACACAGGAAACACTGAATACTTTATGAATGTGCTCCTTCATTTCTTATTTGTTGGAGGTAGCTTTCTGCTGTGTGTGGGTTATGTTTTTTTGTGGATTACTAATTGGAAAATACTGTATACGGTTTTATTTCCATGATTCAAATGCAAATTGAAGAGTATATTTTGGTGCACAAAAACTGCATTTTAATATATTCTCTTTCTGTTGTGGAACCGAATGACCACCCACTAAGAAAGGCCAGTGGACTATTTATGACATCTTCATTTGTACTATGCCTAACCATCGGGAAGCCTCTATTACACTGTGGTCTTTAAGCACATTAATGGAATGAATCATTGGTCAAAATGTATTTCTTTGTCATTGCTATGGTCCATTCACTAGTTTTAGATTTTCCTGCAAGTAACTGTCTGCATATGTGTTAGAAATGTGGAGACCACATGTAGTTTTAGTATAAGCTTAATCTTAAAATAAAAATGACAGAAAATTACAGAACTATAATGATAAAAATATATAACAAAAAAAATTATTTTGAAGAATAAAGAAGAAATTGATGATCCACCTTTGATAAAATTTTACTGCAGAGTCAGTAAATATCAAAGCTATAATCTCTGTAAAGGGTATTTACAAAAAATATAAATTATTTTGCAATACCCTTCAGTCAACAGCCTCCAAACTTCTGTCCCTTACCTCATCCTTTGGACTTACTGAGTGGTCCTCCGCAGCCACCCACACGGATGGGCATACACTAGACCTGGTATTCACCCGTCTCTGCTCTCTATCTAACTTCACCACCTCCCCTCTCCCTCTATCCGACCACCATCTGCTCACCTTCTCATCCCTGTCCTCCTCACCAGTCATCCATGTCCAGCAACATGCGCACCCACGCAGAAACCTTGCACACCTAGACACCCACACACTCTCTGACTCCATCCTACCACTGGCATCCATATCCTCACTCCACGACACAGACACTGCCACTGCTTTCTACAATGCCACTCTCGTATCAGCTATTGACACGGTTGCCCCTCTCGTCCATGGCAGAGTGCGACGTATCAATAGACAACCTTGGCACAATAACACCACCAAAAAGCTCCGGCAAGTGTCCAGGGTTGCGGAGCGGCGTTGGAAGAAAACACACTCGCAAGATGACTTCACTGTATTCAAACAAGCAACACTCGCTTTTAAATCTGCACTCACCTCTGCTAAACAGGCCTACTTCACAACCCTCGTATCTTCCCTATGCTACAACCCCAAACAGTTATTCAAAACCTTTAACTCCCTCCTCCGCCCCCCCACTGCCCCCTCCAACCTCCCTCATCTCTGCTGAGGACTTTGCCACACACTTTAAAAATAAGATCGACCAGACAAGGCAAGTCTTTATTGTTCAACCACCACAACCCCTTTATATACCAGACCAATGCCCAAACCCCATAACCTCCCTATCCAACATCACTGAAGGGGGGCTTAATTGTCTCCTCTCCAAATCGCACCTCACCACCTGTGCGCTCGACCCCATCCCATCCCACCTCCTCCCCAACCTCACCACCACACTTATCCCATCCCTAATCCACCTCTTCAACCTGTCACTAACTTCTAGCACCTTCCCCTCTGCGTTCAAACATGCCACAATCACGCCTATCCTTAATGGGACACTGTCACCTGAATTTGGAGGGAACAATCTTCAGCTATGGAGGCGGGGTTTTGGGGTTTTTATTCACCCTTTCCTTACCTGCTGGCTGCATGCTGGCTGCAATATTGGATTGAAGTTCATTCTCTGTCCTCCGTAGTACATGCCTGCACAAGGTGCAATCTTGCCTTGCGCAGGCATGTACTATGGAGGACAGAGAATGAACTTCAATCCAATATTGCAGCCAGCATGCAGCCAGCGGGTAAGGAAAGGGTGAATCAAAAAACCCCAAACCCCGCCTCCATGGCTGAAGATTGTTCCCTCCAAATTCAGGTGACAGTGTCCCTTTAAAAAGCCAACCCTCCATCCAACTGCTATGTCCAGCTATCGCCCAATATCGCTGCTCCCGTTCGCTTCCAAACTCCTGAAGCAGCACGTCCATGCTGAACTCTCCTCCCACCTCTCATCTAACTTGTTGTTCGACAATCTACAATCTGGCGTCCGCCCCATCACTCAACTGAGGCTGCCCTGACCAAAATCACTAACGACCTGCTTACCGCCAAAGCTACTGGACAATACTCTGTACTCCTCCTTCTAGACCTGTCCTCTGCTTTCGACACAGTTGACCACTGCCTCCTACTACAGATCCTCTCCTCCTTTGGCATCAAAGACCTCGCCCTATCCTGGATCTCCTCGTACCTTTCCAACCGCACATTCAGCGTCTCCCACTCCCATACTAGCTCCTCATCCCACCCTCTCTCTGTTGGAGTCCCCCAAGGCTCTGTTCTAGGACCCCTACTCTTCTCAGTCTATACAATTGGCTTGGGACAACTCATAAAGTCCCAAGGATTCCAGTACCACCTCTATGCTGATGACACTCAGATCTACCTCTCTGGCCCAGACGTCACCGCTCTGCTGTCCAGAATCCCAGAGTGCCTATCAGCCATATCCTCCTTCTTCTCCTCTCGCTTCCTCAAACTCGAAAGGATAAAGAGCTAGCACTCGACAGACAGGTAGAGTTTCTTGATGGTGCTAGTGCACGGGATCCAGAGACCCTCAATAACTGGAAAAAAGTAAAACACTGCACTCATCCAGTTCAATTTTGCTAAAGTGAAAAAAGTTTATTGCAGACGTGAAGGCAGAAAACAGTGAGGCAACAAGTTTGACGTTTCGGCCACTCAGTGGCCTTGTTCACAAATGGTGCTGTAACAAAGAGATAAACAACAGTGTATGAACATAACATATACATAGTAATAAAAATATATATACAAAACTATTTACACAGAAGATATAGGTACTGGAACCCATGTCATAACCTGTAGAAGGAGGAAAACGGTTCTAGTGATCCTGCAACCAATAGTAAACCCGGAGGATAAGAAGAAAGGAGGTAGGGTTTAAAGAGGATAAGATCTCTACAAGCGGGAGGATCTGGTAAGAGATTCATAAACATACCCTTTAGGAACTGTTTGTGACACGTCAAGTAAGAACAAGGATAAAATAATATGTAGCCAAGTAAGGGTAGTCCGGCTGTGGCCTATATGGAATGAACAGAAGAGGCTGTCGACAAAGAAGTAGATGGTGCAATCAAACAACAATCAGTAAAATAAAAATGTATAGAGCCATATGAGGTTGGAATAATGTATATATGTATATATATATAGGAGAGAGTAATTACCCAAATGGCAGATAAAGCTTGTCTTATTATTCAATAGTCGGAAGCTGTAGTGCAGTCCAGCGATAAATTTGAGACATCTGTCAAAAGGTCAGGTTGGCTGTAATATATATAGTATAGGGATGTATACTCTATATAAGTTCAAGGATAGACCAGTAAAACAAGTAAATCAGCCAAGTTGCTACCTGGATTGTTAAGTTGGCTCATATGTGGCCCTGCAGACTCGAGGGTTCCAGTAAAGAGAATAGGGTGAGGCAGGGAATATAAGAATCCCTTCATGCCGTGTCAGTCATCTTAGTAGGGACCTACGTGCCTATAGAGGGTATGAGCAGGGATACAAAGCGTCATGTAAAGTCTAGAGTCCGACCCAGGGTACTTATCTTAAAAGTCCAGATGTAGTCTCACAGTCATTGGTGGTTCAATGGAGGCGCGGTCCGGGGTCGCAATGTCCGCAGTTGGAGGTACCGTGGGAAGCGCCGACACAGGCAGTGTCTAGGCGGTGAGAGCGGCGGTAACTGGACTCAAAGGCGTGGAGTTTTAAGCTGGCCACAGCCGGTCACGTGACCGGAAAGGGAAGAGCCCGCCCGCACCTGCGCACTAGCCTAAATGAGGACTATGTTACAGGCGCCTGCGTGTGAGGCTTGTGTTGCCGGCGTATGCGCGTTGATAGGGAGAACCGGCGCCTGCACAGAGCGTTGTCCTAGAGGGCACAGCGCAGAGGGATGTGTGCTTGCGCATGAGAACTATAGGGGCCGAATATGCCGGGCGCAACAGCGCTGCGGAGGAGAGCCACTCTAAGTCCAAAATGTCTCTGGGGAGCCAGGGGCTAGATCAATCCATGGCAATAGAGATTAGCTAGGCACTGGTATAGGAGAACTAGGAAGAGAGGAGCGTAATAATCCTATTGGAGGACCTCGGCATGTAGTATACCTATATGAGCATGAGGTGGTAGTATGTATCCTGTGTAGTAGGTGACATACGACTGGAGGAAAAAAACAAAGCCGGAGTACAATAGGGAAACTAGGAGTACAATATGTTAGTAGTTGCACTGTGGTGGAGAAAATAAATTGGCATTCTATATAGATATAATATAACATGACGGTACTGTAGTAGGAGTCCAAACCAACAATGATTATTCATAAGGAACCCGAGTTGAATAGGTAGGAAAAAGCATGGGCAAAAATAACAAATAAATAAACAAAGTATATAAAAAGTAAAAATGAAATATGAAAAATAAAAAATAAAAAAATAATAAAAAATAAAAAAAAGGGGGGGGGGGGAAATTGTAAAAAAGTTAAGGGTAAATGAAGCTTAGGGGGCTCCTAAAGGGTGTGTCTCTTACCATCCCGTGGAGATACGATACGAAATCTACATGTGCAGACGGTTAGTTTGCCTAAGGGAAAGAAAATCTGGTTAAGATAGCCAATCCAACTCCCTATTGAGTCCTTTCGGATGAAGTGTGTCAAGCGTGTATATCCAGAAGGATTCCCTCTGTTTAAGTAACTGAATATGATTCCCTCCTCTCCTAGGGCGATGGACTTTTTCAATAACCTGGAAGCGTAATTGTGCTATTGTGTGGTGGGCTTCTTTAAAATGAAATGGTAATGGCAACCAGGTTTTCCCACATCTAGTGGTAGATTTATGGTTAGAGATCCTATTTTTGATGGCCTGGGTGGTCTCACCCACATAGAGCAAACCGCATGGGCACTTAATGATATATACCACAAAGTTTGAATTGCAGGTGTGGTATTCTTTGATCGAGAAGGCCTTGCCAGTGTGGGGGTGAAGAAACTCGTTACCTTTTATGACGTTTGAGCAACACATGCAGCTGAGGCAGGGGAAAGTACCAGTTCTTTTCTGGCCTGAAAGTGTCAAGAGTGATGATGTTTTAGGTGTACCCAGATCAGCCCGTACCACCTTGTCTTTTACATTCTGGGGTCGTCGCATGCTCATGAGGGGAGGATCCTTGAAAATAGGAATGTTGGGATATGCTTTGGACAATAGTGGCCAGTGACCACGAATCAGGTTATGTATTCTGTGCATGGTAGGGTGGTGGTTATGAACAAATGGAAGTCTAGGGTTCTTGACCATAGTCAGGGCAGTAGCTTCAGTATTAAGGGCTTTGGAGGATTCCACCTCGAGAAGTTTGGTCGGGTAATTCCGGGCCTTAAATTTATTGGACATTTCCTGAACTCTACTGTTCCTAGTAACTGGGTCTGAGACAATTCTGGCTACCCTTTTGAACTGGGACCTTGGCAGGCTATCCCGGGTAGGTTTGGGGTGACAACTATTATAGAGTAACAGGCTGTTACAGTCGGTAGGTTTCACAAATAGGTCCGTACTCAAATTTCCAGATGCGTCTTTCATGATTTTAGTATCAAGAAAGGCAATTTCCTTGTTATGGTGTACCAATGTGAAAGTCAGCTCTGGTCTAACTTCGTTAATAGTTCTAAAAAATTCTTGTAAAGTGGTCTGATCACCCTTCCATATACAGAAAATGTCATCAATATACCTGTACCATGTAAGGGCATGTTGTTGAAACATAGAGTTGGGGTAAATATGTGTGCGCTCAAAATGATCCATGTACAAGTTCGCATATGCCGGGGCCACATTTGACCCCATGGCAGTACCGCATGTTTGTAAAAAGAAGTCATCTTCAAACATGAAGAAGTTCTCCCTAAGGACAAGATTAAGTAGGTCAAGGCACAGGTCTAGTAGGTTCGGATCCATATTGACCTCCCGAAGAGTCAGTGTAACTGCCTCAATGCCCTTGTCGTGTTCAATGGAGGTGTACAGACTATTCACGTCTAAAGTACACAAAGTACTGTCAGGAGGAATATTATTAATACTACGAATTTTGTTCAGGAAGTCACCTGTGTCTAGAATGTAGGATTTGGTAGAGCGAGCATGGGGGGTGAGAATTTTTTCTAGAAAAATGGACAATGGATTCAATATTGAGTTGGTAGATGCCACTATAGGGCGACCAGGGGGATTGTGAAGATCCTTATGGATCTTGGGTAGGATATATAGTACCGGGGTCACCGGATGGTGGTTTATGAGGTATGTTCTAGTTTTCGCATCAATAGTTTTGAGTTGTTGGTGTTTATCTAGGACAGAGGTGATCTTCTGACGTATGTTGTAGGTGGGGTCAGTTTGTAGTTTCTTATAAGTGGAGGGATCAGAGAGTTGGCGTCTAACTTCCGCAGTGTACTAGTTTCTATTCATGACCACTGTGGCACCCCCCTTGTCCGCCGGCTTAATAATAATGTTTTTATTCCTACTCAGTGAACCCAAGGCCTGTCTCTCAGAGGTATTCTTTGTCCCCCCTAGAGTTGAAGGTTCTCAACATGGGTTTGTCTTTTTGTCCCACACCAATGTGGGACGCTTTTCAGCTAGAGAAAGATCTTCAATGCTTCTATAGAAGCATAAGATTGAAGGTACATTTTGAGGCCAACCCTCATAATAGGGATAACACCACAGATGCCGCACCTAACCCGGACATACCCAAAATCAGTATCAACTCTTTAGGACTCAGGAACCCCAGTACATTCATGCCACCCAAATCATATCATGCAGCAGAAACTTTCATTAGTCTATTAGACAGAGACATTAAAAGTACTCTTCATGACCAACACCTGGGTCTTCTCCCAGTTCAACACAACCTGAATACCTCTGAGAGACAGGCCTTGGGTTCACTGAGTAGGAATAAAAACATTATTATTAAGCCGGCGGACAAGGGGGGTACCACAGTGGTCATGAATAGAAACCAGTACACTGCGGAAGTTAGACGCCAACTCTCTGATCCCTCCACTTATAAGAAACTACAAACTGACCCCACCTACAACATACGTCAGAAGATCACCTCTGTCCTAGATAAACACCAACAACTCAAAACTATTGATGCGAAAACTAGAACATACCTCATAAACCACCATCCGGTGACCCCGGTACTATATATCCTACCCAAGATCCATAAGGATCTTCACAATCCCCCTGGTCGCCCTATAGTGGCATCTACCAACTCAATATTGAATCCATTGTCCATTTTTCTAGAAAAAATTCTCACCCCCCATGCTCGCTCTACCAAATCCTACATTCTAGACACAGGTGACTTCCTGAACAAAATTCGTAGTATTAATAATATTCCTCCTGACAGTACTTTGTGTACTTTAGACGTGAATAGTCTGTACACCTCCATTGAACACGACAAGGGCATTGAGGCAGTTACACTGACTCTTCGGGAGGCCAATATGGATCCGAACCTACTAGACCTGTGCCTTGACCTACTTAATCTTGTCCTTAGGGAGAACTTCTTCATGTTTGAAGATGACTTCTTTTTACAAACATGCAGTACTGCCATGGGGTCAAATGTGGCCCCGGCATATGCGAACTTGTACATGGATCATTTTGAGCGCGCACATATTTACCCCAACTCTATGTTTCAACAACATGCCCTTACATGGTACAGGTATATTGATGACATTTTCTGTATATGGAAGGGTGATCAGACCACTTTACAAGAATTTTTTAGAACTATTAACGAAGTTAGACCAGAGCTGACTTTCACATTGGTACACCATAACAAGGAAATTGCCTTTCTTGATACTAAAATCATGAAAGACGCAATTGGAAATTTGAGTACGGACCTATTTGTGAAACCTACCGACTGTAACAGCCTGTTACTCTATAATAGTTGTCACCCCAAACCTACCCGGGATAGCCTGCCAAGGTCCCAGTTCAAAAGGGTAGCCAGAATTGTCTCAGACCCAGTTACTAGGAACAGTAGAGTTCAGGAAATGTCCAATAAATTTAAGGCCCAGAATTACCCGACCAAACTTCTCGAGGTGGAATCCTCCAAAGCCCTTAATACTGAAGCTACTGCCCTGACTATGGTCAAGAACCCTAGACTTCCATTTGTTCATAACCACCACCCTACCATGCACAGAATACATAACCTGATTCGTGGTCACTGGCCACTATTGTCCAAAGCATATCCCAACATTCCTATTTTCAAGGATCCTCCCCTCATGAGCATGCGACGACCCCAGAATGTAAAAGACAAGGTGGTACGGGCTGATCTGGGTACACCTAAAACATCATCACTCTTGACACTTTCAGGCCAGAAAAGAACTGGTACTTTCCCCTGCCTCAGCTGCATGTGTTGCTCAAACGTCATAAAAGGTAACGAGTTTCTTCACCCCCACACTGGCAAGGCCTTCTCGATCAAAGAATACCACACCTGCAATTCAAACTTTGTGGTATATATCATTAAGTGCCCATGCGATTTGCTCTATGTGGGTGAGACCACCCAGGCCATCAAAAATAGGATCTCTAACCATAAATCTACCACTAGATGTGGGAAAACCTGGTTGCCATTACCATTTCATTTTAAAGAAGCCCACCACACAATAGCACAATTACGCTTCCAGGTTATTGAAAAAGTCCATCGCCCTAGGAGAGGAGGGAATCATATTCAGTTACTTAAACAGAGGGAATCCTTCTGGATATACACGCTTGACACACTTCATCCGAAAGGACTCAATAGGGAGTTGGATTGGCTATCTTAACCAGATTTTCTTTCCCTTAGGCAAACTAACCGTCTGCACATGTAGATTTCGTATCGTATCTCCACGGGATGGTAAGAGACACACCCTTTAGGAGCCCCCTAAGCTTCATTTACCCTTAACTTTTTTACAATTTCCCCCCCCCCCTTTTTTTTATTTTTTATTATTTTTTTATTTTTTATTTTTCATATTTCATTTTTACTTTTTATATACTTTGTTTATTTATTTGTTATTTTTGCCCATGCTTTTTCCTACCTATTCAACTCGGGTTCCTTATGAATAATCATTGTTGGTTTGGACTCCTATTACAGTACCGTCATGTTATATTATATCTATATAGAATGTCAATTTATTTTCTCCACCACAGTGCAACTACTAACATATTGTACTCCTAGTTTCCCTATTGTACTCCGGCTTTGTTTTTTTCCTCCAGTCGTATGTCACCTACTACACAGGATACATACTGCCACCTCATGCTCATATAGGTATACTACATGCCGAGGTCCTCCAATAGGATTATTACGCTCCTCTCTTCCTAGTTCTCCTATACCAGTGCCTAGCTAATCTCTATTGCCATGGATTGATCTAGCCCCTGGCTCCCCAGAGACATTTTGGACTTAGAGTGGCTCTCCTCCGCAGCGCTGTTGCGCCCGGCATATTCGGCCCCTATAGTTCTCATGCGCAAGCACACATCCCTCTGCGCTGTGCCCTCTAGGACAACGCTCTGCGCAGGCGCCGGTTCTCCCTATCAACGCGCATACGCCGGCAACACAAGCCTCACACGCAGGCGCCTGTAACATAGTCCTCATTTAGGCTAGTGCGCAGGTGCGGGCGGGCTCTTCCCTTTCCGGTCACGTGACCGGCTGTGGCCAGCTTAAAACTCCACGCCTTTGAGTCCAGTTACCGCCGCTCTCACCGCCTAGACACTGCCTGTGTCGGCGCTTCCCACGGTACCTCCAACTGCGGACATTGCGACCCCGGACCGCGCCTCCATTGAACCACCAATGACTGTGAGACTACATCTGGACTTTTAAGATAAGTACCCTGGGTCGGACTCTAGACTTTACATGACGCTTTGTATCCCTGCTCATACCCTCTATAGGCACGTAGGTCCCTACTAAGATGACTGACACGGCATGAAGGGATTCTTATATTCCCTGCCTCACCCTATTCTCTTTACTGGAACCCTCGAGTCTGCAGGGCCACATATGAGCCAACTTAACAATCCAGGTAGCAACTTGGCTGATTTACTTGTTTTACTGGTCTATCCTTGAACTTATATAGAGTATACATCCCTATACTATATATATTACAGCCAACCTGACCTTTTGACAGATGTCTCAAATTTATCGCTGGACTGCACTACAGCTTCCGACTATTGAATAATAAGACAAGCTTTATCTGCCATTTGGGTAATTACTCTCTCCTATATATATATACATATATACATTATTCCAACCTCATATGGCTCTATACATTTTTATTTTACTGATTGTTGTTTGATTGCACCATCTACTTCTTTGTCGACAGCCTCTTCTGTTCATTCCATATAGGCCACAGCCGGACTACCCTTACTTGGCTACATATTATTTTATCCTTGTTCTTACTTGACGTGTCACAAACAGTTCCTAAAGGGTATGTTTATGAATCTCTTACCAGATCCTCCCGCTTGTAGAGATCTTATCCTCTTTAAACCCTACCTCCTTTCTTCTTATCCTCCGGGTTTACTATTGGTTGCAGGATCACTAGAACCGTTTTCCTCCTTCTACAGGTTATGACATGGGTTCCAGTACCTATATCTTCTGTGTAAATAGTTTTGTATATATATTTTTATTACTATGTATATGTTATGTTCATACACTGTTGTTTATCTCTTTGTTACAGCACCATTTGTGAACAAGGCCACTGAGTGGCCGAAACGTCAAACTTGTTGCCTCACTGTTTTCTGCCTTCACGTCTGCAATAAACTTTTTTCACTTTAGCAAAATTGAACTGGATGAGTGCAGTGTTTTACTTTTTTCCAGCTTCCTCAAACTCAATGTGGACAAATCTGAACTCATCATCTTTCCTCCATCCCACAAATCTTCCTTACCTGACCTATCTATCGCAGTCAATGACATCATGCTTTCCCCGGTACCCGAAGTCCGCTGCCTCGGAGTAACCTTCGAATCTGCCTTGTCCTTCAAACCACACATCCAAGCTCTTTCCACCTCCTGTCGCCTCCAGCTCAAAAATATCTCCAGGATCCGTCCTTTCCTCAACCCCCAATCTACTAAAATGCTTGTGCACGCCCTCATCATCTCCCGCCTTGACTACTGCAACATCCTTTTCTGTTGCCTCCCTGCTAACACCCTTGCACCTCTGCAGTCCATCCTTAACTCTGCTGCCCAACTAATCCATCTCTCTCCTCGCTACTCCTCCGCTTCCCCCCTCTGCAAATCTCTTCACTGGCTCCCATTCCCTCAGCGTATCCAGTTCAAATGACTAAAGGTACCTTCACACATAACGATATTGTTAACGATATCGTTGCTATTTGTGACGTAGCAACGATATCGTTAATGAAATCGTTATGTGTGACAGCGACCAACGATCAGGCCCCTGCTGGGAGATCGTTGGTCGCTGAATAAAGTCCAGAACTTTATTTCGTCGCTGGACTCCCTGGAGACATCGCTGGATCGGCGTGTGTGACACCGATCCAGCGATGTCTTCACTGGTAACCAGGGTAAACATCGGGTAACTAAGCGCAGGGCCGCGCTTAGTAACCCGATGTTTACCCTGGTTACCATGCTAAAAGTAAAAAAAAAACAAACAGTACATACTTACCTACCGCTATCTGTCCCCGGCGCTGTGCTCTGCACTCCTCCTGTACTGGCTGTGAGCCGGAAAGCAGAGCGGTGACGTCACCGCTCTGCTTTCCGGCTCCCAGACAGTACAGGAGGAGAGCAGAGAAGCAGAGCGCAGCGCTGGAGGACAGACGGCTGTAGGTAAGTATGTACTGTTTGTTTTTTTTTACTTTTAGCATGGTAACCAGGGTAAACATCGGGTTACTAAGCGCGGCCCTGCGCTTAGTTACCCGATGTTTACCCTGGTTACCGGCATCGTTGGTCGCTGGAGAGCGGTCTGTGTGACAGCTCTCCAGCGACCAAACAGCGACGCTGCAGCGATCCGGATCGTTGTCGGTATCGCTGCAGCGTCGCTAAATGTGAAGGGGCCTTTATACTGACCTACAAATCTCTGAACTTATCTCCCGATATCTTCCCTCACATGATCTCCGGTCCTCCCAAGACCTCCTTCTCTCCTCCACACTTATTCGCTCCTCATCCAATCGCCTCCAAGACTTCTCCCGAATATCCCCCATCCTCTGGAACTCTCTGCCCCAACACGTCCGACTATCAACCACAGTCGGATCCTTCAGACGGAACCTGAAAACTCATCTCTTCAGGAAAGCCTACAGCCTGCACTGACACCGCTGCCGCCTCATCACTATCGAAGCTACCGCCTCACCAACACCGGAGCTCCTGCAACCCTCAACCTACTGTCTCCTTCCCCATAATCCTGTAGAATGTAAGCCCGCAAGGGCAGGGTCCTCGCCCCTCTGTATCAGTCCGTCATTGTTAGTTTGTTTACTGTATGTGATATCTGTAATTTGTATGTAACCCCTTCTAATGTACAGCAACATGGAATCAATGGTGCTATATAAATAAATAATAATAATAATAATAATAAGTGGTCAGACTGCTTACAAATATTA
Organism: Ranitomeya imitator; assembly: GCF_032444005.1. Taxonomy (NCBI): domain Eukaryota; kingdom Metazoa; phylum Chordata; class Amphibia; order Anura; family Dendrobatidae; genus Ranitomeya; species Ranitomeya imitator. The sequence goes on along the minus strand of NC_091282.1, from coordinate 1,026,706,404 downwards.
AAAGTAATAATAATTACTAGGGTTGAGCGACCTTTACTTTTATAGGATCGGGTCGGGTTTCACGAAACCCGACTTTCTCAAAAGTCGGGTTGAGTGAAATCGGCCGATCCTATAAAAAAGTCGGGGTCGGGGTCGGCCGAAACCCGAAACCCAATGCATTGCAATGGGTTACTATGGTTCCCAGGGTCTGAAGGAGAGGAAACTCTCCTTCAGGCCCTGGGATCCATATTTAAGTGTAAAAGAAAGAATTAAAATAAAAAATATTGCTATACTTACCCTCTGACGCGCCCTGGTAGTAACCAGCAGTCTTCCTTCCTTAGAATCAGCGCTTGAAAGACCTTCGGTGATGTCGCGGCTTGTGATTGGTCGCGTGACGGCCCATGTGGCCGCTCACGCGACCAATCACAAGCCGCGACGTCACCGAAGGTCCTTCAAGCGCTGATTCTTAGGAAGGAAGGCTGCCGGAAAGAAGCAGGGCGCGTCCGAGGGTGAGTATATACCTAATAAGATTCAGAAGATTCAGAAGATCGCCGACCTCATGGCCGACCCCACACAGGGGACTTGCCAAAAGTCGGCGACTTCTGAATATGGCCGACCCGTTTCGCTCAACCCTAATAATTACCCTTATTGATTCCCAGAACCGCTCATTACCTGGTCCCAGCTGGTTTATGCATCCGGGACTCATCTTAGGCAAACTGGAACTTGATGAGATGCCTGTTCAGTAGGCATGAGAAAATGAATTCAATGTAAATCAAATTAGTGACAAATTTTATTACATTCTCAGATCCTGGATGTTTCGAACAATTTGCTATTCTATTCATGTGAATCACCCACTTCTATTTTACACATTACAAAAGGTTCCATCAGACACAGAAAGTTCACAAGACCTCAGCCAGGAGCATGCAGGCTTCTAAATAATGCCTCACAACTATAAGATCACATGATATAGCAGGAAGGACTACTATTGACTGTCTAAAAGCCAAGGAACAGAATCCAGAAGTAATTTTGGAGGGGATTTAAGATAGAGAGAGGTTATCAGGCATAATAGCTCTTCCATACAGAGAGAGAAAGCCCTAAAACACAGAATAAATATTCAAGACAGTAATGAGCCTGAACAGAGATTTAATTGATTGGGAAAAAGAGAGAGATAGAAAAGTTGCCACCAGAAGTGCCTACTTAGTGAGATCTATCATTGATATGGTGCAGATGGTATATGTCTTGCAGACTTTGAATTACAATTCCTAATTTTTTTCTTCACTTTTAATGCACTGGAAAGCAACAGTAAGCCATCACAATATTTTTTACAGAGGGAAAAAATCTGAAATCAGATTGTGCTTTGTTTTTACAAGCGAGTATAGAGAGATTTTACATTTGCTGCACAATCTTTTCTGTAAAGAGAGGAATAATTGTTTTTTAAAATTACAAAAGAAATTTCTTCAAAATCAATACTGTGACTGTATCACACAAAGTGTACGTGTGGCAAACAATATTTTTTTCATATCTGTTTAACTAATCAAATTTGTACATCCATACATGCCATAATATTGTATTGCAGTTACTGGCTTTTTGGACATGTGCTTATCTAGCATTTCATACTACATAATTTTTAGGAAGATAGTTGAACTTTGTTACATAATAAATAAAAATAAGTTGACAGTTAACCGTGCATGTTTTTACACACCTGGTTTACTTGTCCAATTTGACAACTGAATATACCACATCTATACTGTAGCCAGCTGCCACATTTTGCATTCATACCTAGTATTTCTTATTTCATCTCTTTTGGTAGAGGTTCAAAAATTAAGGATGAAAAGATTGTTAAAGTTAATTGTAGTGTTGTATAAAATGTGGGTTGAAAGAACAAAATGGCAATGGCATTGTATGGGGTAGTGTAAAATACAAAAGAGCCCTGTATCACTGCTAAAGATGTGGGAGTATCCAGCAGCAGCAGAAACACCATCACCACATAAGGCATCAATTGTCTGCTGGAAGAAAAGGTACTACTGCCCAAGCATATTAGTGGGGAATAAATGGAGGACACTTGCAACTTGTCTCAGTCACGGCACGAGGATGTTACCTCTGTTAGCCACAACATCAATTTGAGGCACAGAATCTGAGCAGAATGAGGGATACATTTTGGACTATTTTTTATTTAAAAAATAATGAAAAGTTTGTCAATGCACAGGATTATTATATGGACAAATGATTAATATGATCAGTTTTTATGGTACGTTATTTTGACATTGCTGTCTGTGCTTGTGTTAAAGGGACACTGTCACCTGGATTTGGAGGGAACAATCTTCAGCCATGGAGGCGGGGTTTTGGGGTTTTTGATTCACCCTTTCCTTACCCGCTGGCTGCATGCTGGCTGCAATATTGGATTGAAGTTCATTCTCTGTCCTCCATAGTACACGTCTGCGCTGTGCAAGATTGCCTTGTGCAGGCATGTACTACGGAGGACAGAGAATGAACTTCAATCCAATATTGCAGCCAGCGGGTAAGGAAAGGGTGAATCAAAAACCCAAAAACCCCGCCTCCATGGCTGAAGATTGTTCCCTCCAAATCCAGGTGACAGTGTCCCTTTAAGGGCTTGAAAGGCATTGCATATAGTATTAGACTATCCTTTACTGGAAAACTAAGCAAACGAATAGCACCTGTTAATTGATTCATGCTGCCAAAGCCACAAGCAGCATGAATCAATTAACAATCAATGAATGATTTTTTTTTATTATTGTAAATATATACTTTATGTTTTACTCTGAAACACCGCAGCATTTCAGAGACAATACACTATAAAATACATAAAATATACTATAAAATGGTATAGGACAAAAATAATCACCGCTCTACTTAATATACAAGTAATATACAAGAGGAAGGGCGGGTGCGCAGGAAGAACACCTGTCCTTGCTCCATTGGTGACGTTGTAAGGAGGTTGCTTTCCCTGCACCTTACCTGAAACCACTTAGTCAGACAGCTGGGTTGTCAGGGGGAAGACTTTCTGCCCTGGACAGAAGGGACCATGTGACTGCTGGCCGGGGCCAATATTTGTAGCCTGCTATGAATATCAGCCCGCAGCTGTCTGCGTAGCCTTGACTGGCTATTAAAATAATTAAAATAGAGGGACCCCCAAAAAATGACATGGGGTCCCCCTATATTTTATAGCCAGAAAGGCTACGCAGACAGCTGCGGGCTGAGTCTCCAGTTCCCAGGAGATAGAGGAGAGACTTCAGGATCTCAAGCGCTGCTGGTGACTGTACCCATGTTGGAATTGGGACCCTCCAGTCAGGACCTCCCTGGACTGATAAGTTACGAGAACACTCATTAACTCTTTTGATTCCGCTTAACTGTATGATTTATCTCTATTAACCCCCTGTTTACTCCCTGCGAGGAGAATATTACTCCTGTTAATAAATTCCCCTCAACAGTTGGTCTGTCTGTTCCGTGGTGACATACACAACCCTGCACTCTCTTACAATGTCACCCCCAAACTCCACCCCCTCCTTTCCCGCAGCGTCCTCAGCATTGCTTTCGGCCGGGGCACGCGAGGACGTGCTGGCTCCCAGCCTAGCGGTCACATGCTAACGGCTTACAGCTTAGCGGTCTTCATCCACAGCACAGCAGCTATCTCCTTGGATTAGAGATACATTACACGCTCCCTAACAACAGCTGATAAATCTGTGAGTATCACTAATCTATCTTTCCCTTACAATATTACCCACATATACTCACTGCTATATTAAAATTCGTAGCTGTAGCCTAGTGCTGAACCTACTCACATCTATATGAGCATATAGATGTATATACCATGTTCTCAATAGAATCACTAGTAAGTATATTTACTAGAGGATTTACTATACCTTGATCAGATTAACTAAACTAACCGCTATTTTGTTCAAACTAGGAGCAATTTACAGTATACCACATCTTTTACTCATTCGATCCCCATTGGTTAATTTTAGGGTTGAGCGAAACAGATTGGACAAATTCAAAAATCGCCGACTTCGGCAAAGTCGGGTTTCATGAAACCCGACCCGATCCTAGTGTAGGATCGGCCATGAAGTTGCGTTTCATATGATACTTTCAGCGCCATTTTTCAGCCAATGAAGGAGGACGCAGAGTGTGGACAGCGTGATGACATAGGTCTCGGTTCCCACCATCTTAGAGAAGGGCATGACAGTGATTGGCTTGCTTTCTGTGGCGTCACAGGGGCTATAAAGGAGCGTGCACGCCGACCGCCATCTTACTTCTGCCGATCTTAGTATAGGGATAGGGAGAGGTTGCTGCAGCTTCATCAGAAGAAGGGATATAGTTAGGGAGGGAAGGTTAACCCCCAAGCTGCTTGTGCTGTAGTGATTTCCAACTGTCCATTTTTTTGCAGGGACAGTGGAGGCTCTATTTTTGTGCATCAGCTCTGTAGCTTATTAGGCTGCCTTATAAGACTCCCTGATAGCTGCATTGCTGTTTGCACGCTGCTGTCCAAACCAACTGCTTTTTTAAAAGCAAAAATCCTGTTGCTCTTTTCTGCACAGTTATCTTGTTTATTTGTCCACACTTTTGTGTGCAGCAGTCCTTTTTATTGCTGCCATACTTGTCCTGAGATCATTGTAGGGAGATTGAAATTGAACTACAGTCCTTGTATTTTTTCATATATCTTCCAGTCACTTTCTGCCACTTACATTGTGTTGTTTTACACACTGGGCCTGAGTTTTTGTTCAGTCACCCCCCAAAAAAAAGTGAGATTCAAATTCTCACAAAGTGGATATACTTCAGTCCTGTTAGTTTGTCGTATGTCAGCCAGCCACTTTCTGCCACTTAGATTGCGTTGTTATATACACTGGGCCTGAGTTTTGGTTCAGTCTGCCAAAAAAAGGGAGATTCAAATTCTCACAAAGTGGATATACTTCAGTCCTGTTAGTTTGTCGTATATCAGCCAGCCACTTTCTGCCACTTACATTGTGTTGTTTTATGCACAGGGCCTGAGTTTTGGTTCAGTCTCCCAAAAAAAAGGGAGATTTAAATTCTCAACAAGTTTATGTACACCTTCTACCTTGTTTCATAGTACCAAATAACGATTGTTATTTTGGTTAGATTTTCCAAAAAATTAGAAAGTCTGGTGAAAGAGTCCATGGGCGGTGGTTGCCAGCTGGTACTGATGGTGGTGGTGGTGCATCTGGTGGTAGTGGCAAAAGCACAATAGCACCTAAGGCTGGAGGTGTTGAGCCAGCATCATCGTCTGGCTACACAAGGCCTCGAAGGCTCCCTTATCTGGGAGTAGGAAAACAGCTTTTAAAGTCGGAGCAGCAGGAAAAAGTTTTGGCTTTCCTTGATGACTCAGCCTCTAGCTCTTTCGCCTCCTCTTCAGAAAGTTCCAAATATAAAAGTAGCGAGTCGTCAGTGGATGCTCCCAGTCAGGAACATGACGTTTCCTTGTGTCCTTCACCCAAACCAAAAGTGAAGGATGCGTCAGGCGACACTACAGGTTACTCCATGGAGCTCTTTACACATTAAGTGCCTGGGTTAGAATGGCAAATTGTTAACTGCCCATTGCAAGATGAATCGGACATGGAGTGCACTGATGCACAGCCACAGCTAGATTATTATGCTGTTCCATTGACTCAGATTACTACATTGCCCTTGCAGTGTACTGAGCCAGAATCTGACCCTGATGAGACTATGGTGCCCCGTCCCGAACACCATAGCACCTTACACGGTGACACAGAGGAAGGTGCACATGACATTGAAGAGGAGGTGATAGATGACCCAGTTGTTGACCCAGATTGGCAGCCATTGGGGGAAGAGGGTGCCACTGCCAGTAGCTCAGAAGCGAAGGAGGATGATCCGCAGCAGCCATCTACATCGCAACAGCTGTCATCTAGCAGGCCCGTACCAGGCCAAAAACGTTTGTCAAAAACAAAAACAGTTTTAGGACAGCGTGGCCATCCGGTGAAAGTAGCACAGAGTGCAATGCCTGAAAAGGTATTCCATAGTAGGAAGAGTGTAGTGTGTCAATTTTTTAACCAAGATCCGAATGATCAGTCAAAAGTTATCTGTAAGAAATGCTTAAAGACCTTTTTACAGAGGGAAGAATCTTCAAAATTTAAATACAACGTGCATACTTTGACATTTGCACCTGCTCAGAATGAAGGTAGTCAGCAACGCTACATTGCTTCCCTCACTGTAAGCCCACCGGTTAGGACACCACCAGCAGCAAAGGTGGAGGTATCGTCGCAAGGCCAAAGCAGTCAGGGAATCACAAGGTTATTGGTAGGAAACACTGTATGTAGGCCAACATCAAGAATACCATCACCAACCCTCTCTCAATCTGCCATGTCCACCACCACCACCGCTAGTTCCACCATATGCAGCTCTCCAGTCCTGCTCACCCAACAAGAGACTCTCGTTAGGAAAAGAAAGTACTCATCCTCTTATCCGCGTACACAGGGTTTGAATGCCCACATTGCTATACTAATCTCGTTAGAGATGATGTTCTACCGGTTGGTTGAAAGCAAAGCTTTGAAAGACCTGATGGCCTATTGTTGTGAATTCTGTGGCAGAGCTCCCTCCTGTGGTCACAAGTGGTACTTCGGCTGATTCTCTCTGTGAGCTTCCGTTGGTGGAGGAGAGTGGTACTGCGGCTTCTGAGTTTCCTTCCTCAGGTGATGTGGTGAAGTCGTTAGGTGCTGCTCTATTTAACTCCACCTAGTGCTTTGATCCTGGCCTCCAGTCAATGTTCTAGTATTGGACCTGTTTCCTCCTGGATCGTTCCTGTGGCCTGCTGCTCTGCATAGCTAAGTTCTGCTTTGCTATTTTGTTTGCTGTTTTTTATGTCCAGCTTGTCTATTTGTTTTTTCTTGCTTGCTGGAAGCTCTGGGACGCAGAGGGTGTACCTCCGTGCCGTTAGTTCGGTACGGAGGGTCTTTTTGCCCCCTTTGCGTGGTTTTTGTAGGGTTTTGTGTTGACCGCAAAGTTACCTTTCCTATCCTCGCTCTGTTCAGAAAGTCGGGCCTCACTTTGCTAAATCTATTTCATCTCTACGTTTGTTTTTTCATCTTAACTCACAGTCATTATATGTGGGGGCTGCCTTTTCCTTTGGGGTATTTCTCTGAGGCAAGGTAGGCTTATTTTCTATCTTCAGGCTAGCTAGTTTCTCAGGCTGTGCCGAGTTGCATAGGGAGCGTTAGGCGCAATCCACGGCTGCCTCTAGTATGGTTGGAGAGGATTAGGGATTGCGGTCAGCAGAGTTCCCACGTCTCAGAGCTCGTTCTATGTTTTTGGATTATTGTCAGGTCACTGTTTGTGCTCTGACCTCTATGTACATTGTGGTACTGAATTACCTTATCATAACAGCCTGTGCAGTACTTCGCTATGACCTACCCAGTCAGCACTTCTTTGCGAGAAAAGCCATCCCAGCCCTCCACCAGCATGTCAAAGATCGCATTGTCCATGCACTGAGGCAATCAGTCAGTGGAAAGGTGCACCTCACAACAGATGCATGGACCAGTAGGCATGGCCAGGGACGTTGCGTGTCCATCACGGCACGCTGGGTTGATGTGGTGGATGCAGGGTCCACAGGGGACAGCCATAGTGGGACAGTTCTGCCTAGCCACACCGCGCAAGTACTGGCAGAGTACTTGCAGCAACAAACTCAGTCATGGCTGGGCAGTGGACATCTTGAGGCAGGCAAGGTAGTCAGTGATAACGGAAGGAATTTTATGGCTGCCATAGCCCTTTCAGAACTTAAACACATACCTTGCCTGGCTCACACCTTGAGCCTGGTGGTGCAGTGCTTCCTCAAAAATTATCCGGAGTTACCAGCCCTGCTCCTGAAGGTGCGAAGACTTTGCTCGCACATCCGCCGGTCGCCCGTACACTCCAGCCGTATGCTGAACAATCAGCGTTCGCTGAATCTTCCCCAGCACTGCCTAATAATCGACGTTTCAACAAGGTGGAACTCCACACTGCACATGGTTCAGAGGCTGTGCGAACAGAGGCATGCTGTAATTAATTTGTGGGAGGATACACATACACGGGCAGGCACTTGGATGGCAGACATGGAGTTGTCTGGTGTGCAGTGGTCGAAGCTATAAGACCTCTGTCAAGTCCTTCAGTGTTTTGAGGAATGCACACGGCTGGTAAGTGCAGATGACACCATCATAAGAATGAGCATCCCACTAATGCGTCTGCTGATGCAAAGTTTGATGCACAATAAGGAGTTGGCGTCTGCAGCCGAGGAGGAGGGAAGCCTTGATGACAGTCAGCCATTGTCTGCTCAGGGAGGTGCTTCAGGTTCTTTTTCAAGGTTTCCACCTAGTCTGATTTGTTTGGGTAGAGAGTTGCAGAGTATTGAGGATGCGCTGGAGAAATCTTGTATGTAATTGTGGGTAGAGGAGATAAGAGGGGAATATAGAAGGAGATCTTGTGAGGATCGAAGGTTGCATGCAGGTAATATCTGAATGCATGAGTGAATATAAACACCTCTCTTGGTAAAGCCTACATTTATGGGTTGGTCGGAACCTGATGTGATTAGATGTAGTTAAAATCACCACAAGGTGAAGGGGGGAGTGCTCAGTTTGAAACCCTAGCATATATATTTCTGTTATTTACACTCTGAGGAACTGTTTATGTTTCCTAGTAATTTGTCAGGCTTCTCAATGTGCACCATGAGGAGGTCATGAGGAGAAATCACCAACCACACAACTGAAGAACCGATATCAAATCTTTGTAGAGGATGAAGATGGCACACCTAAGGATGAAGCAATACCAGCAAGCAAAAAAGAAAAGGGCACACAGCAACAAGTGACAGCAAAAAGTACGGCCAAGAAGCAACGAAGAGTGGTGGTGGTGGGAAACTCACTACTGAGAGGCACAGAAGCAGCCATCTGCAGACCGGACATAACTGCAAGAGAAGTATGCTGCCTTCCAGGTGCGATGATCAAGGATGTGACCGATAGGATACCAAAGCTCTTCAACTCCAAGGACGTCCACCCATTTCTTCTGATACATGTTGGCACCAATGACACGGCAAGGAAGGACCTACCGACAATCTGCAAAGACTTTGAAGAGTTGGGGAAGAAAGTAAAGGAACTGGATGCACAGGTAGTTTTTTCTTCTATCCTTCCAGTAGACGGGCATGGCACCAGGAGATGGAACAGGATCCTTGATGCAAACAACTGGCTAAGACGATGGTGCAGACAACAAGGATTCGGATTCCTGGACCACGGTGTGAATTACTTGTACGATGGACTCCTCGCCAGAGACGGACTACACCTCAACAAACCTGGGAAACACACATTCGCCAGAAGACTCGCTACACTCATCAGGAGGGCGTTAAACTAGAAGAAGAGGGGACGGGAAGAAAAACATTAGACTTGAACAAAGAAGATCCAGGAAAACATACTCAGAAGGGAGGTAAGAACATTTCTAAAACAATCCACAGCGAGGAGATTGGAACAAAACAAAATCCTCTAAACTGCATGCTTGCAAACGCCAGAAGCCTGACAAACAAGATGGAAGAACTAGAAGCAGAAATATCTACAGGTAACTTTGACATAGTGGGAATAACCGAGACATGGTTAGATGAAAGCTATGACTGGGCAGTTAACTTACAGGGTTACAGTCTGTTTAGAAAGGATTGTAAAAATCGGAGAGGAGGAGGGGTTTGTCTCTATGTAAAGTCTTGTCTAAAGTCCACTTTAAGGGAGGATATTAGCGAAGGAAATGAGGATGTCGAGTCCATATGGGTCGAAATTCATGGAGGGAAAAATGGTAACAAAATTCTCATTGGGGTCTGTTACAAACCCCCAAATATAACAGAAACCATGGAAAGTCTACTTCTAAAGCAGATAGATGAAGCTGCAACCCATAATGAGGTCCTGGTTATGGGGGACTTTAACTACCCGGATATTAACTGGGAAACAGAAACCTGTGAAACCCATAAAGGCAACAGGTTTCTGCTAATAACCAAGAAAAATTATCTTTCACAATTGGTGCAGAATCCAACCAGAGGAGCAGCACTTTTAGACCTAATACTATCTAATAGACCTGACAGAATAACAAATCTGCAGGTGGTCGGGCATCTAGGAAATAGCGACCACAATATTGTACAGTTTCACCTGTCTTTCACTAGGGGGACTTGTCAGGGAGTCACAAAAACACTGAACTTTAGGAAGGCAAAGTTTGACCAGCTTAGAGATGCCCTTAATCTGGTAGACTGGGACAATATCCTCAGAACTAATAATACAGATAATAAATGGGAAATGTTTAAGAACATCCTAAATAGGCAGTGTAAGCGGTTTATACCTTGTGGGAATAAAAGGACTAGAAATAGGAAAAACCCAATGTGGCTAAACAAAGAAGTAAGACAGGCAATTAACAGTAAAAAGAAAGCATTTGCACTACTAAAGCAGGATGGCACCATTGAAGCTCTAAAAAACTATAGGGAGAAAAATACTTTATCTAAAAAACTAATTAAAGCTGCCAAAAAGGAAACAGAGAAGCACATTGCTAAGGAGAGTAAAACTAATCCCAAACTGTTCTTCAACTATATCAATAGTAAAAGAATAAAAACTGAAAATGTAGGCCCCTTAAAAAATAGTGAGGAAAGAATGGTTGTAGATGACGAGGAAAAAGCTAACATATTAAACACCTTCTTCTCCACGGTATTCACGGTGGAAAATGAAATGCTAGGTGAAATCCCAAGAAACAATGAAAACCCTATATTAAGGGTCACCAATCTAACCCAAGAAGAGGTGCGAAACCGGCTAAATAAGATTAAAATAGATAAATCTCCGGGTCCGGATGGCATACACCCAAGAGTACTAAGAGAACTAAGTAATGTAATAGATAAACCATTATTTCTTATTTTTAGGGACTCTATAGAGACAGGGTCTGTTCCGCAGGATTGGCGCATAGCAAATGTGGTGCCAATATTCAAAAAGGGCTCTAAAAGTGAACCTGGAAATTATAGGCCAGTAAGTCTAACCTCTATTGTTGGTAAAATATTTGAAGGGTTTCTGAGGGATGTTATTCTGGATTATCTCAATGAGAATAACTGTTTAACTCCATATCAGCATGGGTTTATGAGAAATCGCTCCTGTCAAACCAATCTAATCAGTTTTTATGAAGAGGTAAGCTATAGGCTGGACCACGGTGAGTCATTGGACGTGGTATATCTCGATTTTTCCAAAGCGTTTGATACCGTGCCGCACAAGAGGTTGGTACACAAAATGAGAATGCTTGGTCTGGGGGAAATTGTGTGTAAATGGGTTAGTAACTGGCTTAGTGATAGAAAGCAGAGGGTGGTTATAAATGGTATAGTCTCTAACTGGGTCGCTGTGACCAGTGGGGTACCGCAGGGGTCAGTATTGGGACCTGTTCTCTTCAACATATTCATTAATGGTCTGGTAAAAGGTTTACACAGTAAAATATCGATATTTGCAGATGATACAAAACTATGTAAAGCAGTTAATACAAGAGAAGATAGTATTCTGCTACAGATGGATCTGGATAAGTTGGAAACTTGGGCTGAAAGGTGGCAGATGAGGTTTAACAATGATAAATGTAAGGTTATACACATGGGAAGAAGGAATCAATGTCACCATTACACACTGAATGGGAAACCACTGGGTAAATCTGACAGGGAGAAGGACTTGGGGATCCTAGTTAATGATAAACTTACCTGGAGCAGCCAGTGCCAGGCAGCAGCTGCCAAGGCAAACAGGATCATGGCGTGCATTAAAAGAGGTCTGGATACACATGATGAGAGCATTATACTGCCTCTGTACAAATCCCTAGTTAGACCGCACATGGAGTACTGTGTCCAGTTTTGGGCACCGGTGCTCAGGAAGGATATAATGGAACTAGAGAGAGTACAAAGGAGGGCAACAAAATTAATAAAGGGGATGGGAAAACTACAATACCCAGATAGATTAGCGAAATTAGGATTATTTAGTCTAGAAAAAAGACGACTTAGGGGCGATCTAATAACCATGTATAAGTATATAAGGGGACAATACAAATATCTCGCTGAGGATCTGTTTATACCAAGGAAGGTGATGGGCACAAGGGGGCATTCTTTGCGTCTGGAGGAGAGAAGGTTTTTCCACCAACATAGAAGAGGATTCTTTACTGTTAGGGCAGTGAGAATCTGGAATTGCTTGCCTGAAGAGGTGGTGATGGCGAACTCAGTCGAGGGGTTCAAGAAAGGCCTGGATGTCTTCCTGGAGCAGAACAATATTGTATCATACAATTAGGTTCTGTAGAAGGACGTAGATCTGGGGATTTATTATGATGGAATATAGGCTGAACTGGATGGACAAATGTCTTTTTTCGGCCTTACTAACTATGTTACTATGTTACTATGTTACTATGAGGTTGAATGCAGAGATGCCCAAACATTTGAGCGCCCACGGCCAGGAGAAAGCAATGTTGGGGAAGGTCACTTCATGTCTGAAGAGGTGGAGGATAATCATGAGGCACACTTGCCATCAGGTCAGTGTAAAATTGCAAGTCAGAAGGTGGCTCAGATTGATGAATTGGAAGATGGCGTGTTCAATGATAAGGCCTCTGACCCAACGTGGCACAGTGGCACATCTATCGAGCACAGCATTGCAGAGAGTGATGGATACATGGCACGAAAACAGGGGCGAAGAGGTAGTGGTTTGACCAGAGGGAGAAATCAGTCAACTGTTCCACAGAGTCCCCTACTCGGCTAGATAACAGGCAAAGGGTGCATTATCCCCCTGTATGGCAGTTTTTTTCTGAAATTCCTTCAGACAACACAACTGTAATTTGCAGCATCTGCCAAACCAAGCTAAGAAGAGGCAAGAACACTACCAACCTGTGCAACACCAGCAGCCAAGCACCCCAGTAAGTGAGCGTAATGCCTGGGTACAAAATCTGTGTCTGAAGGTGAAACCACTGCCCCTTTCCTTGCGTTGTGGCCTTTCCAATCTGCTGTCCATGAAGTAGGTGCTGATGCCTCCTGCCCACAACCTGCAGTTGCACAGACCCAACAGTCAGCAACCACGTCCAGTTCATTGTCATTACCCCAGATGTTTAACAGAAAGCACAAATATCCACCCAACCACCCACAGGCCCAAATGCTAAACACCCATCTGATGTCACCAACGCCGACATTGACAGTGGGCGCGATGATGTCACTACTCGGCACTTGCGGAGATGAGTGGGAGGTCGGAGCAGCGGAGGAACCAGGAGAGATGTGAGTATTTATTTATTTTTTATGGGGCTGCATTATACTGTAGAGGCTGCCTGTGGGGCTGCATTATATTAAGGGCTGCATTACACTATAGAGGCTGCCTATGGGGGTGCATTATATTAGAGGCTGCATTACACTATAGAGGCTGCCTGTGGAGGTGCATTATATTAAGGGCTGCATTACACTATAGAGGCTGCCTGTGGTGCTGCATTATATTAAGGTTATATTAAGGGCTGCATTACACTATAGAGGCTGCCTGTGGGAGTGCATTAAATTAGGGGCTGCATTACACTATGGAGGTTGCCTATGGGGGTGCATTATATTATGGGCTGCATTACACTATAAAGGCTAAAGGCTGCCTATGGGGTGTATTATACCATAGAATCTGCCTATGGGACTTCATTACACTATAGAGGCTGTCTATGGAGCTGCGTTTTACACTATGGAGTCTGCCTATGGGGGTGCATTATCCTATAGAGGCTGCCTGTGGGAATGCATTACTCTATAGAGGCTGCCTATGGGGGTGCATTATATTAAGAGCTGCATTACACTATAAATGCTGCCTATGGGGTGTATTATATCCTGGAGACTTTCTGCCTACTTGCTGACACCTCCTCCAGACCAGGATTGTTATGATCTGGTGGTTAGAACAAATAGTGGACCTGGTAGTTAGAGCACCAGAAAAGACCTGATAGCACATTAATACAGGACAAGCTCTGGGAAGTGGAACCTCTGCTGACCGCAATCCCTAATCCTATCACGTACACTAGAAATAGCCGTGGAGCGCTCCTAACATGACCTAGGCGCCTCGTCACAGCCTCAGAACTAGCTAGCCCTAGAGATAGGAAAAATAAGCCTATCTTGCCTCAGAGAAAATTCCCCAAAGGAAAAGGCAGCCCCCCACATATATTGACTGTGAGTAAGATGAAATCACAAACACAGAGATAAAATAGATTTAGCAAAGAGAGGCCCGACTTACTAAACAGACAGAAAATAGGAAAGGTCACTTTGCAGTCAGCACAAAGCCCTACAAAAGCCACACAGAGAGTGCAGGGAAAAATACCTTCCGCACCGACTAACGGAGCGGAGGCGCCCCTCTGCGTCCCAGAGCTTCCAGCAAGCAAGGCAAAATTCACATAAGCATGCTGGACAGAAAAAATAGCAAACAAGAAAAAAGCAAAGCGAAACTTAGCTTCTGCTGGAGAAAACAGGTAACCAGGAAGATCCAGGAGCGAACTAGACCAATGCTACAACATTGACAGCTGGCATCGGACAAGGATCCAAGTGGAGTTAAATAGAGCAGCCCACTAACGAATTAGCCTCGTCACCTGTAGAAGGAAACTCAGAAACACCCACAAGCATCAGAGAAAGTCCATGGACAGAACCAGCCGAAATACCATTCATGACCACAGGAGGGAGCCCGAAAACACAATTCACAACAGTACCCCCCCCCTTGAGGAGGGGTCACCGAACCCTCACGAGAGCCCCCAAGCCGACCAGGATGAGCCAAATGAAAGGCACGAACCAGATCGGCCGCATGAACATCAGAGGCAAAAACCCAGGAATTATCCTCCTGACCATAACCATTCCACTTGACCAAGTACTGGAGTTTCCGTCTCGAAATACGAGAATCCAAAATCTTCTCCACCACATACTCCAACTCCCCCTCAACCAACACCGGAGCAGGAGGGTCAACGGATGGAACCACAGGCGCCACATATCTCCGCAACAACGACCTATGGAACACATTATGGATGGCAAAAGAATCTGGAAGGGCCAAACGAAATGACATAGGATTGATAACCTCAGAAATTTTATACGGACCAATGAAACGAGGCTTAAACTTAGGAGGGGAAACCTTCATAGGAACATAACGAGACGACAACCAAACTAAATCCCCAACACGAAGTCGGGGACCCACACAGCTCCGGTGGTTATCGAAACGTTGAGCCTTCTCCTGGGACAATGTCAAATTGTCCACCACATGAGTCCAAATCTGCTGCAACCTATTCACCACAGTATCTACACCAGGACAGTCTGAAGACTCAACCTGCCCTGAAGAGAAACGAGGATGGAAACCAGAATTGCAGAAAAACGGCGAAACCAAAGTAGCTGAGCTGGCCCGATTATTAAGGGCAAACTCAGCCAACGGCAAAAAGGACACCCAATCATCCTGATCAGCAGAAACAAAGCATCTCAGATATGTTTCCAACGTCTGATTAGTTCGTTCGGTTTGGCCATTTGTCTGAGGATGGAAAGCCGAGGAAAAAGACAGATCAATGCCCATCCTAGCACAAAAGGATCGCAAAAACCTCGAAACAAACTGAGAACCTCTGTCCGAAACGATGTTCTCCGGAATGCCATGTAAATGAACCACATGCTGGAAAAACAATGGCACCAAATCAGAGGAGGAAGGCAATTTAGACAAGGGTACCAAATGGACCATCTTAGAAAAGCGATCACAAACCACCCAAATGACCGACATCTTTTGAGAGACGGGGAGATCCGAAATAAAATCCATAGAAATATGCATCCAGGGCCTCTTCGGGACTGGCAAGGGCAAAAGCAACCCACTAGCACGAGAACAGCAGGGCTTAGCCCGAGCACAAGTCCCACAGGACCGCACAAAAGAACGCACATCCCGTGACAAAGAAGGCCACCAAAAGGATCTAGCCACCAAATCTCTGGTACCAAAGATTCCAGGATGCCCAGCCAACACCGAACAATGAAGCTCAGAGATAACTCTGCTAGTCCATTTATCAGGGACAGTTTGTCTGCTGGGCAACGGTCAGGTCTATCAGCCTGAAATTTTTGCAGCACCCGCCGCAAATCAGGGGAGATGGCAGACAAAATTATTCCCTCTTTGAGAATACCTGCCGGCTCAGAAACACCCGGAGAGTCAGGCACAAAACTCCTTGACAGGGCATCAGCCTTCACATTCTTAGATCCCGGAAGGTATGAAACCACAAAATCAAAAAGGGAGAAAAATAACGCCCATCGAGCCTGTCTCGGATTCAACCGTTTGGCAGACTCAAGATAAGTCAAATTTTTGTGATCTGTCAAGACCACCACGTGATGCTTGGCTCCTTCAAGCCAATGACGCCACTCCTCGAATGCCCACTTCATGGCCAACAATTCTCGATTACCAACATCATAATTGCGCTCAGCAGGCGAAAACTTTCTAGAAAAGAAAGCACATGGCTTCATTCCCGAGCCATCAGAACTTCTTTGCGACAAAACAGCCCCTGCTCCAATCTCAGAGGCATCAACCTCAACCTGAAACGGGAGCGAAACATCTGGCTGGCACAACACAGGGGCAGAAAAAAACGACGCTTCAATTCCTGAAAAGCATCCACGGCCGCAGAAGACCAATTGACCACATCAGCACCCTTTTTGGTCAAATCAGTCAACGGTTTAGCAACACTAGAAAAATTAGCGATGAAGCGACGATAAAAATTAGCAAAGCCCAGGAACTTTTGCAGGCTCTTCACAGATGTCGGCTGAGTCCAATCATGAATGGCCTGGACTTTAACAGGGTCCATCTCGATAGTAGAAGGGGAAAAAATGAACCCCAAAAATGAAACCTTCTGAACTCCAAAGAGACACTTTGACCCCTTCACAAACAAGGAATTAGCACAAAGGACCTGGAACACCATTCTGACCTGCTTCACATGAGACTCCCAATCATCCGAAAAGACCAAAATATCATCCAAATACACAATCAGGAATTTATCCAGGTACTCTCGGAAGATGTCATGCATAAAGGACTGAAATACTGATGGAGCATTGGAAAGCCCGAATGGCATCACCAGGTACTCCAAATGTCCCTCGGGCATATTAAATGCTGTTTTCCATTCATCGCCCCGTTTAATACGCACAAGATTATATGCCCCTCGAAGGTCTATCTTGGTAAACCAACTAGCCCTTTTAATACGAGCAAACAAGTCGGACAGCAACGGCAAAGGATACTGAAATTTGACAGTAATTTTAATAAGAAAGCGGTAATCAATACAAGGTCTCAAAGAACCATCCTTCTTGGCCACAAAAAAGAACCCTGCTCCCAACGGTGATGACGATGGGCGAATATGGCCTTTCTCCAAGGATTCCTTTATATAACTCCGCATAGCGGCGTGTTCTGGCACAGATAAATTGAACAATCGGCCCTTAGGAAACTTACTACCAGGAATCAAATTAATTGCACAATCGCAATCCCTATGAGGAGGTAGGGCACTGGCTTTGGGCTCATCAAATACATCCTGATAATCCGACAAAAACTCCGGAACTTCAGAAAGAGTAGAAGACGAAATTGACAAAAATGGAACATCACCATGTACCCCCTGGCAACCCCAGCTGGACACAGACATAGATTTCCAGTCCAATACTGGATTATGGACCTATAGCCATGGTAACCCTAAAACGACCACATCATGCAGATTATGTAACACCAAAAAACGGATATCCTCCTGATGTGCAGGAGCCATGCACATGGTCAATTGGGTCCAGTACTGAGGCTTATTCTTGGCCAAAGGCGTAGCATCAATTCCTCTCAATGGAATGGGATGCTGCAAGGGCTCCAAGAAAAAACCACAGCGCCTAGCATACTCCAGGTCCATCAAATTCAGGGCAGCGCCTGAATCCACAAATGCCATAACAGAGTAGGAAGACAAAGAACAAATCAGAGTAACGGACAATAGAAATTTTGACTGTACCGTACCAATGGTGGCAGACCTAGCGAATTGCTTAGTGCTCTTAGGACAATCGGAGATAGCATGAGTGGAATCACCACAATAAAAACACAACCCATTCCGACGTCTGTGTTCCTGCCGTTCAGTTCTGGTCAAAGTCCTATCACACTGCATAGGCTCAGGCCCGTGCTCAGATAGTACCGCCAAATGGTGCACAGATTTACGCTCACACAAGCGCCGATCGATCAGAATGGCCAAGGACATAAACTCATTCAGACCAGCAGGCATGGGAAATCCCACCATGACATCTTTAAGGGCTTCAGAGAGACCCTTTCTGAAGATTGCTGCCAGGGCACATTCATTCCACTGAGTGAGCACAGACCACTTTCTAAACTTCTGACAATATATCTCTGCTTCATCCTGACCCTGACACAAAGCCAGCAAGATTTTCTCTGCCTGATCCACTGAATTAGGTTCGTCATAAAGCAATCCGAGCGCCAGAAAAAACGCATCCACATCACGCAATGCCGGATCTCCTGGCGCAAGGG
Source organism: Ranitomeya imitator (assembly GCF_032444005.1). Taxonomy (NCBI): domain Eukaryota; kingdom Metazoa; phylum Chordata; class Amphibia; order Anura; family Dendrobatidae; genus Ranitomeya; species Ranitomeya imitator. The sequence goes on along the minus strand of NC_091282.1, from coordinate 1,026,687,952 downwards.
AAAATGCCCAGTCTTGAGGGTCACCACGTAACAAAGAAATAATGATCCTTACTTGTTGAGCAGGATCACCTGAGGAGCGAGGTTTCAAAGCTAGAAACAATTTACAATTATTTTTGAAATTCAAGAACTTAGATCTATCACCAAAAAATAAATCAGGAATAGGAATCCTAGGCTCTGACATCGAATTCTGAACCACAACATCTTGAATGTTTTGTACCCTTGTAGTGAGATTATCCATCCAAGAGGACAGACCTTGAATGTCCATGTCTACACCTGTGTTCTGAACCACCCAGAGGTAAAGGGGAAAAGTGAGACAGAACACGCTGCAAAGAAAAAAAAATGGTCTCAGAGCTTCACTTATCCCTCTATTGAGATGCATCAATACTTTCGGCCAGCTGTACTGTTATGATCTGGTGGTTAGAACAAATAGTGGACCTGGTAGTTAGGGCACCAGAAAAGACCTGATAGCACATTAATACAGGACAAGCTCTGGGAAGTGGAACCTCTGCTGACCGCAATCCCTAATCCTATCACGTACACTAGAAATAGCCGTGGAGCGCTCCTAACATGACCTAGGCGCCTCGTCACAGCCTCAGAACTAGCTAGCCCTAGAGATAGGAAAAATAAGCCTATGTTGCCTCAGAGAAAATTCCCCAAAGGAAAAGGCAGCCCCCCACATATATTGACTGTGAGTAAGATGAAATCACAAACACAGAGATGAAATAGATTTAGCAAAGAGAGGCCCGACTTACTAAACAGACAGAAGATAGGAAAGGTCACTTTGCAGTCAGCACAAAACCCTACAAAAGCCACACAGAGAGTGCAGGGAAAAATACCTTCCGCACCGACTAACGGAGCGGAGGCGCCCCTCTGCGTCCCAGAGCTTCCAGCAAGCAAGGCAAAATTCACATAAGCGTGCTGGACAGAAAAAATAGCAAACAAGAAAAAAGCAAAGCGAAACTTAGCTTCTGCTGGAGAAAACAGGTAACCAGGAAGATCCAGGAGCGAACTAGACCAATGCTACAACATTGACAGCTGGCATCGGACAAGGATCCAAGTGGAGTTAAATAGAGCAGCCCACTAACGAATTAGCCTCCTCACCTGTAGAAGGAAACTCAGAAACACCCACAGGCATCAGAGAAAGTCCATGGACAGAACCAGCCGAAGTACCATTCATGACCACAGGAGGGAGCCCGAAAACAGAATTCACAACACAGGATGCCTACAGCTAAGGGAAGCTCCCCTGAATCTGGGTCCTGAGCTCCCCATTCTGACCTGGATTTGGAATGTGTTGTGTGTGGGTGCCTTACCTGGTAAAGAGAACTCCATTGCCTCCAAGCATGATATTACCCTCCCCAAAGGGAAGGCAACATCACTGTAACAACCAGTTACCTGGGGTGTTACATATAGGGGCGCTGTACATGGGGGAGACTCAGGACATTATTAAATGTAAAGTGGGCACTTATTGTTATAGGGGAACTCAGGTTACTGTGACTGTCAAAGAGGCACACACAGAGCAATATTACTTTTTAGGGGACAAAATGTGGGCACTGTTTTCTAGGGCACTTGCACCTGGCATTACTGTATTCTAGAGGGTTGCTTTAGAATTTAGAGGGCACATAATACCACACAATAGGTGCAGTAATAGGGGCACATACAGCAGCAGCGGCTCAGCATTGGGGTATCAGCATGATGAGGAGTTTGTGCAGGTTGGGAATAGTCCCATTGGGGACAGAGCTGAAAATATGAGACGTGAAATGTGTCTTTGTTGCAGCCGAGTTCTTGACTGGAAGAAGTTGTCATGTTGGTCTGGGCCAGATGGAAAAGACGTGAAAAGTGAACGACGCCATCAGAAAGAACGTCAGCTGTAAGTCACCATCTGTAACTGTGCTATGATCTATTATATGTTCCGTGGGACTGGTATTTACAAATGACCATATGGCGGTAATATCAATATTGGTCTTTATATAGAGATTACTTTCAGCAACAGCGCAATCATCTGCTGAGGTTCTCCTACATCCACTATTAGGGCTCTTTTCCATTTGTAAGAAACAGTCCGTGTCTCGCATGTGAAAACCAAGCTCTGGCACCGGCACTCCAGAGCGGAGCGTGCGGCTGCATAGCAACACATTAGCTGCATGCCCCACTCCAAAGTGCCAGCGCTAGAGCTTGGTCTTCACATGCGAGACACGGACGTGTTTCTCGCAAATGGAAAAGAGCCCTTAGGGTGCGCCACCCAGTTGTAATCAAGGTTACCTGGTTAAGGGCCCACTAAGACGTTTCGCACCATCCTGAACCAAAACCCGAGCTACGAAATGCAGTGCATGAACTGACTATGGGTCTCCAGATATGAGCGTGACAGTTTCATGAATTTCTATGTGGCTATTATATTTGGGTCAGGAGACCCGCATCCAGTCCATGCAGTGCAGTCCGTAATCAGACTAAGAGCCATGGATATCTGCATGAATGAACCATTAGATACAACAATCACTACTGCCATGTAAGGACAATTGTAAGCAAATGCTTTCATCTGACCATAAGGATTGAGCAATCTTCTTCTAATCGATAAGTGGACAAATAAAAATAAAATAAAACAATTAAAAACAGAAATGTTTTTGTATATATGAGAATAGTGAATTTACAAAGAACCCCTAGCACAGAAAGACATTCCAGTTTATAATAATGGTCTCGTGCTGGAATATGCTACAACCACTGCAAGTAATGAACATGACAGTCCACAGCAAGGCGCCCGACAATTAATCAGATCTGTAAATATAATTGGTACTTATAAACTAATTGGAGTAAACTGCTTCTCAGAGGATGTATTGAATCAGGAACACATTTCCCCTTTCACTTCCCGAAATACAATGATACACATGAAAAATACTTTCCCAGGTTTGCTGGAATAGCAAGGCCATGCCACAAAAAAGAAAAAGGGAAATTCTTGGTTTCCAAAGGGAAACATGTAAAACATTGAAAAAAAGACTTTAAAAATGTAACATCCTACCACAAGTCACATTGTGCCTAAAAATGCAGCATTGAACTGAATGTGAAATTCATTTACATATTTTGCTATGGAAAGTGAACAGTTGTGCCAATTAACTCTTTCAGAATCTCAGTTAAAAGCTGTTATTTATTTGTTTAAAAGCATCTTCTGAAAAGATTATGGCCCCAATTCATTAAGGTCTTTCGCCCTCTTTTGACAGGGCGGTGAGGAGTGCTAAGCTCTTGATTCAATAAGAGGTTTGTGTCTCATAACACAGGTCTACAAAAAATATTTTTTGCAATCATCGCAGGTGACTATGTACTTTTCTGAATTATCTTTTGTCCTGATTTAAAAAATGTATGTAGTTTTTCTGTAGCACAAATAGTTTCCATGGAGCAGCATTATTATTATAAGGTATAGGAAATAAACTGGCAACATTAACCCCTTTACCCCCAAGGGTGGTTTGCACGTTAATGACCAGGCCAATTTTTACAATTCTTACCACTGTCCCTTTATGAGGTTATATCTCTGGAACGCTTAAACGGATCCCGGTGATTCTGACATTGTTTTCTCGTGACATATTGTACTTTATGATAGTAGTATAATTTTTTTGATATTACCTGCGTTTATTTGTGAAAAAAATGGAAATTTGGCGAAAATTTTGAAAATGTTTCAATTTTCCAAATTTTAATTTTTATGCAATTAAATCAACAAACATTTCCCACATGCTTACTTTACATCAGCACAATTTTGGAACCAAATTTTTTTTTGTTAGGGAATTATAAGGGTTAAAATTGACCAGCAATTTCTTATTTTTACAACACCATTTTTTTTTAGGGACCACATCTCATTTGAAGTCATTTTGAGGGGTCTATATGATAGAAAATAACCAAGTGTGACACCATTCTAAAAACTGCACCCCTCAATGTACTCAAAACCACATTCAAGAAGTTTATTCACCCTTCAGGTGTTTCCCAGGAATTTTTGGAATGTTTAAAAAAAATGAACATTTAATTTTTTTTCACAAAAAATTTAATTCAGCTCCAATTTGTTTTATTTTACCAAGGGTAACAGGAGAAAATGGACCAAAAAATTCATTGTACAATTTGTTCTGAGTACGCTGATACCCCATATGTGGGGGTAAACCACTGTTTGGGCGCAAGGTAGAGCTCGGAAGTGAAAGAGCGTTATTTGACTTTTCAATGCAAAATTGACTGGAATTGAGACGGGACGCCATGCTGCGTTTGGAGAGCCCCTGCTGTGTTTAAACATTGAAACCCCCCACAAGTGACACCATTTTGGAAGGTAGACCCCCTAAGGAACTTATCTAGATGTGTGGTGAGCACTTTGACCCACCAAGTGCTTCACAGAAGTTTATAATGCAGAGCCGTAAAAATAAAAAATCATATTTTTTCACAAAAATGATCTTGTCGCCCCCAATTTTTTATTTTCCCAGGTTAAGAGAAGAAATTGGACCCCAAAAGTTGTACAATTTGTCCTGAGTATGCAGATACCCCAAATGTAAGGGGTAAACCACTGTTTGGCTCAAGGGAGAGCTCGGAAGGGAAGGAGCACCACTTGACTTTTCAATGCAAAATTGACAGGAATTGAGATGGGACGCCATGTTGCGTTTAGAGAGCCACTGATGTGCCTAAACATTGAAACCCCCCACAAGTGACACCATTTTGTAAAGTAGACCCCCTAAGAAACTCATCTAGATGTGTTGTGAGAGGTTTTATCCCTCATGTGTTTCACTGCAGTTTATAACGCACAGCAGTGAAAATAAAAATTATTTTTTTCCCACAAAAATTAAATTTTAGCCCCCAGTTTTGTATTTTCCCAAGGGTAACAGGAGAAATTAGACCCAAAAGTTGTTGTCCAATTTGTCCTGAGTACGAAGATACCCCATATGTGGGGGGAACCACCGTTTGGGGGCATGGGAGAGCTCGGAAGGGAAGGAGCGCCATTTGGAATGCAGACATAAATGGATTGGTCTGCAGGCGTCACATTGTGTTTGCAGAGCACCTAATGTACCTAAACAGTAGAAACCACCCACAAGTGACCCCATATTGGAAAATAGACCCCCCAAGGAACTTATCTAGATGTGTTGTGAGAATTTTGAACCCCCAAGTATTTCACTACAGTTTATAATGCAGAACCGTGAAAATAAAAAATCTTTTTTTTTTCCACAAAAATTATTTTTAGCCCCAAGTTTTGTATTTTTCCAAGGGTAACAGTTGAAATTGGACCCCAAATGTTGTTGTTCAATTTGTCCTGAATACGCTGATACCCCATATGTGGGGGGGGGGACAACCATTTGAGCGCACAGCAGAGCTTGGAAGGGAAGGAGCATCATTTGGAATGCAGACTTAGATGGATTGATCTGCAGGCATCACATTGCGTTTGCAGAGCCCCTAATGTACCTAAACAGTAGAAACCCCCCACAAGGGAACCCATATTGGAAAATAGACCCCCAATGAACTTAGCTAGATGTGTTGTGAGAACTTTGAACCCCCAAGTATTTCACTACAGTTTATAACACAGAGCTGTGAAAATAAAAAATCTTTTTTTCCACAAAAATTATTTTTTAGCCCCCAGTTTTGTATTTTTCCAAGGGTAACAGTTGAAATTGGACCACAAACTTTGTTGTCCAATTTGTCCTGAATACGCTGATACCCCATATGTGGGGGGGAACAACCATTTGAGCACATGGCAGAGCTCAGAAGGGAAGGAGCATCATTTGGAATGCAGACTTAGATGGATTGGTCTGCAGGCGTCACATTGCGTTTACAGAGCCCCTAATGTACCTAAACAGTAGAAACTCCCCACAGGTGACCCCATATTGGAAAATAGACCCCCAAGGAACTTATCTAGATGTGTTGTGTGAACTTTGAACCCCAAAAGTGTTTCACTACAGTTTATAACGCAGAGCCGTGAAAATGAAAAATCTTTTTTTTCCACAAAAATTATTTTTTAGCCCCCAGTTTTGTATTTTTCCAAGGGTGACAGGAGAAATTGGACCCCAAAAGTTGTTGTCCAATGTGTCCTGAGTACGCTGATACCCCATATGTTGGGGTAGACCTCTGTTTGGGCGCACGGGAGAGCTTGGAAGGGAAGGAGCACTGTTTTACTTTTTCAACACAGAATTGGCTGGAATTGAGATCGGATGCCATGTTGCATTTGGAGAGCCCCTGATGTGCCTAAACAGTGGAAACCCCCCAATTATAACTGAAACCCTAATCCAAACACACCCCTAACCCTAATCCCAATTGTAACCCTAACCACACCCCTAACCATGACACACCCCTATCCCTAATCCCAACCCTATTCCCAACCGTAAATGTAATCCAAACCCTAACTCTAACTTCAGCCCCAACCCTAACCCTAAACTTTAGCCCCAACCCTAACTGTAGCCTTAACCCTAGCCCCAACCCTAACCCTAACCCTAGCCCTAACCCTAACCCTAGCCCTAACCCTAACCCTAGCCCTAAGCCTAGCCCTAACCCTAGCCCTAACCCTAACCCTAATCCTAATGGGAAAATAGAAATAAATAAATTTGTTACATTTTTTAATTTTTCCCTAACTAAGGGGGTGATGAAGGGGGGTTTGATTTACTTTCATAGCTAGTTTTTTAGCAGATTTTTATGATTTGCAGCTGTCACACACTAAAAGACGCTTTTTATTGCGAAAAATATTTTTTGCGTTACCACATTTTGAGAGCTATAATTTTTCCATATCTAGGTCCACAGAGTCATGTGAGGTCTTGTTTTTTGCAGGACAAGTTGACGTTTTTATTGGTACCATTTTCGGGCATGTGACATTTTTTGATCGCTTTATATTCTGATTTTTGTGAGGCAGAATGACCAAAAACCAGCTATTCATGAATTTTTTGGGGGGAGGCGTTTATACCGTTCCACATTTGGTAAAATGGATAAAGCAGTTTTATTCTTCGGGTCAGTACGATTACAGCGATACCTCATTTATATCTTTTTTTATGTTTTGGTGCTTTTATACGATAAAAACTATTTTATAGAAAAAATAATTATTTTTGCATCGCTTTATTCTGAGGACTATGAGTTTTTTATTTTTTCTTTGATGACGCTGTATCGTGGCTCGTTTTTTGCGGGACAAGATGAGGTTTTCAGTGGTGCCATGGTTATTAATATCCATCTTTTTGATTGCATGTTATTCCACTTTTTGTTTGGCGGTATGATAATAAAGCGTTGTTTTTTGCGTCGTTTTTTTTTACGGTGTTCACTGAAGGGGTTAACTCGTGGGACAGTTTTATAGGTCGAGTCGTTACGGACGCGGCAATACTAAATATGTGTACTTTTATTGTTTTTTTATTTAGATAAAGAAATGTATTTATAGGAACAATATAAATATATATATATTTTTTTTTTGGGGGGGGGATTTAAAAAAATTTTTTTTTACACATGTGAATATTTTTTTTACACTATAACTTTGCCCTGGGGGGGCATCATGTCATAGTGTAAAATCGCTGACCTGACACTTTGCTGTGCACTGTGTCAGATCAGCGATCTGACATGCACTCCTGCAGGCTTACCAGCCCTTGCTCTGAGCAGGTGCTGGTAAGCCACCTCCCTGCAGGACCCGGATGCAGCCCCGTGGCCATTTTGGATCCGGGCCTGCTGCAGGGAGGAGGTAAGAGACCCTCGCAGCAATGCGATCACATCGCGTTGCTTCAGGGGTCTCAGGGAAGCACGCAGGGAGCCCCCTCCCTGCATGATGCTTCCCTATACCAGCGGAACACTGCGATCATGTTTGATCGCAGTGTGCCGGGGGTTAATGTGCCGGGGGAGGTCCGTGACCACTCCTGGCACATAGTGCCGGATGTCAGCTGCGATAGTCAGCTGACACCCAGCCACGATCGGCCGCGCTCCCCCCGTGAGCGTGGCCGATCGCATTTGATGTACTATCCAATCGGTGGTCATACGGGCCCACCCCACCTCGACGGGATAGTACGTCCAATGTCAGAAAGGGGTTAAACAACAGAAATCAACATATCAGAAAAAAATGCTTCACCTTACAAAACAGTTTTTATTGAACCAAAATAATTTCACATGCAAAATAGAAACCAAAATATGTGCAGAAATTTAAAAGTGCTTGACATTAGACTGTCGTTGATACGATTTTCTGGGTTGTCCCTATATAACATCCAACAGTAATCTGCCATCATTGAGTCATTCAAAAAACCCTGGTAGCGATGTTCCATAACTTTCATGTCCAGGTGAAACCGCTCGCCTTGTTCATCGCTTACATCCCCAAGATTTTGAGGGAAGAAATCTAAATGTGAATGCAAAAAGTGCATTTTCAGAGACACGTGACATCCAAGACACTGGTATGCATTTAGCAGTTCCTCAACACCTTCAACATATTCTGGAGATTTTTTTCTTCCTAAGAAGTTTTCACAGATCCACTTGAATCTTTTCCAAGATCTTAATTCCTTATCATTTAGAGTTCCTTCAAACTCATCATCTCTCATAAGATCTCTGATCTGAGGACCAACAAAATACCCCTTCCTTCAGTTTTGCTGGTGAAATGCTGGAGAATTTCTGTGAAATGTACTGAATCCCTTGTGAATTTGTCTTTGCCATGGCTTTCACAAAGTTTTTAATCAATCACAACTTTATATGTAGTGGAGGAAGAAAGATTTTTGTTGGACAACTAAAGGATTATGCTGAACATGGCCCCTACCTGGAGCATTGATGCTTCTCCGTCTCCAATCACGATGAACATAATGCTCTACTTTTTTCTACTCTCCCATAAACACAAGAAGCAACAATATTTTGTGAAACTTCAAAAGGTATACAGAAAAAGCACACTGGCGCTCCTAGACTAAAATATATGGGTTGGTAGCCGCAAATGATTGGTTGGTCAGACTCCATTGCACACCCGTCCTTATCAGCCGCGTGACGTCACACTCTCTAGCTGTTTGGCAGTTTCGGTTTCTGTTTCAAGAAAGCGGAGCTTCCGGCCTGTGATCCTAGGCACCTACGCTTTCAAGTAGTAAAGGAGGACGCTCCCTATGCTCCGGTCTTCCTGCACCTTTACAAACCACAGCACAACATCAGTTTCCTTGGTTTGGTCTACACAACTAAGTGACTGCACCTATTGTCACTCACAAGTATATCAGAGTACACCGCAGCATTGTGAAACAGTGCTCCAAAGTGTTCCATCAGTCTAATATCCACCATTTTGAGAGCCTTTGAGAGTAAGCACAGTGATAACCCCCCCGTTTTTCCTTATCAATACAAGTTTATTTTGTGAAACCTCCTTTCATTCCCATTAGCAGAACAATCACTTTCAAACTTCCTCAGATATTCCATTGATGATGCTTGTATGGTATAGCATCCAAAACAAATTACAGATTTTCATAACTTTCCTTTAGATGACATGAGTGAGCAATAGGGATTGATGGTTTCATATTTCCATTGTGAAACAACACTGCTTTCAAAATTCTCTGGGATGACTCAATAAACAATCGCCAATCTGCAACAAAATACTCTTGATTCAGTTCTTCAAAGAGGCCATTCACATTGTTACAGTACACCATTGGTCCATCAACTGTGAAAAATTGTGTTAAAGTGTTACTTCTGTTTCAGTAATAACACACTTTGACATCATCATGAAGAAGATTCTTCTGTTTCAACCTAGATGCAAGAAGTTCAGTTTTATCTTTTGACAATGAAAGGTCTCTGAGATCATTTAATTCATGTTCTGGCTGCTCGGCTGCTGCATCAGGTACATACTCATCTTGACTTGAGGTCTCCATGTCTTCGCCAGTAGCTTGAGCTCCATAGTCTTCATATTCTACTTCATTTTCATCCAATCCAGACAACGGTGGTACAGGAAACTTGCAAGGTACCATCATGTGGAACTGGCTTAATCGCAGATTCAAGTTCAGGGTAATTAATCTTATGTTTGTTCTTTGTAGAAAAGCCCTTCAGTTTGCCAAAGCAAAAGTAGCAGTCATCATTTTTTATTTTTGGGTTCTCTCCAAATCATGGGAACAGCAAATAGCAAAGCCACTTTCCTCATATTCAACCAGTCACGAAGACCATTTGAACAACTTGAGCATATCACATGAGGGCCCAGGGCGATCGGGTTGTTCCGGTGTTCTCCAAGGAGTCCCCGAATCCAAACTAGCCACGGGGCTCCTTCCGGGTCCTGAAGTGAGGTGGCTTCCCGGCGTCTGCTGAGAACAGGCACTGGAAAGCCTCCTGCACTGCATGTCAGATTGCTGATCTGACCCAGTGCTATGCAAAGTGTCAGATTAACGATCTGATGTGATTTATTGATGTCCCACCCTGGGACAATGTTAGAAAGTAAAAAAAAAATAGAATATATTTTAAAAAATCCCCAAATAAAGAAAAAATATTTTTTTTTCCAATAAATCCATTTATTCATGTAAATAAAAAAAGTGAAAGTACACATATTTGGTATTGCCGCGTCTGTAACGACCTGCTCTATGAAACTATCCCACTAGTTAACTCCTTCAGTGAACACTGCAAAAAATAAAAATAAAAAAGGAGGCAAAAAACAATGCTTTATCATCATACTGCAAAGTGCAATAAAATGTGATCATAAAGACGGATATAAATAAACATGGTACTGCTGAAAATGTCATCTTGTCCCGCAAAAAAAAAAACAGCAATTCAGAATCATCAGCAGAAAAATAAAAAAGTTATAGCTCTCAGAATAAAGCGATGCAAAAACAATTATTTTTTATATAAAATAGTTTTTATTTTGTAAAAGTGCCAAAACATAAAAAAAGATATAAATGAGGTATCGCTGTAATCGTACTAACTCGAAGAATAAAGCTGCTTTATCAATTTTACCATACGCGGAATGCTATAAATGCCCGCGGTGTGTCAGGGTTAGGGGTGTGGTTAGGGTTGTGGTTAGGGTTGAGATTAGGGCTAGTATTAGGGTTAGGGGTGTGTTGGGGTTAGGGGTGTGGTCAGGGTTATGGTTAGGGTTGAGATTAGGGCTGGTATTAGGGTTAGGGGTGTGTTCATGTTAGGGGTGTGGTTAAGGGTAGAGTTGAGCGACCTTGACCTTTTTAGAGTCGAGCCGGGTTTTGCGAAACCCGACTATGTCCAAAGTCGGGTCGAGTGAAATCGGCCGATTATGACGTAAAGTCGGGATCGACCGAAACACGAAACCCAATGCAAGTCAATGGGGCAGCATAGTCGGCAGTGAGTGGGGGCCAGGAAAACACCTAGAGTGCCCATTTTAATGTCAAAACCATCCATTCTTCTTAATGAAGCTTGTCAAGCGTAATTTACCTTATAATAATTGGAAGGCATTTGAAATTGGGGGTCATTTGGCTAAAGTTGTGGGGGGTAGGGCTGGTTCAAGTAATTAGTGGGCCCAGGAAATCTGGACCACGTCACGGCAGTGGAGCAGGGAGAGGTAAGTATTTCAACTTTGCAAGTGCTGTGAACCTGAGCAAGCAGGGGGGGCCCACTCGTTGGCATTGGCACTGGCACAGGGCCCCTCAAAGTACAGCGGTGTGTTTGCACGGCGGGGGCGCCTCCCACCGGCAGCAACACTTTTGCGTACTATGAGAGGCCCTGTGCCAGTGACGTCGCCAACTAGTATTCCTCCCCCCACCTGATGAAGGAACCTGCACTTTCATCTGCACCTTCCTCTTTGTCCCCGTGTAAGGTGGTATGGTATGCGGGAAGAGCAACCTGACTTTCAGCAGGGTCACAATGTTGTTGTGTAGCGTGCACGGGGAATGTTGCGTTATGGGTCAATGTACCAGCAGACTCATCTATCACTGGCTGGGCAATGGGCACGATGAAGTGGAAACACAGATATAGGCCCAAAGAAGAAAGTGGGCTAAATGCAGTTCAAAATTGGTAACACAGGAATAACCAGGGGGCATTGCAGTGGAGGACAACTGGAATGAGAGGCTGACACAGAGAGTAGGGCCAAATCAGTAAGTAGTCGAAATGCAGTTCAAAATTGGCAACCGTAGTAAACAGGCGGCACAGCTTTGTTCAGTGGAGGAGAACAGCAAGGAGTGGCAGACACCGATAGTAGGCCCCAAACCAACTAGTACGCCAAATGCAGTTGTTCCATTTAACCACAATTTAATGAGAGCCTGAAGATAGAAGCTCAGGAAAGGCAACCTGGGGAACACCTTGGAGTGTAACACACCATCTCTCTCCACCCCATACCCATTTTGTATGGCCTAATGCAGTGTACTTTTCTACAACTACTAAACGAGAGTCGGAAGACCGAAGCAATGGCAAGGAAACCTGGGGAACACCTTAGAGTGTAACACACCCTCTCTCTACACCCCATACCCAATTTGAAGGTCTAATGCAGTGTAGTTTCCAAGAACTACTAAACGAGAGCCGGAAGATCGAAGCTCAGGAAAGGCAACCTGGGGAACACCTTGGAGTGTAACACACCCTCTCGCTACACCCCATACCCAATTTGAAGGCCTAATGCAGCGTAGTTTCCAACAACTACTAAACGAGAGCCGGAAGATCGAAGCTCAGGAAAGGCAACCTGGGGAACACCTTGGAGTGTAACACAACGTCTCTCTACACCACGGAAGGGATGATTCTTAGGAAGGAAGGCTGTTGGAAATAAGCATTGCGCGTCCGAGGGTGATTAGATTCTTATTAGGTATATACTCACCCTCGGACGCGCCCTGCTTCTTTATTTGGAATGAATGTTTATTTGCAATGTGGTGTTGACTTTCTCTATTATTTTGGTAATTAATGATTTTATTATTTTCATTATTTTGCATCTTCTCGGCAATAATATAAAGAAGACGCGACAGGACAACACTCGGTGGATGCCATATGTGTGTTTTCAATTTAAAAAACCTTTCAGTTAACTACTTGCAGGAGAAAGTAATTGTAGCTGGTGGCCATTTTTAGTACTGTACCAGATTTTAGCTGTTTGTTTGTTTTTAATGTCAAAATGTCTGCATTTGATATCTCACCAGTATTTTCTTTTTTATAAGCAAAATCCTTTTTTTTTTATTTTATGATGTTGGTTCAAGGGGTACACGGGCAGCAGTAGACAGGTCAGTGGAGGCCTAGTGGAAGGAGGGACCGCAGACAGGCTTCGAAGCCCTAACATAATAAATTGGGCTGCCTGTAGGCAATTTAAAATTGGTTCCAGGGGAACACGGGCAGCAGTAGACAGGTCAGTGGAGGCCTAGAGGAAGGAGGGACCGCAGATGCGCCAATGTTTCCCCCATACCAAATTTGTAGGCCTAATGCAGTGTAGTTTCCAACAACTACTAAACGAGAGCCGGAATTTCGAAGCTCAGGAAAGGCAACCTGGGGAACACCTTGGAGTGTAACACACCCTCTCTCTACACCCCATACCCAATTTGAAGGCCTAATGCAGTGTAGTTTCCAACAACTACTAAACGAGAGCCGGAATATCGAAGCTCAGGAAAGGCAACCTGGGGAACACCTTGGAGTGTAACACACCCTCTCTCTACACCCCATACCCAATTTGAAGGCCTAATGCAGTGTAGTTTCCAAGAACTACTAAACGAGAGCCGGAAGATCGAAGCTCAGGAAAGGCAACCTGGGGAACACCTTGGAGTGGAACACACCATCTCTCTACACCCCATACCCAATTTGAAGGCCTAATGCAGAGTAGTTTCCAAGAACTACTAAACGAGAGCCGGAAGATCGAAGCTCAGGAAAGGCAACCTGGGGAACACCTTGGAGTGTAACACAACGTCTCTCTACACGACGGAAGGGCTGATTCTTAGGAAGGAAGGCTGTTGGAAATAAGCATTGCGCGTCCGAGGGTGATTAGATTCTTATTAGGTATATACTCACCCTCGGACGCGCCCTGCTTCTTTATTTGGAATGAATGTTTATTTGCAATGTGGTGTTGACTTTCTCTATTATTTTGGTAATTAATGATTTTATTATTTTCATTATTTTGCATCTTCTCGGCAATAATATAAAGAAGACGCGACAGGACAACACTCGGTGGATGCCATATGTGTGTTTTCAATTTAAAAAAACTTTCAGTTAACTACTTGCAGGAGAAAGTAATTGTAGCTGGTGGCCATTTTTAGTACTGTACCAGATTTTAGTTGTGTGTTTGTTTTTAATGTTAAAATGTCTGCATTTGATATCTCACCAGTATTTTCTTTTTTATAAGCAAAATACTTATTTTTATATTTTCTGATGTTGGTTCCAGGGGTACACGGCCAGCAGTGCCCTGGTCAGTGTAGTAGTAGTTGAAAGAATGGACCGCAGACAGGCATCGAAGGCCTAAAATAAAAACACATGGCTGTAGGCAATTTTAAATTGGTTCCAGGGGTACACGGACAGCAGTGGTGTGGTCAGTGGAGGCCTAGTGGAAGGAGTGACCGCAGACAGGCATCGAAGGCCTAAAATAATAACACATGGCTGTAGGCAATTTTAAATTGGTTCCAGGGGTACACGGGCAGCAGTGACCTGGTCAGTGTAGTAGTAGTTGAAAGAATGGACCGCAGACAGGCATCGAAGGCCTAAAATAAAAAAATTGGGCTGGCTGTAGGCAATTTTAAATTGGTTCCAGGGGTACACGGACAGCAGTGGTGTGGTCAGTGGAGGCCTAGTGGAAGGAGTGACCGCAGACAGGCATCGAAGGCCTAAAATAATAACACATGGCTGTAGGCAATTTTAAATTGGTTCCAGGGGTACACGGACAGCAGTGGTGTGGTCAGTGGAGGCCTAGTGGAAGGAGTGACCGCAGACAGGCATCGAAGGCCTAAAATAATAACACATGGCTGTAGGCAATTTTAAATTGGTTCCAGGGGTAGACGGGCAGCAGTGACCTGGTCAGTGTAGTAGTAGTTGAAAGAATGGACCGCAGACAGGCATCGAAGGCCTAAAATAAAAAAATTGGGCTGGCTGTAGGCAATTTTAAATTGGTTCCAGGGGTACACGGGCAGCAGTGACCTGGTCAGTATAGTAGTAGTTGAAAGAATGGACCGCAGACAGGCATCGAAGGCCTAAAATAAAAAAATTGGGCTGGCTGTAGGCAATTTTAAATTGGTTCCAGGGGTACACGGGCAGCAGTGACCTGGTCAGTGTAGTAGTAGTTGAAAGAATGGACCACAGACAGGCATCGAAGGCCTAAAATAAAAAAATTGGGCTGGCTGTAGGCAATTTTAAATTGGTTCCAGGGGTACACGGGCAGCAGTGGTGTGGTCAGTGGAGGCCTAGTGGAAGGAGTGACCGCAGACAGGCATCGAAGGCCTAAAATAATAACACATGGCTGTAGGCAATTTTAAATTGGTTCCAGGGGTACACGGGCAGCAGTGACCTGGTCAGTGTAGTAGTAGTTGAAAGAATGGACCGCAGACAGGCATCGAAGGCCTAAAATAAAAAAATTGGGCTGGCTGTAGGCAATTTTAAATTGGTTCCAGGGGTACATGGACAGCAGTGGTGTGGTCAGTGGAGGCCTAGTGGAAGGAGTGACCGCAGACAGGCATCGAAGGCCTAAAATAATAACACATGGCTGTAGGCAATTTTAAATTGGTTCCAGGGGTACACGGACAGCAGTGGTGTGGTCAGTGGAGGCCTAGTGGAAGGAGTGACCGCAGACAGGCATCGAAGGCCTAAAATAATAACACATGGCTGTAGGCAATTTTAAATTGGTTCCAGGGGTAGACGGGCAGCAGTGACCTGGTCAGTGTAGTAGTAGTTGAAAGAATGGACCGCAGACAGGCATCGAAGGCCTAAAATAAAAAAATTGGGCTGGCTGTAGGCAATTTTAAATTGGTTCCAGGGGTAGACGGGCAGCAGTGACCTGGTCAGTGTAGTAGTAGTTGAAAGAATGGACCGCAGACAGGCATCGAAGGCCTAAAATAAAAAAATTGGGCTGGCTGTAGGCAATTTTAAATTGGTTCCAGGGGTACACGGGCAGCAGTGACCTGGTCAGTGTAGTAGTAGTTGAAAGAATGGACCGCAGACAGGCATCGAAGGCCTAAAATAAAAAAATTGGGCTGGCTGTAGGCAATTTTAAATTGGTTCCAGGGGTACACGGGCAGCAGTGGTGTGGTCAGTGGAGGCCTAGTGGAAGGAGTGACCGCAGACAGGCATCGAAGGCCTAAAATAATAACACATGGCTGTAGGCAATTTTAAATTGGTTCCAGGGGTACACGGGCAGCAGTGACCTGGTCAGTGTAGTAGTAGTTGAAAGAATGGACCGCAGACAGGCATCGAAGGCCTAAAATAAAAAAATTGGGCTGGCTGTAGGCAATTTTAAATTGGTTCCAGGGGTACACGGACAGCAGTGGTGTGGTCAGTGGAGGCCTAGTGGAAGGAGTGACCGCAGACAGGCATCGAAGGCCTAAAATAATAACACATGGCTGTAGGCAATTTTAAATTGGTTCCAGGGGTACACGGACAGCAGTGGTGTGGTCAGTGGAGGCCTAGTGGAAGGAGTGACCGCAGACAGGCATCGAAGGCCTAAAATAATAACACATGGCTGTAGGCAATTTTAAATTGGTTCCAGGGGTAGACGGGCAGCAGTGACCTGGTCAGTGTAGTAGTAGTTGAAAGAATGGACCGCAGACAGGCATCGAAGGCCTAAAATAAAAAAATTGGGCTGGCTGTAGGCAATTTTAAATTGGTTCCAGGGGTACACGGACAGCAGTGGTGTGGTCAGTGGAGGCCTAGTGGAAGGAGTGACCGCAGACAGGCTTCCAAGGCCTAAAATAATAACACATGGCTGTAGGCAATTTTAAATTGGTTCCAGGGGTACACGGGCAGCAGTGGTCTGGTCAGTGGAAGTCTAGTGGAAGGAGTGACCGCAGACAGGCTTCCAAGGCCTAACATAACAAACTTGGGCTGGCTGTAGGCACTTTTAAATTGGTTCCAGGGGTACACGGGCAGCAGTGGTCTGGTCAGTGGAAGTCTAGTGGAAGGAGTGACCGCAGACAGGCTTCGAAGGCCTAACATAACAAAATTGGGCTGGCTGTAGGCACTTTAAATTGGTTCCAGGGGTACATGGGCAGCAGTGTATGGTCAGTGGAAGTCTAGTGGAAGGAGTGACGGCAGACAGTCTTCGAAGGCCTAACATAACAAAATTGGGCTGACTGTAGGCACTTTTAAATTGGTTCCAGGGTAACACGGCCAGCAGTGGCCTGGTCAGTGTAGTAGTTGTAGAAAGAAGGGACCGCAGACAGGCTTCGAAGGCCTAACATAACAAAAATGTCAAAACAATGGTATTGTCAGTGCCAGGCATTGAAGGATGTCAGCGCCTAGACTACACATTGGTGAAGCTGTGAGAGATAATTTTGCTAGTGGTAGAGCACTGTTTGAGCTGGGGGGGGGGAACTGTCTTGTGGCCGGCGTTACAGGCACAGGGCCCCTCATATTACAACGGTGTGTCTGACGTTGGGTGCGCACCACCACCGCCAGAGACACTTTATTGTACTAGGAGGGACCCAGTGGCAGTGCCGTCGACCAAAAGCGGCCACACCCACCTCTTCAGACAAACAGCACTCTCAAGGGTCCAAGCGCAAAGTGGCGATAGCACGGCCCCGTGTGGGGAGTTTGGCCATTTCGTGAGGTGGAAACATGTCGTATGCTGGACAATCAGGTGAAGAAAATTACGAGATTGGAAAAGTCATTCAGAATAGTCCACAGGCAAGACCTTTTCATAGGAAAGCTAGGTGTCAGCCGGGCAGGGTGGGGCAAAAGATTTTGAAATCCAGTTGTGGTTCATTTTAATGAAGGTTAGATCATCTACATTTTGGGTAGCCAGACGAGTCCTTTTTTCTGTTAGTATTGAACCTGCAGCACTGAATACTCTTTCTGATAGGACACTAGCTGCCGGGCAAGCAAGCTCCTGCAATGCATATTCTGCCAATTCTGGCCAGGTGTCTAATTTGGATGCCCAGTAATCAAATGGGAATGACGGTTGAGGGAGAACGTCGATAAGGGATGAAAAATAGTTTGTAACCATACTGGACAAATGTTGTCTCCTGTCACTTTGAATTGATGCTGCAGTACCTGTCCTGTCTGCGGTCATAGAAAAATCACTCCACAACCTGGTCAGAAAACCCCTCTGGCCAACGCCACTTCTGATTTCTGCCCCTCTAACACCTCTGGTCTGCTGGCCCCTGGAGCTCGTGTGAGAAAGATCACGGGCGCTGTGTGCAGGGAATGCCAGAAGCAAACGGTCAACAAGAGTTGATTGTTTTGTTGCTAATATTAGTTCCAAGTTCTCATGTGGCATAATATTTTGCAATTTGCCTTTATAGCGAGGATCAAGGAGGCAGGCCAACCAGTAATCGTCATCGTTCATCATTTTTGTAATGCGTGTGTCCCTTTTGAGGATACGCAAGGCATAATCCGCCATGTGGGCCAAAGTTCCCGTTGTCAAATCTGCGGTTGTGCTTGGTTGAGGGGCAGTTGCAGGCAAATCTACGTCACTTGTGTCCCTCAAAAAACCAGAACCCGGCCTTGCCACGCCACCAATTTCCCGTGCCCCCGGGAAAGCTTCCTCATTAAAAATATACTCATCCCCATCATCCTCCTCATCCTCCACCTCCTCTTCGCCCGGTACCTCGTCATGTACACTGCCCTGACCAGACAATCGCTGACTGTCATCAAGGCTTTCCTCTTCCTCTGGTGCAGACGCCTGATCCTTTATGTGCGTCAAACTTTGCATCAGCAGACGCATTAGGGGGATGCTCATGCTTATTATGGCGTTGTCTGCACTAACCAGCCGTGTGCATTCCTCAAAACACTGAAGGACTTGACACATGTCTTGAATCTTCGACCACTGCACACCTGACAACTCCATGTCTGCCATCCTACTGCCTGCTCGTGTATGTGTATCCTCCCACAAAAACATAACAGCCCGCCTCTGTTCGCACAGTCTCTGAAGCATGTGCAGTGTTGAGTTCCACCTTGTTGCAACGTCTATGATTAGGCGATGCTGGGGAAGGTTCAAAGAACGCTGATAGGTCTGCATACGGCTGGAGTGTACAGGCGAACGGCGGATATGTGCGCAAAGTCCACGCACTTTGAGGAGCAGGTCGGATAACCCCGGATAACTTTTCAGGAAGCACTGCACCACCAGGTTTAAGGTGTGAGCCAGGCAAGGAATGTGTTTCAGTTGGGAAAGGGAGATGGCAGCCATGAAATTCCTTCCGTTATCACTCACTACCTTGCCTGCCTCAAGATCTACAGTGCCCAGCCACGACTGCGTTTCTTGCTGCAAGAACTCGGACAGAACTTCCGCGGTGTGTCTATTGTCGCCCAAACACTTCATAGCCAATACAGCCTGCTGACGTATGCCAGTAGCTGCCCCATAATGGGAGACCTGGTGTGCAACAGTGGCAGGTGCGGATGGAGTGTTTGTGCGACTGCGGTCTGTGGACGAGCTCTTGCTTCTGCAGGAGGACGAGGAGGAGGAGGAGGAGGAGGAGGGGGTGCGAACGGCTACAGACAACTGTTTACTAGACCGTGGGCTAGGCAGAACTGTCCCAAACTTGCTGTCCCCTGTGGACCCTGAATCCACCACATTTACCCAGTGTGCCGTGATGGACACGTAACGTCCCTGGCCATGCCTACTGGTCCATGCATCTGTTGTCAGGTGCACCTTTGTGCTCACAGATTGCCTGAGTGCATGGACGATGCGCTCTTTAACATGCTGGTGGAGGGCTGGGATGGCTTTTCTGGAAAAAAAGTGTCGACTGGGTAGCTCGTAGCGTGGTACAGCGTAGTCCATCAGGTCTTTGAAAGCTTCGCTTTCAACTAACCGGTAGGGCATCATCTCTAACGAGATTAGTCTAGCTATGTGGGCGTTCAAACCCTGTGTACGCGGATGCGAGGCTAAGTATTTCCTTTTTCTAACCATAGTCTCATGTAGGGTGAGCTGGACTGGAGAGCTGGAGATCGTGGAACTAGCGGGGGTGCCGGTGGACATGGCAGACTGAGAGACGGTGGGAGATGGTATTGTTGCCGCCGGTGCCCTAGATGCAGTGTTTCCTACTACGAAACTGGTGATTCCCTGACCCTGACTGCTTTGGCCTGGCAAAGATACCTGCACAGATACAGCAGGTGGTGCGCTAAATGGTGGTCCTACACTGCCGGAAGGGATGTTGCGTTGATGACTAGCTTCATTGGCCGAGGGTGCAACAACCTTAAGGGACGTTTGGTAGTTAGTCCAAGCTTTCAAATGCATGGTGGTTAAATGTCTATGCATGCAACTAGTATTGAGACTTTTCAGATTCTGACCTCTGCTTAAGGAAGTAGAACATTTTTGACAGATGACTTTGCGCTGATCAATTGGATGTTGTTTAAAAAAATGCCAGACTGCACTCTTTCTAGCATCGGATACCTTTTCAGGCATTGCAGACTGAGCTTTAACCGGATGGCCACGCTGTCCTCCACCAGGTTTTGGCTTTGCCACGCGTTTTGGGCAAGATACGGGCCCGGCAGATGGAACCTGTGGCGATGTTGATGCCTGCTGCGGCCCCTCCTCCTCCTCTGCTTCAGAACTGCTGCCGCCTGCACCCTGTTCCCCCAATGGCTGCCAATCAGGGTCAAGAACTGGGTCATCTAATAACTCTTCTTGTACCTCCTGCGCAACTTCGTCTGTGTCACCGTGTCGTTCGGTGGTATAGCGTTCGTGATGGGGCAACATAGTCTCATCAGGGTCTGATTCTTGATCAGCACCCTGCGAGGGCAATGTTGTGGTCTGAGTCAAAGGACCAGCATAGTAGTCTGGCTGTGGCTGTGCGTCAGTGCACTCCATGTCAGATTCAATTTGTAATGGGCATGGACTGTTAACTGCTTCACTTTCTAAGCCAGGGACGGTATGTGTAAAGAGCTCCATGGAGTAACCCGTTGTGTCGCCTGCTGCATTCTTCTCTGTTGTTGTTTTTGCTGAAGAGGACAAGGAAGTGACTTGTCCCTGACCGTGAACATCCACTAACGACGCGCTGCTTTTACTTTTACCAGTTTCACGAGATGAGGCAAAAGAGCTAGAGGCTGAGTCAGCAAGATAAGCCAAAACTTGCTCTTGCTGCTCCGGCTTTAAAAGCGGTTTTCCTAATCCCAGAAAAGGGAGCGTTCGAGGCCTTGTGTAGCCGGACGACGAACCTGGCTCCACAGCTCCAGACTTAGGTGCAATATTTTTTCCCCCACGACCACCTGATGCTCCACCACTACCACTACCCTCATTACCAGCTGACAATGAACGCCCCCGGCCACGACCTCTTCCACTAGACTTCCTCATTGTTTTAAAAACGTAACCAAACTAACGTTATTTGTTGCAGTCACACAACTTACACGGTGAGCTATAACTTCAGTATGATTTAGCTACCCCTTTACAGGTTGGTGAGACCACAGCGAAAATCAGGCCCAATGTTACACACTCTTTTTTTGGTGGCTGCAAATTAGAGAGATGCCCCACACGCAGGACTGTCACTGAAGCACAAATGTTAATATTAATGTCACACTATTATTTTTTTTTTATTTTTATTTTTTTCAGGAACACTTTAGAAACCCCCCCAAAAAAAAAAAAAAGATTTTTGCAGGGAGAATTTAGAAAACAAATGTAACAAACTATATGCTTTCTATGGGCCACTGAGTGAGAGATGACGCACACAGGAATCAGGAGTGGCACACAAGCCCAGAGGCCAATATTTTTCTACCAATGATTGATGGAGTTATTTTCTCTGGTAGATTTTGGAACCCAAATCAAGGAAAAAAAATGTAGGCTTTCTATGGACCACAATTGGAGAGAGAGAGAGAGAGAGAGAGAGAGAGAGATGGCACACCCAGGAGTCAAGACTGGCACACAAGCAGAAAGGCCAATATTAATCTCCCACTGTTTTTTTTGGTTGTTTTTTTTTTTTTTTTTTCAGGGAGACTTTAGAAAAAAAAATAATAAAAAAAATATGATTTTATCAGGAAGAATTTAGAAACCAAATAAAATAAAATGATTTTTTCAGGGAGAATTTAGAAAACAAATAAAACCAAAAATAGGCGTTCTATGGCCCACTGACTGAGAGATGACGCACCCAGGAGTCAAGACTGGCACACAAGCAGAAAGGCCAATATTAATCTCCCACTGTTTTTTTTTTTTTTTTTCAGGGAGACTTTAGAAAAAAAAATAATAAAAAAAATATGATTTTATCAGGAAGAATTTAGAAACCAAATAAAATAAAATGATTTTTTCAGGGAGAATTTATAAAACAAATAAAAACAAAAATAGGCGTTCTATGGCCCACTGACTGAGAGATGACGCACACAGGAGTCAGGAGTGGCACACAAACCCAGAGGCCAATATTTTTCTACCAATGATTGATGTAGTTATTTTCTCTGGTAGATTTTAGAACCCAAATCAAGGAAAAAAAATATAGGCTTTCTATGGACCACAATTGGAGAGAGAGAGAGAGAGAGAGAGAGAGAGAGAGAGATGGCACACCCAGGAGTCAAGACTGGCACACAAGCAGAAAGGCCAATATTAATCTCCCACTGTTTTTTTGGTTGTTTTTTTTTTTTTTTTTTCAGGGAGACTTTAGAAAAAAAAATAATAAACAAAATATGATTTTATCAGGAAGAATTTAGAAACCAAATAAAATAAAATGATTTTTTCAGGGAGAATTTAGAAAACAAATAAAACCAAAAATAGGCGTTCTATGGCCCACTGACTGAGAGATGACGCACCCAGGAGTCAAGACTGGCACACAAGCAGAAAGGCCAATATTAATCTCCCACTGTTTTTTTTTTTTTTTTCAGGGAGACTTTAGAAAAAAAAATAATAAAAAAAATGTGATTTTATCAGGAAGAATTTAGAAACCAAATAAAATAAAATGATTTTTTCAGGGAGAATTTAGAAAACAAATAAAACCAAAAATAGGCGTTCTATGGCCCACTGACTGAGAGATGACGCACCCAGGAGTCAAGACTGGCACACAAGCAGAAAGGCCAATATTAATCTCCCACTGTTTTTTTTTTTTTTTTTCAGGGAGACTTTAGAAAAAAAAATAATAAAAAAAAAAAGATTTTATCAGGAAGAATTTAGAAACCAAATAAAATAAAATGATTTTTTCAGGGAGAATTTATAAAACAAATAAAACCAAAAATAGGCGTTCTATGGCCCACTGACTGAGAGAGAGAGAGAGAGAGATGGAACGCTTAGTACTGGCACACAAGCCCAAAGGGCAATATTAATCTCCCTTTTTTTTTCCAGGGAGAATTTCTAAAACCCAAAAAAAAAATAAAATAGGCTTTCTATGGCCCACTATTTGTGAGAGAGATGGGACGCTCAGGACTGGCACAGATGGCACGCTCAGGACTGGCACAGAAGCCCAGAGGCCAATATTAATCTCCCTTTTTTTCTGGGAGAATTTATAAAACCAAAAAAATATTTAAATAGGCTTTCTATGGCCCACTATTTGTGAGAGAGATGGCACGCTCAGGACTGGCACAGATGGCACGCTCACAACTGGCACACAAGCCCAGAGGCCAATATTAATCTCCCTTTTTTCAGGGAAAATTTATAAAACAAAAAAAAAAAATAAATAGGCTTTCTATGGCCCACTATTTGTGAGAGAGATGGCACGCTCAGGGCTGGCACAGATGGCACGCTCAGGACTGGCACACAAGCCCAGAGGCCAATATTAATCTCCCTTTTTTTCAGGGAGAATTTATAAAACCCCCCAAAAAAATAAAATAGGCTTTCTATGGCCCACTATTTGTGAGAGAGATGGGACGCTCAGGACTGGCACAGATGGCACGCTCAGGACTGGCACAGAAGCCCAGAGGCCAATATTAATCTCCCTTTTTTTCTGGGAGAATTTATAAAACCAAAAAAAAATTTAAATAGGCTTTCTATGGCCCACTATTTGTGAGAGAGATGGCACGCTCAGGACTGGCACAGATGGCACGCTCACAACTGGCACACAAGCCCAGAGGCCAATATTAATCTCCCTTTTTTCAGGGAAAATTTATAAAACAAAAAAAAAAATTAAATAGGCTTTCTATGGCCCACTATTTGTGAGAGAGATGGCACGCTCAGGGCTGGCACAGATGGCACGCTCAGGACTGGCACACAAGCCCAGAGGCCAATATTAATCTCCCTTTTTTTCAGGGAGAATTTATAAAACCAAAAAAAAAAATAAATAGGCTTTCTATGGCCCACTATTTGTGAGAGAGATGGCACGCTCAGGGCTGGCACAGATGGCACGCTCAGGACTGGCACACAAGCCCAGAGGCCAATATTAATCTCCCTTTTTTTCAGGGAGAATTTATAAAACCCCCAAAAAAATAAAATAGGCTTTCTATGGCCCACTATTTGTGAGAGAGATGGCACACTCAGGACTGGCACACAAGCCCAAAGGCCAATATTAATCTCCCACTGTATTTTTATCAGGGAGAATTTATACACCCCACAAAAAAAAATACAGAAAAATGAAAAGGCTTTCTATGGCCCACTATGTGAGAGAGATGGCACACACAGGGATGGCACTCTAGCAGAAATGCCAAATTGCCAATCTTAATCTCCCACCAAAAAAAAAAAAAAAAAAAAAACAGGGAATGTCCTACAATTACTATCTCCCTGCCTGCAGTAATCTCAGCCAGGTATGGCAGGCAGCTACTATCTCCCTGCCTGCAGTAATCTCAGCCAGGTATGGCAGGCAGCAATAAGGAGTGGACTGATGCACAAATGAAATAAAAAGTGTGGACAAACAAAAAAGATAGCTGTGCAGAAAGGAAGGAACAAGAGGATTTGTGCTTTGAAAAAAGCAGTTGGTTTGCACAGCGGCGTACACACAGCAATGCAGCTATCAGGGAGCCTTCTAGGGCAGCCCAATGAGCTACAGCGCTGAGGGGAAAAAAAAAAAAAAAAAAACTTCCACTGTCCCTGCACACCGAGGGTGGTGTTGGACAGTGCAAATCGCTGCAGCACAAGCGGTTTTGTGGTTAATGGACCCTGCCTAACGCTATCCCTGCTTCTGACAAAGCGGCAGCAACCTCTCCCTAAGCTCAGATCAGCAGCAGTAAGATGGCGGTCGGCGGGAACGCCTCTTTATAGCCCCTGTGACGTCGCAGACAGCAAGCCAATCACTGCAATGCCCTTCTCTAAGATGGTGGGGACCAGGACCTATGTCATCACGCTGCCCACACTCTGCGTTTACCTTCATTGGCTGAGAAATGGCGCTTTTCGCGTCATTGAAACGCGACTTTGGCGCGAAAGTCGCGTACCGCATGGCCGACCCCGCACAGGGGTCGGATCGGGTTTCATGAAACCCCGACTTAGCCAAAAGTCGGCGACTTTTGAAAATGTTCGACCCGTTTCGCTCAACCCTAGTTAAGGGTATGGTTGGGATTAGGTTTAGAGGTGCGTTGGGTTTAGGGTTGGAGTTAGAATTGGGGGAGTATCCACTCTTTAGGCACATCAGGGGTTCTCCAAAAGCGACATGGCGTCCGATCTCAATTCCACCCAATTCTGCATTGAAAAAGTAAAATGGTGCTCCTTCCCTTCCAAGCCCTGCCGTGCGCCCAAACAGTGGTTCCCCCCGCATATGGAGTATCAGCGTACTCAGGACAAATTGGACAACAACTTTTGCAGTCCAATTTCTTCTGTTACCCTTGTGAAAATAAAAATTTGGGGGCTAAAATATCATTTTCGTGGAAATTTTTTATTTTATTTTCACGGCTCTGCGTTATAAACTTTAGCGAAACACTTGGGGGTTCAAAGTTCTCAAAACACATCAAGATAAGTTCCTTGGGGGTCTACTTTCCAATACAGGGTCACTTGAAGGGGTTTCTACTGTTTAGGTACATCAGGGGCTCTGCAAACGCAACGTGAAGCCAGCAGACCATTCCATCAAAGTCTGCATTCCAAAACAACGCTCCATCCCTTCCGAGTTCTGTCATGCACCTAAACGGTGGTTCCCCCTCCACATATGGGGTATCAGCGTACTTCGGACAAATAGGACAACAATGTTTGCGGTCCAATTTCTCCTGTTACCCTTGGGAAAATAAAAAACTGCAGGCTAAAAGATAATTTTGTGGAAAAAAAAAGTTTTTTTAATTTTCACGGCTCTACATCATAAACTTCTGTGAAGCACTTGGGGGTTCAAAGTGCTCATCACACATCTAGATTAGTTCGTTAGGGGGTCTACTTTCCAAAATGGTGTCACTTGTGGGGTTTTTTCACTATTTAGGCATATCAGGGGCTCTCCAAACACGACATGGAGTCCGATCTCAATTCCAGCCAAATTTGCATTGAAAAGTCAAATGGCGCTCCTTCCCTTCCAAGCTCTGCCATGCGCCCAAACAGTGGTTTACCCCCACATAAGGGGTATCAGCCTACTCACTCAAATTGCACAACTTTTGGGGTCCAATTTCTCCTGTTACCCTTGGAAAATAAAAAATTGCTGGCTAAAATATCATTTTGTGGAAAAAAAAGATTTTTTAATTTTCACGGCTCTACATTCTAAACTTTAATGAAACAATTGGGGGTTCAAAGTGCTAACCACACATCTAGATAAGTTCCTTAGAGGGTCTTTTTTTCAAAATGAGGTAACTTGAGGGGGGTTTCCACTGTTTAGGCACATCAGGGGCTCTCCAAACGTGACATGATGTCCGATCTCAATTCCAGCCAATTTTGCATTGAAAAGTCAAATTGCGCTCCTTCCCTTCCAAGCCCTGCCATGCGCCCAAACAGTGGTTTACCCCACATATGGGATATCAGCATACTCAGGACAAATTGGACCACAACTTTTCAGGTCCAATTTCTCCTGTTACCCTTGGGAAAATAAAAAATTTGGGGCGAAAAAATCATTTCTCTGAAACAAATATGATTGGGTTTTTTACGACTCTACATTATAAACTTCTGTGAAGCACTTGGGGGTTCACAATGCTCACCACATATCTATATTAGTTCCTTAGGGGATCTACTTTTCTAAATCGTGTCACTTGTGGGTGGTTTATACTGTTTAGGCACATCAGGGGCTCTCCAAATGCGACATGGTGTCCGATCTCAATTCCAGCCAATTTTGCATTGAAAAGTCAAACAGCGCTCTTTCCCTTCTGAGCTCTGCCATGCGCCCAAACAGTGGTTTACCCCCACATATGGGGTATCAGCATACTCAAATCAAATTGCACAACAATGTTTGGGGTCCAATTTCTCCTGTTAATCTTGGGAAAATAAAAAATTTGGGGCAAAAAGATCATTTTTGTGAAAAAAATATGTTTTTTTTTACGGCTCTACATTATAAACTTCTGTGAAGCACTTGGGGGTTCAAAGTGCTCACCACACATCTACATTAGTTCCTTAGGGGGTCTATTTTCCAAAATAGTGTCAGTATAGGGGGTCTATTTTCCAAAATAGTGTCACTTGTGGGAGGTTTCCACTGGTTAGGAACATCAGAGGCTCTCCAAATGCGACATGGTGTGCGATCTCAATTCCAGCAAATTTTGCATTGAAAAGTCTCTGTGCGGTGCCATTCCTCTTAGAAATATATGACTAAGAGGTACAGATTGTCGATCGAGTGCAGGGCGCATGTGTGGAATTCCGGCGCCAAATTCAAGCACCACAACTGCACATCATAGGTCAGTGTGAAATTCATGGGAAGGGGTGATAGTATAATGAAGAAATGAGGAAGGGATTTCTTCCAGGCACTCATGCCCCGGAGCCTGGAAGAAACCATTAACATAATGAAATAAAAGTCTATTTCTCCACATCTAGACAGGAACCATGAGGCATACAGGTGAGACTAGAGAAACATTTCTATTACCTGTATGCCCATAGTAATAGCTGAAAAGTTTTCCAAGGAGTGATGAATTTCCTTTAATGCAACACACTTACTGTTCTGGTGTGATTAATCTCTAAGTATTGCCTGCATTCCTCTTGCTATTTATACATAACTATATTTTTGGCTTTCAAAGGAGTTCTTCTATTAGGAATCAAATAAATGCAATAAAAATAATTTAAAATTTACAAGGCATGAAAGGTACACCAACCGTATAATCACACTCAGTACAGATGTAGTGACAAATAGAAGTAATAATCTGCAGTACAAATGTCCCATATGTCATGGAATTCCTTTAGGAGGTCTAGTGGTGAAAACAAAGTGAATTATTAGCCTTGAACACTGTACTTGACCCTAATCAATAGTTTGACATTTTCAGATTTCGTCTTGATTCGATTTGGCCAACTTCATCTGTGGGCACTGGGCAGCAAATTCAATTACAGTCCAGTATCAAACCATGGTAATTAGTAGTGTGCATATTATTTACATGCTGGTTGGCTATACAGCAGCACATGTACGCCTTAAGGGTTAGTGGATAGGCATGAATACTTCCTTCCTTTATCATGTCATCTAGCCTTTAATTGTTAATGACATTATGAGCATTTTCTTAAATCAAAACAATATTGGATTTTTTACCAATGAATCTACTATGCTGTTTATTAATCTAACAGTAATCTATTCACCTCCAGGAGGTCTCTCCCAGGATTTCTGCCATATTGAGTGCATTACGGCTTAAAAATCAATTATATACTCTTGAGGTTTTTCCATTGCCTGCTAATGTATAAAAATAGCCATGGAAAATTGAATTAATTCTGCATTTAATAAAACATTGCACTGAAGTTAATGTTTAAAAATTAAGTGAATGGATACATTTCTTTTGTTTCTCTATAACTATCATGTCTTTAATCAACATCTTGAATTCTATTATGCAACATTCCTGTCTCTATTTATCTGTCTTTTACAGGTCCTTTTAGGTCATTTTCCAAAAGCATTGAGGTCTTGTGAGGAAAGTTTAATAAAACATAAGTCCTGACTCCAGATGAGCAGATTTCATAACGTTTACATGCGGTACATTTACCATAGGTAAACAACTGCTTTTAAGGTGCCTACAAAATGTGACAATTCGCCTTCGTGTCCAAACAGATGGCCGCTAGAGCTCAAAATTGTGTTGCAATCATCTGACCTGAATATATGGGTCAATAAAGGAACGGGCCATTACCAAAAAAGTCACTGATCCATCTGACAAATGCATTAGTATAGTTTTCAGACTATAGTTTAGTACTTACGAGAGTAAGTAAGAGTACAGCAAAATTGCGAGTAGAATTGAAGCACAAAAATCTACACTAGCAAAAATGTGGATGAGAAAAATGCTTACACTCACATCTCAGGACCCTCAGTGTCACTTGTCCGGTTATCGCCGCCTCTTCAGATCACTGCCACTTGACTGAAATTCTGGGGACTTACACGCCGGGCCAAAACTCCGGCTTTGATGAGGCCAAGAGGACTGTGCAGGCTTGCACATGTCACTGCGTTATGAAGTCACAGCTTGTGCTATGACCTTGAGCATGCACAGTATACTCCATGGCCATGGAATTTCAGAGCAACCAGCAGTGATCTGAAGATGAGGCAATGGGTGCAAGAAAAAAAAATATCGCACGGTTTGTGGACCATAAGCGTGCCGTGCAATTTTTAATCACACATCTCATAGGAAACCAGACTTCATCAGCCAAGTACGGAAAATTTCCAGCGTGAACCTTCAGAACACAATATAATTCATATATTATATATATTATAAAGAAATGATCTGGAGTATAAATTTTTAAGCATGCTGTATGCATGCAACGTGTAAGTGCATGTTCACACTGGCCATTAAACAGACAAAACCTAAGATAGAAACAAAATGAACATATACCCTGCTTTTAGTAAGTAAAAATCAATAGTATGTATAAATAACATAGGATACTTAGTAAACACTGTTTTTGATTTAAAAAAAACTATCCCACTAGCCCAAGGTGTACCCAATCGGGATGGTCTTAACCTCTGGTATTAAAACCTTACCATGTGTCAAAAATAATCTCAATGTGAATAAGGGCTGAGCAGGACCGGGGCCTGAATATGGACACAAATTCCGTATACTCCAGTTCAATTCATTTCGTTTGGTTTTGCTTTAGGTTCTTGCAATCAGTGCACACAAGAATGTGGCTTCTTTTTCTTTCAGCTGGGAATTACTTTTATATAGTAGCTTACCATGGTTTGGTGTCCATAATCGGGTAATTTTTCGACTCATTTTTTGACACATGGTAAAGTTTTAGGCTATGTGCCCATGTTGCTGAATTGCTGCGGAAATTTCTGCGGCAATTCTGCAACTCCATGCCACGGGTAAAACGTATGTGGAATTGACATGCGTTTTCCCGCTAAACATGAGCATTTTGCAAGCGTAATTATCTTGCAGAATGCTAGCGTTTTCCAAGTGATCTGTAGCATCGCTTGAAAAACTGATTGACTCGTTGGTCACACTTGTCAAACATAGTGCTTGACAAGTGTGACCAACTTTTTACTATTGATGCTGCATATGCTAAAAATAATTTAAAAATTTAAAATCGTGATATTCTCACCTCCCGATCCTCGAGATGCTCCCGGCAGCTCCCGTTCCCAGTGATGCCTCGCGACAATGACCCCAGATGACATAGCATCACACAAGACCGCTACATCATTACAGGTCATTGTTGTAAAGCATCACTGGGAACTGGAGCTGCCGGGAGCATCGCTAAGGCCTGGGCAGGATTCGGGGGCCGCCAGAAGGTGAGTATATAACTATTTTTTATTTTAATTTATTTCTTTTTTTAGGGCCTGGAAGAGAGTCTCCTCTCCTCCACACCCGGGTACCATCCGCACATGATCCGCTTACTTTGCGCATGGTGGGCATAGCATTCCTATGTGTGCGGAATCGCCGCAATTCTGCACAAAGAATGAGCATGCTGCGGATTTTTCCGTGATGCAGAATGCATTAGCACAGCATTGCGGAATCCCATTGAATTCAATGGGCTGTGTTGTGTATGCATTTTCACAGTGTTTTTGTGGCGAAAAACCACAGCAAAAACGCATACAATAGTAACATAGTAACATAGTAACATAGTTAGTAAGGCCGAAAAAAGACATTTGTCCATCCAGTTCAGCCTATATTCCATCATAATAAATACCCAGATCTACGTCCTTCTACAGAACCTAATAATTGTATGATACAATATTGTTCTGCTCCAGGAAGACATCCAGGCCTCTCTTGAACCCCTCGACTGAGTTCGCCATCACCACCTCCTCAGGCAAGCAATTCCAGATTCTCACTGCCCTAACAGTAAAGAATCCTCTTCTATGTTGGTGGAAAAACCTTCTCTCCTCCAGACGCAAAGAATGCCCCCTTGTGCCCGTCACCTTCCTTGGTATAAACAGATCCTCAGCGAGATATTTGTATTGTCCCCTTATATACTTATACATGGTTATTAGATCGCCCCTCAGTCGTCTTTTTTCTAGACTAAATAATCCTAATTTTGCTAATCTATCTGGGTATTGTAGTTCTCCCATCCCCTTTATTAATTTTGTTGCCCTCCTTTGTACTCTCTCTAGTTCCATTATATCCTTCCTGAGCACCGGTGCCCAAAACTGGACACAGTACTCCATGTGCGGTCTAACTAGGGATTTGTACAGAGGCAGTATAATGCTCTCATCATGTGTATCCAGACCTCTTTTAATGCACCCCATGATCCTGTTTGCCTTGGCAGCTGCTGCCTGGCACTGGCTGCTCCAGGTAAGTTTATCATTAACTAGGATCCCCAAGTCCTTCTCCCTGTCAGATTTACCCAGTGGTTTCCCGTTCAGTGTGTAATGGTGATATTGATTCCCTCTTCCCATGTGTATAACCTTACATTTATCATTGTTAAACCTCATCTGCCACCTTTCAGCCCAAGTTTCCAACTTATCCAGATCCATCTGTAGCAGAATACTATCTTCTCTTGTATTAACTGCTTTACATAGTTTTGTATCATCTGCAAATATCGATATTTTACTGTGTAAACCTTCTACCAGATCATTAATGAATATGTTGAAGAGAACAGGTCCCAATACTGACCCCTGCGGTACCCCACTGGTCACAGCAACCCAGTTAGAGACTATACCATTTATAACCACCCTCTGCTTTCTATCACTAAGCCAGTTACTAACCCATTTACACACATTTTCCCCCAGACCAAGCATTCTCATTTTGTGTACCAACCTCTTGTGCGGCACGGTATCAAACGCTTTGGAAAAATCGAGATATACAATCTGCAAAGTGTGCACATAGCCTTAATACTAAAGGTTAGGACCATCCTGATTTGGTACATCTTGTCGCTTTTGGGATAACTTTTACCCTTTGCTTTGATCAAAAACAATGTTTAATATGTACCCTATGTTATTTTTATGCACTATTACTTTTTATTTACAGCAGGTTATATGCTCATTTTGTTATTTCTATATTTGCTATTATCTGAATGTATTAAAAGGAATATGTTAGAAAGCTTTCATTATGTAATCTGAAGATAGCAGGAGACAGAGGCTGAAACACACAATTCAGTGATGTGTCAATTGTCAAAGTACATGCTGTTGTTTACTAACTGTAAAGGATTTATCACTAAGAGTTTAACATTACTGGACTAGTCCTGCAGCTAGGCAGCTCACTGTCTGTGGACTTTTTACACATAAAGCCTGGTGTGGGCAAGGGCAGCTTTTAGATCTGCTTAATTCTAAATCTAAAAGCTCTGATTGTATCAGAACAGCTGCACCCAGTAAATTAAGTGATCCATCATTGGGTTCAGCTTTTCTTTGCCTACACAATGCTGCTGTCAGCTAAGGTAGCAAAAAACTGCTGACAGATTCCCTTTAGAGTATGTGCACACGTTGCGGATTCTCTGCGGATCCGCAGCGTTTTTTGAGGTGCAGAAACGCTGCAGATCCGCAATTGATTTACAGTATAATGTAAATCAATGAGAAAAAAAATGCTGTGCACACTTTGCGGAAAATCCGCTGCGGAAATGCTGCGGTTTAAAAAAAGTATGTCACTTCTTTTTTGTGAATCTGCAGCGTTTTTATACCCATTCCTTTATAGAAAACCGCAGTGGTAAAAACCGCAGCAAACCGCAGCAAGAAAACCGCAGCAAAAACGCACAAAAAACCGCTGCGGAACCGCAGGTGCGTTTTCTGCCAGGAGAGGCAGAATCCGCACCAGAAATTCCTAAGCCTAATCTGCAATGTGTGCACATAGCCTAAAACTGAGTAAACACGAGGATAACCGTAAAAGAGATTTTAGGGAGTACCAAATAAAAAGCAGTGATTCAAAATTTATTTTAACCCTCTTTTGTTTTGAAAGAACACAACTAAACTATATGATTTGGTTTAGGGCTTCACATTGTAACAGACATGTAGGAAAGCTGAAGAGGATCTGAATTTAGACCTCAAGATTATTAAATGGAATGATAATGGAATTTTCCGCTAGCGCTAAACGGATTGCACTAACGCAATGTGACCCTAGCCTTAGGGCAGTCCCACACGTCCAGATAATTCCGGTACTGGAATTATCTGTGTCTGTGTGCCCCTGCGTTTCTGTGGCACATCAGTGTGGCACACGGCCCACTGGGTACCACACGCACCGTGCAGGAGACAGCGCTAGAGATAAGCGCTGTCCCCTGCATCTGGTACTGAAGCCACGATTCATATCTTCTCTGCAGCAGCGTTTGCTGTAGAGAAGATATGAATAATCCTTTTTTTTTTTGTTTCTCGTGTTTAACATAAAGATCCATGTCGCCACCCCCCTCCCACCCCCTGTGCGCCCGCCCACTGTTATTAAAATACTCACCCGGCTCCCTTGCTGGCGCTGCTTCCTGTCCTGGCCGCACCTTCTACTGTATGAGCGGTCACGTGGGGCCACCAATTAAAGTCATGAATATGCGGCTCCACCTCCCATTAGTATTCATTAATGAACAATCTGCACCCCATCTTGACTAAAAAAAATCATAAATGTAGACATTTTTGCAAATTTATTAAGAAAGAAAACCTGAAATATCACATGGTCATAAGTATTCAGACTCTTTGCTCAGTATTGAATAGAAGCAACTGTTTCAGCTAGTACAGACATGAGTCTTTTGGGAATGATGCGACAAGTTGTCTTATTAATACTATGATTTCTTGATTATAGGTCTATTTTGACAATAGTCCATTAGTTAAATATTTTTTGTTTTTTTGCTATTGTTCCCCTGTTCCATCGATGTATACATATAGGTTGTAAATATTCTTAATGTGCTTCTTTTAATAAGATTCAGTGAATATTTAGCCTCTAAACATATTGGAATGAGCTATTTTGACTGTCACAGCAGGGACATTGTGTTTTTAGACTTTCTAGGACCAACAAGTTATTTTCCAGCAATGCCTAAGTTATTTTTTTTATTCCATATTTTCCTGATAGATTCCTGTTATGACTACAGACAGTGTGGCCCAATAAAATTAAATCCATTTCCTGCTGACCTTGAGTCTATGATCTCTTGCCAAACATTATAGGCAGTCTACATGAACTCTACTTTCTGAAGAATAGTGACACATTTAATCGTGAAATCCTTGTGAGGCTGAAACTCTGCAAAGTGAGAATACAGGACAGATATAGTTCTGTAAATGCAATATATTCTGTCAGGTAATTAATACTATATGTTATAAGATCAACATTGGCTTAACACAACCTAGTGCTCAAATCTATCAATGATAGTCTGTTCATAAATATGTATTTCAGAAAAATTCCTACAAATATCATTTTCTTACATCTCAATACTCCTTTAACCCCTTTCTGACATCAGACGTAATAATTTGTCCATGTGCCCTGGGCCTTTTTGACCAGGGACGGATTATTATGTCCGCGTGGTCACACACACAGGGTTGGGGGGGTGCGATTGTCACCGAGTGTCAGCTGATTCTGACAGCTGACACTCAGCACTAAGTTCCAGGATTGGTCCTGGCACTTTAACCCCTGAAATGCTGCAATCGATCCCGATCGCAGTATTCCCGGGCTAACAGCCCCTCTGCCTTTAGATCGAAGACCCGCAGCATGACGCGGGGTCCTGATTATTGCCTTGGTGACCCAATGTCGTCATGACGACATACAGGTCACCATACCTAGGAAACTTGCTGATCATGTCCAGTGCATGATAAGCAAGTTTGTCTGTCAGTGCAGAGCTTACAATTTCTACAGCATGAGGATGCTCCTGCATCCCCATGCTGAAGAAGTGATCAACCTGAAAAAATGATTATTCCATAGTGGGACAAAGTTAAAAAAAAATAGAAAAAGTAAAAAAAAAAAAAAAGTAAATACTGTAATTGTAAAAATATTTTTTTTAAATATAAAAATTATAACAAGAAAATCAAATGATATTGTATCTCTAAATACATATTTGAATAAAAAAAAACTATAAACAATAACAATAAAAGTATACATATTTGGCATCCCTGTGTCCGCCACATCCTGACCTATAAAATTATCCCTTTAGTAAACCCCTTTACTGAACACCATTTAAAAATAAAATAAAAATCAAGGCAAAAACAATGCTTTATCTTAATATTTACGAACAAAAAGTGGAATAAAACGTGATATAAATAAACATTGTACCTCTGAAAACATAATCTTATCCCACATAAAACAAGCTGCGACACAGCTCCATCAGTGGAAAAATAAAAAGTTATAGCTCTCAGAATAAAGTGATGCAAAAATAATCATTTTTTCAATACAATAGTTTTTATTGTAAAAATATAAATCAGAGCAATAATAGTATTATACAAAATCTGGCAATATTGGAAAAATTCAATATCCAGTATGACAGAAAAACACATGCAAAATTCGAAAAATGTGGAGCCAAAAGAACTGTCGTCAAAGTGAATACAAAATTGCATTTATTAAATATCAATCATATAATATAGTGTAAAAAAATAAAAAAGTACAAATAGACCACAGAATTCAAATGGGTGTCTAGAACAAGAAGGAAACAGGTATAAAAAGTCCAGAAAACCACACTGATAAAACAAAGTGAAGTCTGACCAGAAAAATCATACAGGAAAGAAATATATCTTGGTACCGTGTTAGCCAGTAGATAGAAAAATATTTAGAATTGAGAGTCCTCAGTGGTTGATACCATTTAATGGCTAACTGAAAAGATGGTAACAAATTGCAAGCTTTAGAGACTACATACGTCTCGTCATCAGGGAAAGACTAAAACAAATTCTGAAGAATTACATATTTATGCACAACATAGTATAAAAAAAAGGGGGGGAAAAAACCATGGATAAGACAGGTGACATGAAGCAGAATTACCATGGGTGATAAAGTGTTACGTCCATAAATATTGGGCCAGTTCTTAGATAAGGATTGTTTTATTGTCCTGTGATTAGGGTATCTGTTGTGATTAATGTGCATTAATGTGCAAACCACCCTCGTGGGTAAAGGGGTTACAATTACTGGAACTCTTTAAGATTTACCATCTTAGCTACAGATTTAATATTACTAATACAAATGGAAGATAGCGGTGGAATAAAGAAACTTAACCCTTTCAGACATATGACGTACTATCCCGTTGAGGTGGGCTGGGCCCATATGACCACCAATGGGATAGTACGTCATACGCGATCGGCCGCGCTCACGGGGGAAGAGCGGCCGATCGCGGACGGGTGTCAGCTGCCTGTCGCAGCTGACATCCGGCACTATATGCCAGGAGTGGTCACGGACCGCCCCCGGCACATTAACCCCCGGCACACCGCGATCAAAAATGCGGTGTGCCGGCGGTACAGGGAAGCATCGC
Organism: Ranitomeya imitator; assembly: GCF_032444005.1. Lineage (NCBI taxonomy): Eukaryota > Metazoa > Chordata > Amphibia > Anura > Dendrobatidae > Ranitomeya > Ranitomeya imitator. The sequence continues at coordinate 1,026,651,306 of NC_091282.1, read as the reverse complement.
ACAGGGAGGGGGCTCCATGCGGGCCTCCCTGAGACCCCCGCAGCAACGCGATGTGATCGCGTTGCTGTGAGGGTCTCCTTACCTCCCTCAGAGCAGGCGCTTGGTAAGCCTGCAGTGTTCTATCTCAGATCGCTGATCTGACAGAGTGCTGTGCAATCTGTCAGATCAATGATCTGTGATGTCCCCACCTGGGACAAAGTGAAAAAGTTTAAAAAAAAATTTCAAAATGTGTAAAAAAAAACAAAACCTAAATAATGAAAAAAATGTATATATTATTCCCATAAATACATTTCTTTATCTAAATAAAAAAACAAACAATAAAAGTACACATATTTTGTATTGCCGCGTCCGTAACGACCCGACCTATAAAACTGTCCCACTAGTTAACCCCTTCAGTAAACACCGTAAGGAAAAAAAAAAAACGAGGCAAAAAACAACGCTTTATTATCATACCGCCGAACAAAAAGTGGAATAACACGCGATCAAAAAGACAGATATAAATAACAATGCTACCGCTGAAAATGTCATCTTGTCCTGCGAAAAACAAGCTGCCATACAGCATCATTCGCAAAAAAATAAAAAAGTTATAGTCCTGAGAATAAAGCGATGCAAAAATAATTATTTTTTCTATAAAATAGTTTTTATCGTATAAAAGCGTCAAAACATAAAAAAATTATATAAATGAGGTATCGCTGTAACCGTACTGACCTAAAGAATAAAACTGCTTCATTAATTTTACCAAACGCGGAATGGAGTAAACACCTACCCCAAAAGAAATTCATGAATAGCTGTTTTTTTGTCATTCTGCCTCACAAAAATTGGAATAAAAAGCAATCAAAAAATCTCACATGCCCAAAAATGTTACCAATAAAAACGTAAACTCGTCCCGCAAAAAATAAGACCTCACATGACTCTGTGGACCAAAATATGGAAAAATTATAGCTCTCAAAATGTGGTAACGCAAAAAATATTTTTTGCAATAAAAAGCGTCTTTCAGTGTGTGATGGCTGCCAATCATAAATATCCGCTAAAAAAACTGCTATAAAAGTAAATCAAACCCCCTTCATCACCCCCTTAGTTAGGGAAAAATTAAAAAATGTATTTATTTCCATTTTCTCATTAGGGCTAGGGTTAGGGTTAGGGCTAGGGTTAGCGTTAAGGCTAGGGCTAGGGTTAGGGTTAGGGCTAGGGCTAGGGTTAGGGTTAGGGCTAGGGTTAGGGCTAGGGTTAGGGCTAGGGTTAGTGCTAGGGTTGGGGCTAGGGTTAAGGCTACAGTTAGGGTTGGGGCTAAAGTTAGGGTTAAGGTTGGGGCTAAAGTTACGGTTAGGGTTTAGATTACATTTATGGTTGGGAATAGGGTTGGGATTAGGGTTAGGGGTGTGTCAGGGTTAGAGGTGTGGTTAGGGTTACTGTTGGGATTAGGGTTAGGGGTGTGTTTGGATTAGGGTTTCAGTTATAATTGGGGGGTTTCCACTGTTTAGGCACATCAGGGGCTCTCCAAACGCGACATGGATCGTCGAACGGTGTGCTGCCTACCTGGCGCTCGAGTCCGACACATCGCTGATCGGGTGGACAGATTACTGGGAGGGGCTGGTGAGGACCCGGCGGTCATGGTGCACATAGGCACAAATGAGAAAGTTAGAGGTAGGTGGAAGGTCCTTAAAGATGATTTCAGGGAATTAGGCTGCAAGCTGAAAGCAAGGACCTCCAACGTGGTATTCTCCGAAATACTGCCTGTGCCACGCCAGAGAGGCAACGGGAGATTAGGGAGGTTAATAAGTGGCTCAAGAATTGGTGTAGGAAGGAGGGGTTTGGGTTCCTGCAGAACTGGGCCAACTTCTCAGTTGGCTACAGGCTCTACGCTAGGGATGGACTGCACCTCAATGGGGAAGGTGCAGCTTTGCTGGGGGAGAAAATGGCTAGAAGGTTGGAGGATTGTTTAAACTAGGGATTGGGGGGAGGGTATTCAATTTATAGGAGGGGAAGATAGTGCAGACAGAGACCTGGGCACAAATAAGGAAGTTGGGGGTGGCGGTGGCATGGGGGGTGGGGTTAGAACAGTTAATAATTTAAGAAAGAGTAGAGGTACAGAGAGGAGCATCAAGTGCATGTATACTAATGCCAGAAGCCTCGCCAACAAAATGGACGAATTAGAACTAATGTTGTTGGAGCATAATTATGACATGGTGGGGATATCTGAAACGTGGCTGGATGAGAGCCATGACTAGGCTGTTAACTTGCAGGGCTATAGTCTGTTCAGAAATGACCATACAGATAAGTGAGGGGGAGGGGTGTGTCTATATGTAAAATCGTCCTTAAAACCCATCCTGCGTGATAATATAGGTGAATTTAATGAAAATGTAGAATCCCTGTGGGTGGAGATAAGGGGAGGGGGAAAAAATAATAAATTACTGATAGGGGTTTGTTATAAATCTCCAAAAATAATGGAAGCAATGGAGAATATCCTCGTAAAGCAAATAGATGAAGCTGCGACTCAAGGAGAAGTCATTATTATGGGGGACTTCAACTACCCTGAAATAGATTGGGGAACAGAAACCTGCAGTTCCAGCAAAGGTAATCGGTTTTTGACAACTGTGAGAGACAATTACCTTTCACAGCTGGTTCAGGACCCAACAAGAAGGGGGGCACTGCTAGACCTAATATTAACCAACAGGCCAGACCGCATAGCAAATATAAGGGTTGGGGGTTACTTGGGAAATAGCGATCACAAAATAATAAGTTTTCATGTATCCTTTAAAAAGATGTGTAATAGAGGGGTAACAAGGACACTAAACTTCAGGAGGGCAAATTTCCAACGGATGAGAGAGGATCTTGGTGCAATTAAATGGGACGATATCCTGAGACACAAAAATACACAAAGAAAATGGGAGACATTTATTAGCATCCTGGATAGGACCTGTGCACAGTATATACCGTATGGGAATAAACATACTAGAAATAGGAGGAAACCAATATGGCTAAATAGAGCTGTAAGGGGCGCAATAAGTGACAAAAAGAAAGCATTTAGAGAATTAAAGGAAGTAGGTAGTGAGGAGGCATTAAATAAATACAAAAAATTAAATAAATTCTGTAAAAAGCAAATCAAGGCAGCAAAGATTGAGACAGAGAGACTCATTGCCAGAGAGAGTAAAAATAATCCCAAAATATTCTTTAACTACATAAATAGTAAGAAACTAAAAAATGATAGTGTTGGCTGTTATGAACTGGTGGATTAGAACCACAATGGACCTGGTGGTTAAGAGCACTGAAAATGACCTGATAGTTACTAATAACATAGGACGAGCTCTGAGACGTGGGAACTCTGCTGACCGCAATCCCTAATCCTATCACACCACACTAGAGGTAGCTGTGGAGCGCTTCTGACCAGACCTAGGCGCCTCGGGCACAGCCTAAGAAACTAGCTAGCCCTGAAGATAGAAAAAAAAGCCTACCTTGCCTCAGAGAAATTCCCCAAAGGAAAAGGCAGCCACCCACATATAATGACTGTGAGTAAAGATGAAAATACAAACACAGAGATGAAATAGATTTTAGCAAAGTGAGGCCCGACTTACTGAATAGACCGAGGATAGGAAAGATAGCTTTGCGGTCAGCACAAAAACCTACAAACAACCACGCAGAGGGCGCAAAAAGACCCTCCACACCGACTAACGGTACGGAGGTGCTCCCTCTGCGTCCCAGAGCTTCCAGCAAGCAAAACAAACCAATATAGCAAGCTGGACAGAAAAAATAGCAAACAAAAGTAACACAAGCAGAACTTAGCTTATGCAGGGTAGACAGGCCACAAGAACGATCCAGGAGAGAGCAAGACCAATACTGGAACATTGACTGGAGGCCAGGAACAAAGAACTAGGTGGAGTTAAATAGAGCAGCACCTAACGACTTAACCTCGTCACCTGAGGAAGGAAACTCAGAAGCCGCAGCCCCACTCACATCCACCAAAGGAAGCTCATGGACAGAACCAGCCGAAGTACCACTCACGACCACAGGAGGGAGCCTGACCACAGAATTCACAACAGTACCCCCCCTTGAGGAGGGGTCACCGAACCCTCACCAGAGCCCCCAGGCCGACCAGGATGAGCCAAATGAAAGGCACGAACCAGATCGGCAGCATGAACATCAGAGGCAAAGACCCAGGAATTATCTTACTGACCATAACCCTTCCACTTAACCAGGTACTGGAGTTTCCGTCTCGAAATACGAGAATCCAAAATCTTCTCCACTATATACTGCAACTCCCCCTCAACCAAAACCGGGGCAGGAGGATCAACGGAGGGAACCACAGGTGCCACGTATCTCCGCAACAATGACCGATGGAATACATTATGGATGGAAAAAGAAGCTGGGAGGGTCAAACGAAAACACACAGGATTAAGAACCTCAGAAATCCTATACGGACCAATGAAACGAGGCTTAAACTTAGGAGAGGAAACTTTCATAGGAATATAACGAGACGACAACCAAACCAAATCCCCAACACGAAGTCGGGGACCCACACAGCGCCTGTGGTTAGCGAAACGTTGAGCCTTCTCCTGGGACAATGTCAAATTGTCCACTACATGAGTCCAAATCTGCTGCAACCTATCCACCACAGTATCCACACCAGGACAGTCCGAAGACTCAACCTGCCCTTAAGAGAAACGAGGATGGAAACCAGAATTGCAGAAAAACGGTGAAACCAAAGTAGCCGAGCTGGCCCGATTATTAAGGGCGAACTCAGCCAAAGGCAGAAAGGACACCCAATCATCCTGATCAGCAGAAACAAAACATCTCAGATATGTTTCCAAGGTCTGATTGGTTCGTTCAGTTTGGCCATTTGTCTGAGGATGGAAAGCCGAGGAAAAAGACAAATCAATGCCCATCCTAGCACAAAAGGCTCGCCAAAACCTCGAAACAAACTGGGAACCTCTGTCAGAATCGATGTTCTCCCGAATGCCATGTAAACGAACCGCATGCTGGAAAAACAATGGCACCAAATCAGAGGAGGAAGGCAATTTAGACAAGGGTACCAAATGGACCATCTTAGAGAAGCGATCACAAACCACCCAGATGACCGACATCTTTTGAGAGACGGGGAGATCCGAAATAAAATCCATAGAGATATGTGTCCAGGGCCTCTTCGGGACCGGCAAGGGCAAAAGCAACCCACTGGCACGAGAACAGCAGGGCTTAGCCCGAGCACAAATCCCACAGGACTGCACAAACGAACGCACATCCCGCGACAGAGACGGCCACCAAAAGGATCTAGCCACCAAATCTCTGGTACCAAAGATTCCAGGATGACCAGCCAACACCGAACAATGAACCTCAGAGATAACTCTACTCATCCATTTATCAGGGACAAACAGTCTCTCCGCTGGGCAACGGTCAGGTCTATCAGCCTGAAATTTTTGCAGCACCCGCCGCAAATCAGGGGAGATGGCAGACAAAATTACCCCCTCTTTGAGAATACCCGCCGGCTCAGGCAAACCCGGAGAGTCGGGCACAAAACTCCTAGACAGGGCATCCGCCTTCACATTCTCAGAGCCCGGAAGGTACGAAACCACAAAGTCAAAACGGGAGAAAAACAGCGACCAACGAGCCTGTCTAGGATTCAACCGTTTGGCAGACTCGAGATAAGTCAAGTTCTTGTGTTCAATCAAGACCACCACGCGATGCTTAGATCCTTCAAGCCAATGACGCCACTCCTCGAATGCCCACTTCATGGCCAGCAACTCTCGATTGCCAACATCATAATTTCGCTCAGCAGGCGAAAACTTCCTGGAAAAGAAGGCGCATGGCTTCATCACCGAGCAATCAGAACCTCTTTGTGACAAAACAGCCCCTGCTCCAATTTCAGAAGCATCAACCTAGACCTGGAACGGAAGCGAAACATCTGGTTGACACAACACAGGGGCAGAAGAAAAATGACGCTTTAACTCTTGAAAAGCCTCCACAGCAGCAGAAGACCAATTGACCACATCAGCACCCTTCTTGGTCAAATCGGTCAATGGTTTAGCAATACTAGAAAAATTACAGATGAAGCGACGATAAAAATTAGCAAAGCCCAGGAACTTTTGCAGACTCTTCAGAGATGTCGGCTGAGTCCAATCATAAATGGCCTGGACCTTAACAGGGTCCATCTCGATAGTAGAAGAGAAAAAAATGAAACCCAAAAATGAAACCTTCTGAACACCAAAGAGACACTTTGACCCCTTCACAAACAAAGAATTCGCACGCAGGACCTGGAACACCATTCTAACCTGCTTCACGTGAGATTCCCAATCATCCGAGAAGACCAAAATATCATCCAAGTATACAAACAGGAATTTATCCAGGTACTCTCGGAAGATGTCATGCATAAAGGACTGAAATACTGATGGAGCATTGGAAAGCCCGAATGGTATAACCAGGTACTCAAAATGGCCCTCGGGCGTATTAAATGCTGTTTTCCATTCATCGCTCTGTTTAATACGCACAAGATTATACGCACCACGAAGATCTATCTTGGTGAACCAACTAGCCCCCTTAATCCGAGCAAACAAATCAGACAGCAGCGGCAAGGGGTACTGAAATTTGACTGTGATTTTATTCAGAAGGCGGTAATCAATACAAGGTCTTAACGAACCATCCTTCTTGGCCACAAAAAAGAACCCTGCTCCCAATGGCGACGACGACGGGCGAATATGACCCTTCTCCAAGGATTCCTTTACGTAACTCCGCATAGCGGCATGCTCAGGCACAGACAAATTAAACAGTCGACCTTTAGGAAATTTGCTACCAGGAATCAAATCGACAGCACAATCGCAATCCCTATGCGGAGGTAGGGCACTGGACTTGGGCTCATCAAATACATCTCGGTAATCTGACAAGAACTCTGGGACCTCAGAAGGGGTGGATGATGAAATAGACAGAAATGGAACATCACCATGTACCCCCTGACAACCCCAGCTGGACACAGACATAGATTTCCAATCCAATACTGGGTTATGGACTTGTAGCCATGGCAACCCCAACACGACCACATCATGCAGATTATGCAACACCAAAAAGCGAATATCCTCCTGATGCGCAGGAGCCATGCACATGGTCAGTTTGGTCCAGTACTGAGGCTTATTCTTGGCCAAAGGCGTAGCATCAATTCCTCTCAATGGAATAGGATACTGCAAAGGCTCCAAGAAAAACCCACAGCGCCTAGCATACTCCAAGTCCATCAAATTCAGGGCAGCGCCTGAATCCACAAATGCCATGACAGAATAGGATGACAAAGAGCAGATCAAAGTAACGGACAAAAGAAATTTCGACTGTACCGTACCAATGGTGGCAGACCTAGCGAACCGCTTAGTGCGCTTAGGACAATCGGAGATAGCATGAGTGGAATCACCACAGTAAAAACACAGCCCATTCCGACGTCTGTGTTCTTGCCGTTCAGCTCTGGTCAAAGTCCTATCACATTGCATAGGCTCAGGTTTATGCTCAGATAATACCGCCAAATGGTGCACAGTTTTACGCTCACGTAAGCGTCGATCGATCTGAATGGCCAAAGACATAGACTCATTCAGACCAGCAGGCATAGGAAATCCCACCATGACATCCTTAAGGGCTTCAGAGAGATCCTTTCTGAAAATTGCTGCCAGCGCACATTCATTCCATTGAGTGAGCACAGACCACTTCCTAAACTTCTGACAATATATCTCTACCTCATCCTGACCCTGACACAGAGCCAGCAAATTTTTCTCTGCCTGATCCACTGAATTAGGTTCATCATACAGCAATCCGAGCACCAGAAAAAACGCATCAATATCACATAATGCAGGATCTCCTGGCGCAAGGGAAAATGCCCAGTCTTGAGGGTCGCCACGTAATAAAGAAATAATGATCTTAACTTGTTGAACTGGTTCACCAGAGGAGCGGGGTTTCAAAACCAGAAATAGTTTACAATTATTTTTAAAACTCAGAAACTTAGCTCTATCTCCAGAAAACAAATCAGGAATAGGAATTCTAGGTTCTAACATAGAATTCTGAACCACAAAGTCTTGAATATTTTGTACTCTTGCAGTGAGATGATCCACACAAGAAGACAGGCCTTTAATGTCCATCACTACACCTGTGTCCTGAACCACCCAAATGTCTAGGGGAAAAGAAAGACAAAACACAGTGCAGAGAAAAAAAAATGGTCTCAGAACTTCTCTTTTCACTCTATTGAGAAGCATTAGTACTTTGGGCCTCCAGTACTGTAATGAACTGGTGATTTAGAACCACAATGGACCTGGTGGTTAAGAGCACTGAAAATGACCTGATAGTTACTAATAACATAGGACGAGCTCTGAGATGTGGGAACTCTGCTGACCGCAATCTCTAATCCTATCACACCACACTAGAGGTAGCCGTGGAGCGCTCCTGACCAGACCTAGGCACCTCGGGCACAGCCTGAGAAACTAGCTAGCCCTGAAGATAGAAAAATAAGCCTACCTTGCCTCAGAGAAATTCCCCAAAGGAAAAGGCAGCCCCCCACATATAATGACTGTGAGTAAAGATGAAAATACAAACACAGAGATGAAATAGATTTTAGCAAAGTGAGGCCCGACTTACTGAATAGACCGAGGATAGGAAAGATAGCTTTGCGGTCAGCACAAAAATCTACAAACAACCACGCAGAGGGCGCAAAAAGACCCTCCGCACCGACTAACGGTACGGAGGTGCTCCCTCTACGTCCCAGAGCTTCCAGCAAGCAAAACAAACCAATATAGCAAGCTGGACAGAAAAAATAGCAAACAAAAGTAACACATGCAGAACTTAGCTTATGCAGGGTAGACAGGCCACAAGAACGATCCAGGAGAGAGCAAGACCAATACTGGAACATTGACTGGAGGCCAGGAACAAAGAACTAGGTGGAGTTAAATAGAGCAGCACCTAACGACTTAACCTCGTTACCTGAGGAAGGAAACTCAGAAGCCGCAGCCCCACTCACATCCACCAAAGGAAGCTCATGGACAGAACCAGCCGAAGTACCACTCACGACCACAGGAGGGAGCCTGACCACAGAATTCACAACAGTTGGCCCCCTTAAAAATAGTCTGGGTGAAATGGTGGATGAGGATGAGGAAAAAGCCAATATGCTAAATGACTTTTTTTCATCAGTATTTACACAAGAAAATCCCATGGCAGACAAAATGACTAGTGATAAAAATTCCCCATTAAATGTCACCTACTTAAACCAGCAGGAAGTGCGGCGGCGTCTAAAAATCACTAAAATTGACAAATCTCCGGGCCCGGATGGGATACACCCTCGAGTACTGCAGGAATTAAGTACAGTCATTGATAGACCATTATTTTTAATCTTTAAAGACTCCATAATAACAGGGTCTGTACCATAGGACTGGCGTATAGCAAATGTGGTGCCAATATTCAAAAAGGGAACAAAAACTGAACTCGGAAACTATAGGCCAGTAAGCTTAACCTCTACTGTGGGTAAAAACCTGGAGGGCATTCTAAGGGATGATATACTGGAGTATCTGAAGAGGAATAACCTCATGACCCAGTATCAGCACGGGTTTACTAGGGACCGTTCATGTCAGACTAATTTGATCAGTTTCTATGAAGAAGTAAGTTCCGGACTGGACCAAAGGAACCCAGTAGATGTAGTGTATATGGACTTTTCAAAAGCTTTTGATACGGTGCCACACAAAAGGTTGATACATAAAATGAGAATAATGGGGATAGGGGAAAATATGTGTAAGTGGCTTGAGAGCTGGCTCAGGGATAGGAAACAAAGGGTGGTTATTAATGGAGCACACTCGGACTGGGTAGCGGTTAGCAGTGGGGTACCACAGGGGTCAGTATTGGGCCCTCTTCTTTTTAACATATTTATTAATGACCTTGTAGGGGGCATTCAGAGTAGAATTTCAATATTTGCAGATGACACTAAACTCTGCAGGGTAATCAATACAGAGGAGGACAATTTTATATTACAGGATGATTTATGTAAACTAGAAGCTTGGGCTGATAAATGGCAAATGAGCTTTAATGGGGATAAATGTAAGGTCATGCACTTGGGTAGAAGTAATAAGATGTATAATTATGTGCTTAATTCTAAAACTCTGGGCAAAACCGTCAATGAAAAAGACCTGGGTGTATGGGTGGATGACAAACTCATATTTAGTGTGTCAGGCAGCTGCTACAAAGGCAAATAAAATAATGGGATGCATTAAAAGAGGCATAGATGCTCATGAGGAGAACATAATTTTACCTCTATACAAGTCACTTGTTCGACCACACTTAGAATACTGTGCACAGTTCTGGTCTCCGGTGTATAAGAAAGACATAGCTGAACTGGAGCGGGTGCAGAGAAGAGCGACCAAGGTTATTAGAGGACTGGGAGATCTGCAATACCAAGATAGGTTATTACACTTGGGGCTATTTAGTTTGGAAAAACGAAGACTAAGGGGTGATCTTATGTTAATATATAAATATATGAGGGGAAAGTACAAAGACCTTTCTGATGATCTTTTTAATCATAGACCTGAAACAGGGACAAGGGGGCATCCTCTACGTTTGGAGGAAAAAAGGTTTAAGCATAATAACAGACGCGGATTCTTTACTGTAAGAGCAGTGAGACTATGGAACTCTCTGCCGTATGATGTTGCAATGAGTGATTCATTACTTAAATTTAAGAGGGGACTGGATACATTTCTGGAAAAGTATAATGTTACAGGGTATATACACTAGATTCCTTGATAGGACGTTGATCCAGGGAACTAGTCTGATTGCCGTATGTGGAGTCAGGAAGAAATTTTTTTCCCCAAGGTGGAGCTTACTCTTTGCCACATGGTTTTTTTTTGCCTTCCTCTGGAGCAACATGTTAGGGCAAGTTAGGTTAGGCTATGGGTTGAACTAGATGGACTTAAAGTCTTCCTTCAACCTTAATAACTATGTAACTATGTAACTATATATGGCGTCCGATCTCAATTGCAGCGAATTCTGCATTGAAAAAGACAGTGCTCCTTCCCTTCTGAGCTCTCCCGTATGCCCAAACAGGGGTTTACCCCAACATATGGGGTATCAGCGTACTCAGGACAAATAGGACAACAACTTTTATGGTCCATTTCTCCTGTTACCCTTGGGAAAATACAAAACTGGGGGCTAAAAAATAATTTTTGTGGGAAAAAAAAGATTTTTCATTTTCATGGCTCTGCGTTATAAACTGTAGTGAAACACTTGGGGGCTCAAAGTTCTCACAACACATCTAGATAAGTTCCTTGGGGGGTCTAGTTTCCAATATGGGGTCACTTGTGGGGGTTTCTACTGTTTAGGTACATTAGGGGCTCTGCAAACGCAATGTGACACCTGCAGACCATCCCATCTAAGTCTGCATTCCAAATGGCGCTCCTTCCTTTCTGAGCCCTCCCATGCGCCCAAAACGGTGGTTCCCCCCACATATGGGTTATCAGCATACTCAGGACAAATTGGACAACAACTTTTGGGGTCAAATTTCTCCTCTTACCCTCAGGAAAATACAAAACTGGGGGATAAAAAAAATTTTTGTGGGAAAAAAATTTTGTTTTATTTTTACGGCTCTGCATTATAAACTTCTGTGAAGCCCTTGGTGGGTCAAAGTGCTCACCACACATCTAGGTAAGTTCCTTAGGGGGTCTACTTTCCAAAATGGTGTCACTTGTGGGGGTTTTCTACTGTTTATGTACATTAGGGGCTCTGCAAATGCAATGTGACACCTGCAGACCATCCCATCTAAGTCTGCATTCCAAATGGCGCTCCTTCCCTTCCGAGCCCTCCCATGAGCCAAAACAGTGGTTCCCCCCCACAAATGGGGTATCAGCGTACTCAGGACAAATTGTGCAACAACTTTTGGGGTTCAATTTCTTCTCATACCCTTGGGAAAATAAAAAATAGGGGGCAAAAAATAATTTTTGTGAAAAAATATGATTTTTTAGTTTTACGGTTCTGCATTATAAACTTCTGTGAACCACTTGGTGGGTCAAAGTGCTCACCACACCTCTAGATAAGTTCCTTATGGGGTCTACTTTCCAAAATGGTGTCATTTGTGGGAGGTTTCAATGTTTAGGCACATCAGTGGCTCTCCAAACGCAACATGGCGTCCCATCTCAATTCCTGTCAATTTTGCATTGAAAAGTCAAATGGTGCTCCTTCGCTTCCGAGCTCTGTCATGCGCCCAAACAGTAGTTTACCCCCACATATTGTGTATCCGTGTACTCAGGACAAATTGTAGAACAACTTTTGGGGTCCATTTTCTCCTGTTACCTTTGGTAAAATAAAACAAATTGGAGCTGAAGTAAATTTTTTTGTGAAAAAAAGTTAAATGTTCATTTATATTTAAACATTCCAAAAATTCCTGTGAAGCACCAGAAGGGTGCTTCAATATGGTTTTGAGCACCTTGAGGGGTGCAGTTTTTAGAATGGTGTCACACTTGGGTATTTTCTATCATATAGACCCCTCAAAATTACCGTATATACTCGAGTATAAGCCGACCCGAGTATAAGCCGACCCCCCTAATTTTGCCACAAAAAAACTGGGAAAACTTATTGACTCGAGTATAAGCCTAGGGTGGAAATGCAGCATTTACCGGTGAATTTCAAAAATAAAAATAGATCATTATTTCCCCATAGCTGTGCCATATAGTGCTCTGCACCGTTCATATTTCCCCATAGGTGTGAACCATATAGTGCTCTGCACCGTTCATTGTGCCCCCTAGCTGTGCCATATACGGTGCTCTGCACCGTTCATTGTGCCCCATAGATGTGCCATATACGGTGCTCTGCACCGTTCACTGTGCCCCATAGCTGTGCCATATACGGTGCTCTGCACCGTTCACTGTGCCCCATAGCTGTGCCATATACGGTGCTCTGCACCGTTCACTGTGCCCCATAGCTGTGCTGTGCCATATACGGTGCTCTGCACCGTTCACTGTGCCCCATAGCTGTGCTGTGCCATATACGGTGCTCTGCACCGTTCACTGTGCCCCATAGATGTGCTGTGCCATATACGGTGCTCTGCACCGTTCACTGTGCCCCATAGATGTGCTGTGCCATATACGGTGCTCTGCACCGTTCACTGTGCCCCATAGCTGTGCTGTGCCATATACGGTGCTCTGCACCGTTCACTGTGCCCCATAGCTGTGCCATATACGGTGCTCTGCACCGTTCACTGTGCCCCATAGCTGTGCTGTGCCATATACGGTGCTCTGCACCGTTCACTGTGCCCCATAGCTGTGCTGTGCCATATACGATGCTCTGCACCGTTCACTGTGCCCCATAGCTGTGCTGTGCCATATACGGTGCTCTGCACCGTTCACTGTGCCCCATAGCTGTGCTGTGCCATATACGGTGCTCTGCACCGTTCACTGTGCCCCATAGCTGTGCTGTGCCATATACGGTGCTCTGCACCGTTCACTGTGCCCCATAGATGTTCCACATAAATCTGTGCTGCCGCCGCTGCCGCAATAAAGAAAAAAAAACACATACTCACCTCCCTTGATTGCAGCTCCCGGCGTCTCGTTCCGGCGCCTCCATCTTCCCGGCGTCTCTGCTCTGACTGATCAGGCAGAGGGCGCCGCGCACACTGTATGCGTCATCGCGCCCTCTGCCTGATCAGTCAGAGAGCGCAGACGCCGGGAAGATGGAGGCGCCGGCCGGGAAGATGGAGCGGCGCCCGGCGGCTGGAACGAGGACAGGTGAATATAACATACTCACCTAGTCCTGGCGATCCTCGCGCTGTCCCCTCCTGTCTTCGGTGCCGCAGCTTCTTTCTCTATCAGCGGTCACCGGCACCGCTGATTAGAGAAATGAATAAGCGGCTCCGCCCCTATGGGAGGTGGAGCCGCTTATTCATTTCTGTAATGAGCGGTCCCACGTGACCGCTGAAGAGAGGAAGAAACTGCAGCGCCGAAGCCCGTGGGACGGCAGGGACAGCGCGAGGATCGCTGGGACTAGGTAAGTATGCCTCAGCGCCCTCACCCCCTCACCTGCCGACCCCACCGCTACCGTGACTCGAGTATAAGCCGAGGGGGGCACTTTCAGCCCAAAAATTTGGGCTGAAAATCTCGGCTTATACTCGAGTATATACGGTACTTCAAATGAGATGTGGTCCCTAAAAAAAATGGTGTTGTAAAAATGAGAAATTGCTGGTCAACTTTTAACCCTTATAACTCCCTAACAAAAAAAAATTTTGGTTCCAAAATTGTGCTGATGTAAAGTAGACATGTGGGAAATGTTACTTATTAAGTATTTTGTGTGACATATGTCTGTGATTTAATTGCATAAAAATTCAAATTTGGAAAATTGCAAAATTTTCAAAATTTTTGCCAAATTTCTGTTTTTTTGACAAATAAACGCAGGTAATATCAAATAAATTTTACTACTATCATGAACTACAATATGTCACGAGAGAACAATGTCAGAATCACTGGGATCCGTTGAAGCGTTCCAGAGTTATAACCTCATAAAGGGACAGTGGTCAGAATTGTAAAAATTGGCCCGGTCATTAACGTGCAAACCACCCTTGGAGGTAAAGGGGTTAAAGATAAGCAAGTAAGATTTTATTATATTACTATTGTGCAATGATTCAAAGTGTATTTTTCTAGCCACATTGTTAGTGTTTTATATTTCTGAAAAAAAGAATGAAAAACCATAGACAATAAAATAGCCAGTGTAGCTGATTAAACTGTAAAAGGGGTCAGAATCCTGCTTCTCTCATCACTGGTTCTCATTCATTACAGGTCTCTCACAGATTGTACCGTTATCATTAAAAGGGCTTTCCCACAAACAAAAGTTCATTTTAATCAATACATCTTGGAATAATTATAAAATCCTTAATTGGATGTGTTTATATTAAATGTTCCTGTGCTGTGATAATCTTATAAATTTGTGTACTGTGTAACGTTCATGTCTGACCGTACAGGGACATTTTGGGGGGGTAGCAAAAGAGATGATACAGACAGGACAGCATGGGATCAGAGCTAATTCTTTCTTTGAAGTAAAGAATGGGTTAAAAACAGGCAGGAAAATGTTTTCTCTTACACAGAGAATCAGCAGTTATCCCCTGCTGTAATGTTTGTATACTATCTTTTGCTTCCTCCTCTGCCCAGGAGCTGTGGTATGATTAGTAGTGTTGAGCGATACCTTCCGATATCGGAAAGTATCGGTATCGGTTTGGATCGGCCGATATTCAAAAAATATCGGATATCGCCGATACCGATACCCGATCCCAATGCAAGTCAATGGGACCAAAATATCGGAATTAAAATAAACCCTTTCTTTCCTTGTAGGTTCATTCTACATGAAGGAAAACAACTAAGAATAATGCCGGATGTATTTGGGGAGGTGGCGGAGACATTAAAGTCATAGAGGTTTATCCCAATCAAATAGAATAGCATGTTTTTTGTTTTTTTTTAAGACGTTCGGAGTGACAAAGATATTGACTATGTAAATTTTTTTTTTATTTTGTCAGATATTGATGTTTCACTATTCCACGCCCTTCCCCTTCTTTTTTTTCTTTTTTTTTTTCTTTTCCCACACTTTCATCTTCATCATCATCAGCATCTTTGACATCAACTTCTTCACCTTATTCATCTTCTTCTTCATCTTCTACCTATTTTTTTTTTTTTATTACATTCTTCATATTCATTTTATTCAACTATTATTATTCTTCTTATTCTACATATTCTTTTTATTCCACTGTTATTATTCTTCCTATTCTACTTCTTCATCATATTCTCATTTGTGACAGGCATTCCCGTAGTTGTTATCTATAAAAGTTTGAAGATTACACCTTCCGTTCTGCCAGTCACAAAAGTTACATTTGTCCGCGTTCAGTTTGGCCTGCAGCATCAGGCTTTATCCAGGGGCACCACGAGGAGGAACGGACTCACCCCCATACACTGCTTAGTCTTCTTCTGCATATAATTTAGATAATATCTTTTGCTCTGATATTAAGTCTTATGCTTAATGTTCTTCTGCTCTTTGTTCTGCAGCCTCTTGTTCTTCTGCTTCTCGGTCTTCCATGTTGTCGTCTCCAGGGTCGTCGTCTCCAGTGTCGTCATCTCCGCCGTCGTCGTCTCCGCCGTCGTCGTCGTCGTCATCGGGGTGGTCTTCCGTGTCGTCGTCATCGTGGTGGTCTTCCGGGTCGTCGACGTTAGGGTCTTCAACTTGGAAATGTAGCAGAAGGTACAAGAAGGCTGAGAAAATGCCAAGAACCAGCTGATGGAACTGGAACTCGGATGGCTACCCGAAGGTTCAAGAGCCTATGGAACTACCGAGGACCAGCTGACGTTACTGGAACCCGGTTACTAAGCAGGAGGTACCCGTGCTAAAAAGCACTACCAAGGACCGCCTGACGTTGACGGAACTCGGATACCCAGAAGGAGGCACCTAAGCCAAAGGCTCTGCCCGGAACCAGCTGACGTTACTGGAACCAGGATGGGGAGCAGAAGGTACAAGAGCAAAAGACACTGCCGAGAACCAGCTGACGGTACTGGAACCCGGATGGGTAGCCGAAGGTCCAAGAGCCAATGGAACTACCGAGGACCAGCTGACGTTACTGGAACCCGGTTACTAAGCAGGAGGTACCCGTGCCTGAAAGCACTACCAAGGACCACCTGACGTTGGTGGAACTTGGATACCCAGAAGGAGGCACCTAAGCCAAAGGCTCTGCCCGGAACCAGCTGACGGTACTGGAACCAGGATGGGGAGCAGAAGGTACAAGAGCAAAAGACACTGCCGAGAACCAGCTGACGGTGCTGGAACCAGGTGGTGGACCCGAAGGCCCACAGGAGAGGAGAGAACAGCTAGGCCGCGAGGCAGCCGCAGTTACCGAACCCCAACAGTCCTACAGGGGGAGCTGGGCCTACTGGCACTACATAACCAGCCTTGACTACCAGTTCACGCAGCCCACATAGGAAGCTCCTAAACTGGAGGCACCCTGGAGTTGGCTAACTCGACCGCACCACGACGGGGCAAGCATAGGCGTCTCAGTGAAGTTGACACAACCCGGAAACAGCTGACGGTGCTGAAACCAGGCTTGGCACGAGGGAGTACCTGTGACAAGAACACTGCCGAGAACCAGCTGGCGGTGCTGGAACCCGGATGCGTTGCCCCAGTGTGCAAGAGCCAATGGCACGACCGAGGACCAGCTGACGGTGCTGGAACCCGGTTACTAAGCTGTAGGTGCCCGCGCTTAAAAGCACTACCAAGGACCGCCTGGCGTTGGCGGAACTCGGATACCCAGGAGGAGGCACCTAAGCCAAAGGCTCGGCCCGGAACCAGCTGACGGTGCTGGAACCAGGTGGTGGACCCCAAGGCCCACAGGAGAGGAGAGAACAGCTAGGCCGCGAGGCAGCCGCAGTTACCGAACCCCAACAGTCCTACAGGGGGAGCTGGGCCTACTGGCACTACAGAACCAGCCTTGACTACCAGTTCACGCAGCCCACATAGGAAGCTCCTAAACTGGAGGCACCCTGGAGTTGGCTAACCCGACCGCACCACGACGAGGCAAGCATAGGTGTCTCAGTGAGCTTGACACAACCCGGAAACAGCTGACGGTGCTGAAACCAGGCTTGGCACGAGGGAGTACCTGTGACAAAAACACTGCCGAGAACCAGCTGGCGGTGCTGGAACCCGGATGCGTTGCCCCAGTGTGCAAGAGCCAATGGCACGACCGAGGACCAGCTGACGGTGCTGGAACCCGGTTACTAAGCTGTAGGTGCCCGCGCTTAAAAGCACTACCAAGGACCGCCTGGCGTTGGCGGAACTCGGATACCCAGGAGGAGGCACCTAAGCCAAAGGCTCGGCCCGGAACCAGCTGACGGTGCTGGAACCAGGTGGTGGACCCGAAGGTCCACAGGAGAGGAGAGAACAGCTAGGCCGCGAGGCAGCCGCAGTTACCGAACCCCAACAGTCCTACAGGGGGAGCTGGGCCTACTGGCACTACAGAACCAGCCTTGACTACCAGTTCACGCAGCCCACATAGGAAGCTCCTAAACTGGAGGCACCCTGGAGTTGGCTAACCCGACCGCACCACGACGAGGCAAGCATAGGTGTCTCAGTGAGCTTGACACAACCCGGAAACAGCTGACGGTGCTGAAACCAGGCTTGGCACGAGGGAGTACCTGTGACAAAAACACTGCCGAGAACCAGCTGGCGGTGCTGGAACCCGGATGCGTTGCCCCAGTGTGCAAGAGCCAATGGCACGACCGAGGACCAGCTGACGGTGCTGGAACCCGGTTACTAAGCTGTAGGTGCCCGCGCTTAAAAGCACTACCAAGGACCGCCTGGCGTTGGCGGAACTCGGATACCCAGGAGGAGGCACCTAAGCCAAAGGCTCGGCCCGGAACCAGCTGACGGTGCTGGAACCAGGTGGTGGACCCGAAGGTCCACAGGAGAGGAGAGAACAGCTAGGCCGCGAGGCAGCCGCAGTTACCGAACCCCAACAGTCCTACAGGGGGAGCTGGGCCTACTGGCACTACAGAACCAGCCTTGACTACCAGTTCACGCAGCCCACATAGGAAGCTCCTAAACTGGAGGCACCCTGGAGTTGGCTAACCCGACCGCACCACGACGAGGCAAGCATAGGTGTCTCAGTGAGCTTGACACAACCCGGAAACAGCTGACGGTGCTGAAACCAGGCTTGGCACGAGGGAGTACCTGTGACAAAAACACTGCCGAGAACCAGCTGGCGGTGCTGGAACCCGGATGCGTTGCCCCAGTGTGCAAGAGCCAATGGCACGACCGAGGACCAGCTGACGGTGCTGGAACCCGGTTACTAAGCTGTAGGTGCCCGCGCTTAAAAGCACTACCAAGGACCGCCTGGCGTTGGCGGAACTCGGATACCCAGGAGGAGGCACCTAAGCCAAAGGCTCGGCCCGGAACCAGCTGACGGTGCTGGAACCAGGTGGTGGACCCGAAGGTCCACAGGAGAGGAGAGAACAGCTAGGCCGCGAGGCAGCCGCAGTTACCGAACCCCAACAGTCCTACAGGGGGAGCTGGGCCTACTGGCACTACAGAACCAGCCTTGACTACCAGTTCACGCAGCCCACATAGGAAGCTCCTAAACTGGAGGCACCCTGGAGTTGGCTAACCCGACCGCACCACGACGAGGCAAGCATAGGTGTCTCAGTGAGCTTGACACAACCCGGAAACAGCTGACGGTGCTGAAACCAGGCTTGGCACGAGGGAGTACCTGTGACAAAAACACTGCCGAGAACCAGCTGGCGGTGCTGGAACCCGGATGCGTTGCCCCAGTGTGCAAGAGCCAATGGCACGACCGAGGACCAGCTGACGGTGCTGGAACCCGGTTACTAAGCTGTAGGTGCCCGCGCTTAAAAGCACTACCAAGGACCGCCTGGCGTTGGCGGAACTCGGATACCCAGGAGGAGGCACCTAAGCCAAAGGCTCGGCCCGGAACCAGCTGACGGTGCTGGAACCAGGTGGTGGACCCCAAGGCCCACAGGAGAGGAGAGAACAGCTAGGCCGCGAGGCAGCCGCAATTACCGAACCCCAACAGTCCTACAGGGGGAGCTGGGCCTACTGGCACTACAGAACCAGCCTTGACTACCAGTTCACGCAGCCCACATAGGAAGCTCCTAAACTGGAGGCACCCTGGAGTTGGCTAACCCGACCGCACCACGACGAGGCAAGCATAGGTGTCTCAGTGAGCTTGACACAACCCGGAAACAGCTGACGGTGCTGAAACCAGGCTTGGCACGAGGGAGTACCTGTGACAAAAACACTGCCGAGAACCAGCTGGCGGTGCTGGAACCCGGATGCGTTGCCCCAGTGTGCAAGAGCCAATGGCACGACCGAGGACCAGCTGACGGTGCTGGAACCCGGTTACTAAGCTGTAGGTGCCCGCGCTTAAAAGCACTACCAAGGACCGCCTGGCGTTGGCGGAACTCGGATACCCAGGAGGAGGCACCTAAGCCAAAGGCTCGGCCCGGAACCAGCTGACGGTGCTGGAACCAGGTGGTGGACCCCAAGGCCCACAGGAGAGGAGAGAACAGCTAGGCCGCGAGGCAGCCGCAGTTACCGAACCCCAACAGTCCTACAGGGGGAGCTGGGCCTACTGGCACTACAGAACCAGCCTTGACTACCAGTTCACGCAGCCCACATAGGAAGCTCCTAAACTGGAGGCACCCTGGAGTTGGCTAACCCGACCGCACCACGACGAGGCAAGCATAGGTGTCTCAGTGAGCTTGACACAACCCGGAAACAGCTGACGGTGCTGAAACCAGGCTTGGCACGAGGGAGTACCTGTGACAAGAACACTGCCGAGAACCAGCTGGCGGTGCTGGAACCCGGATGCGTTGCCCCAGTGTGCAAGAGCCAATGGCACGACCGAGGACCAGCTGACGGTGCTGGAACCCGGTTACTAAGCTGTAGGTGCCCGCGCTTAAAAGCACTACCAAGGACCGCCTGGCGTTGGCGGAACTCGGATACCCAGGAGGAGGCACCTAAGCCAAAGGCTCGGCCCGGAACCAGCTGACGGTGCTGGAACCAGGTGGTGGACCCGAAGGTCCACAGGAGAGGAGAGAACAGCTAGGCCGCGAGGCAGCCGCAGTTACCGAACCCCAACAGTCCTACAGGGGGAGCTGGGCCTACTGGCACTACATAACCAGCCTTGACTACCAGTTCACGCAGCCCACATAGGAAGCTCCTAAACTGGAGGCACCCTGGAGTTGGCTAACTCGACCGCACCACGACGGGGCAAGCATAGGCGTCTCAGTGAAGTTGACACAACCCGGAAACAGCTGACGGTGCTGAAACCAGGCTTGGCACGAGGGAGTACCTGTGACAAGAACACTGCCGAGAACCAGCTGGCGGTGCTGGAACCCGGATGCGTTGCCCCAGTGTGCAAGAGCCAATGGCACGACCGAGGACCAGCTGACGGTGCTGGAACCCGGTTACTAAGCTGTAGGTGCCCGCGCTTAAAAGCACTACCAAGGACCGCCTGGCGTTGGCGGAACTCGGATACCCAGGAGGAGGCACCTAAGCCAAAGGCTCGGCCCGGAACCAGCTGACGGTGCTGGAACCAGGTGGTGGACCCGAAGGTCCACAGGAGAGGAGAGAACAGCTAGGCCGCGAGGCAGCCGCAGTTACCGAACCCCAACAGTCCTACAGGGGGAGCTGGGCCTACTGGCACTACAGAACCAGCCTTGACTACCAGTTCACGCAGCCCACATAGGAAGCTCCTAAACTGGAGGCACCCTGGAGTTGGCTAACTCGACCGCACCACGACGGGGCAAGCATAGGCGTCTCAGTGAAGTTGACACAACCCGGAAACAGCTGACGGTGCTGAAACCAGGCTTGGCACGAGGGAGTACCTGTGACAAGAACACTGCCGAGAACCAGCTGGCGGTGCTGGAACCCGGATGCGTTGCCCCAGTGTGCAAGAGCCAATGGCACGACCGAGGACCAGCTGACGGTGCTGGAACCCGGTTACTAAGCTGTAGGTGCCCGCGCTTAAAAGCACTACCAAGGACCGCCTGGCGTTGGCGGAACTCGGATACCCAGGAGGAGGCACCTAAGCCAAAGGCTCGGCCCGGAACCAGCTGACGGTGCTGGAACCAGGTGGTGGACCCGAAGGTCCACAGGAGAGGAGAGAACAGCTAGGCCGCGAGGCAGCCGCAGTTACCGAACCCCAACAGTCCTACAGGGGGAGCTGGGCCTACTGGCACTACAGAACCAGCCTTGACTACCAGTTCACGCAGCCCACATAGGAAGCTCCTAAACTGGAGGCACCCTGGAGTTGGCTAACCCGACCGCACCACGACGAGGCAAGCATAGGTGTCTCAGTGAGCTTGACACAACCCGGAAACAGCTGACGGTGCTGAAACCAGGCTTGGCACGAGGGAGTACCTGTGACAAGAACACTGCCGAGAACCAGCTGGCGGTGCTGGAACCCGGATGCGTTGCCCCAGTGTGCAAGAGCCAATGGCACGACCGAGGACCAGCTGACGGTGCTGGAACCCGGTTACTAAGCTGTAGGTGCCCGCGCTTAAAAGCACTACCAAGGACCGCCTGGCGTTGGCGGAACTCGGATACCCAGGAGGAGGCACCTAAGCCAAAGGCTCGGCCCGGAACCAGCTGACGGTGCTGGAACCAGGTGGTGGACCCGAAGGTCCACAGGAGAGGAGAGAACAGCTAGGCCGCGAGGCAGCCGCAGTTACCGAACCCCAACAGTCCTACAGGGGGAGCTGGGCCTACTGGCACTACATAACCAGCCTTGACTACCAGTTCACGCAGCCCACATAGGAAGCTCCTAAACTGGAGGCACCCTGGAGTTGGCTAACTCGACCGCACCACGACGGGGCAAGCATAGGCGTCTCAGTGAAGTTGACACAACCCGGAAACAGCTGACGGTGCTGAAACCAGGCTTGGCACGAGGGAGTACCTGTGACAAGAACACTGCCGAGAACCAGCTGGCGGTGCTGGAACCCGGATGCGTTGCCCCAGTGTGCAAGAGCCAATGGCACGACCGAGGACCAGCTGACGGTGCTGGAACCCGGTTACTAAGCTGTAGGTGCCCGCGCTTAAAAGCACTACCAAGGACCGCCTGGCGTTGGCGGAACTCGGATACCCAGGAGGAGGCACCTAAGCCAAAGGCTCGGCCCGGAACCAGCTGACGGTGCTGGAACCAGGTGGTGGACCCGAAGGTCCACAGGAGAGGAGAGAACAGCTAGGCCGCGAGGCAGCCGCAGTTACCGAACCCCAACAGTCCTACAGGGGGAGCTGGGCCTACTGGCACTACAGAACCAGCCTTGACTACCAGTTCACGCAGCCCACATAGGAAGCTCCTAAACTGGAGGCACCCTGGAGTTGGCTAACCCGACCGCACCACGACGAGGCAAGCATAGGTGTCTCAGTGAGCTTGACACAACCCGGAAACAGCTGACGGTGCTGAAACCAGGCTTGGCACGAGGGAGTACCTCTGACAAGAACACTGCCGAGAACCAGCTGGCGGTGCTGGAACCCGGATGCGTTGCCCCAGTGTGCAAGAGCCAATGGCACGACCGAGGACCAGCTGACGGTGCTGGAACCCGGTTACTAAGCTGTAGGTGCCCGCGCTTAAAAGCACTACCAAGGACCGCCTGGCGTTGGCGGAACTCGGATACCCAGGAGGAGGCACCTAAGCCAAAGGCTCGGCCCGGAACCAGCTGACGGTGCTGGAACCAGGTGGTGGACCCGAAGGTCCACAGGAGAGGAGAGAACAGCTAGGCCGCGAGGCAGCCGCAGTTACCGAACCCCAACAGTCCTACAGGGGGAGCTGGGCCTACTGGCACTACAGAACCAGCCTTGACTACCAGTTCACGCAGCCCACATAGGAAGCTCCTAAACTGGAGGCACCCTGGAGTTGGCTAACTCGACCGCACCACGACGGGGCAAGCATAGGCGTCTCAGTGAAGTTGACACAACCCGGAAACAGCTGACGGTGCTGAAACCAGGCTTGGCACGAGGGAGTACCTGTGACAAGAACACTGCCGAGAACCAGCTGGCGGTGCTGGAACACGGATGCGTTGCCTTGCCTATTAAAGATTGTCTTCCTAGAGCCCCAACTAGCGGTGTTGGAGCAAAGGGTAAGCAGGGGGAGATGAGTGTAGGCCGAAGCCTGCACTGGAGGCAGCTTTGTGTCTGCGTTGCGTTTGCAGGACACTTTGCCGGCTACACACTGGGGGAACAGCTGGCGTTGCTGAACCCCACTAACACAATGGCGTGTGTTTTTCTCTGTGCAGCTAGCACTTGCGGGCAAAAACTAGCGATGTTAGAGCCCGTGTTGAAGCAGGAGGAGGAGGAGAGGAGCAGAGTGTAGGCCGAAGCTTAGTTGAACCAATTTCAAAGGAAACCTTTAACCCCCCCCTCAGGTGTTACAAAGTACAAGAGACACACCTTGTGCAGTATTAATGCTGCACAAGTGAAAGGTTGCTCTATTAATTTGTCTACTTGCACACGCTGAATGAAAGACATACACAATTTACCCCATTCTACAGTCAAACTGTAGTGGATGCGTGACTTGGTTTTTTGATGAGACGCAGCACAGGTGTCCAAAATAACGCCTTGGTGCTTGGAGCAGCTTCCTGAGCGTTGTTATTTGCTGTACAGGAGTCTGCGCTCTTGTGTTATCCCTTGGCAATGCCCTGTTAGCGCTGCCCATCTTATGACATCATTTCATGTTGGCCGGTGCGGTTAACGATGGCCATAAATCCCAGACCCACAGTGTCTTTTCATAAAGCCACACTGCGGTGCTGGGATTCGTGGCCTTGAGCAGTAAATATTTTGGCCGCTCACACACGTCCTTACACCTGCTTCAGACTGGGCGGCCTCTGCTGATCCCTTCTCGCATGCCGCGGCCATGAGGCTGCACAGTCTGAAGAAGGCTGAAGGAGATGAGTTAAGACAGGCGAAGATATGCACTGCTCGTGCCCATCAATCACACCCTCGCAGTCAAAATAATTAAGACAACGAGGAGCATTTTATTCAGGCAGGGCGGACGAACAGGCGCAAGTAGCCAACCAATGATGTCAGAAGACGGGAAGCGCTACCAAGGGGGGTGCTGCGTATCATTAGAAAGGAAAGTCACACCTCAGGGACAGTGGAATGGTCTCAAAGAGACACATTTTGTACGTGTTGAGTTCCACGTGGGCAAGGAGAAAACATCAGCCACCTTGTACAAATGCAGCAGTACTGCTGTACAAGGTGGCTGTTATACATAGAAACACCTGGGGGTGGGGGCCAGGCTCCCTTCAATTTCAGTTCATGTGCCTGCGTGGCGTTTGCAGGTCACGTTGCAAGCTGCACAGCAGGGGAACAGCTGGCGGTGCTGAACCCCACTAACACATTGGCTGGTGTTTTTCTCTGTGCAGCTAGCATTTCCGGGCAAAAACTAGCGGTGTTTGAGCCCAGGGTCAGCAGGAGGAGGAGGAGAGGAGCAAAGTGTAGGCCGAAGCCTGCACTGGTGGCAGCTTTTGGTCGGTTGTGCCAGCGTGGCTTGTGCTGGACACGATGCCGGCTACACAGCGGGGGAACAGCTGGCGTTGCTGAACCCCACTAACACATTGGCTGGTGTTTTTCTCTGTGCAGCTAGCATTTCCGGGCAAAAACTAGCGGTGTTTGAGCCCAGGGTCAGCAGGAGGAGGAGGAGAGGAGCAAAGTGTAGGCCGAAGCCTGCACTGGTGGCAGCTTTTGGTCGGTTGTGCCAGCGTGGCTTGTGCTGGACACGATGCCGGCTACACAGCGGGGGAACAGCTGGCGTTGCTGAACCCCACTAACACATTGGCTGGTGTTTTTCTCTGTGCAGCTAGCATTTCCGGGCAAAAACTAGCGTTGTTAGAGCCCAGGGTCAGCAGGAGGAGGAGAGGAGCAGAGTGTAGGCCGAAGCCTAGTTGAACCAATTTCAAAGGTTACCTTTAACCCCCCCTCAGGTGTTACAAAGAACAAGAGCCACTCCTTCTGCAGCATTAATGCTGCACAAGTAAAAGGTTGCTCTATTAATTTGTCTACTTGCACAAGCTGAATGCAACACGTAGACTATTTAGCCCATTATACTGTTTAACAGTAGTGGAGGCGTGACTTGTCTTTTTAAAGAAAAGCAGCACAGGTGTCGAAAACAACACCTTTTTGCATGGGCGCAGCTTCCTGAGCGTTGTTAGTTGCTGTACAGGAGTCTGCGCTCTTGTGATCCTTTGGCCATGCGCTGTGAGCGCTTCCTGTCTTATGACCTCATTTCATGTTGGCCGTTGCGGTTAGCGATGGACATGAATCCCAGACCCACAGTGTGTTTTTAAAAAATCACACTGCGGTGCTGGGATTCGTGCCCTGGTGCAGTAAATATGTTTGCCGCTCACACATGTCCTTACACCTGCTTCAGACTGGACGGCCTCATCTGATCCCTTATCGCCTGCCGAGGCCATGAGGACACCCAGTCTGAAGAAGGCGGAAGGAGATGAGTGAACACAGGCAAACATATGCACTGCACATGCCCATCAATCACACCCTCGCTGTCCAAAAAAATAAGACACCGAGGGGCGTTGTTTCGAGCAGGGGAGATGCACAGGCGCAGCCAGCTAACCAATGATGTCAAAAGACGGGCAGCGCTAACAAGGGTGGTGCTGCGTGTCATTACAAAGGAAAGTCACACCTCAGGGACATTGTAATGGTCTCTAATGAGAAACATTTTCTACGTGTTGAGTTCCACGTGGGCAAGGAGAAAAAGTCAGCCACCTTGTACAAATGCAGCAGTACTGCTGTACAAGGTGGCTGTTATACATAGAAACACCTGTGGGTGGGGGGCAGGCTCCCTTCAATTTCAGTTCATGTGCCTGCGTGGCGTTTGCAGGTCACGTTGCAAGCTACACAGCAGGGGAACAGCTGGCGTTGCTGAACCCCACTGACACATTGACTGGTGTTTTTCTCTGTGCAGATTGCATGTCCGGGCAAAAACTAGCGGTGTTAGAGCCCAGGGTCAGCAGGAGGAGGAGGAGAGGAGCAAAGTGTAGGCCGAAGCCTGCACTGGTGGCAGCTTTTGGTTGGTTGTGCCAGCGTGGCTTGTGCTGGACACGATGCCGGCTACACAGCGGGGGAACAGCTGGCGGTGCTGAACCCCACTAACACATTGGCTGGTGTTTTTCTCTGTGCAGCTAGCATTTCCGGGCAAAAACTAGCGGTGTTTGAGCCCAGGGTCAGCAGGAGGAGTAGAGGAGCAGAGTGTAGGCCGAAGCCTAGTTGAACCAATTTCAAAGGTTACCTTTAACCCCCCCCCTCAGGTGTTGCAAGGTACAAGAGCCACACCTTGAACAGCATTAATGATGCACAAGTCAAAGGTTGCTCTATTTAATTTTGCTCCTTGCACACGCTGAATTAAACACGTACACTATTTAGCCCATTATACTGTCAAACAGTAGTGGAGGCGTGACTACTAGTCTTTTTAAGGTGACGCAGCACAGGTGTACAAATTTACACCTAGGTGCTGTGCGCAGATTCCTTACCGTTGTTATTTGCAGTACAGGAAACTGCGCTCTTGTGTTATCCCTTGGCAATACCCTGTTAGTGCAGGCCGTCTCATGACCTCATTTCATGTTGGCCGCTGCGGTTAACGATGGCCATAAATCCCAGACCCACAGTGGCTTTTCATAAAGTCACACTGCGGTGCTGGGATTCGTGGCCTTGTGCAGTAAATATGTTCGCCGCTCACACATGTCCTTACACCTGCTTCAGACTGGGCGGCCTCAGCTGATCCCTTATCGCATGCCGCGGCCATGAGGCCGCACAGTCAGAAGAAGGCGGAAGGAGGGGAGTGAAGACAGGGGAACATATGCACTGCTCGTGCCCATCAATCACACCCTCGCAGTCAAAATATATGAGACAACGGGGGGCGTTGTGTCGGGCAGGGGGACGCACAGGCACAGCCAGCCAACCAATGATGTCAGGAGACGGGCAGCGCTAACAATGGGGGTGCTGCGTGTCATTAAAAAGGAAAGTCACACCTCAGGGACATTGTAATGGTCTGTAATGAGACACATTTTGTACTTGTTGAGTTCCACGTGTGCAAGGGGAAAAAGTCAGCCACCTTGTACAAATGCAGCAGTACTGCTGTACAAGGTGGCTGTTATACATAGAAACACCTGGGGGGGTGGGGGGCAGGCTCCCTTCAATTTCAGTTCATGTGCCTGCGTGGCGTTTGCAGGACACGTTGCCAGCTACACAGCAGGGGAACAGCTGGCGGTGCTGAACCCCACTAACACATTGGCTGGTGTTTATCTCTGTGCAGCTAGCATGTCCGGGCAGAAACTGGCGTTGTTTGAGCCCAGGGTCAGCAGGAGGAGGAGAGGAGCAAAGTGTAGGCCGAAGCCTGCACTGGTGGCAGCTTTTGGTCAGTTGTGCCAGCGTGGCTTGTGCTGGACACGTTGCCGACTACACAGCAGGGGAACAGCTGGCGTTGCTGAACCCCACTAACACATTGGCTGGTGTTTTTCTCTGTGCAGCTAGCCGTTCCGGGCAAAAACTAGCGGTGTTTGAGCCCAGGGTCAGCAGGAGGAGTAGAGGAGCAGAGTGTAGGCCGAAGCCTAGTTGAACCAATTTCAAAGGTTACCTTTAACCCCCCCCCTCAGGTGTTGCAAGGTACAAGAGCCACACCTTGAACAGCATTAATGATGCACAAGTCAAAGGTTGCTCTATTTAATTTTGCTCCTTGCACACGCTGAATTAAACACGTACACTATTTAGCCCATTATACTGTCAAACAGTAGTGGAGGCGTGACTACTAGTCTTTTTAAGGAGACGCAGCACAGGTGTACAAATTTACACCTAGGTGCTGTGCGCAGATTCCTTACCGTTGTTATTTGCAGTACAGGAAACTGCGCTCTTGTGTTATCCCTTGGCAATACCCTGTTAGTGCAGGCCGTCTCATGACCTCATTTCATGTTGGCCGGTGCGGTTAACGATGGCCATAAATCCCAGACCCACAGTGGCTTTTCCTAAAGTCACACTGCGGTGCTGGGATTCGTGGCCTTGTGCAGTAAATATGTTCGCCGCTCACACATGTCCTTACACCTGCTTCAGACTGGGCGGCCTCAGCTGATCCCTTATCGCATGCCGCGGCCATGAGGCCGCACAGTCAGAAGAAGGCGGAAGGAGGGGAGTGAAAACAGGGGAACATATGCACTGCTCGTGCCCATCAATCACACCCTCGCAGTCAAAATATATGAGACAACGGGGGGCGTTGTGTCGGGCAGGGGGGACGCACAGGCACAGCCAGCCAACCAATGATGTCAGGAGACGGGCAGCGCTAACAATGGGGGTGCTGCGTGTCATTAAAAAGGAAAGTCACACCTCAGGGACATTGTAATGGTCTGTAATGAGACACATTTTGTACGTGTTGAGTTCCACGTGGGCAAGGAGAAAAAGTCAGCCACCTTGTACAAATGCAGCAGTACTGCTGTACAAGGTGGCTGATATACATAGAAACACCTGTGGGTGGGGGGCAGGCTCCCTTCAATTTCAGTTCATGTGCCTGCGTGGCGTTTGCAGGTCACGTTGCAAGCTACACAGCAGGGGAACAGCTGGCGTTGCTGAACCCCACTGACACATTGACTGGTGTTTTTCTCTGTGCAGATTGCATGTCCGGGCAAAAACTAGCGGTGTTAGAGCCCAGGGTCAGCAGGAGGAGGAGGAGAGGAGCAAAGTGTAGGCCGAAGCCTGCACTGGTGGCAGCTTTTGGTCGGTTGTGCCAGCGTGGCTTGTGCTGGACACGATGCCGGCTACACAGCGGGGGAACAGCAGGCGGTGCTGAACCCCACTAACACATTGGCTGGTGTTTTTCTCTGTGCAGCTAGCATGTCCGGGCAGAAACTGGCGTTGTTAGAGCCCAGGGTCAGCAGGAGGAGGAGAGGAGCAAAGTGTAGGCCGAAGCCTGCACTGGTGGCAGCTTTTGGTCGGTTGTGCCAGCGTGGCTTGTGCTGGACACGATGCCGGCTACACAGCGGGGGAACAGCAGGCGGTGCTGAACCCCACTAACACATTGGCTGGTGTTTTTCTCTGTGCAGCTAGCATGTCCGGGCAGAAACTGGCGTTGTTAGAGCCCAGGGTCAGCAGGAGGAGGAGAGGAGCAAAGTGTAGGCCGAAGCCTGCACTGGTGGCAGCTTTTGTTCTGTTGTGCCAGCGTGGCTTGTGCTGGACACGTTGCCGACTACACAGCAGGGGAACAGCTGGCGGTGCTGAACCCCACTAACACATTGGCTGGTGTTTTTCTCTGTGCAGCTAGCATTTCCTGGCAAAAACTAGCGGTGTTTGAGCCCAGGGTCAGCAGGAGGAGTAGAGGAGCAGAGTGTAGGCCGAAGCCTAGTTGAACCAATTTCAAAGGTTACCTTTAACCCCCCCCTCAGGTGTTGCAAGGTACAAGAGCCACACCTTGTGCAGCATTAATGCTGCACAAGTGAAAGGTTGCTCTATTTGTTTTGCTCCTTGCACACGCTGACTAAAACACGTACACTATTTAGCCCATTATACTGTCAAACAGTTGTGGAGGCGTGACTTGTCTTTTTAACGAGACGCAGCACAGGTGTCAAAATTTGCACCTAGGTACTGGGCGCAGATTCCTGAGCGTTGTTATTTGCTGTACAGGAGTCTGCGCTATTGTGATCCCTTGGCCATGCGCTGTGAGCGCTTCCTGTCTTCTGACCTCATTTCATGTCGGCCGTTGCGGTTAGCGATGGACATGAATCCCAGACCCACAGTGTGTTTTCAAAAAATCACACTGCGTGGCTGGGATTCGTGGCCTTGTGCAGTAAATAGGTTTGCCGCTTACACATGTCCTTACACCTGCTCCAGACTGGGCGGCCTCAGCTGATCCCTTATCGCCTACCACGGCCAGGAGGCCGCACAGTCTGAAGAAGGCGGAAGGAGATGAGTGAACACAGGCAAACATATGCACTGCACATGCCCATCAATCACACCCTCGCTGTCCAAAAAAATAAGACACCGAGGGCCGTTGTTTCGAGCAGGGGAGATGCACAGGCGCAGCCAGCTAACCAATGATGTCAAAAGACGGGCAGCGCTAACAAGGGTGGTGCTGCGTGTCATTACAAAGGAAAGTCACACCTCAGGGACATTGTAATGGTCTGTAATGAGACACATTTTGTACGTGTTGAGTTCCACGTGGGCAAGGAGAAAAAGTCAGCCACCTTGTACAAATGCAGCAGTACTGCTGTACAAGGTGGCTGATATACATAGAAACACCTGTGGGTGGGGGGCAGGCTCCCTTCAATTTCAGTTCATGTGCCTGCGTGGCGTTTGCAGGTCACGTTGCAAGCTACACAGCAGGGGAACAGCTGGCGTTGCTGAACCCCACTGACACATTGACTGGTGTTTTTCTCTGTGCAGATTGCATGTCCGGGCAAAAACTAGCGGTGTTAGAGCCCAGGGTCAGCAGGAGGAGGAGGAGAGGAGCAAAGTGTAGGCCGAAGCCTGCACTGGTGGCAGCTTTTGGTCGGTTGTGCCAGCGTGGCTTGTGCTGGACACGATGCCGGCTACACAGCGGGGGAACAGCAGGCGGTGCTGAACCCCACTAACACATTGGCTGGTGTTTTTCTCTGTGCAGCTAGCATGTCCGGGCAGAAACTGGCGTTGTTTGAGCCCAGGGTCAGCAGGAGGAGGAGAGGAGCAAAGTGTAGGCCGAAGCCTGCACTGGTGGCAGCTTTTGTTCTGTTGTGCCAGCGTGGCTTGTGCTGGACACGTTGCCGACTACACAGCAGGGGAACAGCTGGCGGTGCTGAACCCCACTAACACATTGGCTGGTGTTTTTCTCTGTGCAGCTAGCATTTCCGGGCAAAAACTAGCGGTGTTTGAGCCCAGGGTCAGCAGGAGGAGTAGAGGAGCAGAGTGTAGGCCGAAGCCTAGTTGAACCAATTTCAAAGGTTACCTTTAACCCCCCCCTCAGGTGTTGCAAGGTACAAGAGCCACACCTTGTGCAGCATTAATGCTGCACAAGTAAAAGGTTGCTCTATTTGTTTTGCTCCTTGCACACGCTGACTAAAACACGTACACTATTTAGCCCATTATACTGTCAAACAGTTGTGGAGGCGTGACTTGTCTTTTTAACGAGACGCAGCACAGGTGTCAAAATTTGCACCTAGGTACTGGGCGCAGATTCCTGAGCGTTGTTATTTGCTGTACAGGAGTCTGCGCTATTGTGATCCCTTGGCCATGCGCTGTGAGCGCTTCCTGTCTTCTGACCTCATTTCATGTCGGCCGTTGCGGTTAGCGATGGACATGAATCCCAGACCCACAGTGTGTTTTCAAAAAATCACACTGCGTGGCTGGGATTCGTGGCCTTGTGCAGTAAATAGGTTTGCCGCTTACACATGTCCTTACACCTGCTCCAGACTGGGCGGCCTCAGCTGATCCCTTATCGCCTACCACGGCCAGGAGGCCGCACAGTCTGAAGAAGGCGGAAGGAGATGAGTTAAGACAGGCGAACATATGCACTGCTCGTGCCCATAAACCACACCCTCGCTGACAAAATAAATATGACAACGAGGGGCGTTGTTTCTAGCAGGGCGGATGCACAGGCGCAGCCAGCTAACCATGATGACAAAAGACGGGAAACGCTACCAAGGGGGGTGCTGCGTATCATTACAAAGGAAAGTCACACCTCAGGGACAGTGGAATGGTCTCAATGAGACACATTTTGTACGTGTTGAGTTCCACGTGGGCAAGGAGAAAAAGTCAGCCACCTTGTACAAATGCAGCAGTACTGCTGTACTAGGTGGCTGTTATACATAGAAACACCTGGGGGGGTGGGGCCAGGTTCCCTTTTAATTTCAGTTCCTGTGCCTGCATGGCGTTTGCAGGTCACGTTGCCGGCTACACAGCAGGGGAACAGCTGGCGTTGCTGAACCCCACTAACACATTGGCTGGTGTTTTTCTCTGTGCAGCTAGCACTTCCGGGCAAAAACTAGCGGTGTTTGAGCCCAGGGTCAGCAGGAGGAGGAGAGGAGCAGAGTGTAGGCCGAAGCCTGCACTGGTGGCAGCTTTTGTTCTGTTGTGCCAGCGTGGCTTGTGCTGGACACGTTGCCGACTACACAGCAGGGGAACAGCTGGCGGTGCTGAACCCCACTGACACATCACCTAGTGTTTTTTTCTGTGTAGACAACACTTCCAGGTGGCAACTGACAGTGTTGAAACCCAGGGAATCAAAGAGGAGCAGAGTGTAGGCCGAAGCCTGCAGTGGAGCAAGTTGAAAGGGAACCTTTAACCCCCCCCCCCCCAGGCATTTGTTGCTGAAAGAGCCATCTTGTACAGCAGTAATACTGCACATGGAAAATGGTGGCTCCGAAAATTATGCTCCTTGCAAACGCTGAAGTACACACTCATATAATGTGTCCCCTCACACCGTCAAACCATCCCGGAAGTGGGACTTTCCTTTGTAATGTGACACAGCACAGCCGTCATTCCAACCCCCTTGGTGCCGGGCACCACCTCCTCAACGTTGTTTGGTTCTGTCACGGAGCCCGCACTGTAATGTTATCCCTTGGCCATGCACAGTTAGCGGTGCCCGTCTTCTGACATCATGTAGGTGTCAGGCTGGCAGTGCCTGTGCGTCCAAGCTGCCCGAGATCCAACCTTGCAGTGTCATCTAATGTAGTCCCACTGCGGGCCAGGGATCCATGGGCATGCGCAGTGCATATCATCGCCTCTCACTCACCTCCTTCCTGCTTCTTCAGACTGTGCGGCGTCACGGCCGTGGCATGCTATTAGGGATCAGCTGACGCCGCCTAGTCTGAAGAAGCGTGAAGAAGGGGAGTGAGAGGCTAGTATATGCACTGCGCATGGCCATGGATACCAGGCCCACTGTGGGATCACATTAGACGACACTGCGAGGTGTGATTTCGGGCAGCGTGGACGCACAGGCGCAGCCAGGACGACAACAAATGATGTCAGAGGACGGGCAGCGCAAACTGTGCATGGCCAAGGGATAACATAACAGCGCAGGGTCCATGACGGAATCAAACAACGCTAAGGAGGCAGCGCACGGTGCCAAGGGGGTAGCAATGACGGCTGTGCTGTGTCACATTACAAAGGAAAGTCCCACCTCCGGGACGGTTGGACGGTGTGAGGGGACACATTACATGAGTGTGTAGTTCAGCGTTTGCAAGGAGCATAATTTCAAGAGCGACCTTTCCCTTGTGCAGTATTAGTGCTGCACATGGTGGCTCTTTCAGTAACAAACGCCTAGGGGGGGGGGGGGACAGGTCCCCTTACATTTTAGTTGTGCCAGCGTGGCGGTCGCATGACACGTTGCCGGATACACAGCTGGGGATCAGCTGACGTTACTGAACCCCAATAACAGAGGAGCGACTGTTGACTGTGCACACAGCACTTCCAGGCACCAACTGGCGGTGTTAGAGCCCAGGGACAGCAGGAGGAGCAGATTGGAGGTATTGCCGCACACACAGCTGGGGATCAGCTGACGTTACTGAACCCCAATAACAGAGGAGCGACTGTTGACTGTGCACACAGCACTTCCAGGCACCAACTGGCGGTGTTAGAGCCCAGGGACAGCAGGAGGAGCAGAGGAACAGAGTGTAGGCCGAAGCCTGATTGGAGCAAGTTGAAAGGAAACCTTTAACCCCCCCCCCAAGACGTTTGTAGCTGAAAGAGCCATGTTGTGCAGCACTAAGGATGCAAAAGGAAAAGGTTGCTCTTTTAATTATGCTCCTTGCAAACACCGAAGTAAACACTAAAAATGTGTCCCTTTATACCGTTAAACCGTTCCGGAGGTGCGAATTTCCTTCGTAATGGGACACAGCACAGCTGTCATTCCTATCCCCTTGATGCCGTGCGCTGCCTCCTCAGCGTTGTTTTAAGCTGCCACGGAGCCTGCGCTGTTCTGTTAGCCCTTGGCCATGCCCAATTAGCGCTGCCTGTCTTCTGACATAATTTGGTGTCAGGCTGTCAGTGCCTGTGCGTCCACGCTGCTCCAGATCCCACCTCGCAGTCTCATCTAACGTAATCCCACTGCGGGCCTTGGAACCATGGGCATGCACAGTGCATAACCTCGACTCTCACTCCCCTCCTTCCCTCTTCTTCAGACTGTGCGGTGTCACGGCCGTGGCATGCTAGGGATCAGCTGACGGCGCACAGTCTAAAGAAGGCGGAGGGAAATGAGCGAGAGCCCGAGGGGAAGATATGCACTGCGCATGCCCATGGATCCCAGGCCCGCAGTGTGACTCAATCAGAAGACACTGCGAGGCGGGATCTCGGGCACCGCGGCCGCACAGGCGCAGCCAGCCTGACACCAAATTATGTCAGAAGACAGGCAGCGCAAATAGGGCATGCCCAAGGGATAACAGAACAGCGCAGGCTCCGTGACAGCTTAAAACAACGCTGAGGAGGCAGCGCATGGCACCAAGGGGGTAGGAATGACGGCTGTGCTGCGTCACATTACGAAGGAAAGTCCCAGCTCCGGGACGGTATAACGGTATCAGTGAACACATTTTATAAGTGTTAAGTTCTGCGTGTGCAAAGAGCTAAAAAAAAAGAGCTACCTTTTCCTTGTGCAGCATTACTGCTGCACAAGATGGCTCTTTCAGTAACAAACGACGGGGGGGGGGGGGGGACAGGTTCCCTTACATTTAGGTTGTTGTGCCAGCGTGGCGGTCGCAGGACACATTGCCGGCTACACAGCTGGGGATCAGCTGACGTTACTGAAACCCAATAACACTGGGTCGTATGTTTTTACTGTGCAGCCTGCACTTCTGAGCCGCAACTGGCGGTGTTGGAGCCCAGGAATAGCAGTTCAGGTGGTAGAAAGATGAACACAGCAGGAGACCTGGATGACACCCAATTACTTAATCAGGCAGAGGAGTGGCAAATTCCTGCGAGATCCAGGCCTGGTTCATTTTCAGGAAAGTAAGCCGGTCAACGTTATCGGAGGATAGTCGCATGCGACGGTCTGTTAGTACACCACCTGCGGCACTAAAGACACGTTCCGATAAGACACTAGCCGCAGGGCAAGCCAGCACCTCCAATGCATACTGGCTTAGCTCTGGCCATGTATCCAGCTTAGAGACCCAAAACTTGAACGGGGAAGAGCCGTCTGGGAGTACAGTAAGAGGGCAAGCCATGTAGTCTGTCACCATCTGACGGAACCGTTGCCTCCTGCTGACTGGAGCCGCCGGTGATGGTGTAGACATTTGGGGCGGGCACACAAAAGTGTGCCAGAGTTGTGCCATACTGGGCTTGCCTTGGGCAGAGGCACTGCTTCTGCTCCCTCTTTGGGCAGAGCCTCCCCCACTGCCTCGACGCACTGAGCTGCTTTGTAAAGCACTAGCAGCACTCCTCTCAGTTGGACAGGAGAAGATGATGGAATTCACCAGTGTGTCGTGGTACTCCCGCAATTTACGCTCCCGGGTCAACGCAGGGATGAGGTTTTGGACGTTGTCCCGGTAGCGAGGATCGAGGAGGGTGAACACCCAATAATCAGGCATGTTGAGAATGTGGTCGATGCGGCGGTCGTTTCTCAGGCACTGCAGCATGAAATCCACCATGTGCTGCAGAGTGCCAACCGGCCCAGAAACGCTGTCCCCTGCTTGAGACATGATCTCTGCCCGCTCGTCATCACCCCACCCTCGCTGTACACACTGACCACTGGACAATTGTGTCGCTCCCTCCTCTGGACGGAGCTCTTCCTCCTCCATTGACTCCTCCTCATCCTCCTCACAAATTGGCCCCTGCGTACCCCTTTGTGAGGAACCACGTGGCGCTGACTCTCCAGAAGCTGATGGAAAAGGTGACTCCTCATCCTCCACCTCTTCCACCACATCATCCCTTAACCCTTGCAAAGTTTGCTGAAGCAGGCAGATAAGGGGGACAGTCATGCTGACTAGTGCATCATCTGCACTTGCCATCCGCGTGGAATAATCAAAAGGACGCAAAACCTGGCAGACGTCCTTCATAGTGGCCCACTCTGTGGTTGTGAAGTCTGATCGGCGCTGACTGCGACTTCTTTGCGCCTGATGCAGCTGGTACTCCATAACTGCTTGCTGCTGCTCACACAACCGCTCCAACATATGTAACGTGGAATTCCACCGGGTAGGTAGGTCACATATGATGCGGTGTTCCGGAAGGCGGAATCGGCGCTGCAGAGCAGCAATGCGGGATCTGGCCAAGCTGGAACGCCGCAAGTGAGCACACTCTAGGCGGACCTTGTGCAGCAGGGCATCAAGATCCGGATAGTCCCTCAGAAAACTCTGCACAACCAAATTGAGCACATGTGCCAGACATGGGATGTGAGTGAGGTTGCCAAGGGCCAAAGCTGCCACCAGATTTCGGCCATTGTCACACACTACCATGCCTGGCTGGAGATTCGCTGGCAGTAACCACACATCGCTCTCCTGCTTGATGGCATTCCAGAGCTCCTGCGCTGTGTGGCTTCGATGCCCCAATGAAACTAGTTTCAAGACGGCCTGCTGACGTTTGGCCACGGCTGTGCTCATGTCGGTCATAGGTAAACGTTCACGGGTCCATGTGGGGGTGGACTGTGACGGATCCTGCAGAGAGGAATCAGAGGAACTGGTGTAAGAGGAGGAGTCGATGCGTACAGACTGGATTCCTGCAATCCTTGGAGTGGGCAGGACACGTCCTGCGCCACTCGCACGATCTGTACCTGGCTCAACAACATTAACCCAATGGGCAGTGAGGGAAACATATCGCCCCTGTCCATGCTGACTGGTCCACGCATCGGTGGTGAGGTGGACCTTGCTACTGACGGCGTTCAGTAGCGCATGTTTTATGTTTGCCTCAACATGCCTGTGCAGGGCAGGGACAGCCTGCCTGCTGAAGTAAAAGCGGCTGGGCACCTTGTACTGTGGGACTGCCAATGCCATCAAGTCACGGAAGCTGTCAGTCTCCACCAGCCTGAACGAGAGCATTTCCAGGGACAACAGTTTGGCAATGCCTGCATTCAGAGCCTGTGCTCGGGGGTGGTTGGCCGAGAATGCCCGCCTTTTCTCCCATGCCTGTACTACCGATGGCTGTAGAGTAGACTGGGAGTGTGAGGATGACTGGGAAGGTGGTGCTGTGGGTGGAATTACACAAGGTCTCTGGGAGGAAGCCAAACCAGCTGTGCGTGAGCTGGAGGAAGAGGCAACACGAGCTGAAGAGGTGGTAGCTGCCGCTGTTGGTTGGCCTACATCTTCAGTGTGTTTCTGTAACTCCACCGCGTGCCTGGTCCGCACATGTTTCCACATATTTGTGGTATTGAGGTTGCTGACATTTTTCCCTCTTTTTACTTTATGATGACACAGCTTGCATTTGACAAAACAAATGTCATCTGCAACTGTGTCAAAAAAGGACCAGGCACTGCAAGTTTTGGGAGCGCCCTTTTTGGCTTTGGAAAGAGACAGGCTCCTAACGGGTGCCAAAGTGGAGGCTACAGGCTCCGCAGTCTTCCCCCTCCCTCTCCCTCTTTGGCCCGTAAGAGGAAGCTCTTCCTCTGAGCTGCTCCCACCACCTTCCTGTTCCTCACGCCACGATGGGTCAAGGACCTCATCATCTCCACTACCCTCTGCCACCAACTGCTCCTCCTGGGTAGTCTCAGCAGCACAGTACGCACGAGAAAGCGGCACCTGAGTTTCATCATCAGATGCGTACTGCGCTGTGGTCACCGGAGGCACTGGCCCACCTGCCTCTTCAGAGTCAGAGAGAAAAAGGTGTTGGGCATCACTGCACACTGCCTCTTCTTCCATTTCTCCAATGCTGCTTGGCTGGCCCCCTGTTTCCAAGCCAAGAGATTCAGAGAACAGAAGTAGAGACGGCTCCTGTCCTGGGCTCTCTGACTGCCTGGCCAATTTGGCAGGTGGTGAAGAGACAGATGGCTGCTCTCCAGTGCTCTGTGCCTGAGAGGATGTGGCACTAACTGAAGTCGATGCCGAGGCGTTAGCTGCCATCCACCCGACAACGGCTTCAATTTGGTCTTCACGCAGCAGCGGTGCACGGCGCTCTCCGACAAAGCTGCGCATGAAGGACTGTTCCCTGCTGAAACTGAGTGACGACGAGTCACCGGCGCCCGCAGCAGGCACAGAATCACCACGTCCTCTCCCTGCTCCTCTCCCTGCTCCGCGCCCACGCCCACGTGCCTTACTCCCTGCCCTCTTCATCTTGGTTGACAGATAAAGATAAGCAGAAAAGTACTAAGGCCTTAGTGTGCTTATTCCTGTAATGCTCCTCCTAACAGGTGTAAGAAACACTAATGTTGTAAATTGTGGACTAAACTTTATTATTTTTCAAATGTGGCCTACACAAGTGTAAGTTGTGTTTGGTGAACTTAACCTTTTTTTTGGTGCAGATCGGGCTACAGAGCTAGTTTAAATCACACGGAGACCGTGCAGACAGCCGTAAACGGCGCTGCAAGGCCAAGAAACCCTCCTCTAGGTTATCCTATATAGTGTTTTTCCACTATTTAGCTGGATACAAGTGGAAAGACACTAATAGGAATTTTTTTTTTCAAATTTTAAACTGGCTGCACTATTTGAAAAAAAGGAAATTGTTTTTCAAGGTATGAGGCAGTAACGCACCCTGAGCTGAATCCAACCGGCTATGGCTGCACACAGACTACAGGGCGAGCTGGGCTCACACGGAGACCGTGCAGACAGCCGTAAACGGCGCTGCAAGGCCAAAAAACCCTCCTCTAGGTTATCCTATATAGTGTTTTTCCACTATTTAGCTGGATACGAGTGGAAAGACACTAATAGGAATTTTTTTTTTCAAATTTTAAACAGGCTGCACTATTTGAAAAAAAGGAAAATTTTTCTCAAGGTATGAGCCAGTAACGAACCCTGAGCTGAATCCAACCGGCTATGGCTGCACACAGACTACAGGGCGAGCTGGGCTCACACGGAGACCGTGCAGACAGCCGTAAACGGCGCTGCAAGGCCAAAAAACCCTCCTCTAGGTTATCCTATATAGTGTTTTTCCACTATTTAGCTGGATACGAGTGGAAAGACACTAATAGGAATTTTTTTTTTAAAATTTTAAACAGGCTGCACTATTTGAAAAAAAGGAAAATTTTTCTCAAGGTATGAGCCAGTAACGAACCCTGAGCTGAATCCAACCGGCTATGGCTGCACACAGACTACAGGGCGAGCTGGGCTCACACGGAGACCGTGCAGACAGCCGTAAACGGCGCTGCAAGGCCAAAAAACCCTCCTCTAGGTTATCCTATATAGTGTTTTTCCACTATTTAGCTGGATACGAGTGGAAAGACACTAATAGGAATTTTTTTTTTCAAATTTTAAACAGGCTGCACTATTTGAAAAAAAGGAAAATTTTTCTCAAGGTATGAGCCAGTAACGAACCCTGAGCTGAATCCAACCGGCTATGGCTGCACACAGACTACAGGGCGAGCTGGGCTCACACGGAGACCGTGCAGACAGCCGTAAACGGCGCTGCAAGGCCCAAAAACCCCCCTCTAGGTTATCCTATGTAGTGTTTTTCCACAATAGAGCTGGAGACTGGTGGAAAAACACTAATAGGAAATTTGAGAAAAAATGTGCAGCGGGCTGCACTAAGAGCAAAAAAGAACAACTGTGTGAGGCAGTGTGAACCCCCCCTGAGCTGAATACAACCGGGTATATGGCTGCACACAGACTACAGAGTGAGCTGCACACACACACACACAGAGACCTTGCAGAACGCTGTTAAAACAGCGCTGCAAGGCAAGAGCAAGGTGAACAGTGAAGAACACACAGCGTTTTGCTAAATTAGCCTTTGGAAAGGAAAATAAAGCAATTAGCTAGCTCAACTGGCCCTCAGTTAGAACACAGCGTCCTGTCCCTAACTGAAATCACAGCAGAGTGAGCGCAAAATGGCGGCAGCGCTTTTTTATAGTGCAGAGTGACATCATTTCAGCAGCCAATCCAAGCCTTGCCAGTACTTACATGCCCACCATGCTAAACAGGATGTGCCCACACTTTCATTCATTCCTCATTGGCTGCTGCGTTCAATTTGAATTCTGGGAACTTCCGATTCCGGTATCCGATACGCGGGAAGTATCGGAATTCAGTATCGGAATTCCGATACCGCAAATATCGGCCGATACCCGATACTTGCGGTATCGGAATGCTCAACACTAATGATTAGGCCATTTTCCTGTAAGGTCAGACACGGCCATTACACAGGACATAGCAGGAGCACATTTATAATATTATCTAAGGATGGGAACATTTTATGTAAACACATCCAGATGTGGAAGTTATTATTATTCCAAGATCTATTGATTAAAATCAACTTTTGTTTGTGGGAAAACCCATTTAACCCCTTTACCAGCAAGGGTGGTTTTCATGTTAATGACCGGGCCAATTTTTACAATTCTGACCACTGTCCCTTTATGAGGTAATAACTCTGGAACACTCCCATGGATCCTGGTGATTCTGACAATGTTATCTCATGACATATTGTACTTCATGATAGTGGTTAAATTTATTTGATATTACTTGCATTTATTTGTGAAAAAAATCAGAAATTTGGCAAAAATTTTGAAAACTTTCGCAATTTTCTGACTTTGAATTTTCATGACTTTAAATCACAGAAATGTGTCACACAAAATACTTAATAAGTAACATTTCCCACATGTCTACTTTACATCAGCACAATTTTGGAACCAACATTGTTTTTGTTATGAAGTTATAAGGGTTAAAAGTTGACCAACGATTTCTCATTTTTACAACACAATTTTTATTTTAGGGACCACATCAGATTTGAAGTCACTTTGAGGGTTCTATATGATAGAATATACCCAGAAGTGACACCATTCTAAAAAATGCACCCCTCAATGTGCCCAAAACCACATTCAAGAAGCTTATTAACCCTTCAGATGCTTAACAGGAATTTTTGGAATGTTTTAAAAAAATTGAACATTTAACTTTTTTTCACAATAAAATTATTTCAGATCCAATTTTTTTTATTTTTCCAAGGGTAACAGGAGATATTGGATGCCAGATGTTGTTGTACAATTTCCTGAGTACGATGATACCCCATATGTGCGGGTAAATCACTGTTTTGGTGCACGGCAGAGCACGG
This sequence comes from Ranitomeya imitator, assembly GCF_032444005.1. Lineage (NCBI taxonomy): Eukaryota > Metazoa > Chordata > Amphibia > Anura > Dendrobatidae > Ranitomeya > Ranitomeya imitator. Next base: position 1,026,609,711 of record NC_091282.1, on the reverse strand, counting down.
AAGGGAAGGAGTGCCGTTTGACTTTTTCAACGGAAAATTGGCTGGAATTAAGATCGGACGCCATGTCATGTTTGGAGAGCCCCTGATGTGTCTAAACAGTGGAAACCCCCCACAAGTGACACCATTTTGGAAACTAGACCCCCTAAGGAACTTATCTAGATGTGTGGTGAGCACTTTGAAACCCCAAGTGCTTCCCAGATGTTTATAATGAAAAGCCATAAAAATAAAAAATAATAAAAATGATTTTTTTCACCCCAAATTTTTTATTTTCTCAAGGGTAACGGAAGAAATTCGACCACAAGAGTTGTTGTGCAGTTTGTCCTGAGTACGATGATACCCCATATGTGCAGGTAAATCACTGTTTAGGCACAAGGCAGAACTCGGAAGGGAAGGACCGCCGTTTTACTTTTTCAACACAAAATTGGCTCGAATTAAGATCGGACACCATGTCACATTTAGAGAGCCCCTGATGAGCCTAAACAGTGGAAACCCCCCACAAATGACACCATTTTGGAAACTAGACCCCCTATGGAACTTATCTAGATGTGTGGTGAGCACTTTGAACCCCCAAGTGCTTCATAGAAGTTTATAATGTAGAGCCGTAAAAATAAAAATCATAATTTTTCCACAAAAATTATCTTTTCGCCCCAATTTTTTATTTTCTCAAGGGTAAGAGAAGAAATTGGACCTTAATAGTTATTGTGCAATTTTATTTGCGTACGCTGATTCCCCATATGTGGGGGTAAACCACTGTTTGGGCACATGGCAGAGCTCAAAAGGGAAGGAGTGCCAGATTTTACTGTTATGGTTTGCTGGTGCCATGACCCACTGGGGAGCCCATGAGGTCCCAAAACAGCAGAACCCCCCATAAGTGACCCCATTTTATGACCAATATAAAAAGAAAAATGTTCAGCTCACCTTGTTATGTCCAGGTTCCATGGCTGGTCATCGGCGCACGGAGCTGCTCTGGTCCCGGCGGTATAGAAATCCAATGTGCAAGAAAAGTTGTCTCCAGATACCACAGGAGAAATTATTCTTAAACTTGATGTTTATTTATCACTAGATGGCAGCCCGATTCTAAAGAATCGGGAGTCTAGAATCCATATATACTTTATTTATTCAAATGTAAGAATAATACAATTAATAAATAATAGTAAGAAAGAACAAAAATAATAGGCAGTATATGGAGAAAACACCAAACAAAAGTTCAAAATTGGTGTGAAAATGTCACTGAACCACTTCACAACTAAATATATATAGTTTTGGTAAATGGTATTATCATTTTTTTGACGAAATTCGGCAGGAGCTTGAAGAGCAACGTCACTGGGCCCGCCTCCACGCAGTAGAAACTTGCTGTGAGGTAAAAATTCAAAAATCACACCAAAATGGCGGGCGGAGTGTGTCACAGTACGGCATGTTTCTGATTGGTCGCTCGCAGCAGGCGGCAACCAATCAGACACTGGACACTGTTGACGTCACTTATCTCCGGACATTAGCTCCGGACATTAGCTCCGGACATTAGCTCCGCACATTAGCTCCGGACATTAGCTCCGGACATTAGCTCCGGACAAAGCCATGGAAGTTGGCACAAATTGCAGGAAGTAGTATTCTAGGCAATTAATCTCCGGACATTAGCTCCGGACATTAGCTCCGGACATTAGCTCCGGACAAAGCCACGGAAGTTGGCACAAATTGCAGGAAGTAGTATTCTAGGCAATTATATATTAGATCATGCACAGATATGCAGATATGAGCAATCCCAGTGCAAGAAATGAATCCTACATGCTTCAACCTACATGGTCTTAATCATGGATACGAAGAAATTCAGTGCTGCCTCTTCCTGCTTGACTGACAGCCTCCATGATATATGACTTTACGCAAAGGAGCAATCAGTCAAGCAGGAAGAGACTGTTCTGGGCAAGAAATAAAGCAGGAATGACAGAGGGTTCAGATTTTCAATCTCATTTGTATATCAATGCAAACACTAATTTCTCAGTAATAGACTAGCCATGTAAAGGTATTGCTAGATTTGTCTTTGAAAGAGCTATTTAAATAGTTGAGGGTGTGAAATCCTGCTGACAGGTTCCCTTTAATTGAACTAGGAAAAGTTTCCACTGTCTGGAATTTGCTTACCCCATGAGCTAAATTACCTTGGGAGTGATGTCTTGTTTTCCTTTTGATCAAGCATGCGAGATTGCATTGCACTAGATTGACTTTTCCCTTTTATTATGTAAATGGTACACAATTAAGAAGTAGAAATTGGAATAATTAGGATACGTAGGGTATTAAGTTGGTTAATGTGCAAGAACAGTGTTATTTTTATAATGGATTAAAATGTTTGACAGCTGTATATTGTCACAATGGGGAGTATGGACCCACTGGGCTACTTGCCGGGCTTACCCTGGAGAAGCATAACAAAGTAACTCCTTGGTCTTCACTAGAGTCTCTGATGGTGAGGATAGGTTTGGGCAATTAGGGTAGTCACCAGGTACCAATCCAGGGCAGTCCCCACATCTGCAGCAGCTGACCATTTGTTCAAAGGCTGAATATGAGGCACAGAGGGTGAAGACAGAGATGTGGTCAGGAAGTTAGAGGTCGGGATGAGCAGAACAGGCTCAAATTATGTGGAGGGAGAAAGAGCTACCTAATATATCTACTACTGGCATGGGATAGGCCATAGAAGCAAAGCTCAGCAGGACACAGTGGTTTTAAATTCCTTCAGAGTATAGATGCATCTCCCTATAGCAGGGTGGAGACTCTCCAGCAACAGGAGGATGTAGCAGCGCTAATGCAGCTCAACAAGATGTTTTGACACTGGGAGGAGCAGAGCGGTGCACACAGTGAGTAAATCGGTGGTTATAAACCGTGTGAGTCACCGAGGTGACATATATCTGTTAATGTGGTATAGCGTGGGTTCTTGAGGGAAATATCTATGAAATCCTAAATATATTACTATCTGTGAGATTGTCTTTTGTTTCATTGGTAATATAGCTGCAAGTATCTCAGTATGTCCTTAACATGTATTGACAAATAATTTCAAATTCCTTTAGTCAAATTAAAATAAAATATTTTCTCGTTTAACCTGACTGCCATGGGCCCAGCTTCCCAATTAAATGGTTTGATGGGCAAAAATGAACCCTCGTCATTGTAGATGCACTTTGCTTTAACTCGTTTAGTTTGATATTAAGCAGGGACCCCGAATAAATGAAATCCATATGCCCTATTAGATTATGCTGTATATACAGGGGAAAAAAATAGGAATTATTTTGAACAATAATAAAAGCTTTTTCGTCCCCTTTAAATCAATGTAGAGTATACAGATATAAGTAAAATAAAGCATTTTTTTTACAGAGTGACAATTTTTTCTGCTTTGTAAATTACTTTCAATTGTCTGCAAAGGAGAAAGTATATAGTATATAGGAATGAAAAACCTGTTGACAACAACACAAAACAAATTGCTTTGTATATGTTAAGTGTTTATTTACAACATATCATAGCTGTAAATATTCTTCTGGATTAATTTGTGACCACAATCTGCATTTTGCATTTTTTTTAAACAAAGCAAAAACAAAGTGGAAAGTGTTGGTATTTCAGAGTGGAACAAACATGGCATGTGATCAGTTAGCCGAAGTCCACAAATAAACACAGGGATGGTTGCCAGAGAGTTAAACTGAAAATCATGGTAATGTTGTTCTTAGATTTAGAACCTGTGGCTCCCAATATGTTATCCTTGGTCTTAAAACATAATAGACCTGTAATGTCTCTCTCATTTTAAGTATTTATAACCGAATGACAGTATTATACTTTGCTTGAAAACATTTATTCTCTGAGGGACTATGTACTGTGATTAATTGGAGGAGGTTGGATAAATAAAAAATACAAGAAATGAGGTAGAACAAACAGAAGGGAATCACAGCCCCAACTGGAATAAAAATGATTCACAGTTATGTTGGAGTTTTTTCCTGGAAAGCTTTCAGAGACTAATCAAGTTTCCGGATTCGGGAAGATATATTGGTATCACGTGGCAACTAGTCAGTTGGGTAACGATGTTGTGAAACTTCAGAAAATGTAAAGCACGAGTTGATTTATTTCAACAGGGTTTATCTAACTGAATGCAAACACATTAGGGTAGACCTATTATTTCCACTTTGTCTGCTTTCTGAAAAATGTAGTTGTTTATTATCACATATGTGCGTTTCAAACATTTCAAGCTCTACAACACACTGCACCTGATCATCTAGATTATATTATGGGCAAAGTTAGGTTTTTCTGCCATTGCTGGGAGAAATTGCTGCTGTAAATGGGTGATGATGTTATACACTGTGTGCAGAATTATTAGTCAAGTTGTATTTTGATCACATGATAGTTTTTATACATGTTAGCCTACTCCAAGCTGTTCAGGCTTGAGAGCCAACTACCAATTAAGTAAATCAGATGATGTGCATCTCTGTAATGAGGAGGGGTGTTGTCTAATGACATCAAAACCCTATATAAGGTGTGCTTAATTATTAGGCAACTTCCTTTCCTTTGGCGAAATGGGTCAGAAGAGAGATTTGACGGGCTCTGAAAAGTCCAAAATTGTGAGCTGTCTTGCAGAAGGATGCAGAAGTCTTGAAATTGCCAAACTTTTGAAGCGTGATCACTGAACAATCAAGCATTTCACAGCAAATAGCCAACAGGGTTGCAAGAAGCATGTTGGGTAAAAAAGTCGCAAAATAACTGCCCATAAATTGAGGAAAATCAAGCGTGAAGCTGCCAAGATGCCATTTGCCACCAGTCTTGCCATATTTCAGAGCTGCAACGTTACTGGAGTAACAAAAAGCACACGGTGTGCGATACTCAGGAACATGGCCAAGGTAAGGAAGGCTGAAAAACGACCACCTTTGAACAAGAAACATAAGGTAAAACGTCAAGACTGGGTCAAGAAATATCTTAAGACTGACTTTTCAAAGGTTTTATGGACTGATGAAATGAGAGTGACTCTTGATGGGCCAGATGGATGGGCCAGAGGCTGGATCAATAAAGGGCAGAGAGCTCCACTCCAACTCAGATGCCAACAAGGTGGAGGTGGGGTACTGGTATGGGCTGGTATCATCAAAGATAAACTTGTGGGACCTTTTCGGGTTGAGGATGGAGTGAAGCTCAACTCCCAGACATACTGCCAGTTTCTGGAAGACAACTTCTTCAAGCATTGGTACAGGAAGAAGTCGGTATCTTTCAAGAAAAACATGATTTTCATGCAGGACAATGTCCCATCACATGCCTCCAACTACTCAACAGCGGGGCTGGCCAGTAAAGGTCTCAGAAGGAAAAATAATGACATGGCCCCCTTGTTCACCTGATCTGAACCCTATAGAGAACCTGTGGTTCCTCATAAAATGTGAGATCTACAGGGAGGGAAAACAGTACACCTCTCGGAACAGTGTCTGGGAGGCTGTGGTGGCTGCTGCACGCAATGTTCATCGTAAACAAATCAAGCAACTGACAGAATCTATGGATGGAAGGTTGTTGAGTGTCATCATAAAGAAAGGTGGCTATATTGGTCACTATTTTGGGAGGGGTATGTTTTTGCAGGTCAGAAATGTTTATTTCTAAATTTTGTGCAGTTATATTGGTTTACCTGGTGAAAATAAACAAGTGAGATGGGACTTGTATTTGTTTTTTATTAAGTTGCCTAATAATTCTGCACAGTAATAGTTACCTGCACAAACAGATATCCTGCTAAGATAGCCAAATCTAAAAAAAAAACAATCCAACTTCCAAAAATATTAAGCTTTGATTTTTATGAGTCTTTTGCGTTGATTGAGAACATAGTCGTTGATCAATAATAAAAATAATCCTCTAAAATACAACTTGCCTAATAATTCTGCACACAGTGTACATGGTGGCAATGTGCCATATGGAATGGTAGAGTTTTGGTAGCAGTTTTGCCTAATAGTGGGTTCTAAGTTGAATTACTTCCATATTACATAGTAAATCATTGACCTTTACCTTATTAATGATGGCACCTAAAACACATTTACTGTAAGTGTGGAAATAGACTGATGTGCATTAATTAGCCACATTGGCAGATTTGTTTCTTCTAAAGTTTTTGAAACCAATATTTTTAGAGTATTTAAAGCTTGTTTAAGGCTTAAAGACTGGTTTCACATTTGTGGTTGTGTCCGCAGCGTTTCTGACGCATAAGTCTGCATGCGTCTTGATTTCCTATCTTTACCATTGTAGACACAGGTGCATGCGTTTGCATGCGTTCGCCCTCGTTTGCTTACGCATGCGTTTTTTCACGGTGTGCAGCTGGGCACGGCTGATGCACCATGGTAGAAGTTTTTGGGCGTCAAATTTGCGCTGCCATACGCATGCAGACGCTTGCGGAAGGAGTGCGTCAAAACAACGCATTACAGTCTATGGGAATGCAAAGGAACGCAAGGACATGCGTTCTCTTGCGTTTGCTCAAGGTTTACATACAGAAATCCCATGAGCCACGCCCATTGGGCATTGCTTGTGTTAAGGAAATTTTCCTTGAAAAATGTTTTCATAACAAAAGCATGCGCATAAACAAGACAAATGCATTCACAAACGCGTGCAAACATTCCTTTTTTTATCCGTCATGCGTAAGTTGATGCAGATAAAAAATGTAGCGTTATCATGCGTTTTCATGCATTTTGTCATGTGTTTGTGGTTGCGTACAGAATGCCGCAAATGTGAACCTAGCTTACTCATCAGTTTAACCGCTGGGACCAGCACCAATCAATAGAATAGTGAGCTTTTATCTCCGACAGAGCACTTTTATCCCCATTGCAAAATGGAGTGGCAGGTTGAATGCCAGTCCATCGCTCAATCCATTCTCTTTTGGAGTCCTTGAAAAAGCTGAGCACAGAGCTCAGCAGTCCCATAGGGAGTGAATGGGTGGTTGGTTATGCACACTGTTGCTCCATTCTAATAGGGATACAAATTCCCCAACTTGTCAATCTGTCTGGCCTATCCTGTGAAGATGTGAAGAGCTGATATCAAGTAAGTATATTTATTTGGTGCAATGTGTGTTGTTGCATAGGAACACAATAGGTATGGAGGCCCACTTTCATCTTCACATCAGAAAGTCGGTCCTGTCACAGACACAATGTGGGACCTATAGACTGTTCTTGCACAGTGGACCTCTTCCATCTGTGCACGACACTGGCTGACATCTTGTTTTCACTGAACAACCTATTTAAGGATTAAGCAAGTAATAATAATAATCTTTATTTTTATATAGCGCTAACATATTCCGCAGCGCTTTACAGTTTGGCATATTACCTTGATACAAGGCAATTTCCTGATATGAGGGAGTTCAATCAACTTCAAGAGGTCATGGTTTGTTTAGCACTGTAAAAATGCAAAACAATTTGTGTAGAGGACAATAGTCTAGTGATTGTTATATTTTAGGGGTCTATACATGTTTAGGGGGTTTGGTATGAAATCTGTGTTTATCATTATTAAAGGATCTGGTCTGGGTCTGTATTTATTTAAGGCATCTGCTATGTGTCTGTTATTGATTTATTATTGAGTTTAGTCTGAGGTCTAAACGAATGTAAAGGTCATGTCTGTGGTCTTTATAAAAGCATATGGCAGGTGACTGGGTTAACATAGGGGTTTTGCCCAAAGTTTGACTTTAGGGATATGGTCTGGAAAATGTATTTATTAACAGGTCTGGTCTGGGTTCCAAAATGCTTTCGGAATATGACCTGGGGTGTAAATTTATTGGTGCTGCTATAGAGGCTGAGGTTGGGCTGCAGAAGCGAGAGGCCAAAAATGTAACAAACTTGTCAGGAAATTTTCACCAGAGGGAGAATAAAAGCAAAGAGAACCTTTAAAATCAGAGAAGATGACAACTGTAAGTCACTGAATGTCAACCAGGACACCGAGTACATATTACCAGAGATCTGGGAAAAATAAATTAGTGTACCGTATATAGTAGTCCCCCAGACTCTAAATAGTCGCTCCAAATACTAAATATGAAAAAAGAGGAGAAATAGGAGCCTATAGTAAATGTATAAAATGAACAATCTTTATTAATACACAGAGATTAAAAGAGGTATAGGACAACAAAACGTAACAGTGTAAACCATGACATGACATGAAAAGGGGGAGAAAAACACCCCACATCCCGCCACCCCAAAATAGAATAATTAGATGGTCGTAATACGGCAAAGAGAGGAGAGCACCTATGCAAATAAGTATATGAAGACAAAGTATAAGGGGTCACAGTAATAAATAGATCCCACCAAAAGGACGAGGACCAAATGTGTACTGGTACAAAAAGGAGACCCCTGCAGCGGAGGTCGTAACTGACTCCTAAATAGTTAACCATATGCAGAGCTTGTACACTTGCATTGATCACTCTGATGGCTTGGTGGCTGTCCGCCGCTTCCTGGAGGCCTTTGTGTGAGCTGATCTTCGAGCTGGTGGGATATATCCTCACCCACAACTTTTTCGTCTTCAAAGACACTTTTTACCTTCAGAGGCGTGGCACAGCCATGGGCGCGGCGTGTGCGCCCTCGTACGCTAACCTCTTCCTTGGTGCCTGGGAGAGGGAGGTTTTTGGCGACGAGGGCTCACCGCTCGTTGCCCATGTGCTGTGCTGGCTTCGTTATATTGACGACATTTTGTTTTTGTGGGGGGGGGGTCCACCCGCCAGCTCGAGGAATTTATGACCAGCCTTAATAAAAACCCTTTTAATATACGGCTCACTTACAATTCTAGTGAGGCTGCGGTCGACTTCTTGGATGTCCGTCTGGAGGTCGATCATGACCGGCGCATCCAGACGGATGTGTACAGGAAGCCGACCGCTGTTAACTCTTTATTACATGCCTCTTCTGCTCATTATTCGGCCACCATTAGGGCCATCCCGGTCGGACAGTTCCTCAGGGTGCGGCGGATTTGCTCCACTGAGGCCCGTTTTGTTTTTCTCCCCCTTTTCATGTCATGTCATGGTTTACACTGTTACGTTTTGTTGTCCTATACCTCTTTTAATCTCTGTGTATTAATAAAGATTGTTCATTTTATACATTTACTATAGGCTCCTATTTCTCCTCTTTTTTCAAGTCACTGAATGTATAGAAGACCATTCAACTCTTCTGACATGCCTATTTCTGTTGTATTAAATATTTGTATTCAAGAAAAAATATGCAAAAAGTTTTTGCTCATTTCAGGCTGTTACAGTCGTGCTAGCCCCACAACATTGGCCCCCTTCCTCCCTTCTACAGAGACGCCAGCACATTAACTTACTTGTCTGTGCTCTCTTGGCATCGGCTTCTTCCCCAGACCTGCGGACAGCACACAGTTGCCTAATTCCTCATTTGCCTACAAGCCATATCCCACTCCTGGCCAGTCATTCTTCACTGTCCCTTTGGAGTCAGATCTCACAGTTCCGGGGTCCGTTCTGGATGGGCACCTGTTGTCTACATGGAGCCAATTTTAACCCCACCATCAGGTGCACTAGTGAAGAGTCAAGTGCTCAGCAATTTACACCCCTCCAGGCTCTCCTTGGACCGTGGCACAGTGGTTACACAACCACATGAGTAACAGTTTGTTAAGGCCATGGAATCCGCTAACTCTCATACTTCTCCAGCCTTGGACCTGTACTATGAGATGACCCATCAGAGAGATCAGAAGGACAAGATCCTGTCTTGCCTGAAGACTGTTAGGACCCATCACGACATCCTGACATCAGCCACTGCATTCGCCTTGGATCAAGCTGCGGCAACCTCAGTAGTGATCATTCAATCCACTAATCATGCTTCAAGCCCTGGACCCTGTTTGTCTGCACCACCACATAGAAACGTAGCCTTTCTAATGTCTCATCTTGGAGGAGAGGCCCTGGTACCTTATTGTTGTGAATTCTGTGATCGAACTCCCTCCTATGGTCATGAATGGTACTTCGGCGAGTTCTGTCCATGGACTCCCTCTGGTGGCTGTGAGTGGAGCTGCTGCTTCTGAGGTTCCTTCCACAGGTGACGTAGTTTATTCCTTGGCTGGCTGCTCTATTTAACTCCACTCAGATCGTTACTCCATGCCAGCTGTCAATGTTCTTTTACTGGTTCAGTTCGCTCTTGGATCTTTCTGGTGACCTGTCTACTCCAGCAGAAGCTAAGTCCCTGCTAGTTAATTATTTGTTCGTTGTTTCCTTGTCCAGCTTGCTTTCATGATTTTGTCTTGCTAGCTGGAAGCTCTGGGATGCAGCGTGGCACCTCCGCACTGTGAGTCGGTGCGGAGGTCTTTTTGCACACTCTGCGTGGTCTTTTGTAGTTTTTTGTGCTGACCGCAAAGTTACCTTTCCTATCCTCAGTCTGTTTAGTAAGTCTGGCCTCCCTTTGCTGAAACCTGTTTCATTTCTGTGTTTGTGACTTTCATCTTAACTCACAGTCAATATATGTGGGGGGCTGCCTTTTCCTTTGGGGAATTTATCTGAGGCAAGGTAGGCTTTATTTTCTATCTCTAGGGCTAGTTAGCTCTTAGGCTGTGAAGAGGCGTCTAGGCAAAGTTAGGTACGCTCCACGGCTATTTCTAGTTGTGTGATAGGATTAGGGATTGCGGTCAGCAGAGCTCCCACTTCCCAGAGCTTGTCCTGTGTGAGTTTAACCATCAGGTCGTTCCGGGTGCTCCTAACCACCAGGTCCATAACACTCAACCCCATAACGGAGAGAGGAGACATGATAATAATCTCAGACCTGCAAACTTTCCTGGATGCGTTATGCAAGGTATTTGATGAAACATGCAGAGTTAATTCTGCATGGTTTATCAAATACGTTATGCCTCCTCCATCCATATAGCAAGCAGTGGTGGAGCTTCACCAAATTCTTGTTCAACAACTCCAGAATCCATTTTTGGTGTCATCTGTCAATGGGAAGTTCCTATCCAAAGGCGTTCTGGTGGTCACCTAGTAAGTAGAGGTCGGATTAGGAATGCTGCACACTGAGAAGATTGCCTTCAATGTGCCTCCCAGCCTGTCACATCTACTTCTTCTGGGTCTTCCATGGCTCCTCATGCATGAGCCCATCCATGTCTGGATATCTGGAAAGATGCTTAGTTGGGGTCAGTCTTGTCATAAAAAGTGTCTTGTACCTGTATGGCTAGTAGGGCTGCCAGTGGTTCCATTTTTTCTGTCTGGACTACAATATGCCTGCTAGTCATACATATAGGCTATACAACTGCCCTATAGACCTGCTTTCGGATCCTCACCTCCAAGGGGCCACATTTATTCTCTGTCCCAGGGAGAGATCTTAGCCATGGAAACTGAAAAGGAGGAGTCAACAAGTCTGTCTTAGAATGAATACAAAATGATCTTTATTATTACATAAAGCAAAAACATTTAGTAAAATATCTTTCACCAGTAGGAATAGTAATATTTAAGTGACAGGTGGATTCGTAAAGGACTCAGGTATAACGAATCTGGAAGTCAGCACAAAATATTTCAGTAAAAGGATCGAGGGAAACATGTTCCTTGAGGAGTAGACCCAGGTTAAGAAAATATGCTAATACGCCATAAGTGTGATGGCTAGCTCAGGAATGATCCTTACCCATATGGATCCCAGTGTGACTCCAGACTTAGGGTTGACATTATCTCTCTCCCTATTTTATTATAGAGCACAATGGCTTCAATGGAATGGGCATTAGGTAAGTATAACGATGTTTGTTATTTTTAAATGAAAAGGAAAAGTGTGGGTCATTTTATTTCAAATAAAATACTTTATTCTGGGTTTGTGTTTATTTACAATATAACTATAGGATTAGAAATGGATAGGTGTCTTTTAGACACATCGTGTCTGACTGAGATGTTCAGTTCAAGTCCAGATTCTGGCAAGCTTTGTGTAAATTTCTGAACGATGTCCTGGATTTTCCATCTGCATGTCACCTCCAATTCAACAGTCAGGTAGAGAGAATAAACCAGATTCAGGCCAACTTCCTGCAGCACTTCAAATGCACATCTTGATGATTGGCTCAAGCTTGTACCATGGGCAGAGTTCTCATATAACAACCATGTAAGTGAGTCTTCTGCAAGTTTTCCATTCTTCATTGTTTTGGCGCAGTAGCCAGGAATCCCTCTTCTGGTGTCTCCCACCAAAAAACTTACAAATGGTTTCTCCTGCTAACGTGGAGGGTTTGTATACTTGTATTGAACATTCTCATGGGATTGAGGCAGCTCGCTTCTTCCTGGGGACCTCCGACCTGGAAGGCTCCTTGCGTGGACTAATCCTCGAGCTGCTGGACTATATTCTTACCCACAATTTTTTTGTTTAAGAATATTTTTTACCTACAGATGCGTGGCACGGCCATGGGCGCGATTGCCTCGTACGCCAATCTCTTCCTGTGTTACTGGGAGAGATTCATTTTTGGCGACGGGGGCCCGCCGGCTGCCTCCCATGTGCTGTGCTGGTATCGCTTCATTGATGACATTCTTTTTTTGTGGGATGGATCAGTCCACCAGCTCATGGATTTTATGGGTATATTGAATGATAACACTTCTAACATCCGGCTTACGTACACTTATAGTGATGTTACGGTTGACTTCCTGGATGTCCGCCTGGAGGTCGATACTAATCGGCGCATCCAGGCATATGTCTTTAGAAAGTCGACCTCTGTTATTTCTTTATTACATGATTCATCAGCTCATGATCCATCCACGATTAGGGGCGTCTCGGTCGGACAGTTCCTTAGGATGCGGCAAATTTGTTCCTCTGAATCCAAATTCGAGGCACAGGCCTCGGATTTGAAAAATCGTTTTCTGGCCCAGGGGTACAGTCGGAGATCTGTCAAGCATGGTTTTGACCGAGCCAGAAAAACCCCACATGATAGTTTGCTACATCTGCCCAGGAGGCGGAAAAATGCAGGTAGAGATGGCCCTATCCTATTCGTCTCTACCTACAACCACGAGTGGAACAATATGCGTTCCATTCTGATTAAACATTGGTCCATCCTTGGGACGGAGCCCTCCCTGACGGCCTCCCTGGGTTCTTTCCCAGAAATGACCTCTAGCAGATGCAATAATGTAAACGACTTATTGGTACGCAGCCACTATATCCCCACCCGAGCAATCCATTTGGCAGGAATGGTCCTATCCGGGGATGCTTTCCGTGTGGGCACTGTCTTGCCTTGCAACATTGTCCTGCGCTGCTCTAGTTTTGTCTCTACTGATGGAACTAAAGAATTCCAAATTAGACAACGGATCTCCTGTAGCACAACCAATGTGATTTACAATGCTACATGTCCTTGCCCTATGGTGTATGTGGGACTCACTACTCGTGAACTTAGAGTTCGAGTCCGAGAGCATGTGCAGGACATTGGTGCGGCCAGGACAGTGTCAGACACTTCTTAAAACAATCCCCCGTCACTTTAGATCGCATCATAAATGCGACGCGAGACTTCTTCGGGTGAGGGGGATTGATGTTTTGCACATGGGGATTCGAGGGCACAAATCGAAACGAAATGGATTGTGCAACTTGACACCATGTCACCAAAAGGCTTGAACGAAACACTAAGTTTTGCTCCCTTCTTATGAGTAGCTTGTTTTTTGCCCCTTATTCTTGCTCTGGTCATAGTGTACATCTAGTTACCTCCTGTTCCCCATCAATCCCGTCTTTTGTTTCCCCTTCCCTTTTTTTTCAGCCGGGTTGCTGTTGTTTTTATGTGTTTTTGTATGTTATTTTAATGCTTTCTTTATTTTTCCTTGCATTATTAGTAACTTTGATACATCTGGTGCCTAAGGTTTCCTTCATTTATCCATTTTGACCTTGCCGACACTCCTGATTGATGTGCCACTTCATCCTCGGGGGATTCTAGTTATAAACTATGGACAAGATGTATGACTCTCCTTCTGATCATCATGATGGACAACTGCCCCCTCTTTTTAAATGGATGGATACTTACTAAAGTGTGGATTCGTCCTATCATGATATGATATTAATTTAAAGTGTGTCCTTTTGATATTGTAATTTGGAAATAGTTGTACTATGCTTCTTGTTTGGTGTGGAGGTTGTGACAGGTTATAAAATGCATTATAAAATGTATTTTTTAGCTGTGGCTGTGCGCGTCGCGTTGCGGTTCACTGTGCCCTGCTTTGGACCGGTGTCTCCTAGCCTTGGGCGTACGCTCCGGGAGCTTTTTTGCGCTTGGCATGACGCCGGGTTCCACGGCTAGGACCTGGCAGACGCAATGCGCACATGCCAAGAGTGTCGCTGTGATTTGTCAGCAATTACCATGTGATCGGGATCATCAGGCTATTTTAAGGTCCTTGTTGGCACCATATGCTATCCCCTTGAGAAAGCGGCACGGCGCTGCGGCGAAATGTTTCATATTGATATACAGTTAGAAATTAATATGTGCATGTGCACTTTTCGTATGGCGTTCTGACCGCAAGCAGTGCTGGCTTCTACCCTTTTGTTCTTATATTTGTTTGTGGCTGACCACCACTGTTGCTGGGCACGCTTGGTCATTTACGCCGTTCTTTCTGTTTTCATTGTGATTGATCTAGGCTGCTGTACACACATACAGCAGCCCTGCCCTGCCTCAGGCTCTGTTTCAATTAGTGCACCTGTGCCTGGGCCTGTCTCTCTCTTTATCCATGGTGCTAGTCAGGCTGTGTAGAGGTCAGATCTGAAATGTCCATGATTGGACCTGGTTGACCGTTATTAGTGCATACCCTTTCTGGCGCCATGGGAGTGATTCAGAAAAGCTATAGGTACGGTTTGCATTCAATATGGTCCCGCTTTTAACACATTTAGGAGGCCGTAATGGCACAGCGAATATATCCCCAAAAAAACGTAGAGTGGGATTAACATGGTCTTTCTTCTAACATATTATGGAGGCCGTAATGTCACAGCGAATATAAAAATCGTAGAGTAGGACTGCCCCAAGAGAATGCCGTGAAGTGGCGGGGTGGCTCAAAGAATTGATCAATTGTTTGCTAAATGTCTCATTTTGATATACAGTTAGAAATTAATATGTGCATGTGCACTTTTCGTATTGCGCTCTGACCACAAGCAGCGCTGGCTTCTCCCCTTTTGTTTTTACCATATGCTATCCCCTTGAGAAAGCGGCACAGCGCTGCGGCGAAATGCGTGTCGGGGTCCACTCTCCGGCTGTCTTCCCACCTCGCCCCCAATATTGGTAAGCCCTGGACTTATACTCATCCCCTATTCATGTGTTATGGGATGGAGTCACACTTGATATATTTTTGTGCGGTATTTGTGTATGGGACCAGGGCTAGGTCTACTTAGACCATTGATTCACAGCATCTGACTATTTTAGATCATGGGGGTTTTTGATGCCTTCCTTTGTGGGGGCATCATTTGAGTGTGGGGGGGGTGGGGTCTTCAGCATTTCCTGGCATTTTCGTGCATGTTACTGTATAATGCTATTGAACTTCACGTTTTATTATGGACTATTTATGAAATAAACTTTGATATTTATTGTTCATCGATGCTCCGTATTTTCTCCTTTCATATGATGTCTTCGGAGAGGATTTAGTGAGTCTGAGGGTGGGTGCTACTATTCGCCACACTCCTTATCTCACAATATGCATTTGCGGTTTCTGTTATCAAGGCATACCACTGTGCAGCTGCCAAAGAAAGGGAGCTTACAGATGTTAAGAGCAGAGAAGGAGGAGGCAGAGATATGATCAGAGAAGGAGAAGGCAGAGATAAGAGCAGAGAAGGCAGAGGAGGAGGTGGAGCTAAGAATGGAGCCGCTGGGGGCGGAGCCAAGAACAGAGCCACTGGAGATGGAGCCAAGAGCGGAGGCGCTGGAGGTGGAGCCAACACATCAGAGTGAGAATGCTAATGTGAAGTTGGTGAAGGAACTGTTAACTGAGCAAAGTGCATATCCCGATGAGGATGCCCCAGAAGAGATGCATCAACTCTGGAAAGAGAGAGGCAAAATGTTCCTGTATCAAGGGAAGCTCTGTAGAAGGTACACCAATCCGAAAACACATGAATTGGTTTGGCAGATTATCGTGCCTAAACAAGATGTCAAGATGGTCCTCGAAGCTTACCATAATGGTGCTGGTCACTTCGGTTGGAAAAAGTTAGAAGTACTTCTAAGAGAAAGATTTTATTGGGTCGGGATGAGAAAATCAATCGAACAGTGGTGCAGAAATTGTGGCCCGTGCAACCTCAGAAGAAACGATCAAAAGAACCAAAGAGCACCACTGCAGCCCATAATCACCAAACAACCACTTGAACTTGTAGCCATGGACCACGTGAAGTTGACACCAAGCCGGTCCAGCTATGTCTATGCCTTGACCATCATGGACCATTATTCACGCTTCTTGGTAGTAGTACCCGTAAAAGATCTGACAGCAAAAACAGCAGCCAAAGCGTTCCAAACATACTTTTGTAGACCCCATGGATATCCGGAACAGGTTCTCACTGACCAAGGTACAGCCTTTGAATCAGAGATCTTCAGAGAATTCTGTAATATGTATGGTTGCAAAAAGATCCGGACGACGGCCTATCATCCACAAACAAACGGCTTATGCGAGAAGATGAACCATATTGTAATAGAACTACTAAAGACTTTACCTGAGACAGAAAGGAATCAATGGCCAGAGAAATTGCCTGACTTGGTGGATCTGTATAATCATGTGAGCTCCACCAATTGCACCCCGGCTTACCTTATGCGTGCAAGACCCGGCCAATTACCAATCGATCTAGAAATGGGAATTCTGAAACCAGACGCAGAAGTCCAAGACTCCAATTGGGATATCATACGGCAAAAGCAGTATCGCCAAGTGCAAGAGAGTGTGGAAAGAAGCCTTCAACAAACTAGAGAAAGACAAGAGCGAACTTTCAACCAGAAAGCTCTAGCGACCCCATTATGACCGGGTGACCAAGTGCTCAAGAGAAATAGTCGAACCAATAAACTAGACAATCAGTGGGAAGCTGTACCCTACACAGTTTTACCAACAAGAATGGATAATCCTAAAATGTGCCTCATTAGCAAAAATGGGGGCTTAACATCTGTACTAGTGTCAAGAGACAATCTTAAATTATGTCCGGAAGCATTGAAAGAGCCAGAAGTTGTCCAGCCAGAACCAGAAGTTATTCAACCCATACAGGTTCAACCAGTAAAGGAAAAAGAAGAGGAAATGTATCACACCTGTATAGGAGACTTTCCCAAAACCCTACTAACATACCATGGTGCAGTAGTGGTTCCCATGGTGGCCTTTTACCCAACACCGAACCCAATACCAGAAGTCCCAAGACAGGATGAGGCTGACCCCGTACTACGGGAGGTTCCAGGTCAGGAAGAACAGATTCCTGATCAGAGTAATCCCATTCACGGTGGACTTGCCAATTCCATAGTCGTGGAATTATCTTTAGCAGAGCGGGCAGATACTACATCCGCAGTAGACAGTAGTACACCACATGAAGAGACAACGCTATTACGTAGATCACAGCGTAGTACCCAGGGTCAATTACCGGCCAGGTATGCGGATTACCAACTATAAAACTATAGTCATTGTTATCATTCTGCAACGTTTAAGCCCAGTACCTACAGAGACTTGTCTGTATGAACTTATTGCATATTCTTGAACTTTTTATCAGCCCGGAGGCACTAAATCAAAGCTCCGGAAAGACTGCTTTTTGAACTTTGCTTTTTGCTCTTTTTGAACTTTCTTTAGACTTTATATTGGTAACTCCATTGGAAAAATGGAACTAAATTCTTGGACACAAAGTGCAATGCCTTTCCTAGTACCTTCAAGGATAGAACTGTATTAATGGACGCTATTTGAAGTGACTTTTTACAGAACTCTATTTTTGTTTCCTTGAGTGGTTTTTGTAACTTTTCATTTTTAAGACTCTGTACATATTAATTGTTATTTCAAAATGTTATCGTCCCACAGTCCCGGAGTACTGTTCTTAACTAAGGGGGAATGTGGCACCCCTAGGGGTATTTGCCACAAAAACAGTTGCTGACACTAAATACAAATACTAAAATAGCAAGACTGCACTACCACCTCCTGCCAGAAGGGGGAGCTCCAGAGACTCCCCTTGATCCATTCTGGTCTGAGAGAAGAACTGGCAGTTGGGCTGAGGAGCTGAAAGTGAGAGGTCATACAGCTGAATTTCTAACAGCCCTATGACGGTTTCCAGGCCCAAATCACCGGCCTGAGGAGAAAAGGGACGGAGAAAAAGGACATTGTGAGAACCGGGTAGCATTAATCACTACCCAAAACAGGCGCAAAGACGGATACCGGATCCGTGGCTGTATTCATTATATATAATACAGCAACCGGAAAAACGTGAGGTGATATCAGCTTCACTAGGGCCGGACGCAGCAACAGACACAGAGTTCAGCGGTACTCCTGAAGGGGGTAAGCAGATAAAAGGACTCGGGTTGCCCGTCGAACCAGGACCCGGAGGGGACAGATTGGGCCGGCAGCCAGTTCACATACAGCAGCAGGGCCACACAGAAACTGCATACAATAAGAGGCGAAGACCCCGGCAGGGTCAAAGTAACTCAGAGTTCCCATACAGACTCCGGTGACAGGACTGGTTGTAAATCCCTTTATGTTGAAGTAAACTGGTTAAATGTCTCAGTGCCTCGGTCTTTCATTTGGACAATGGCCATCTATCTAGGATCGGGATCATCACCGCTGGGAGAACCTGCTGCTGATCAAGTAAGTGTCTGTTCCCTCACGATACCCTTACACTGTGCATTGCCTGAGGCCACAGCACCGGGTCAAGCCACCCGTGACATACCCCTCAAGAGACAGACCCCATTGGTCCGGTGCTGGGTACCCCGGTCTCCTGGGACAAAAAAACATTTTACAGTCTATAGATAACAGTCCAAAGGCATAAGTTATCCTCTTAACAGTGGTCTGAAATATGTGGCTTTCTATAGCCATAGATCACAGCCGGATTGCTGTCTTGGGTGTCAGCCCATCTATGGTGTGCTAACGGATTAAAATTCACCTCTTGTTGTTTCTGATAGGTACTTGACTGATGATGTTTTGCCTTGGGATGATGGAAGGCTGGTAGTTCAATTTCTTCAAGCTCCCCCGTTTCTTCTTCTACATCTCTCAAGTGTGGCATCCGGGATAGGGCATCGACATTTCCATTCTTGCGACCTGCTCGATACTTGATTATGAAGTTGTAATTAGATAACCGGGCTATCCATCGCTGTTCTAACGCACCTAATTTGGCTGTGTCCAGATGGGTCAACGGATTGTTGTCAGTATAGACAATAAATTCTGCAGCGGCCAGATAGTGTTTTAAACGTTCAGTCACAGCCCAAACTACTGCCAGTAGTTCCAATTTGAAGGAGCTGTAATTTTCTGAATTTCTTTCAGTTGGCCGGAGCTTTCTACTTGCAAAGGCGATGACTTTCTCCCGACCTTCTTGCTTTTGTGACAGCACCACTCCTAGTCCCACATTACTGGCATCGGTGTAGAGGATGAAAGGTTGATGGTAATCTGGGTAGGCCAGAACCTCTTCTCCGGTTAGTGCCTTCTTTAGTTGTTCAAAGGAGTCTTCCCTTTCATCGTTCCACTGAAAAGGAGGGTTTCGGTTTGAAGGTTTCTTCGTCTGCCCTACCAAGGCGTCTTGCAAGGGTGCTGCCAACTTGGTAAATCCTTTTATAAATCTGCGATAGTAACCCACCAATCCCAGGAATTGCCTCACTTCTTGTGCGTTGGTAGGTCTTGGCCAATCCCTTATGGCGCTTATTTTCTCGGGATCCGGTGCTACTCCCTCCGAACTCACGATGTGTCCCAGGTACTGTACCTTTGGCTTGAGAAGGTGACATTTGGATGGCTTGATTTTCATGCCATACCTGGATAAGGCTTCGAACACTTCTGCCAGGTCTTTTAAGTGTTGTTCGTAAGTCTTTGAGTAGACGATCACATCATCTAGGTACAGGAGGACGGTCTCGAAGTTCTTGTGTCTGAGGCAGCATTCCATCAGCCGCTGGAAGGTACCGGATGCGTTGAAGAGTCCGAATGGCATGCGATTAAATTCACATAGACCCATTGGTGTGGTGAATGCCGTCTTTTCCTTATCTCTCTCAGCCACAGGGACTTGCCAATACCCGCTTGTTAAGTCTAAGGTGGAAAAATAATTGGCAGATTTCAAAGCAGTCAAGGACTCTTCTATCCTAGGCAAGGGGTAGGCGTCTTTATGGGTGATGTTATTAATCCGCCGGTAGTCTACGCACATTCTCATGGTTCCGTCCTTTTTTTTGACAATCACTAGAGGGGCCGCCCAGGGGCTACAGCTGTCTCTTATTACCCCGGCCTGTTTCATCTCCCTCAGCATATCTTTTGCACATTGATAATGAGCGGGCGGTATGGGTCTATATCTTTCTTTTATTGGGGGATGGTCACCGGTGGGGATTGTGTGTTCTACCCCTTCTATCCGTCCGAAGTCCAATGGGTGTTTACTGAAGACTTGTTCATATTCCGTCACTAGCCTATATACCCCTTGTTTTTGATGGGTAGGTGTTGAATTTATGCCCACGTGTAGCTGTTGGCACCAATCCTCCAATTCTCCATCTGAGCCGTTGACTTCCACCTGACAGGTTGGTTCTAAGGGCTCAATGGTTGTGATGGCATTGTTGTCAACAGTATATAGCTTTGCCACTGTAGCATACCTTGGCAAAGTGACCTCTTCCTCTCCACAGTTCAAAAGTTGTACCGGCACTCGTCCCCGGTGTACCTTGACTACCCCTCGTGCTGTGAGTATAGTGGGCCTGCTGTCGGTGTACACTGGTTCTATTAAGGCTTGATAATCTCGTCCCTTAGTACCAATGGCTGCTCTACACCATACCAGCATTTCTGTTTTTGGTGGGATTACAATAGACGTTGGATCACTTACCCTCACACTGCCGATTTCTCCACCTGCAACTTCTACCTGTTGCCTTAACATCAATACTTTTATTTCCCTCCGGAGAACTCTCTGCTGGTAGGATTGGGCAGTTTCAGCAATTTGCTGTAAGACAGAAATAACTTCGGCAAAGCAGTTCTCTAACACATTCATTCTTATCAATACAGTTGGTTCACAGTTCCGCCGGTCAACATCAACAACAATTATACCCTGTTTCTTCAATTCTACTTTACCAATCTTTATGGTCATCTCCCTGAATCCTAGTTTCGGTACCAACTTACCATTACTGGCCCATATATCTAGTTCAACATCAGAGGGCCCTTTATCAATATCTGCATCAGCCCAGTACCTCTTATAAAGGATATACGGTATAGATGAAATCTGGGAACCTGTGTCCAGCAAAGCGTTGAGGGGAATTCCGTCCAGCACGATAGGGATAATGGGTCGTCCTCCGATGTACCTGTCGTGCCAGGGTGTTGGGCCTTGAAAGTTCATTCCTGTGAAGCGGCCCGCATTCCCAGGGGATTCCCGTTTAAATCACAATCTCGTGCAAAGTGGCCTGGCTGCTGGCAACGGCAGCAAATGGGCTGTCCATCCGGTTGGTAGCGGTCGCGGGGTCGTCCTCTCCATGTCGGGTATTCCCGGGGTCTCATCCATGGAACATCCTCTCTACGGTTTGCCAACTCCATCTTGGGTCCTCTCATCTCTTGCATGGTTTTAGCCATTGAAGCAACAACATCAGTTAAAGAGTCAAGCTTTTGTTGAAGAGCCTCATTAGTAGTGGAACCCAGGGGCTTAGCAATGGCCCCGGACATAGCTGATGTCACTGGCACTCCCTGTTGTTGAGGTGCCTCTGCCATGGGTTGCGCAGGATCCTGATCCCGAGGTGCCTCTGCCAGCTGGAGACGTATAGCGCTCTCCTTTAATTGGGCAAATGTCAATTCAGGGTTCTTAAAAACAAGCATGCTCACATGCCCCCGGTGAGAAGGGGTGTAGAGTCCCTCAATAAATTGATCTCTTAGCAGTTTATCCGCTCCGGTGTTAAAAATGGGTCCAGCCAGTGTAAGTGATTTAAGGGCTTCCTGCAGGTTTAAGGCAAAGTCTCTCACGCCCTCATTAGCTTTTTGTTTGCAATTAAAGAATCGTATTTTAGCTTAGCTGCTGGCAGTGGTTTCAAATGTAGCTTTTAATCCAGCAAATATGCGTTCAACAGTGTCTTTTAGATCAGCTGCCCATGCTGTGACTTCTCGCTTAGCATGGCCACTTAACTGCATCATCAGGAGACTAACACGCTGAACTTCACCCACGGGGAACATGTCAAAATGGGCCAGCATCTTTTCTCTGAAATCGTCAAGGGTATTAGGCTCACCTTCATACATTGGAAGCCACGGGCCACCCGGGGTATATGGCATCAGCACCGGCATGATGGGCGCCACTCCTTGCACCGCTGCGCTGCCGGACTCTCTATTGACACTCTGTCTGTCAGCTGCATTAGCGTCGCCGGGTGCTGCGACGTCTCTGTGCTGCGACATACTGTGCCCCCTTAGTTAATCCGGACCCTTCCGGTCCTCCACTTCCGTCGGGATAGTGTAGATTCATTCCGCTGTGCAGCAGGATTGGTTTCCCCTTGCTCTGACGTCAGAGCGCTCAGCTTGGTGCCACCCACAATGACGCCCCCTGCTGCTCCCGCCCGCCACGCGCTCTGTAATGGCGGACTCTGAAGTTTTTCAGTCAGACTGAGGCTCAGGTAATGGCGTAGCTCAATTAACAGTCTCGTGCCTAACGGTTATGAGGTGATGGCGGCCATCTTTACTCCATTATAACCAATGGGGAAAAGTCACTTTCAATAGTTTTTAATGGGAAATGGAATTTTCTTTAATAAAGTCAATTTTCAAGATTTTTCATCCAAGTTTTCACAGTTTTGGGCTCCAATCATGGCACACAATACCCGTATACAGGCTGGCTGTATCCTGTTCGTGACGCCAATTGTGACGCCCAGGAGACCGGGGTACCCAGCACCGGACCAATGGGGTCTGTCTCTTGAGGGGTATGTCACGGGTGGCTTGACCCGGTGCTGTGGCCTCAGGCAATGCACAGTGTAAGGGTATCGTGAGGGAACAGATACTTACTTGATCAGCAGCAGGTTCTCCCAGCGGTGATGATCCCGATCCTAGATAGATGGCTATTGTCCAAATGAAAGACCGAGGCACTGAGACATTTAACCAGTTTACTTCAACATAAAGGGATTTACAACCAGTCCTGTCACCGGAGTCTGTATGGGAACTCTGAGTTACTTTGACCCTGCCGGGGTCTTCGCCTCTTATTGTATGCAGTTTCTGTGTGGCCCTGCTGCTGTATGTGAACTGGCTGCCGGCCCAATCTGTCCCCTCCGGGTCCTGGTTCGACGGGCAACCCGAGTCCTTTTATCTGCTTACCCCCTTCAGGAGTACCGCTGAACTCTGTGTCTGTTGCTGCGTCCGGCCCTAGTGAAGCTGATATCACCTCACGTTTTTTCGGTTGCTGTATTATATATAATGAATACAGCCACGGATCCGGTATCCGTCTTTGCGCCTGTTCTGGGTAGTGATTAATGCTACCCGGTTCTCACAATGTCCTTTTTCTCCGTCCTTTTCTCCTCAGGCCGGTGATTTGGGCCTGGAAACCGTCATAGGGCTGTTAGAAATTCAGCTGTATGACCTCTCACTTTCAGCTCCTTAGCCCAACTGCCAGTTCTTCTCTCAGACCAGAATGGATCAAGGGGAGTCTCTGGAGCTCCCCCTTCTGGCAGGAGGTGGTAGTGCAGTCTTGCTATTTTAGTATTTGTATTTAGTGTCAGTAACTGTTTTTGTGGCAAATACTCCTAGGGGTGCCACACTAAACAAACAGAGAAGGAACAGGAACGGACATAGACCAGAGTTCAGACACAAAAGTAACGGAACACAGATTCAGACCAGGGTACAACGCCCCACTGGGTGGCGTACACAGAGACACAAACAGAACACAGATAAAGGCCTTCGTATTGCAGCCCTCTGAGACAAGAAACAGAGTCGACCTGGCAGCTCAGTAGCAAATGCTATATGAGGGAAATAGTTTGCTCAGGCATCCTCCAATGGGTGAGGATGGCTTAAGTATCAGAGGCCTCTAAGCTATTGGCCAGGGACACCATAGGGAGGTGCACACAGTCTCAATAAGAATCCTGAGTTGCTGGCGCTGCCCCCCCCCCTATGCACACAGCCAGGAAGTGTACACAGAGTAAGCGGCCATGGAGCACATGGCATGGAGCTGGCAGCAGACAGATCTCACAGAATGGCACTGGGTGAGTGATTTGATGTAACAGGCAGGTGAGGAATGGAAGACCATGCAGTGATGCCGGCAGGGTTGTTTGTTATGAAAGGCAATTCAGAATCACAATGGACATGGAGGTCAGAGCACATTCAGTGAACTGACAATAACCCAAAATAATAGAACGAGCTCTGAGATGTGGGAACTCTGCAGACCGCAATCCCTAAGCCTATCAAACCACACTAAAGGTAGCCGTGGAGCGCTCCTGACCAGAACCTAGGCGCCTCGTCACAGCCTGAGAAACTAGCTAATCCTGAAGATAGAAAAATAAGCCTACCTTGCCTCAGAGAAATTCCCCAAAGGAAAAGGCAGCCCCCCACATATAATGACTGTGAGCAAGATGAAAACACAAACATAGAGATGAAACAGATTTAGCAAAGTGAGGCCCGACTAGCTGAACAGAACGAGGATAGGGAAGATAACTTTGCGGTCAGCACAAAAACCTATAAAAAACCACGCAGAGGGGACAAAAAGACCCTCCGCACCGACTAACGGTACGGAGGTGGTCCCTCTGCGTCTCAGAGCTTCCAGCAGGCGAGAAAAACCAATAAAGCAAGCTGGACAGAAAAATAGCAACAAAATAACATAAGCAAAACTTAGCTTTGCAGAGCAGGAGGCCACAGGAATGATCCAGGGAAAAAACAAGTCCCACACTGAAACATTGACAGGAAGCATAGATCAAAGCATCAGGTGGAGTTAAGTAGAGAAGAAGCTAACGAGCTCACCAGATCACCTGAGGGAGGAAACTCAGAAGCTGCAGTACCACTTTCCTCCACAAACGGAAGATCCCAGAGAGAATCAGCCGAAGTACCACTTGTGACCACAGGAGTGAACTCTGCCACAGAATTCACAACAGTTGTTACAACAACCTCAGACCCACACCTGTCAGTCACTTGTCACTAAATGAACAATCACTTTTTTATTTTCTTAGATAGTAGTGTGCCTGAATAACACTGTTAGACCTAACGATTTTTTACAGGAAATACGTTCTTATTATTTCTCACTGCAACACAGTTTTATCCAAAACGATTTGGATTAGCAAATTGGGCCTCCTGGCTGCACCCAATATTAGGCCTAACTATTTTTCAGTGGATATCTGGCATTCTGATTTTTCACTGAAATAGTTTTATCACAATCTATTTGGATTAGCAAATGGAGCCTCCTGAGACTGCAGCACAGTTTTTGCACAATCTAGTTAGATGCTGGAAGATTGATTTCACACAAAACAGGATCCTATCTAGCTAACTGATAATTTCACTTGCAGCACTATTAGGAGCGACTTCTCTGCCCTGTGACATTGAGAAAATGGTGCCAGGAAAAAAGATGACCGCTTTTTATATGGCCAGGGATATGTGACTTCAGCAGCCAATCACAGAAGACTTTGTGTCATGACATTGTGGATGGTTTCTGCGCCCTGATTGGCTACCGGAATGTACACACATTAACTAATTAAAGAAAGAGAAAAAAAATTACACTAAACAGCTCCTCTGACCTTGGACACATCCCCTCCAATCATCAAACACGTCCCCCCATCCTTCCCACTTATCATACAGCACCACTATCCTAGCCAAAGTAATACCAAAGCATTAGTGGAAATGCGATGATTCACCGAGCTGTGACAGAATTTTGCTGAGTTTTGAGTAAGAATTTTTGTGAAACTGAACATGAATCTGAATGTGCTACATTAGAGCCAAATTTTAGATTGGCAAACATTTTCTGATCAAGTTCGCTCATCTCTAATAGAGAACACAAAACAAAGTACAATAATGGAGTAGGTGATTATCCCACTCCCCCCTATGAAGTTCAGCAAAGTCCCAGACTTTAGTCACTTATGATTCAAATTATAAACGACCCACATCCGGCAGGTATATGAAATGTCCTGGCGGAAGTTGAAAAACATATAGAGCTGCAGTTGAGCAATCAAGAAGCCTCGGCCAGTGGCATTCCTGAAAGCAAAAGCATGGCAATACTGCCAAAGAGCAGTTTGTGACGTTACACAGTCCAAGGAGTACAGGAACTAGTGAGTTCCACAAGTCCAAGGACTATGGCCATCTTAAAGGGCTCCTGCCAGATGATAAAGTATTGAACATCCATTGTAGTAAGCTGTCACTGGCAGACGTAAAGACATTGACTGGAATGGTGATGTACACACTCATGTATCACTTCTTGCAAATGGGGCTATGCAGAGCCTCGTTCTCAGGATTGATGAATTTCTATTGGTCAAACTCCCAGCAACTTGAAGTTACCACCTGTTCTATGGATAGTTAAAATTTTTCCAATACCCCCTTTTGGGCTTCTTCAGAGGCTGTGTTTTTGCCACCTTTTTTTTGCCACAGACAAAAAACACACTGTTTTATAGTTCCAGTAAAGTGAATTACATTTCTGAAAAGTCATTCGCATGCTTTTATTTTATCCTTCTAGATGTAACCGTTAGAGCACTTCTCCAAATTTGAAGCATGCCAATTCTTTCAGTGCATTGCAAAAATGCATAAAACAAAGTATGCCTTTTTTACACATCGTTTTCCAGCCAATACAATGGTTTATGGTGCAGAAAAATGTGCTGCAAATACTCACCATGTGCACAGAGCCTTAAAAGGGTTTTCAAAGCTTTACCGATATAGGCTTTGCTCCTAAAAGAAAAAAAATAGATACTGAACTTTGGGATACAGAGCTGCCACTATGATCATCTCCACCAAACCAAAAGATATGACATCCTACCCACCAAACACTTGACTTTGCAGCCAATTAATGGCCGGTTCAGCTGAGATATTCAGGGCAGCAGTGCTAGATCGGATGTTGGATTTCAAGTGGTCCCTCTGTGAATCTTTAAAGACTTGAAAAATCGATTTAATTTTATTCGATCATCTGATACTAGATAACAGCAATAAAATATAAAGGCAAAGAGATGTATTAGAGTAGATCACAATCTTCAGATAAGTATTAGGCTGTTGTTTTTCGCATACGATGGCCATGCTTATTTGTATACTTTTCTATATATGGTACAGTCCAAGCATTCAATTTACTTTGAGCTTTAAAGAGGGAAAATGATTAGCTCAAAGTCCTCTGTGTACTGTAGAAGATGTTCTTAAACAATAAGATACAGTCATTTGGCAGAGCAAGTCCTAATAGACGCACGTTCTAAAACAAAGTAGGCTGAATAATAAACTTCAAACCATAGATAGAAGTAAGTGTGTCCAGGCTTCTAGATAAGACTTATAAACACATAGAACAAACATAGAACAAACATAGCAACAGAGAAACAAGTCTGCTGTGATTTCTGATATGGTATGTTCGTCATATTAGCATCAGTGCAAGTCAAGCACCCTCAGCACAAAAACATTTGTGAATACAAGAAATTCCACTCATTGCCCTTCTGCCGGTATCTCATAGTCATGTAAATAATGAAGTTCATTAATCTATAACTACGTGAACTTTATTAAACAGGACATTGAGTGTCTTTCTTGCTGTGCAACATACTGGATATAAGCATGAAGAGTTTACGTTCTGCCAGATTTATATGCAGGGTTAGGATTTACTAAGATGGAGGAAGCTGGTGAAAAGCAAGCTGTCCAGAGTTATATATAATGCACTCCATCTTTTCTTTCCTAGAATACATCTTATTTTTTAATATGGATGCTTATTAATTTAGTTTCCTCCTATCATTTACCCTTCCCATCAATTATACGTTTTTCAAAAGATTACCTGTCTGAAGATTCATTCTGCCCAAACTGTGGCGGCATGAATTCAACTTGGCTGCACGATTGCAGCCAGATAGATTTTTCTCCAAAGAGAAAATATACTTTAACTCCTTAACCCCTGATCTGATCAGCTGTCATGTGCCCCTAACAGCCGGGGGTGGAATTGCGATCTACCCACGGCTGGTAACATGCTAAATGCCGCTGTCAAACTCTGACAGCGGCATTTAACATGCAAGCGCAGGAAGCGCCTCATTAACCCCGCCCATCGGCGCCTGTGTCACATGACCGCGGGTCGCTGATGTGTTGGCATAACAACCTGGGGTCTGCAGAGGACACGTGTGGTTGTCATAGCCAGATAGCTATGAGCACCACTCAGTGGTCAGCGCTCATAGTAAGTGAGTATTTCTGCTACATAGAGCAGGTCTGCAGCCCTCTTCTATGTAGTAGAAGCGATCGGATGATCGTAGCTTCTAGTCTCCCATGGAGACTATTGAAGCAAGTAAAAAGTTAAAACAACCGTTTTAAAAAATATTTAAAAAATAAAAAGGCTATAAACGTTCAAATGACCCCCCATTAGCCCCATTCAAAATAAGACAATAAAAAAAACAAATATACACATATTTTATATATTTGGTATCGGTAAATGGCGTAGCGAAAAAAAAAAAAACACCCGAATTACGCTTTTTTTGGTTGCTTCAACATAGCAATAAAATGCAATAACGGGCAATCAAAATATCGTATACCCACCAAAATGGTATCAATAAAAACATCATATCAGTGTGCAAAAAGAAAGCCCTCATCTGGTCACAGATCCAAAAAAATAGAGGCACTACGGGTCTCGGAAAATAGCAACAATTTTTTTTTTAGAAACTTTGTATTTTTTTTCACCACTTAAATAAAAAAGAATCTATATATATAATTGTCTAAGGGTTTTTCCGTCTGTCTGTCTGTCTTTCTGTCTGTCTGTCCTGGAAATCCCGCGTCTCTGATTGGTCGAGGCCACCAGGCCTCGACCAATCAATGACGGGCACAGCGACGATGATGTCATAAAGGACGTAGACATCCCGCGTCTCTGATTGGTTGAGGTCGCCAGGCCTCGACCAATCAGCGACGGGCACAGCGACGATGATGTCATAAAGGACGTAGAAATCCCACGTTTCTGATTCAGCGACGGGCACAGTATCGACGTAGATGTCATAATGGTTGCCATGGCGACGATGATGTCATAAAGGTTGCCTCGACCAATCAGTGACGGGCACAGTATGCCGCGAATTCTGGAAACATCATAGTCCATATACTATGGGGAGATGCATATTCTAGAACAGGGGTCCCCAACTCCAGTCCTCAAGGCCCACCAACATGTCATGTTTTCAGGATTTCCTTAGTCTTGCCCAGGTAATAATTGCATCACCTGTGCAATGCAAAGGAAATCCTGAAAACATGACCTGTTGGTGGGCCT
Source organism: Ranitomeya imitator (assembly GCF_032444005.1). NCBI lineage: Eukaryota > Metazoa > Chordata > Amphibia > Anura > Dendrobatidae > Ranitomeya > Ranitomeya imitator. Next base: position 1,026,580,354 of record NC_091282.1, on the reverse strand, counting down.
TGAGGACTGGAGTTGGGGACCCCTGTTCTAGAACACCCGATGCGTTAGAATCGGGCCACAATCTAGTCTAGACATATTTGGTATTTGTGAACTTGTAATGACCTGGAGAATCATATTGGCAGGTCAGTTTTAGCATTTAGTGAACACGGTAAAAAAATCCAAAATACAATTGTAGAATTGCACTTTTTTTGCAATTTCACCGCATTTGGAATTTTTTTTCCCATTTTCCAGTAACGATATGGTAAAATCAATGGAGCCATTCAAAAGTACAAGTCGTTCCACAAAAAACAAGCACTCATATGGCCATATTGATGAAGTTATGGCTGTTGGAAGAAGCAGATCAAAAAATGGAAAAGCAAAAATGGAAATACCCCAGGTCCTTAAGTGGTTAAGAGTAGGGTTGAGCGAAACGGGTCGTTCATTTTCAAAAGTCGCCGACTTTTGGCAAATTCGGGTTTCATGAAACCCGATCCGACCCCTGTGCGGGGTCGGCCATGCGGTACGCGACTTTCGCGCCAAAGTCGCGTTTCAATGACGCAAAAAGCGCCATTTCTCAGCCAATGAAGGTAAACACAGAGTGTGGGCAGCGTGATGACATAGGTCCTGGTCCCCACCATCTTAGAGAAGGGCATTGCAGTGATTGGCTTGCTGTCTGCGGCGTCACAGGGGCTATAAAGGGGCGTTCCCGCCGACCGCCATGTTACTGCTGCTGATCTGAGCTTAGGGAGAGGTTGCTGCCGCTTCGTCAGAAGCAGGGATAGCGTTAGGCAGGGTCCATTAACCACCAAACCGCTTGTGCTGTAGCGATTTCCACTGCCCAACACCACCTTCGGTGTGCAGGGACAGTGGAAGCTACATTTTTTTTTTTCCCCTCAGCGCTGTAGCTCATTGGGCTGCCCTAGAAGGCTCCCTGATAGCTGCATTGCTGTGTGTACGCCGCTGTGCAAACCAACTGCTTTTTTCAAAGCACAAATCCTCTTGTTCCTTCTTTTCTGCACAGCTATCTTTTTTGTTTGTCCACACTTTTTATTTAATTTGTGCATCAGTCCACTCCTTATTGCTGCCTGCCATACCTGGCTGAGATTACTGCAGGGAGATAGTAATTGTTGGACACTCCCTGTTTTGTTTTTTGTTTGTTTGTTTGTTTTTGTGGGAGATTAAGATTGACATTTCTGCTAGAGTGCCATCCCTGTCTGTGCCATCTCTCACTCAGTGGGCCATAGAAAGCCTATTTATTTTTTTGCTTGATTTGGGTTATAAAATCTACCTGAAAAAATCACTACATCAATCAGTGGGAGAAAAATATTGGCCTCAGGGCTTGTGTGCCACTCTTGACTCCTGTGTGTGCCATCTCTCAGTCAGTGGGCCATAGAAAGCCTATTTATTTTTTTGCTTGATTTGGGTTCTAAAATCTACCTGAAAAAATCACTACTTCAATCAGTGGGAGAAAAATATTGGCCTCAGGGCTTGTGTGCCACTCCTGACTCCTGTGTGCATCATCACTCACTCAGTGGGCCATAGAAAGCCTATTTTTTTTTTTTTGCTTTATTTGGGTTCTAAATTCTACCTGAAAAAATCAATAAATCAATCAGTGGGAGATTAATATTGGCCTTTGGGCTTGTGTGCCAGTCCTAAGCGTGCCATCTCTCTCTCTCAGATAGTGGGCCATAGAAAGCCTATTTATTATTTTTTTTATTGGGTTTATAAATTTTCCCTGGAACAAAAAAAAAAAGTGGGAGATTAATATTGGCCTCTGGGCTTGTGTGCCAGTCCTGAGCGTGCCATCTCTCTCACAAATAGTGGGCCATAGAAAGCCTATTTATTTTTTTTTTTTTGGTTTTATAAATTCTCCCTGAAAAAAAAAAGGGAGATTAATATTGGCCTTTGGGCTTGTGTGCCAGTCCTAAGCGTGCCATCTCTCTCTCTCAGATAGTGGGCCATAGAAAGCCTATTTATTTTTTTTTTTTTGGTTTTATAAATTCTCCCTGAAAAAAAAAAGGGAGTTTAATATTGGCCTCTGGGCTTGTGTGCCAGTCCTGAGCGTGCCATCTCTCTCACAAATAGTGGGCCATAGAAAGCCTATTTATTTTCTTGGTTGATTTGGGTTCTAAATTCTACCTGAAAAAATCAATAAATCAGTCAGTGGGAGATAAATATTGGCCTCTGGGCTTGTGTGCCACTCCTGACTCCTGTGTGCGTCATCTCTCACTCAGTGGGCCATAGAAAGCCTATTTTTTGTTTTATTTGTTTTATAAATTCTCCCTGAAAAAATCATTTTTATTTTATTTGGTTTCTAAATTCTTCCTGAAAAAATCATTTTTTTTTTCATTATTTTTTTTTTCTAAAGTCTCCCTGGAAAAAAAAAAAAAAATCAAATCAGTGGGAGATTAATATTGCCCTTTCTGCTTGTGTGCCAGTCTTGACTCCTGGGTGTGCCATCTCTCTCTCTCTCTCCAATTGTGGGCCATAGAAAGCCTATTATTTTTTTAGCTTGATTTGGGTTCCAAAATCTACCTGAAAAAATCACTACATCAATCATTGGGAGAACAATATTGGCCTCTGGGCTTGTGTGCCACTCCTGACTCCTGTGTGCGTCATCTCTCACTCAGTGGGCCATAGAAAGCCTATTTTTTCTTTTATTTGTTTTCTAAATTCTCCCTGAAAAAATCATTTTATTTTATTTGGTTTCTAAATTCTTCCTGAAAAAATCATTTTATTCTATTATTTTTTTTTCCTAAAGTCTCCCTGAAAAAAAAAAAAAATCAAATCAGTGGGAGATTAATATTGCCCTTTCTGCTTGTGTGCCAGTCTTGACTCCTGGGTGTGCCATCTCTCTCTCTCTCTCCAATTGTGGGCCATAGAAAGCCTATTATTTTTTTAGCTTGATTTGGGTTCCAAAATCTACCTGAAAAAATCACTACATCAATCAGTGGGAGATAAATATTGGCCTCTGGGCTTGTGTGCCACTCCTGACTCCTGTGTGCGTCATCTCTCACTCAGTGGGCCATAGAAAGCCTTTTTTTGTTTTATTTGTTTTCTAAATTCTCCCTGAAAAAATCATTTTATTTTATTTGGTTTCTAAATTCTTCCTGAAAAAATCATTTTATTCTATTTTTTTTTTCCTAAAGTCTCCCTGAAAAAAAAAAAAAATCAAATCAGTGGGAGATTAATATTTACATTTGTGCTTCAGTGACAGTCCTGCGTGTGTGGCATCTCTCTCATTTGTTGCCACCAACAACAGAGTGTGTAACATTGTGCCTGATTTTCGTTGTGGTCTCACTCACCTGTAAAGGGGTAGCTAAATCATACTGAAGTTATAGCTCACCGTGTAAGTTGTGTGACAGCAACAAATACCGTTAGTTTGGTTACGTTTTTAAAACAATGAGGAAGTCTGGTGGAAGAGGTCGTGGCCGGGGGCGTTCATTGTCAGCTGGTAATGAGGGTAGTGGTAGTGGTGGAGCATCAGCTGGTCGTGGGAAAAAAAATATTGCACCTAAGTCTGGAGCTGTGGAGCCAGGTTCGTCGTCTGGCTACACAAGGCCTCGAACGCTCCCTTTTCTGGGAGTAGGAAAACCGCTTTTAAAGCCGGAGCAGCAAGAGCAAGTTTTGGCTTATCTTGCTGACTCAGCCTCTAGCTCTTTTGCCTCCTCTCGTGAAACTGGTAAATGTCAAAGCAGCGCGTCGTTAGTGGATGTTCACAGTCAGGGACAAGTCGCTTCCTTGTCCTCTTCAGCAAAAACAACAACAGAGAAGAATGCAGCAGGCGACACAACGGGTTACTCCATGGAGCTCTTTACACATACCGCCCTGGCTTAGAAAGTGAAGCAGTTAACAGTCCATGCCCATTACAAGTTGAATCTGACATGGAGTGCACTGATGCACAGCCACAGCCAGACTACTATGCTGGTCCTTTGACTCAGACCACAACATTGCCCTCGCAGGGTAATGATCAAGAATCAGACCCTGATGAGACTATGTTGCCCCATCACGAACGCTATACCACCGACCGACACGGTGACACAGACGAAGTTGCACACGAGCTACAAGAAGAGGTAATAGATGACCCAGTTCTTGACCCCGATTGGCAGCCATTGGGGGAACAGGGTGCAGGCGGCAGCAGTTCTGAAGCGGAGGAGGAGGAGCCGCAGCAGGCATAAACATCGCAACAGGTTCCATCTGCCGGGCCCGTATCTTGCCCAAAACGCGTGGCAAAGCCAAAACCTGTTGGAGGACAGCGTGGCCATCCGGTTAAAGCTCAGTCTGCAATGCCTGAAAAGGTATCAGATGCTAGAAAGAGTGCAGTCTGGCATTTTTTTAAACAACATCCAATTGATCAGCGCAAAGTCATCTGTCAAAAATGTTCAACTACCTTAAGCAGAGGACAGAATCTGAAAAGTCTCAATACAAGTTGCATGCATTGACATTTAACCACCATGCATTTGCAAGCCTGGACTAACTACCAAACGTCCCTTAAGGTTGTAGCACCCTCGGCCAATGAAGCTAGTCAGCAACGCAACATCCCTTCCGGCAGTGTAGGGCCACCATTTTCCGCACCACCTGCAGTATCTGTGCAGGTTTCTTTGCCAGGCCAAAGCAGTCAGGGTCAGGGAATCACCAGTTTCGTAGTAGGAAACACTGCATCTAGGGCACCGGCGGCAACAATACCATCTCCCACCGTCTCTCAGTCTGCCATGTCCACCGGCACCCCCGCTAGTTCCACGATCTCCAGCTCTCCAGTCCAGCTCACCCTACATGAGACTATGGTTAGAAAAAGGAAGTACTTAACCTTGCATCCGCGTACACAGGGTTTGAATGCCCACATAGCTAGACTAATCACGTTAGAGATGATGCCCTACCGGTTAGTTGAAAGCGAAGCTTTCAAAGCCCTGATGGACTACGCTGTACCACGCTACGAGCTACCCAGTCGACACTTTTTTCCAGAAAAGCCATCCCAGCCCTCTACCAGCATGTTAAAGAGCGCATCGTCCATGCACTCAGGCAATCTGTGAGCACAAAGGTGCACCTGACAACAGATGCATGGACCAGTAGGCATGGCCAGGGACGTTACGTGTCCATCACGGCACACTGGGGGAATGTTGTGGATGCAGGATCCACAGGGGACAGCAAGTTTGGGACAGTTCTGCCTAGCCCACGGTCTAGGAAACAGTTGGCTGTAGCCGTTCGCACCCCCTCCTCCTCCTCTTCGTCCTCCTGCAGAAGCGAGAGCTCGTCCACAGACCGCAGTCGCACAACCACTCCATCCGCAGCTGCCACTGTCCAGGTCTCACATTATGGGGCAGCTAGTGGCAAACGTCAGCAGGCTGTATTGGCTATGAAGTGTTTGGGCGACAACAGACACACCGCGGAAGTTCTGTCCGAGTTCTTGCAGAAAGAAACGCAGTCGTGGCTGGGCACTGTAGATCTTGAGGCAGGCAAGGTAGTGAGTGATAACGGAAGGAATTTCATGGCTGCCATCTCCCTTTCCCAACTGAAACACATTCCTTGCCTGGCTGACACCTTAAACCTGGTGGTGCAGTGCTTCCTGAAAAGTTATCCGGGTTTATCCGACCTGCTCCTCAAAGTGCGTGGACTTTGCTCACATATCCGCCGTTCGCCCGTACACTCCAGCCGTATGCAGACCTATCAGCGTTCTTTGAACCTTCCCCAGCATCGCCTAATCATAGACGTTGCAACAAGGTGGAACTCAACACTGCACATGCTTCAGAGACTGTGCTAACAGAGGCGGGCTGTTATGTTTTTGTGGGAGGATACACATACACGGGCAGGCAGTAGGATGGCAGACATGGAGTTGTCAGGTGTGCAGTGGTCGAAGATTCAAGACATGTGTCAAGTCCTTCAGTGTTTTGAGGAATGCACACGGCTGGTTAGTGCAGACAACGCCATAATAGGCATGAGCATCCCCCTAATGCAACTGCTGATGCAAAGTTTGACGCACATAAAGGATCAGGCGTCTGCAGCTGAGGAAGAGGAAAGCCTTGATGACAGTCAGCCATTGTCTGGCCAGGGCAGTGTACAGGACGAGTTAGCGGGCGAAGAGGAGGAGGACGAGGAGGATGATGGGGATGATTATATTTTTAATGAGGAAGCTTTTCCGGGGCCACTGGAAATTGGTGGCGCGGCAAGGCCGGGTTCTGGTTTTTGGAGGGACACAAGTGACGTGGATTTGCCTGAAACTGCCCCTCAACCAAGCACAACCGCAGATTTGAGAACTGGAACTTTGGCCCACATGGCGGATTATGCCTTACGTATCCTCAAAAGGGACACACGCATAACTAAAATGATGAACGATGACGATTACTGGTTGGCCTGCCTCCTTGATCCTCGCTATAAAGGCAAATTGCAAAATATAATGCCACATGAGAACTTGGAGCTAATATTAGCAACCAAACAATCAACTCTTGTTGACCGTTTGCTTCTGGCATTCCCTGCACACAGCGCCCGTGATCGTTCTCACACGAGCTGCAGGGGCCAGCAGACCAGAGGAGTTAGAGGGGCAGAAATCAGAAGTGGCGTTGGCCAGAGGGGTTTTCTGACCAGGTTGTGGAGTGATTTTGCTATGACCGCAGACAGGACAGGTACTGCAGCATCAATTCAAAGTGACAGGAGACAACATTTGTCCAGTATGGTTACAAACTATTTTTCATCCCTTATCGATGTTCTCCCTTAACCGTCATTCCCATTTGATTACTGGGCATCAAAATTAGACACCTGGCCAGAATTGGCAGAATATGCATTGCAGGAGCTTGCTTGCCCGGCAGCTAGTGTCCTATCAGAAAGAGTATTCAGTGCTGCAGGTTCAATACTAACAGAAAAAAGGACTCGTCTGGCTACCCAAAATGTAGATGATCTAACCTTCATTAAAATGAACCACAACTGGATTTCGAAATCTTTTGCCCCACCTTGCCCGGCTGACACCTAGCTTTCCTATGAAAAGGTCTTGCCTGTGGACTATTCTGAATGCCTTTTCCAATCTCGTAATTTTCTGAACCTGATTGTCCAGCATACGACATGTTTACACCTCACTAAATGGCCAAACTCCCCACACGGGGCCGTGGTATCGACACTTGGCGACAGCACCCGTGAGAGTGCTGTTTGTCTGAAGAGGTGGGTGTGCCCGCTTTTGGTTGACGGCACTGCCACTGGGTCCCTCCTAGTACAATAAAGTGTCTCTGGCGGTGGTGGTGCGCACCCAACATCAGACACACCGTTGTAATATGAGGGGCCCTGGGCCTGTACCGCCGGCCACAAGACAGTTCCCCCCCCAGCTCAAACAGTGCTCTACCACTTGCAAAATTATCTCACAGCTCCACCAATGTTTAGTCTATGCGCTGACATCCTTCAATGCCTGCCACTGACAATACCATTGTATTGACATTTTTGTTATGTTAGGCCTTCGAAGCCTGTCTGCGGTCACTCCTTCCACTAGGCCTCCACTGACCACACCACTGCTGCCCGTGTACCCCTGGAACCAATTTAAAATTGCCTACAGCCATGTGTTATTATTTTAGGCCTTCGATGCCTGTCTGCGGTCACTCCTTCCACTAGGCCTCCACTGACCACACCACTGCTGCCCGTGTACCCCTGGAACCAATTTAAAATTGCCTACAGCCAGCCCAATTTTTTTATTTTAGGCCTTCGATGCCTGTCTGCGGTCACTCCTTCCACTAGGCCTCCACTGACCACACCACTGCTGCCCGTGTACCCCTGGAACCAATTTAAAATTGACTACAGCCATGTGTTATTATTTTAGGCCTTCGATGCCTGTCTGCGGTCACTCCTTACAATATGCCTCCACTGACCACACCACTGCTGCCCGTGTACCCCTGGAACCAATTTAAAATTGCCTACAGCCAGCCCAATTTTTTTATTTTAGGCCTTCGATGCCTGTCTGCGGTCCGTTCTTTCTACTACTACTACACTGACCAGGCCACTGCTGCCCGTGTACCCCTGGAACCAATTTAAAATTGCCTACAGCCATGTGTTATTATTTTAGGCCTTCGATGCCTGTCTGCGGTCACTCCTTCCACTAGGCCTCCAATGACCACACCACTGCTGCCCGTGTACCCCTGGAACCAATTTAAAATTGCCTACAGCCAGTCCAATTTTTTTATTTTAGGCCTTCGATGCCTGTCTGCGGTCACTCCTTCCACTAGGCCTCCACTGACCACACCACTGCTGCCCGTGTACCCCTGGAACCAATTTAAAATTGCCTACAGCCATGTGTTATTATTTTAGGCCTTCGATGCCTGTCTGCGGTCACTCCTTACAATATGCCTCCACTGACCACACCACTGCTTCCCGTGTACCCCTGGAACCAATTTAAAATTGCCTACAGCCAGCCCAATTTTTTTAGTTTAGGCCTTCGATGCCTGTCTGCGGTCCGTTCTTTCTACTACTACTACACTGACCAGGCCACTGCTGCCCGTGTACCCCTGGAACCAATTTAAAATTGCATACAGCCATGTGTTATTATTTTAGGCCTTCGATGCCTGTCTGCGGTCACTCCTTCCACTAGGCCTCCACTGACCACACCACTGCTGCCCGTGTACCCCTGGAACCTATTTATAATTGCATAGAGCATCCTTTTTTTAATAGTAGGCGTACAAAGTCTGTCTGCGGTTCACTATTGAAATTGTCCTCCACTACCCAGAGCACTGCAGCTTGTGTACCCCTGTAACTTTTTTCTGCTGCAGTGAGCCACATTTTTGGTTTGAGTCCTACTACCTGTGTCTGTCTGCACCACTCAATTCAGCTGTGTTCCTTTGAAAAAAGCTGAGCGTCAATAGTCTTGTTTTCAGCCTCTAGGAATTTTAAAACTGCATTGTGTGTACAACTTTGGTAGGGCCTACTAACGGTGTCTGCCTCCCCAAGGTGTTCCCCGGGTTTCCTCTCCATTGCTTCAATCTTCATGCTCTCGTTTAGTAGTTGTTGGAAACTACGCTGCATTAGGCCTACAAATTGGGTATGGGGTGAAGAGAGATGGTGTGTTCCACTCCAAGGTGTTCTCCAGGTTGCCTTTCCTGAGCTTCAATCTTCATGCCCTCGTTTAGTAGTTGTTGGAAACTACGCTGCATTAGGCCTACATATTGGGTATGGGGTGTAGAGAGATGGTGTGTTCCACTCCAAGGTGTTCCCCAGGTTTCATCGCCATTGCTTCGATCTTCATGCTCTCGTTTAGTAGTTGTTGGAAACTACGCTGCATTAGGCCTACAAATTGGGTATGGGGTGTAGAGAGATGGTGTGTTCCACTCCAAGGTGTTCCCCAGGTTTCCTCTCCATTGCTTCGATCTTCATGCTCTCGTTTAGTAGTTGTTGGAAACTACGCTGCATTAGGCCTACAAATTGGGTATGGGGTGTAGAGAGATGGTGTGTTCCACTGCAAGGTGTTCTCCAGGTTGCCTTTCCTGAGCTTCAATCTTCATGCTCTCATTTAGTAGTTGTTGGAAACTACGCTGCATTAGGCCTACAAATTGGGTATGGGGTGTAGAGAGATGGTGTGTTCCACACCAAGGTGTTCTCCAGGTTGCCTTTCCTGAGCTTCAATCTTCATGCTCTCGTTTAGTAGTTGTTGGAAACTACGCTGCATTAGGCCTACAAATTGGGTATGGGGTGTAGAGAGATGGTGTGTTCCACTCCAAGGTGTTCTCCATGTTGCCTTTCCTGAGCTTCAATCTTCATGCTCTCGTTTAGTAGTTGTTGGAAACTACGCTGCATTAGGCCTACAAATTGGGTATGGGGTGTAGAGAGATGGTGTGTTCCACTCCAAGGTGTTCTCCAGGTTGCCTTTCCTGAGCTTCAATCTTCATGCTCTCGTTTAGTAGTTGTTGGAAACTACGCTGCATTAGGCCTACAAATTGGGTATGGGGTGTAAAGAGATGGTGTGTTCCACTCCAAGGTGTTCCCCAGGTTTCATCGCCATTGGTTCGATCTTCATGCTCTCGTTTAGTAGTTGTTGGAAACTACGCTGCATTAGGCCTACAAATTGGGTATGGGGTGTAGAGAGATGGTGTGTTCCACTCCAAGGTGTTCCCCAGGTTTCCTCTCCATTGCTTCGATCTTCATGCTCTCGTTTAGTAGTTGTTGGAAACTACGCTGCATTAGGCCTACAAATTGGGTATGGGGTGTAGAGAGATGGTGTGTTCCACTCCAAGGTGTTCTCCAGGTTGCCTTTCCTGAGCTTCAATCTTCATGCTCTCGTTTAGTAGTTGTTGGAAACTACGCTGCATTAGGCCTACAAATTGGGTATGGGGTGTAGAGAGATGGTGTGTTCCACTCCAAGGTGTTCTCCAGGTTGCCTTTCCTGAGCTTCAATCTTCATGCTCTCGTTTAGTAGTTGTTGGAAACTACGCTGCATTAGGCCTACAAATTGGGTATGGGGTGTAGAGAGATGGTGTGTTCCACTCCAAGGTGTTCCCCAGGTTTCATCGCCATTGCTTCGATCTTCATGCTCTCGTTTAGTAGTTGTTGGAAACTACGCTGCATTAGGCCTACAAATTGGGTATGGGGTGTAGAGAGATGGTGTGTTCCACTCCAAGGTGTTCCCCAGGTTTCCTCTCCATTGCTTCGATCTTAATGCTCTCGTTTAGTAGTTGTAGAAAACCACACTGCATTAGGCCTTCCAAATGGGTATGGGGTGTAGAGAGATGGTGTGTTCCACTCCAAGGTGTTCCCCAGGTTTCATCGCCATTGCTTCGATCTTCATGCTCTCGTTTAGTAGTTGTTGGAAACTACGCTGCATTAAGCCTACAAATTGGGTATGGGGTGTAGAGAGATGGTGTGTTCCACTCCAAGGTGTTCTCCAGGTTGCCTTTCCTGAGCTTCGATCTTCATGCTCTCGTTTAGTAGTTGTTAGAAACTACGCTGCATTAGGCCTACAAATTGGGTATGAGGTGTAGAGAGATGGTGTGTTCCACTCCAAGGTGTTCCCCAGGTTTCCTCGCCATTGCTTCGATCTTCATGCTCTCGTTTAGTAGTTGTTGGAAACTACGCTGCATTAGGCCTACAAATTGGGTATGGGGTGTAGAGAGATGGTGTGTTCCACTCCAAGGTGTTCCCCAGGTTTCCTCTCCATTGCTTCGATCTTAATGCTCTCGTTTAGTAGTTGTAGAAAACCACACTGCATTAGGCCTACCAAATGGGTATGGGGTGTAGAGAGATGGTGTGTTCCACTCCAAGGTGTTCCCCAGGTTTCATCGCCATTGCTTCGATCTTCATGCTCTCGTTTAGTAGTTGTTGGAAACTACGCTGCATTAAGCCTACAAATTGGGTATGGGGTGTAGAGAGATGGTGTGTTCCACTCCAAGGTGTTCTCCAGGTTGCATTTCCTGAGCTTCGATCTTCATGCTCTCGTTTAGTAGTTGTTAGAAACTACGCTGCATTAGGCCTACAAATTGGGTATGAGGTGTAGAGAGATGGTGTGTTCCACTCCAAGGTGTTCCCCAGGTTTCCTCGCCATTGCTTCGATCTTCATGCTCTCGTTTAGTAGTTGTTGGAAACTACGCTGCATTAGGCCTACAAATTGGGTATGGGGTGTAGAGAGATGGTGTGTTCCACTCCAAGGTGTTCTCCAGGTTGCCTTTCCTGAGCTTCGATCTTCATGCTGTCGTTTAGTAGTTGTTGGAAACTACGCTGCATTAGGCCTACAAATTGGGTATGGGGTGTAGAGAGATGGTGTGTTCCACTCCAAGGTGTTCCCCAGGTTTCCTCTCCATTGCTTCAATCTTCATGCTCTCGTTTAGTAGTTGTAGAAAACTACACTGCATTAGGCCTACAAATTGGGTATGGGGTGTAGAGAGATGGTGTGTTCCACTCCAAGGTGTTCCCCAGGTTTCGTCCACATTGCTTCGGTCTTCCGACTCTCGTTTAGTAGTTGTAGAAAACTACACTGCATTAGGCCTACAAATTGGGTATGGGGTGTAGAGAGATGGTGTGTTCCACTCCAAGGTGTTCCCCAGGTTTCATCGCCATTGCTTCGATCTTCATGCTCTCGTTTAGTAGTTGTTGGAAACTACGCTGCATTAGGCCTACAAATTGGGTATGGGGTGTAGAGAGATGGTGTGTTCCACTCCAAGGTGTTCCCCAGGTTTCCTCTCCATTGCTTCGATCTTAATGCTCTCGTTTAGTAGTTGTAGAAAACCACACTGCATTAGGCCTACAAATTGGGTATGGGGTGTAGAGAGATGGTGTGTTCCACTCCAAGGTGTTCCCCAGGTTTCATCGCCATTGCTTCGATCTTCATGCTCTCGTTTAGTAGTTGTTGGAAACTACGCTGCATTAGGCCTACAAATTGGGTATGGGGTGTAGAGAGATGGTGTGTTCCACTCCAAGGTGTTCTCCAGGTTGCCTTTCCTGAGCTTCGATCTTCATGCTCTCGTTTAGTAGTTGTTAGAAACTACGCTGCATTAGGCCTACAAATTGGGTATGGGGTGTAGAGAGATGGTGTGTTCCACTCCAAGGTGTTCCCCAGGTTTCCTCGCCATTGCTTCGATCTTCATGCTCTCGTTTAGTAGTTGTTGGAAACTACGCTGCATTAGGCCTACAAATTGGGTATGGGGTGTAGAGAGATGGTGTGTTCCACTCCAAGGTGTTCTCCAGGTTGCCTTTCCTGAGCTTCGATCTTCATGCTCTCGTTTAGTAGTTGTTGGAAACTACGCTGCATTAGGCCTACAAATTGGGTATGGGGTGTAGAGAGATGGTGTGTTCCACTCCAAGGTGTTCCCCAGGTTTCCTCTCCATTGCTTCAATCTTCATGCTCTTGTTTAGTAGTTGTAGAAAACTACACTGCATTAGGCCTACAAATTGGGTATGGGGTGTAGAGAGATGGTGTGTTCCACTCCAAGGTGTTCCCCAGGTTTCGTCCATATTGCTTCGGTCTTCCGACTCTCGTTTAGTACTTGTAGAAAACTACACTGCATTAGGCCTACAAATTGGGTATGGGGTGTAGAGAGACGGTGTGTTACACTCCAAGGTGTTCCCCAGGTTTCGTCCACATTGCTTCGATCTTCCGACTCTCGTTTAGTAGTTGTTGAAAACTACACTGCATTAGGCCTACAAATTGGGTATGGGGTGTAGAGAGATGGTGTGTTCCACTCCAAGGTGTTCTCCAGGTTGCCTTTCCTGAACTTCTATCTTCAGGCTCTCATTAAATTGTAGTTAAATGGAACAACTGCATTTGGCGTACTAGTTGGTTTGGGGCCTACTATCGGTGTCTGCCACTCCTTGCTGTTCTTCTGGTTTCCTGTCCTGAAATTCCATTTTCAGGCTCTTGTTCAGTAGTTGTTAATGTTAGACTGCATTTGGCCTACTAGTTGGGTTGGGGCCTACTATCGGTGTCTGCCACTCCTTGCTGTTCTCTTCAACTGAACAAAGCTGGGCCGCCTGTTTACTACGGTTGCCAATTTTGAACTGCATGTCGACTACTTACTGATTTGGGCCTACTCTCTGTGTCAGCCTCTCATTCCAGTTGTCCTCCACTGCAATGCCCCCTGGTTAGTCCTGTGTTACCAATTTTGAACTGCATTTAGCCCACTTTATTCTTTGGGCCTATATCTGTGTTTCCTCCTCATCCTGCCCATTGCCCAGCCAGTGATAGATGAGTCTGCTGGTACATTGACCCATAACGCAAAATTCCCCGTGCACGCTACACAGCAAGATTGTGACCCTGCTGAAAGTCAGGTTCCTCTTCCCGCATACCATACCACCTTACACGGGGACAAAGAGGAAGGTGCAGATGAAAGTGCAGGGTCCTTCATCAGGTGGGGGGAGGAATACTAGTTGGTGACGTCACTGGCACAGGGCCTCTCATAGTACGCAAAAGTGTTGCTGCCGGTGGGAGGCGCCCCCGCCGTGCAAACACACCGCTGTACTTTGAGGGGCCCTGTGCCAGTGCCAATGCCAACGAGTGGGCCCCCCCTGCTTGCTCAGGATCACAGCACTTGCAAAGTTTAAATACTTACCTCTCCCTGCTCCACTGCCGTGACGTGGTCCAGATTTACTGGGCCCACTAATTACTTGAACCAGCCCTACCCCCCACAACTTTAGCCAAATGACCCCCAATTTCAAATGCCTTCCAATTATTATAAGGTAAATTACGATTGACAAGCTTCTTTAACAAGAATGGATGTTTTTGCCATTAAAATGGGCAGTGTAGGTGTTTTCCTGACCTCCACTCACTGCCGACTATGCTCCCCCATTGACTTGCATTGGGTTTCGTGTTTCGGGCGATACCCGATTTTTCGCGATAATCGGCCGATTCCACTCGACTCGACTTCTAAGATAGTCGGGTTTCGCGAAACACGGCTCGACTCTAAAAAGGTCAAGGTCGCTCAACCCTAGTTAAGAGCGTAAGAGCGGTTTTTCCAGCGCTGCTGGAGGTGAAATACAGGTCATTCCCAATCTGCACACACGGGACATGACAGTCATCTGCAAGATTTGTTTTTTATACTTCCTAGTTTTGATACTTTGTTTTTGATACTTAAGTGACATACTATATTAGTTATTACATACACTTTTGATTTGTTTCCGTTATGCAAATGCACTAAAACCGCATGTGCGTTCTTTACCTGCAGATTTTCCACATTAAATGCAAGTCTATGGTGAAAATCGGCACAGAAAACTCAGGGTACATTTTTATCACTAAAATATTGTTTTAGCCCCAAAATTTCAAAAATTTTAATTTTTATAAGGAATAATAGGAAAAAATGGATCTCAGAGTTTGTTGTGCAATTTCTCCTGAATGTGCCAATACCCTAAATGTAATTGGAAAATAACTTTTAAGCACAGTTCAAAGCTATATAAGCCATATAATAGTGCGAATTTCACTGTTATGGTTTGTGGGTGCCATGACCCACTGGAAGAGGTGCAAGAACAACGGAACCCCACCATAAGTGACCCCATTTTACAAACTACACCTCACAATGAATTCATCTAAGTGTGCAATGATCACATTGACACCACAGGTGTGTCACAGTATGTCTTTGGAATGTGGGAGGAAACTGGAGTACCTGGAGGAAACCCACGCAAGCACATACAAACTCCTTGCAGATGTTGTCCTTGGTGGGATTTGAATCCAGGACCCCAGCGCTACAAAGCAACAGTGCTCAGCGCTACAAAGCAACAGTGCTAACTAGGGTTGAACAAAACGGATCGGACAAATTCAAAAATCGCCGACTTTCGGCAAAGTCAGGTTTCATGAAACCTGACCCTAGTGTAGGATCGGGCATGAGGTCGGCGATCTTCGCACCAAAGTCACGTTTCATATGACGCTTTCAGCGCCATTTTTCAGCCAATGAAGGAGGATGCAGAGTGTGGGCAGCGTGATGACGTAGGTCTCGGTCCCCACCATCTTAGAGAAGGGCATGACAGTGATTGGCTTGCTTTCTGCGGCGTCACAGGGGCTATAAAGGGGCGTGCACGCCGACCGCCATCTTACTTCTGCCGATCGTAGGATAGTTAGAGGGAAGATTAACCCCTGAAACTGCTTGTGATGTAGCGATTTCCACTGTCCAACACCACCATTTGTTTGAAGGGACAGTGGAGGCTATATTTTTGTGCATCAGCTCTGTAGCTTATTAGGCTGCTTTATAAGGCTCCCTGAAAGCTGCATTGCTGTTTGCATGCTGCTGTGCAAACCAACTGCATTTTTAAAAGCAAAAATCCTGTTGCTCCTTTCTGCACAGTTATCTTGTTTATTCGTCCACATTTAATGTGTGCAGCAGTCCTAGTGTGCAGCAGGCTGCCATACTTTTCCTGAGATCATTGTAGGGAGATTGAAATTGTACTACAGTCCTTGTATTTTTTCATATATCTTCCAGCCACTTTCTGCCACTTACATTGTGTTCTTTTATACACTGGGCCTGAGTTTTGGTTCAGTCTCCCCCCCCCCCAAAGAAGGAGATTCAAATTCTCACAAAGTGGATATACTTCTGTCCTGTTAGTTTGTCATATATCAGCCAGCCACTTTCTGCCACTTAGATTGCCTTGTTATATACACTGGGCCTAAGTTGTGGTTCAGTCTCCCAAAAAAAGGGGAGATTCATATTCTCAAAAAGTGGATATACTTCTGTCCTGTTAGTTTGTCGTATATCAGCCAGCCACTTTCTGCCACTTAGATTGCATTGTTATATACACTGGGCCTAAGTTATGGTTCAGTCTCCCAAAAAAATGGGAGATTCAAATTCTCACAAAGTGGATATACTTCTGTCCTGTTAGTTTGTCATATATCAGCCAGCCACTTTCTGCCACTTAGATTGCCTTGTTATATACACTGGGCCTAAGTTGTGGTTCAGTCTCCCAAAAAAAGGGGAGATTCAAATTCTCAAAAAGTGGATATACTTCTGTCCTGTTAGTTTGTCTTATATCAGCCAGCCACTTTCTGCCACTTAGATTGCGTTGTTATATACACTGGGCCTAAGTTGTGGTTCAGTCTCCCAAAAAAAGAGGGAGATTCAAATTCTCACAAAGTGGATATATGTCATGCCGTAAACGGCGATAAAGGGGCAGGACGGCGTACTGGAACCCGCACCTGTCCCTATCACTTAAATGGGGCCCTGGCTTTCCCTTATCTCGGGGGTACCTATGATGGTTAGGAGGCCCAAGCTGCCAGCGTATCCCTGTCTCCTGTGCAGGCCCTATCTGGGGCCCCCTCTCCCCCCAAAGGAGGTGGACTGCACCAGTGTAATAATGCAACAAATAACAGGGTAAACAGACAAGGTAACTAAAAGATTCAAACTCACCAAACAACCACAGAGGAAACACAGAGAAGGGAAGAGAAGGAATAAACTTAGGAAGGAAAAACAGGTTTAACATGCAACCAAAACTGCAGACACCAATCTCTGTAAATAAACCTCCAGCGCCAACACTACGCTCCTTCAACCTCCAAGCCAGGCAGTAGAACTGATCACTGACACTAGCTGAAGTCAGGACTGGGTCTATATAGAGGATCAGATTACAAAATCCACTTCAGCTGAGAGACCCAGCTCTCAGTAACTTAGCAATAAGGTTAACTCCTGCACTGCTGGCACAAAGCAGCTAGGTCAGAATACAGGTGAAGAGCTTCTGTTCACTGTGTGTGAACGAGGCCCAGAGCGCTGCGGTTCTCTGGAACCTCTCTGTCACGGTAGCCCCGTGACAGTACCCCCCCTTCTATGAGGGACCTCCGGAACCTCAGGACCAGGTTTCTCAGGATGAGCTGTATGAAATGCCGAACCAACCTAACCGCATGGACATCGGCAGCAGGTACCCACATCCTTTCCTCAGGACCGTACCCTCTCCAGTGTACCAGATATTGTAGGGATCGACGAACTAAACGAGAATCCATAACCCTGGAAATCTGGAACTCGAGACTTCCATCAACAAGGACCGGAGACAGAGGTGAAGGGGACTGATTGGATGGTGCCACAACCTTTTTGAGTAAGGAGCGATGAAAAACATTATGGATCCTAAATGACTGAGGCAAAGCCAGCCGAAAAGCAACGGAATTCACGACGGCCACAATCCTATAAGGGCCAATGAACCTAGGGCCCAATTCACCCACACACAGGTCCGGACCTTCCACACGTCTCCGATCAGCCGCATTCTTATACCTGGAACCCATCCTCTTTAATTTATCAAGAACCCTTTGCCATACGGACGTGATTGATGAAGAAAACCTGTCCTCTTCAGGAACACCTGAGGAATCCCTCCTATTAAATGCACTAGATTGAGGATGAAAACCATATGCCCCGAAAAATGGGGACTTACCAGTAGACTAATGAGTACGATTGTTTATAGCAAATTCTGCTAACGGTAAGTACTTAACCGAGTCCTCCTGATTCTCTGAGATGAAACACCTGAGATAAGTCTCAAGATTTTGATTTATGCGTTTAGTCTGACCATTGGATTGAGGATGAAAAGCTGAAGAAAACGACAAATGAGTCCCCAGTCGGCTGCAGAAAGCTCTCCAAAACTTAGAAATAAACTGCACCCCATGGTCTGAGACAATATCTGAAGGAATACCATGCAGTCTCACAACCTCCTTAATAAAGACCTGTGCCAGAGTCTTAGCATTTGGTAATGCGGGGAGTGCAATGAAATGAGACATCTTGCTAAATCTATCAACTACAACTAAAATAACTGTATTACCCTCCGAAACCAGTAAGTCAGTAATGAAATCTATTGACAAATGAGTCCAAGGTCTATTGGGAATCTCCAAAGGTTGGAGAGACCCAGACGGGCGAAAACGAGAGGACTTGGAACGCGCACACACACTGCAGGCAGCGACATATTCCTGTACATCATGTTTTACCCCAGACCACCAAAAACGCCGAATGAGTTTGTCCGCGGTAACCTTACTTCCAGGGTGTCCTGCCAAAACAGAGTCATGATGCTCATTTATGAGCCTGAGACGGAGATTAGCTGGAACAAAAAGTTTACCTAATGGACAGGCTGCTGGGGCATCCCCCTGTGCCTCTCCCACCTCTTTCTCAAGATCAGAATTAATTGCGGCGACTACTACACCCTTCTGCAGTATAGGACCTGGTTCACAATTATCCCCACCCCCCGGGAAACAACGGGATAACGCATCAGCCTTGACATTCTTGTTTCCTGGCCAGTATGTAATATAAAAATTGAACCTGGCGAAGAACAGAGACCACCTTGCCTGCCTAGGTGTAAGACGCTTTGCAGATTCTAAATACAACAGATTTTTGTGATCTGTGATCACCATGACAGGGTGAAGTGCTCCGTCCAAAAAATGACGCCATTCCTCAAATGCCCATTTAATAGCCAACAGCTCCCTGTTACCAATGTCATAATTCTTCTCCGTAGGAGATAATTTCCTCGAGAAAAATGCACACGGACGCCACTTACTCAGAGAAATCCCCTGAGACAAAACAGCTCCCACCCCTACCTCAGAGGCATCCAACTCTACCACAAATGGCTGAGTGATGTCAGGCTGTATTAATATGGGTGCAGTGGAAAAACACTTTTTCAAAGTTTCAAAAGCTTTACTGGCTGCACTGGACCATACGGAGAAATCCGTGCCCTTCTTGGTCATGTCTGTCAATGGTTTGGCTACCACTGAAAAGTCTTTAATAAATTTGCGATAGAAATTTGCAAAACCTAAAAACCTCTGTAAAGCCTTAAGGTCCTCAGGATGATCACACTCCAAGACCGCCCTGACCTTAGCAGGATCCATACAAAAACCTGTGGAGGATAAGAAATAACCCAGAAACGGAATCTTTTTGACCGCGAACATGCATTTCTCAAGTTTGGCAAACAGTTTATTGTCCCTGAGTACTGGAAGGACCTGCCGTACATGATCCTGATGAGACTCGAGGTCAGGGGAATACATTAAGATGTCATCGAGATATGCCACCACAAACCTACCTATTAAGTGACTAAGGAATAAACTTAGGAAGGAAAAACAGGTTTAACATGCAACCAAAACTGCAGACACCAATCTCTGTAAATAAACCTCCAGCACCAACACTACGCTCCTTCAACCTCCAAGCCAGGCAGTAGAACTGATCACTGACACTAGCTGAAGTCAGGACTGGGTCTATATAGAGGATCAGATTACAAAATCCACTTCAGCTGAGAGACCCAGCTCTCAGTAACTTAGCAATAAGGTTAACTCCTGCACTGCTGGCACAAAGCAGCTAGGTCAGAATACAGGTGAAGAGCTTCTGTTCACTGTGTGTGAACGAGGCCCAGAGCGTTTCGGTTGTCTGGAACCTCTCTGTCGCGGTAGCCCCGTGACAATATACTTCTGTCCTGTTAGTTTGTCGTATATCAGCCAGCCACTTTCTACCACTTAGATTGCATTGTTATATACACTGGGCCTAAGTTGTGGTTCAGTCTCCCCCAAAAAAGAGGAGATTCAAATTCTCACAAAGTGGATATACTTCTGTCCTGTTAGTTTGTCGTATATCAGCCAGCCACTTTCTGCCACTTAGTTTGCGTTGTTATATACACTGGGCCTAAGTTGTGGTTCAGTTTTCCCCCCAAAAATGGGAGATTCAAATTCTCACAAAGTGGATATACTTCTGTCCTGTTAGTTTGTCGTATATCAGCCAGCCACTTTCTGCCACTTACATTGTGTTGTTTTTAGCACAGGGCCTGATTTTTTGTTCTGTCTCCCCTCCAAAAAAGTGAGATTTAAAATGTCAACATGTTTATATACACCTTCTACCTTGTTTTACAGTACCATATAACGGTTGTTATTTTGGTTAGATTTTCCAAAAAATGAGGAAGTCAGATGGAAGAGGCCGTGGGCGGTGTTTGCGAGCTGATACTGATGGTGGTGGTGGTGGTGGTGGTGGTGCATCTGGTGGTAGTGGCAAATAGCATCTAAGGCTGGAGGTGTTGAGCCAACATCATCGTCTGGCTACACAAGGCCTCGAAGACTCCCTTATCTGGGAGTAGGAAAACAGCTTTTAAAGCCGGAGCAGCAGGAAAAAGTTTTGGCTTTCCTAGCTGACTCAGCCTCTTGCTCTTTCGCCTCCTCTTCAGAAAGTTCCAAAAATAAAAGCAGCGAGTCGTCAGTGGATGCTCCCGGTCAGGAACAAGATGTTTCCTTGTGTCCTTCACCCAACCAAAAGTGAAGGATGCGTCAGGTGACACTACAGGTTACTCCATGGAGCTCTTTACACATACCGTGCCTGGGTTAGAACAGGAAATTGATAACTGCCCATTACAAGATGATTCGGACATGGAGTGCACTGATGCACAGCCACAGCTAGATTATAATGTTCTATTGACTCAGATCACTACATTGCCCTCGCAGTGTACTGAGCCAGAATCTGACCCTGATGAGACTATGGTGCCCCGTCCCAAACGCTATAGCACCTTACACAGTGACACAGAGGAAGGTGCACATGACATTGAAGAGGAAGTGATAGATGACCCAGTTGTTGACCCAGATTGGCAGCGATTGGGAGAAGAGGGTGCCGCTGCCAGTAGCTCTGAAGCGGAGGAGGATGATCCGCAGCAGCCATCTACATGGCAACATCTGTCATCTGACAGGCCCGTATCAGGCCAAAAACATTTGTCAAAAACAAAAACAGTTTTAGGACAGCATGGCCATCCGGTGAAAGTAGCACAGCGTGCAATGCCTGAAAAGGTATTCCATAGTAGGAAGAGTGCAGTGTGGCAATTTTTTAACCAAAATCTGAATGATCAGTCAAAAGTTATCTGCAAGAAATGCTCAAAGACCTTTAGCAGGGGCAAGAATCTTCAAAATTTAAATACAATGTGCATGCTTAGACATTTAACCAGCATGCACTTGCAAGCCTGGACTAACTACCAAATGTCCCGTACCGTTGGTGCACCTGCTCAGAATGAAGGTAGTCAGCAATGCTGCAATACTTCCCTCACTGAAATCCCACCAGTTAGGACACCACCAGCAGCAAATGTGGAGGTATCATCGCAATGCCAAAGCTGTCAGGGAATCACAAGGTTATTGGTAGGAAACACTGTATGTAGGCCAACATCAAGAATACCATCACCAACCCTCTCTCAGTTTGCCATGTCCACTATCACCCCCGCTAGTTCCACCATATGCAGCACTCCAGTCCAGCTCACCCTACAAGAGACTCTCGTTAGGAAAAGGAAGTACTCATCCTCTCATCCGCGTACACAGGGTTTGAACGCCCACATTGCTAGACTATTCTCATTAGAGATGATGCCCTACCGGTTGGTTGAAAGCGAAGCTTTCAGACCTGATGGCCTGCGCAGTACCACGCTACGACCTACCCAGTTGGCACTTCTTTGCGAAAAAAGCTATCCCAGCCCTCCATCAGCATGTCAAAGACCGCATTGTCCATGCACTGAGGCATTAAGTCAGTAGAAAGGCGCACCTCACAACAGATGCATGGACCAGTAGGCATGGTCAGGGACGTTACGTGTCCATCACGGCGCACTGGGTTAATGTGGTGGAGGCAGGGTCCACAGGGGACAGCAATAGTGGGACAGTTATGCCTAGCCCACGGTCTAGGAAACAGTTGGCTGTAGGCATTCGCCACCCCTCCTCCTCCTCCTCCAGAAGCGAAAGCTCATCCACAGAGCGCAGTCGCACGACCACTCCATCCGCTGCTACCAGTGTTGCACACGAGGTGTCCCATTATCGAACAGCTAATAGTAAGCGTCAGCAGGCTGTGTTACAAATGAAGTGTTTGGGCGACAACAGACACACCGTGGAAGTACTGGCCGAGTACTTGCAGCAACAAACTCAGTCATGGCTGGGCAGTGTACATTCCAACCTACTGTCTCCTTCCCCATAATCCTGTAGAATGCAAGCCCGCAAGGGCAGGGTCTTCGCCCCTCTGTATCAGTCCGTCATTGTTAGTTTGTTTACTGTAAGTGATATCTGTAACTTGTATGTAACCCCTTCTCATATACAGCACCATGGAATCAATGGTGCTATATAAATAATAATAATAATAATAATAATCTTGAGGCAGGCAAGGTAGTCAGTGATAACGAAAGGAATTTTATGGCTGCCATAGCCCTTTCAGAACTTAAGCTCTTACCTTGCCTGGCTCACACCTTGAACCTGGTGGTGCAGTGCTTCCTTAAAAATTATCCGGATTTAGCAGCCCTGCTCCTGAAGGTGCGCTTTGCTCGCACATCCGCCGGTCGCCCGTACACTCCAGCCGTATGCTGAACCATCAGCGATTGCTGAATCTTCCCCAGCACCGCCTAATAATCGACGTTGCAACAAGGTGGAACTCCACACTGCACATGGCTCAGAGGCTGTGCGAACAGAGGCGTGCTGTAATTAATTTGTGGGAGGATACACATACACGGGCAGGCAGTTGGATGGCAGACATGGAGTTGTCTGGTGTGGAGTGGTCGAAGCTCCAAGACCTCTGTCAAGTCCTTTGGTGTTTTGAGGAATGCACACGGCTGGTAAGTGCAGACAACGCCATCATAAGCATGAGCATCCCATTAATGATTCTGCTGATGCAAAGTTTGACGCACATTAAGGAGCTGGCATCTGCAGCCGAGGAGGAGGGAAGCCTTGATGAAAGTCAGCCATAGTCTGCTCAGGGAACTCTCCTGGACGAGGTGGTGGACAAAGAGGAGGAGGAGGAGGATGATGGGGATGAATATTTATAGGAGGAGGATGCTTCTCAGGGGGCAATAGAAACTGGTGGCATTGCAAGGTCAGGAACAGGGTTTTTGCGGGACACAAGTGATGTTGATTTGCAAGAAAGTGCTCCCAAACCAAGCACAAGCAGTGAATTGACACCTGGAACATTGGCCCACGTGGCTGAGCATGCCTTGCGTATCCTAAAAAGGGACCCCCACATTATCAAAATGGTGACCGATGTTGATTAATGGTTCACCTGCCTCCTGGAGCCACGATATAAAGGAAAATTACAAAATATCATGCCACATGAGAACCTTGAGCAAATAATGGCTACCAAACCAGCAACTCTTGTAGACCATTTGGTTCAGGCATTCCCAGCACACAGAGGCGGTGATGGTTCTCACACGATCCGTAGGGGGCAACATGGCAGAGGTGTTAGAGGTGCACAAATCCAAAGTGGCGTTGGACAGAGGGGTTTTATGACCAGGTTGTGGAGTGATTTCGCAATGACCGCTGACATGACAAGTACTGCTGCATCGATTTAAAGTGACAGGAGACAGCATTTGTCCTGTATGGTTACGAACTACTTTCCCCCACTCATCGATGTTCTCCCTCACAGGTCATTCCCCTTTGATTACTGGGCATCTAAAATAGACACCTGGCCTGAATTGGCAGAATATGCATTACAGGAGCTCGCTTGCCCTGCTTCTAGTGTGCTATCAGAAAGAGTCTTCAGTGCTGCTGGTTCAATACTGACCGAAAAAAGGACATGTCTGGCTACCCAGAATTTTGATGATTTAACCTTCATTAAAATGAACCAATCATGGATTTTAAATTATTTTGCCCCACCTTCTCCTGCTGACACGTAGCTTGCCTGAAAAATGTCTTGCTTTTGGCCTCCTCTTACTGACTTATCCAATTCCTCCATTTGCAGCTGCTGAAGGTCCACCATAGGCCATTTTTATACCTCCCTAAATGGGCTGACTCCCCCACAGGGCCGTGGTCACCATCTGGCGCAAGCAACCGTGCGAGTGCGGTTTGCCTGGACAGGTGGGTGTGCCCACTCTTGGGCGACGGCACTGGCACAGGGTCCCTCATAGTACAATGAAGTGTCTCTGACGGTGGTGGTGCACAACCAACGTCAGACACACTGTCATAATATGAAGGGTCCTGTGCCTTTACCGCCGCCCACGAGAGAGCGTTCCCCCCAGCTCGAACAGTGCTCTACCACTTGCAATACTTACCTCTCCCTGCTCCACTACTGTGTAGTCTGTGCTGTTAAATCCTTCAATGGCACTGCCAATACAAATTTGTTGAAATGATAGATGATAGTTAAAATATACAGGGGCCCTGGTCTCCATTAGACCAGTTAATAATTTGCGCCTACTATCATTGTCTGCTACTCAGCAGAGGAGCCCACCCCAGTACCTAGCTATGCCATCTGTTTATTTATTAACTATTTTTTGGCAGACATTTAGCCCACTTTATTATTTGGGCCTACCAACTGTGTCTGCCACTCATTACAGTTGTCCTTCACTGAACAAAACAATGCCGCCTGTTTAGTCCTGTTACCAATTTTGAACTGCATTTAGCCTATTTTATTATTTGGGCCTACTAACTGTGTCTGCCACTCATTACAGTTGTCCTCCACTGAACAAAGCAATGCCGCCTGTTTCGTCCTGTTATCAATTTTACACTGCATTTAGCCTACTTTATTTTTGGGGCCTACTAACTGTCTCTGCCACTCATTACAGTTGTCCTCCACTGAACAAGGCAATGCCGCCTGTTTATTCCTGTTACCAATTTTGAACTGCATTTAGCCTACTTTATTATTGGGGCCTACTAACTGTCTCTGCCACTCATTACAGTTGTCCTCCACTGAACAAGGCAATGCCGCCTGTTTATTCCTGTTACCAATTTTGAACTGCATTTAGCCTACTTTCTGTTTGGGGCCTACTAACTGTCTCTGCCACTCATTACAGTTGTCCTCCATTGAACAAAGCAATGCTGCCTGTTTTGTTGTGAATTCTGTGGCTGAATTCACTCCTGTGGTCACAAGTGGTACTGCAGCTTCTGAGCTTCCTCCCTCAGGTGTTCTGGTGAGCTCGTTGGCTGCTTTGTTATTTAACTCCACCTGATTCTGTCTTCCTTGCTCCTTGTCAATGTTCCAGTGTTGGACTTGAGCTTCTGGATCTTTCCTGTGGCCTGCTGCTCTGCTTAGATAAGTGTTTCTTTGCTTTTGTTGCTACTTTTTCTGTCCAGCTTGTCTATTCGTTTTTGCTGGAAGCTCTGAGACCCAAAGGGTGCACCACCGTGCCGTTAGTTCGGCACGGTGGGTCTTTTTGCCCCCTTTGCGTGGTTTTTTGCTTTAGGGTTTTTTGTAGACTGCAAAGTTCTCTTTGCTATCCTCGCTCTATCTAGAATATCGGGCCTCACTTTGCTGAATCTATTTCATCCCTACGTTTGTCTTTTCATCTTGCTAACAGTCATTATATGTGGGGGGCTGCATTTTCCTTTGGGGTATTTCTCTGAGGCAAGTCAGGCTTGTTTTTCTATCTTCAGGCTAGTCAGCTCCTCAGGCTGTGCCGAGTTGCATAGGTAGTGACAGGCGCAATCCACAGCTGCCTTTAGTTGTGTTTAGGATAGGTTCAGGTATTGCGGTCTACAGAGATTCCACGTCTCAGAGCTCGTTCTATTGTTTTTGGGTTATTATCAAATCACTGTATGTGCTCTGATTGCTGGCACACTGTGTCACTGGATTGCCTACATAACAGTACAAGGAGCCAACCTAATGATTCTCAATAGAGGGAAAAAAGAAGTTCTGACATCATTTTTTTTTCTCAGCTCTGTGTTCAGTCTTTTTTTTTCCCCTAGACATTTGGGTGTTTCAGGACACAGGTGTGGACATGGATATTCAGGGTCTGTGCTCTTCAATGGATAATCTCGTTACAAATGTACAAAGGATTCAAGATACTATTGATCAGAAATCTATGTTAGAACCAAGAATTCCTATTCCTGATTTGTTTTTTGGTGATAGAACTAAGTTTCTTAATTTCAAAAATAATTGTAAGCTATTTCTGGCCTTGAAACCTCATTCTTCTGGTAATCCTATTCAACAGGTTTTGATTATTATTTCTTTTTTGCGCGGCGACCCTCAGGACTGGGCATTTTCTCTTGCGCCAGGAGACCCTGCATTGAGTAATGTAAATGCGTTTTTCCTGGCACTCGGATTGCTTTACGATGAGCCTAATTCAGTGGATCAGGCTGAGAAAAATTTGCTGGCTTTGTGCCAGGGTCAGGATGATATAGAAGTATATTGTCAGAAATTTAGGAAGTGGTCTGTACTCACTCTGTGGAATGAATCTGCGCTGGCAGCTTTGTTCAGAAAGGGTCTCTCTGAGGCTCTTAAGGATGTCATGGTGGGTTTTCCTATGCCTGCTGGTTTGAATGAGTCTATGTCTTTGGCCATTCAGATCGGTCGACGCTTGCGCGTGCGTAAATCTGTGCACCATTTGGCGGTATTGTCTAAGATTAAACCTGAGCCTATGCAGTGCGATAGGACTATGACCAGAGTTGAACGGCAAGAACACAGACGTCTGAATGGTCTGTGTTTCTACTGTGGTGATTCCACTCATGCTATTTCTGATTGTTCTAAGCGCACTAAGCGGTTCGATAGGTCTGCCGTCATTGGTACTGTACAATCCAAATTCCTTCTGTCCATTACCTTGATATCCTCTTTGTCATCGTATTCTGTCATGGCGTTTGTGGATTCAGGCGCTGCCCTGAATCTGATGGATTTGGATTATGCTAAACGTTGTGGGTTTTTCTTGGAGCCTTTGCGGTGTCCTATTCCGTTGAGAGGAATTGATGCTACACCTTTGGCCAAGAATAAACCTCAGTACTGGGCCCAGCCGACCATGTGCATGGCTCCTGCACATAAGGAAGTTATTCGCTTTCTGGTGCTACATAATCTGCATGATGTGGTCGTGTTGGGGTTGCCATGGCTGCAAACCCATAATCCAGTATTGGATTGGAACTCTATGTCGGTATCCAGCTGGGGTTGTCAGGGGGTACATGGTGATGTTCCATTTTTGTCTATTTCGTCATCCACTCCTTCTGAGGTCCCAGAGTTCTTGTCTGATTATCAGGATGTATTTGAAGAGCCCAAGTCCGATGCCCTACCTCCGCATAGGGATTGTGATTGTGCTATCAATTTGATTCCTGGTAGTAAATTCCCTAAAGGTCGATTATTTAATTTATCTGTGCCTGAACACTCCGCTATGCGCAGTTATGTGAAGGAATCCCTGGAGAAGGGACATATTCGCCCATCGTCATCACCACTGGGAGCAGGGTTCTTTTTTGTAGCCAAGAAGGATGGTTCGCTGAGACCGTGTATTGATTACCGCCTTCTTAATAAGATCACTGTTAAATTTCAGTATCCCTTGCCATTGTTATCTGACTTGTTTGCTCGGATTAAGGGGGCTAGTTGGTTCACTAAGATAGATCTTCGTGGTGCGTATAATCTGGTGAGAATCAGGCAAGGAGATGAATGGAAATCTGCATTTAATACGCCCGAGGGTCATTTTGAGTATCTAGTGATGCCGTTCGGACTTGCCAATGCTCCATCTGTGTTTCAGTCTTTTATGCATGACATCTTCCGTGAGTATCTGGATAAATTCCTGATTGTTTACTTGGATGACATTTTGATCTTCTCAGATGATTGGGACTCTCATGTGAAGCAGGTCAGAATGGTTTTCCAGGTCCTGCGTGCTAATTCTTTGTTTGTGAAGGGATCAAAGTGTCTCTTCGGTGTGCAGAAAGTTTCATTTTTGGGGTTCATCTTTTCCCCTTCTACTATCGAGATGGATCCGGTTAAGGTCCAAGCCATCCAGGATTGGACTCAGCCGACATCTCTGAAAAGTCTGCAAAAATTCCTGGGCTTTGCTAATTTTTATCGTCGCTTCATCTGTAATTTTTCTAGCATTGCCAAACCATTGACCGATTTGACCAAGAAGGGTGCTGATTTGGTTAATTGGTCTTCTGCTGCTGTGGAAGCTTTTCAGGAGTTGAAGCATCGTTTTTGTTCTGCCCCTGTGTTGTGTCAACCAGATGTTTCTCTTCCGTTCCAGGTCGAGGTTGATGCTTCTGAGATTGGAGCAGGGGCGGTTTTGTCACAGAGAGGTTCTGGTTGCTCAGTGTTGAAACCATGTGCTTTCTTTTCCAGGAAGTTTTCGGCTGCTGAGCGTAATTATGATGTGGGCAACCGAGAGTTGCTGGCCATGAAGTGGGCATTCGAGGAATGGCGTCATTGGCTTGAAGGAGCTAAGCATCGCGTGGTGGTATTGACTGATCATAAGAACCTTACTTATCTCGAGTCTGCCAAGCGCTTGAATCCTAGACAGGCCCGTTGGTCGTTATTTTTTGCCCGCTTCGATTTTGTGATTTCGTACCTTCCGGGCTCTAAAAATGTGAAGGCGGATGCTCTGTCTAGGAGTTTTGTGCCCGACTCTCCGGGTTCATCTGAGCCGGCGAGTATCCTCAAGGAAGGAGTCATTGTGTCTGCCATCTCCCCTGATTTGCGGCGAGTGTTGCAAAAATTTCAGGCGAATAAACCTGATCGTTGTCCGGCGGAGAAACTGTTCGTCCCTGATAGGTGGACTACTAAAGTTATCTCTGATCTTCATTGTTCGGTGTTGGCTGGTCATCCTGGAATATTTGGTACCAGAGAGTTAGTGGCTAGATCCTTCTGGTGGCCATCTCTGTCACGGGATGTACGTACTTTTGTGCAGTCCTGTGGGATTTGTGCTAGGGCTAAGCCCTGCTGTTCACGTGCCAGTGGGTTGCTTTTGCCCTTGCTGGTCCCAAAGAGGCCTTGGACACATATTTCGATGGATTTCATTTCTGACCTTCCCGTTTCTCAAAAGATGTCAGTCATTTGGGTGGTCTGTGATCGCTTTTCTAAAATGGTCCATCTGGTGCCCTTGGTTAAATTGCCTTCCTCCTCTGATTTGGTGCCTTTGTTCTTCCAGCATGTGGTTCGTTTGCATGGCATTCCTGAGAATATTGTTTCTGACAGAGGTTCCCAGTTTGTTTCGAGGTTTTGGCGAGCCTTTTGTGGCAGGATGGGCATTGACCTGTCTTTTTCCTCGGCTTTCCATCCTCAGACTAATGGCCAGACCGAACGAACCAATCAGACCTTGGAGACATATCTGAGATGTTTTGTTTCTGCAGACCAGGATGATTGGGTGTCCTTTTTGCCGTTGGCTGAGTTCGCCCTTAATAATCGGGCCAGCTCGGCTACCTTGGTCTCTCCATTTTTCTGCAATTCTGGGTTCCATCCTCGTTTCTCTTCAGGACAGGTTGAGTCTTCGGACTGTCCTGGTGTGGATTCTGTGGTGGACAGGTTGCAGCAGATCTGGACTCAGGTAGTGGACAATTTGGCCTTGTCCCAGGAGAAGGCTCAACTTTTCGCTAATCGCAGACGCCGTGTGGGTCCCCGACTTCGTGTTGGGGATCTGGTTTGGTTATCTTCTCGTCATATTCCTATGAAGGTTTCCTCTCCTAAATTTAAACCTCGTTTTATTGGTCCGTATAGGATTTCTGAGATTCTCAATCCTGTGTCTTTTCGTCTGACCCTCCCAGACTCCTTTTCCATACATAATGTATTCCATAGGTCGTTGTTGCGGAGATACGTGGCACCTATGGTTCCATCTGTTGAACCTCCTGCCCCGGTTTTGGTGGAGGGGGAATTGGAGTATATTGTGGAGAAAATTTTGGATTCTCGTGTTTCTAGACGGAAACTCCAGTATCTGGTTAAATGGAAGGGTTATGCTCAGGAAGATAATTCCTGGGTTTTTGCCTCTGATGTCCATGCTCCAGATCTTGTTCGTGCCTTTCATGTGGCTCATCCTGGTCGGCCTGGGGGCTCTGGTGAGGGTTCGGTGACCCCTCCTCAAGGGGGGGGTACTGTTGTGAATTCTGTGGCTGAATTCACTCCTGTGGTCACAAGTGGTACTGCAGCTTCTGAGCTTCCTCCATCAGGTGTTCTGGTGAGCTCGTTGGCTGCTTTGTTATTTAACTCCACCTGATTCTGTCTTCCTTGCTCCTTGTTAATGTTCCAGTGTTGGACCTGAGCTTCTGGATCTTTCCTGTGGCCTGCTGCTCTGCTTAGATAAGTGTTTCTTTGCTTTTGTTGCTACTTTTTCTGTCCAGCTTGTCTATTCGTTTTTGCTGGAAGCTCTGAGACGCAAAGGGTGCACCGCCGTGCCGTTAGTTCGGCACGGTGGGTCTTTTTGCCCCCTTTGCGTGGTTTTTTGCTTTAGGGTTTTTTGTAGACTGCAAAGTTCTCTTTGCTATCCTCGCTCTATCTAGAATATCGGGCCTCACTTTGCTGAATCTATTTCATCCCTACGTTTGTCTTTTCATCTTGCTAACAGTCATTATATGTGGGGGGCTGCCTTTTCCTTTGGGGTATTTCTCTGAGGCAAGTCAGGCTTGTTTTTCTATCTTCAGGCTAGTCAGCTCCTCAGGCTGTGCCGAGTTGCATAGGTAGTGACAGGCGCAATCCACAGCTGCCTTTAGTTGTGTTTAGGATAGGTTCAGGTATTGCGGTCTACAGAGATTCCACGTCTCAGAGCTCGTTCTATTGTTTTTGGGTTATTATCAAATCACTGTATGTGCTCTGATTGCTGGCACACTGTGTCACTGGATTGCCTACATAACAGCCTACTAACTGTGTCTGCCACTCATTACAATTGTCCTCCACTGAACAAAGCTATGCAGCCTGTTTAGTCCTGTTAGCAATTTTGAACTGCATTTAGCCTACTTTATTATTTGGGCCTACTAACTGTGTCTGCCACTTATTACAATTGTCCTCCACTGTACAAAGCAATGCCGCCTGTTTAGTCCTGTTACCAATTTTGAACTGCATTTAGTCTACTTTATTATTGGGGCCTACTAACTGTGTCTGCCACTCATTACAGTTGTCCTCCACTGAACAAAGCAATGCCGCCTGTTTAGTCCTGTTACCAATTTTGAACTGCATTTAGCCTACTTTATTATTGTGGCCTACTAACTGTGTCTGCCACTCATTACAGTTGTCCTCCACTGAACAATGCTATGCCACCTGTTTAGTCCTGTTACCAATTTTGAACTGCATTTAGCCTACTTTATTATTGGGGCCTACTAACTGTGTTTCTTCCTCATCCTGCCCATTGCCAAGCCACTGCTAGATGAGTCTGCTGGTACATTGACCCAGACCACTACATTCCCCTTGCACTCTACACAGCCAGAATCTGACTATGCTGAAAGTCAGGTTCCCCTTCCCGCATACTATACCACCTTACACGGGGACAAAGAGGAAGGTGCAGATGAAAGTGCAGGTTCCTTCATCAGGTGGGGGGCATACTCATTGGCGACGTCACTGGCACAGGGCCCCTCATAGTACGCAAAAGTGTCTCTGGTAGTGGGAGGCACCACCTGCCGTCAAACACACCGCCATACTATGAGGGGCCCTGTGCCAGTGCCAAGTGCCAACGAGTGGGCCCCCCCGCTTGCTCAGGATCACAGCACTTGCAAAGTTGAAATACCTCTCCCTGATCCACTGCCGAGACGTATTCCGCATTTCCTGGGCCCACAAAATCTTGAGCCAGCCCTACCCCCCACAACTTTAGACAAATGACCCCCAGTTTTCAATGCCTAACTATTATTATAAAGTAAATTAAGATTGACAAGCTTCAGTTATAAGAATTGATGTTTTTGGCATTAAAATGGGCACTGTAGATATTTTCCTGTCCTCCACTCACTGCCGACTTTGATTCCCCATTGACTTGCATTGGGTTCGTGTTTCGGTCGGCCCCCCGACTTTTCGCAATAATCGGCCGATTTCACCCAACCCGACTTATGACAAAGTCGGGTTTCGCGAAACCCGACTCGAACCTAAAAATGTAAAAGTCGCTCAACTCTAGATAGGAGTGGTTCTTTAACCCCTTCATGACTGGAAGTATTTTCGTTTTTGCACTTTCGTTTTTTGCTCCCCGTTTTTGCACTTTCGTTTTTGCTCCCCTTTTTCCCAGAGCCTTCTTCCCATAACTTTTTAAATTTCCTGTCAAAATGGCAATGTGGGAGCTTGTTTTTTGTGGGACAAGTTGCACATTTGAACGGCACCATTGGTTTTAAGATATCTTGTACTGGAAGACGGGGAAAAAATTCCAAGTGCGGTGAAATTGCAAAAACAGTTCAATTACATAGTTGTTTTTCTTTTTTTACCTTGTTCACTAAATGTTAAAACTGACCTGCCATTATGATTCTCCAGGTCATTACGAGTTCAAAGACACCAAACATGTCTAGGTTCTAAGGTTCCAAACTTAGGGGAAAAAATGGCACCATCTTCTGAGACCAATAGTATCTCTATATTTCGTGATCTGGGGCTTGGTGACGCTTATTTTTTGTGTGCGAAGCTGATGTTTTTATTGATTCAATTTTGGTGTAGATACAATCTTTTGATCACCTATTATTGCACTTTATTTTAATGTAGCAGGGACCAAAAAAACTTAATTCTGACGTTTTGAATTTTCTTCCCATTACATTGTTTAGCAATCGGGTTAATTCCTTTTTTACATTGATAGATCAGGCTAAACGCTTTCATTTTTTTGGATATAGTCCTGTGGGGTGGCTTATTTTTTTGCAACATGACCTGATATTTTTATTGATACCATTTTGGGGTAGATACATTCTTTTGTTCACCCCTTATTGCATTCATAGCAATGTAGTGGTGACCAAAAAAACATAATTCAGACATTTAGATTTTTTTCTCTTAAAGCCGTTTACCGATTGGATTAATTTATTTTATATTTGAATAGATCTGATTTTAATGAACACAGCGATACAAAGTATGTATAGCTAAAATTGTGATCTACGAACACCTGCTACAGACTCGTTTTCATAGGGGAATCATCATGATGAGCATAGAGCTGTTCAGCAGACTAAAGGCCATCATAGAAACCCATCAGTCACTTCAAGTCACGGGAGCACTGATGGGCACGTGGATTTTTATGACCCCCTGCCATGCTTAAAGGGAATCGGTCACCCCCCAAATCAACGATGAGCTAAGCCCACCGGCATCAGGGGCGTATCTACAGCATTCTTGAATGCTGTAGATAAGCCCCCGATGTAGCCTGAAAGATGAGAAAAAGAGGTTAGATTATACTCACTCAGGGGCATTCCCGCTGTGGTCTGGTCCCGATGGGCGTCTCGGTCCAGTCCGGGGCCTCCCATCTTCTTACGATGACGTCTTCTTCTTGTCTTCACTCTGCAGCTCCGGTGCAGGCGTAATTTGTCTGCCCTGTTGAGGGCAGAGCAAAGTACTGCAGTGCGCAGGCGCCGTGAAAGGTCAGAGAGGCCCAGTGCCTGCGCACTGCAGTACTTTGCTCCGGACAGGAGCAGCGGGACCGCCCCTGTGTGAGTATAATCTAATCTCTCCTTCTTATCTTTCAGGATACATCAGGGGCTTATCTACAGCATTACAGAATGCTGTAGATAAGCCCCTGATGCTGGTGGGCTGAGCTCATCATCGATTTTGGGGGTAGCAGGTTCCCTTTAAATAGATTTTAACAGGTAAACAAGGATTTAACAGGTTAACACCTGCAACTGTGGAAGGCATGTCATGGCTGATTAAATCAGCCATCATCTGCCAGGAAAGCACCATTTATTCCAGGGTAGTGTATATGTGAAAAAGGTTACATGCATATAACTTATATAAAATACAGTAAAAAAAACGGAAAGACTGGTAGATAGGGGTAGAGGACCCTGCCCTCCCGTGCTTACAATCTACAGGGTAATTGAGATCATCATAGTCCTTCAAATCAATTAATTGAATATATTCTTGCAACAATTAAGACATTTACCCTCCTTTATGACATCGATTTCACTAGTCATATACAGTTTAAGCTGAGCTCCACTTTCATTTCCAGAAGAGATTGATTTAGCTTTTCTGGAAGTTACCACTCACTGATTTTTATCTCATGAAAGTGTTTCTCTCCTAAAGCCAAAATAACCTTTTGTATTGTTTGTTTAGTGCACTTAGGAAAATGCAGTCTTGTCAGTCACGCTGAAGGATTTGATTTAGCAGGCAGCGAAATGTGTTTGAAATGTTTCATTAATAACATGTGTTTACTATTGGGAGAAGCAGACTTAGTGTGCAAAGATTGTGTTTGTCTATCATTTACTGTAACCCCACTGTTAATAACGCACAATGGTTTGTGGTTATGCCACAATCTAACTCAGGTTTGAATATATAAACTTCAATCACGGTGGTCTGCACAGAACAGTGGCACAGAGGCATTGCTTAACCTGCTATATGAGCCGCTGACCTGGAAGGCGTAGTGATCTAATCATATTTTTGGACTGGAAATAACACAAAGAAAGCATACTTGGGTTTGCACTCATGTGAGAAACACATTTTAATATTTTTTTTCGTTCTTAAAAAAAAAAGGAAAGAGCAAGTATTTGACATTCCTTCTCCTTTGGGCAAATTAAATGCAGATATCACTAAGGTTTTAATTTTCAACAGTTTTATGAGAACAAGATATTTTCCTATGTGCTCTACGCTGTATACGGTGCCTGGGTAAACAGAACAATCTTGCACAGAAATTCATATATTGTATAAATGTTTTGGATGGAAATTTTGCTCTTTGAAAAATTTCTGAGAGTTGGCGCTGCATTTTTACAAATGGAAAGAATACCTCTTGGAGAAATAGCCAAAATGAATGGGTGTGACTTTTGAAATAGTGCAGATTCCCGAAATGTATTATGGTTTTAGATTAGATATTAGTAAAACACCAGACGTGAAATCTACAGGGTAGAAGAATGCAATATCGCTCTGCACCTGCAACTGATTTAGATTCTTATAGTATTAGCATTCCAACAAATTCTAGAAGTTAAAGAGACTTAGAGTAGACGTCTTTTCTGACTTCATAGCCATAATTGAACTGTGAAGAGCACATAATTTACTATATGAATGAGCAAGGTGAATGATTTCGTTCTGTGACGCTATTTTATAAAATGATGGGTCAAGGAACTATAAATCTAACAATATCAGTATAAAATTGTCAGGAATTTCTTGCCATATACCGTACTTTCTTTGAAATTAATGGTCAAAATTTTAGAAGCATCATTTGAACAAGTTAATAATAATCTTTATTTTTATATAGCGCTAACATATTCCGCAGCACTTTACAGTTTGCACACATTATCATCACTGTCCCCGTTGGGGCTCACAATCTAAATTTCCTATCAGTATGTCTTTGGAATGTGGGAGGAAACCAGAGTGCTCGGAGGAAACCCACGCAAACACGGAGAGAACATACAAACTCTTTTGCAGATGTTGTCCTAGGTGGGATTTGAACCCAGGACTCCTGCGCTGCAAGGCTGCTGTGCTAACCACTGAGCCACCGAGCTGCCCAAAAATATATTCTAAGAAAAAGAAGATATTCAGCTCACCCAGAAGGAATCCACAAGCGATATAGACATCCGAGCAGGGAATAAACGTCCAGCCAACCACGTAGTGGAAGCACAAAAAATTCGAAGAAATCTAGCTCCAGGAAAGAAGGAAAATCCTGTTGCATTAAAATCCAATAAGCTTTATTAAGAAAAATCCATAAAAGTGTAGATCCCAAAAGGTGGCATAACAAAGGATCACATATCAGCCCTCATTGAACGCGTTTCGAACACTGGCGTGTTCTTAGTCTTCAGCATGAGGAGGGAGATTCAACAGGTCAATATAAATGGAAAGGCAGGTGAAAGAAATAAGTAATTAATAAAATAGAAAACAAATTGACATACACCCGAAACCCGACCCAGTGAAAACATGCACATGAAGAAAAAACCAAGAAAATACAATTAAAATACATAAAAATATCCAGAAAAATATTGTTGGAAAGAAAAAAACAAAACACAAAATTGTCATTTTTCTGATACAACATATGACAAAACTAGTGGTACAACATCATTTCTCTTCTAAGATTTAGACCAGAGGGTGCTCGAGTGTTTAGACACAGAATCTAGAAAGCCTCTCGGTCACGTAAGGTCCTTTCTCTGTCTCCACCCCATAAATTCTTATGAATATGTTCAATTGCATAGACTTTCAGTGATGAGGTGTTCCTATTGTGGATTTGTATAAAGTGATTGGAGGCACTGAAAACATGTCTCAAAGTGGGTGGTGTGATATCATGTAAGTGTTCACGGAATCTGTCTTTCAATCTGCGTATGGTGGATCCAATGTAACACAGATTGCATGAAACACATTCAATGATATAGATGACATGGTCCAAATTACAATTGATAAAATCTTTTATATTATAAATTTTCTGGTAATTGGTGCCCATGAAGGTTGCATTTTTTTCGTGAACAAACATGTTTTGCATGGAGAAGAGCCGCATTTAAAGAAACCCTTTGTGGATAACCAGGTGGCTTGGTTTTTGAACACATCAGACTGAATGAAGCTGGGAGCAAGCAAGGAGCCTAAGGTGGGGGCTTTTCTGGAGACTATTTTAATACCTTCCTGTAGAATGAGATCTATTGTAGGGTCATCTCGTAAGATATTTAGATTACGGTGTACTATGTTTGAGATAGACTTGAAATGTGCATTATACGTCAATATTCATACCGGTTGTTTCTGATAAACATTTTTGTTGCTAAAATGAGTTTTTTTTTTATTTGTATCATTGAGAGTATCGTTATTTGAGATGTTAACCAGTTCTGATCTGGTTTTATTGTTTGCTAGATTGCAAGCTCTGTCTATAGCCCATCTCGGATATTTGCGATCACTAAGTCTATGTCGAATATCAACTATTTCCCTGTGAAAAGTGGTCTCATTACTGCAATTACACCTGGCCCTTATAACCTCCCCTACAGGAATAGATTTTATAGTGTGGAAAGGATGAAAGCTTTTGGCATGCAGTATTGTGTTACCTGCGGTAGGTTTGCGGTAAGTTTGTGTTTGAATGACCTGTTGCGGTATATCCGAAAGGGTTAAATCAAGAAAATTGATGTGTTCATAATTCCAATGATGAGTGAACTTTAAGTTGAAAGGGTTATTGTTCAAATAACTAATAAAAGTATTAACAGAAGATATGTCCCCACTCCACACTAACAATAAGTCGTCGATAAATCTAGAATACCATTGAATTTGTGTCAAAAATAGATTGTCTACATTAAAAATATAGTTCTCCTTCCAACAGGACATAACTAGGTTGGCCACTGAAGGGGAAAATTTCGCACCCATCGAAACTCCACCTAATTGCAAAAAAATTTTTTTGTCAAACAAAAAATAGTTATGAGAGATCAGAAACGATAGAACTGAAATTATGTATGTTTGTAGATCAGTGGAATAGTTACTGTACTTGACAAGGTGAAATTGTACAGCATGTAGAGCCACTTTATGAGGAATTGATGAATATAATGCAACCACATCACATGCCAGCCAAGACCAGTTAGAATCCCATGTTACGTTGTAAAAAATACTAAGAATGTCCCGCGAATCTTTAATATATCCAGGCACCCGTTGGACTAATGGTTGTAACAAAATGTCCAGTGAGCCAATGAATTCTTTCTCAACCATTTCCTGGAAACGATCCATGGTATCAGTCTGGGCTTGGACAGGATAAAAATACCAGATTGCTCACTGGTAATGCTCTTTTATAGAGCCCACGACAGCACCCACTAGAGAGAGGGGATCCGCCCCTAGGAACAGGAAACCTACAGAGAGATAAAAGGAGCGGCCCCCCCTCGCTCCTCAGTTGTTTTACAGAGAAAAGGAGGAACCGCCGCCAGGTTTAAGTTAATAGGTTCAGGTATATACATATATATATATATATACATATTTACAACCTTATACTACATCTTTCTAATATTTACACCTCACCAAAAAGCACCACGTGCAACTATACAAAGAAAAAGGGAGGGATGAGAATGGGTGCTGTCGTGGGCTCTATAAAAGAGCATTACCGGTGAGTAATCTGGTATTTTCTATTCACCACGACAGCACCCACTAGAGAGATTTACAGAGACTATAGACTGGGTGGGTTTACTGAGTCAAGGACCGATACCCCAAAGGTTAGATCAGAAGCAGAAGATAGGTCTAATCTATAATGCTTATAGAAGGTATTAGGTGAAGACCAAGTTGCAGCCTTACATATAAGGTCTATTGGCACATTGGCCCTTTCTGCCCAGGAAGTCGACAAGGCTCTTGTAGAGTGTGCTCCTACATGCATTGGAGGATCTCTTCCTCCAGCTTTATACGCCAAGATTATGGCCCCTCTGATCCAGCGAGATAATGTGTTCTTTGTCACTCTGGTACCCTTGGTTTTACCCTGGAAAGACACAAAGAGAGCCCTACTCTTCCTCCAGTCCCTAGTTCTCTCTAAATAGGTCAGGACAGTCCTTTTAACATCTAGGGTATGAAGTTTTACTTCTTCTGGAGTTGAGTGGTTCTCATAAAAGGTAGGTAACAAGATCTCCTGGGATCTATGAAAAGTAGTGGCTACCTTAGGGAGATAACAAGGGTCTGTTTTCAAAATTATCCTATCTGATGTCACCGATAAAAAGGGAGTATCTATAGATAATGCATGGAGATCGCTCACTCTTCTAGCAGAAACTAATGCCACTAATAATACAGTTTTCAAAGAAATATTTTTTAGTGAGGCTGCATGGAGAGGCTCAAAAGGCGGCTGTGTCAATGCTTCCAGGACTATGGATAGATCCCACTGAGGAACCTGCGGTATGCTAATTGGTCTTGAACGCTCACAAGCAGATATAAATCGGGATATCACCTATTACCCGCAACATCATAATTAAAAAGAGTTCCTAAAGCTGAAACCTGAACCTTCAGAGTGCTTACGGAGAGTCCTAATTCCAAACCCCTTTGTAGAAATTCTAACACTGGAAATATAGGAACTTCAGAAGAAAGTTGTGCAGTATGGAATTGAAGAAATTTTCTCCAAATTCTAACATAAATCCTGGTAGTTGAAGGTTTTCTACTCTTCATAAGAGTATCGATTAACCACTAGAAAACCCCCTCAGACTTAGTAACTGCCTCTCAAACTCCAGGCAGTCAAGTTCATGCCCTTTGCCTGAGGATGGAGGAATGGTCCCTGAGAGAGCAAGTCCTTGGACTGAGGCAGAATCTACGGGTCTGACACTGACATCGCCCTCAGCCATGAAAGCCATGGCCTTTTGGGCCAGAATGGGGCTATTAACAGAACTCTTGCGCCTTCCTCCCTTATTTTTCTTATTACTATAGGCAATAGATTCCATGGGGGAAGGCATAAGCCAGGTCGAATGTCCATGGTACCTGGAGGGCATCGAGTATGTCTGGCTTGTCCTCCCTGCATAGAGAGGCAAACACCTTGACCTGATGGTTGGCTCTTGTGGAAAACAAGTCTATTTGAGGAACACCCCATCGAGCTGTTATTAATTTGAAAATCTTCCTGTTCAGCATCCATTCCCCCTGATGAAGAGTGTGACGGCTGAGGAAATCGGCACGAAAGTTGTCTATGCCCCTGATGTGCACTGCTGACAAGGATAGCAGATGACCTTCGGCCAACTCCATGATGTCTGAAGCCACTTCCCTGAGTTTGTCTGACCGCATACCTCCTTGATGGTTCAGATAAGCCACCGCAGTGGTGTTGTCGGAGAATACTCTTGTATGAGAGCCGCTGAGCTGAGGAAGAAAGTGAAGTAGGGAATAATATATAGCCCTCAACTCTTTGACATTTGAGGAACTATTAAGTTCTGAGCTGGACCAAAGACCCTGGACCAACTGATCCTGAAAATGTGCCCCCCAGCCTTCAGGACTAGCGTCTGTGGTCACTATACTAGAAGGGGTGATTACCCATAGAACCCCTCGCGAAAGATTTTCCCGATACAACCACCACATAAGGGAGTGTACTACTTCTGATGTTAGGAAAACTGTTTTATCCAGACATCCTCTATTTTTAATGTCCTCATCCAATACAAAATTTTGTAGATGCCTAGTATGGAACTGTGCCCACTGGACCGCAGGAATGCACGAAGTCAGAGAACCTAGTACTGACATGACATTTCTTAATGACATTTTTGATTGCTAAGGACACTTTATCGAATATGGAAGTTTTCTTATCCTCAGGAAGCTTACAAATCTGGTCAACCGAATCCAGAAGGAGCCCAAGGAACTTCTGACACGTTACCGGCTGGAGTCTGGATTTTTCCCAATTAACCAGCCAGCCCAGGTTTTGTAAGGATAACACTACCTCCTGTAACCTCTGCTCACACTGTAGGGAGTTCTTACCTACAATCAATAGGTCATCCAAATACGGAATGACCAAAGTATCCTTTACCCGTAAAAAGGACATTACTTCCAATAATAATTTAGTAAAAACCCTTGGGGCCATGGATAAACTGAAGCGCATTGCCCTGTATTGTAGATGACGAATTTGCCCCTCTATATAAACTGCTACCCGAAGAAATTGCTGGTGTAACTGGTGTATAGGAATATGGTAATAAGCATCCTTAAGATCCAGTACTACCATGTAACAGTTTGGAAATAGATTTTTTATAGCCCAATGAATGGATTCCATTTTAAATGCTCTGGGTCTTATAAAGGAGTTCAGCTTTCTCAAATTAATTATAGTTCTGAAAGAGCCATCCGGCTTACTAATCAGAAACAAGGGAGAGTAAAATCCCCTCCCTCTCTGGGAAG
The DNA here is from genome assembly GCF_032444005.1 of Ranitomeya imitator. Classification (NCBI taxonomy): domain Eukaryota; kingdom Metazoa; phylum Chordata; class Amphibia; order Anura; family Dendrobatidae; genus Ranitomeya; species Ranitomeya imitator. The sequence continues at coordinate 1,026,539,528 of NC_091282.1, read as the reverse complement.
ATGGAACCTCTACTAGGACTTGTTTGAATAAGAGGGATTTAACTTCGGTTTCAAGTGCCTCTTGCTGAGGCCTGGATCTTAAGGTGGTAAGAAGGAAAGAATCCGGAGGTGTTCTAATAAAGTCTAATGTGAGGCCTGAGGATATTAAGTCAGTGGCCCATGGATTAACCGTTATTTCTTTCCATTGTTTACTAAATTTTTTTAGTCTTCCTCCCACCGGTGAAATATAGTCAATGGAATTTATCTGCTGGCTTGAAGGGGTGTTTATTAAACAAGTTTCCTTTTTGTTTGAAATCTTTATTATTCCATCGGTCTCTGAAGCCTCCCTTCCTTCCGAATGGTGGCTTCCTGAACGCCCTTCTGTAAGAAGGAATAAAGGGATTAGGAAACCCCTTCTTCCTTTCACCTGCCTTAGTGAGAATTTCATCTAAGACAGTTCCAAAAAGGTACTCACCCTGGCAGGGTATAGTACACAACTTAGCCCTGGACTGGGCATCCCCCTTCCAGTTCTTTAACCATAATGTACGCCGCACCGTGTTAGTGAGGCTGGCTGTTCTGGCTGCCAGATGGAGCGAGTCTATAGAGGCATCAGATATGAAGGCTGCAGCCCCCTTAATCAAAGGAATAGAGGCACGTAGTTTCTCCCTGGATACACCGCTCTTGAAATTTTGGTCCAACTGCTCGAGCCAGACCAGCATAGATCTACTAGTGGACATGGCTGAGATCGCCGGCTTAAATGCAGTGACACAAGCTTCCCATGACTTTTTAAGCAGAGCATCTGATTTTCTATCCATGGGGTCAGGCAAGGAGCCCGCATCCTCTACAGGTAAAGAGGATCGGCGAGAAGTTGATGCTACAGCCGCATCCACTTTAGGAATTTTAGACCAAACTGCCAAGTCCTCATCATTAAAGGGGTACCGCCTCTTACATGATACTGGCACAAAGCCCTTTTGTCCTTTACCCCACTCTTTTTTAACAAGGTCTTTAATGGCCTGATTCACAGGGAATACCTGGCCCTTTCACTGCGATAAACCTGCGAACATAATGTCCTGCGGTGTCTGAGGATCTTTAGACTCTGACACCCCCATTGTTCCTCTTACAGCTTTAACCAAATTATTCACATTGTCTGTGGGAAAACAGACATAATGCTCTTCCTCCGAGGAATCCAGTTTCTGAGAGATGTCTGAATCAACCTCTCCACTTTCAGCTGATGTGTCTGCTATAGGAGAAAGAGTTCTCCTAGTTCTCCTTTCCATATTCACAGCCGGACTACCTCTCAAGGACTGAAGCTCTTCTCGGATCATGAGACGTATGTCATTCATTCTAACCGAACTCTCCTGCTGCAAAGTGTTATCTATGCAATTTTGACATAATTCCTTTATATAAGAGTCCGGTAGAAGCTCATTACATATTTTACACTGCTTATGTTTAGATTTTTCCGTCCGTTTAGCCTATAAAAAGACACAAGTAGAGGAGACTACTGTAAGTGCTATGAAGCTATATACACACTCATCCGGAAATAAAAATATATACCGGCTGCAAAGTTGTCTGATCGGCCTGGGGTGCAGAGCTGGACGATTTTTTCACTGATTTATCAGTGGAATCACTCATTTTCGAGTGTCCACTGCTTTTCTTCCTAGCATCACCACTAGGCAGGACTACAACCTCCAGTGGGCGCTCGATATCCTCCTGAGACGACATGGTGCGCATAGTGCCATGTGTCATCAGCCTTATATAGTGTAGTATAACAGAGGATACACACACCCATTTTTTTTTTTACCTGAAAAACTTTAATCAGGTCACCGCTCCACCGCTATTGAACGCCGAGGCGTCCATACCAGAACGCTCGACTGACCCCGTATACCCGGAAGTTCATCTTCCACATCCGGGACGCCGACCATACCGTGCCTGCGTGTGCGCTCGCACGTCTTCCCTCCATATTACTAAGGAAGAGAGGCGCCGGCTACCGCAGCTTTCCATGCTGCTCCACACTGAAAAATCGGCCAGAGGGTAAGCTGTTGTGAGTTCTGTTTTTGGGCTCCCTCTGGTGGTTACTGATGGTACTGGGTGACTTGTGTTCTCTGCGGTCTCTGGTGTCCACCTGTTCCATCAGGTTATGGGAGTTTCCTATTTAACCTGGCTTTTTTGTCATTTCCTCGCCGGCTATCAATGTAATCAGCGTGTCTTTTTACCTCTGCTCCCTGCGTCTGTTATCTTCAGGACAAGCTAAGTTTTGATTTTCCTGTTCCACGTTTTGCTTAATTTTTGTCTTAGTCCAGCTTGCAGAGATGTGATTCCTTGCTGCTGGTTGCTCTAGTGGGCTGAAATTACTCCTCATGTTCCATGAGTTGGCACATGAGTTCAAGTAATTTCAGGATGGTTTTTTGAAGGGTTTTTCGCTGACCGCGCAGTTCACTTTTGTATCGTCTGCTATCTAGCTTTAGCGAGCCTCATTTTTGCTGATTCTATTTTCATAACTACGTATGTGCTTTCCTCTCATTTCACCGTTATTACATGTGGGGGGCTGCTATTTCTGTGGGGTGTTTCTCTGGAGGCAAGTGAGGTCTGTGTTTCTTCTTATAGGGGAAGTTAATCCTTCGGCTGGCGCGAGACGTCTAGGAATCATCGTAGGCACGTTCCCCGGCTACTGCTAGTTGTGTGTTTAGGTTCAGGATCGCGGTCAGCTCAGGTTCCATCACCCTAGAGCTTGTTTTGTTTTTGTGCTTGTCCTTTTGTGATCCCCTGCCATTGGGATCATGACAGTAAGCGCTTCATACCGTATCACTTACCCGATATGTCGATGGGGAGTCCTTCATTAAGCGGTGTGCAAACAACCTTCTCCCAGCAGGGAGATTGTTGTGACCCCGGCATCCAGCTGATGCCTCCAGATGAGGGGGGAGCCAGCAGGAACCTTCCCCCGTCTCTGACACTCGCTCTGGGGCCCCTGTCGCTCAGCAGAGACGTACAGGCTGCGTTCCAGGCGAGCTTTCCTCTTCCTAAACTGCAGAGATTCTCTGTGAGGGTTTCCCACTTAGGAACAGGAAACCAACTGAGGAACGAGGGGGGGCCGCCCCTTTTATCTCTCTGTAGGTTTCCTGTTCCTAGGGGTGGATCCCCTCTCTCTAGTGGGTGCTGTCGTGGTGAATAGAAAAAAAGGATTTTTTACTTTAAAAGTAGGTCCTGTGTCCGTAGGGGTCGTAAAATCCAGGTCAGTGTCCAAGTCCATCAACAACATGAGTCCATTCTGTTCCATAAAGTTATTGCCTACAAATTCGTTCATAATACATCTTGAATTGTCGGGGGCAATATCCTTATCTACTTCAAAAAAATATTTTTTGACGGTTAGGTCTCTAATAAATTTATTAATGTCCTTGAGTGTCAAAAATAAGTCCAATTCAAAGTTGGTGGGAGAAAAGTTCAGTCCTCAAGAAAGAAGTTGTATGTCTGTATCAGAAAAAACTGTAGAAGAAAGGTTGACTACATCTAGTGCGGTATTTTGTTTTGACTCCTCAGGCGGTTCTGACAAATAGTTGGTGTATTTGTGGTGCTTTCGCCCCCTCCACCTGGTCTGTTTTTTGGAACATTTTTTGGAAAGCCATGATTATTGCATTTATTTTTACGAAAAATATATATTGCCTCCCCGTCAGGGAATTGAACCCTGGTCTCCCACGTGATAGGCAGGGATACTTACTACTATACTAACGAGGCTTGGCTGTTGTTATATGTTATATGTTACTATTAAAAGAGCTCTCCAGATGTCTGGCGTAAAACAACTCATTTGATAGAATGGCTAAATATAGAAAACAAGTAGCACTGGAAAACAAAGAATATTAATAATAATACAGAATATAGAAGGTGCAAGCCTCCAGTAGAATTGATTTGAAGAATTGGATTTTAATACAGGGTGATTAAAAAGTTTAGTGCAAAATGATTGCTTTAGTGTTTTTCATAATTGAGAGAACATAGACACATTATTAATGTTTTGTCTATACACTACAATTTTTCAAAGTGAGTTTCAGTGGTGACATTGTAGATATCTAGACGACTGTCCAGTTTTCTTGAGATACGTGCAAGTATATCCTCGGATATGGACCTCCATTTGAGCAATGTATTGTCTCAGATTAATTCACAAATTTGCACTGTCCTCCAAAATCATCAGATCAATAGAATAATGGAATTATAGAATGTTAGTGTTAGAAGGGATCTAAACGGTGATTGTGTCCAACCTCCTGCTCAATTCAGCCCAGGATTCACTAAACCATCTCAGACAGATGTCTGTCCAGCCTCTGTTTGAATACTTCCATTGAAGGAGAACTCACCACCTCTTGTGGCATCCTGTTTCACTCATTGATCACCCTCACTGTCAAAAAGTTTTTCCTAATATCTAATATGTATCTTCTCAATTTCATTAATTTGCTTCGCGTGTTTCCATGTACAAATGAGAATAAGGATGATCCCTCTACAGTGTGACATTCCTTCAGATACTTGTAGACATTTATTATGTCTCCACTTAGCCTTCCCTTTTTTCAAGCTAAAGATTCCCACATCCTTTAATGCTACTTTCACACATCAGGTTTTCGCTGTCAGGCTAAATCCAGCTAAATTTAAAAAAAACGGATGTGAATGTTGCCGCCAGATCCATTTTTTCCCCATAGACTTGTATTAGTGCCGGATGGCGCCGGATGACATTGCGTTTCATCTGGTTTTTGCCGGATCCGGCAAATCTGCCATTTCTGGTTTCTGGAAAAACGTCCATAGTAGGGTTGAGCGAAACGGGTCGTTCATTTTCAAAAGTTGCCGACTTTTGGCAAAGTCGGGTTTCATGAAACCCGATCCGACCCCTGTGCGGGGTCGGCCATGCGGTAAGCGACTTTCGCGCCAAAGTCGCGTTTCAATGACGCGAAAAGCGCCATTTCTCAGCCAATGAAGGAAAACGCAGAGTGTGGGCAGCGTGATGACATAGGTCCTGGTCCCCACCATCTTAGAGAAGGGCATTGCAGTGATTGGCTTGCTGTCTGCGGCGTCACAGGGGCTATAAAGGGGAGTTCCCGCCGACCGCCATGTTACTGCTGCTGATCTGAGCTTAGGGAGATGTTGCTGCCGCTTCGTCAGAAGCAGGGATAGCGTTAGGCAGGGTCCATTAACCACCAAACCGCTTGTGCTGTAGCGATTTCCACTGCCCAACACCACCTTCGGTGTGCAGGGACAGTGGAAGCTACATTTTTTTTTTCCCCCTCAGCGCTGTAGCTCATTGGGCTGCCCTAGAAGGCTCCCTGATAGCTGCATTGCTGTGTGTATGCCGCTGTGCAAACCAACTGCTTTTTTCAAAGCACAAATCCTCTTGTTCCTTCCTTTCTGCACAGCTATCTTTTTTGTTTGTACACACTTTTTATTTAATTTGTGCATCAGTCCACTCCTTATTGTTGCCTGCCATACCTGGCTGAGATTACTGCAGGGAGATAGTAATTGAAGGACACTCCCTGTTTTTTTTTTTTTTTTTGTGGGAGATTAAGATTGACATTTCTGCTAGAGTGCCATCCCTGTCTGTGTCATCTCTCACTCAGTGGGCCATAGAAAGCCTATTTATTTTTTTGCTTGATTTGGGTTATAAAATCTACCTGAAAAAATCACTACATCAATCAGTGGGAGAAAAATATTGGCCTCAGGGCTTGTGTGCCACTCTTGACTCCTGTGTGCATCATCACTCACTCAGTGGGCCATAGAAAGCCTATTTATTTTTTTGCTTGATTTTGGTTCTAAAATCTACCTGAAAAAATCACTACATCAATCAGTGGGAGAAAAATATTGGCCTCAGGGCTTGTGTGCCACTCCTGACTCCTGTGTGCATCATCACTCACTCAGTGGGCCATAGAAAGCCCATTTGTTTTTTTTTTTTTGCTTTATTTGGGTTCTAAATTCTACCTGAAAAAATCAATAAATCAATCAGTGGGAGATTAATATTGGCCTTTGGGCTTGTGTGCCAGTCCTAAGCGTGCCATCTCTCTCTCTCAGATAGTGGGCCATAGAAAGCCTATTTTTTTTTTTTTTATTGGGTTTATAAATTTTTTCTGGAACCAAAAAAAAAAAAGTGGGAGATTAATATTGGCCTCTGGGCTTGTGTGCCAGTCCTGAGCGTGCCATCTCTCTCACAAATAGTGGGCCATAGAAAGCCTATTTATTTATTTTTTTTTGGTTTTATAAATTCTCCCTTAAAAAAAAAAGGGAGATTAATATTGGCCTTTGGGCTTGTGTGCCAGTCCTAAGCGTGCCATCTCTCTCTGTCTCTCAGATAGTGGGCCATAGAAAGCCTATTTATTATTTTTTTTATTGGGTTTATAAATTTTCCCTGGAACAAAAAAAAAAAAGTGGGAGATAAATATTGGCCTCTGGGCTTGTGTGCCACTCCTGACTCCTGTGTGCGTCATCTCTCACTCAGTGGGCCATAGAAAGCCTTTTTTTGTTTTATTTGTTTTCTAAATTCTTCCTGAAAAAATCATTTTATTCTATTTTTTTTTTCTCCTAAAGTCTCCCTGAAAAACAAAAAAACAAAAAAACAAATCAGTGGGAGATTAATATTGCCCTTTCTGCTTGTGTGCCAGTCTTGACTCCTGGGTGTGCCATCTCTCTCTCTCTCTCCAATTGTGGGCCATAGAAAGCCTATTATTTTTTTTAGCTTGATTTGGGTTCCAAAATCTACCTGAAAAAATCACTACATCAATCAGTGGGAGATAAATATTGGCCTCTGGGCTTGTGTGCCACTCCTGACTCCTGTGTGCGTCATCTCTCACTCAGTGGGCCATAGAAAGCCTTTTTTTGTTTTATTTGTTTTCTAAATTCTCCCTGAAAAAATCATTTTATTTTATTTGGTTTCTAAATTCTTCCTGAAAAAATCATTTTATTCTATTTTTTTTTTCCTAAAGTCTCCCTGAAAAAAAAAACAAAAAAACAAATCAGTGGGAGATTAATATTGCCCTTTCTGCTTGTGTGCCAGTCTTGACTCCTGGGTGTGCCATCTCTCTCTCTCTCTCCAATTGTGGGCCATAGAAAGCCTATTTTTTTTTTAGCTTGATTTGGGTTCCAAAATCTACCTGAAAAAATCACTACATCAATCAGTGGGAGATAAATATTGGCCTCTGGGCTTGTGTGCCACTCCTGACTCCTGTGTGCGTCATCTCTCACTCAGTGGGCCATAGAAAGCCTTTTTTTTGTTTTATTTGTTTTCTAAATTCTCCCTGAAAAAATCATTTTATTTTATTTGGTTTCTAAATTCTTCCTGAAAAAATCATTTTATTCTATTTTTTTTTTCCTAAAGTCTCCCTTAAAAAAAAAAAAAATCAAATCAGTGGGAGATTAATATTTACATTTGTGCTTCAGTGACAGTCCTGCGTGTGTGGCATCTCTCTCATTTGTTGCCACCAACAACAGAGTGTGTAACATTGTGCCTGATTTTCGTTGTGGTGTCACTCACCTGTAAAGGGGTAGGTAAATCATACTGAAGTTATAGCTCACCGTGTAATTTGTGTGACAGCAACAAATACCGTTAGTTTGTTTACGTTTTTAAAACAATGAGGAAGTATGGTGGAAGAGGTCGTGGCCGGGGGCGTTCATTGTCAGCTGGTAATGAGGGTAGTGGTAGTGGTGGAGCATCAGCTGGTCGTGGGAAAAAAAATATTGCACCTAAGTCTGAAGCTGTGGAGCCAGGTTCGTCGTCAGGCTACACAAGGCCTCGAACGCTCCCTTTTCTGGGAGTAGGAAAACCGCTTTTAAAGCCGGAGCAGCAAGAGCAAGTTTTGGCTTATCTTGCTGACTCAGCCTCTAGCTCTTTTGCCTCCTCTCGTGAAACTGGTAAATGTCAAAGCAGCGCGTCGTTAGTGGATGTTCACGGTCAGGGACAAGTCGCTTCCTTGTCCTCTTCAGCAAAAACAACAACAGAGAAGAATGCAGCAGGCGACACAACGGGTTACTCCATGGAGCTCTTTACACATACCGTCCCTGGCTTAGAAAGTGAAGCAGTTAACAGTCCATGCCCATTACAAGTTGAATCTGACATGGAGTGCACTGATGCACAGCCACAGCCAGACTACTATGCTGGTCCTTTGACTCAGACCACAACATTGCCCTCGCAGGGTGCTGATCAAGAATCAGACCCTGATGAGACTATGTTGCCCCATCACGAACGCTATACCACCGACCGACACGGTGACACAGACGAAGTTGCACACGAGCTACAAGAAGAGGTAATAGATGACCCAGTTCTTGACCCCGATTGGCAGCCATTGGGGGAACAGGGTGCATGCGGCAGCAGTTCTGAAGCGGAGGAGGAGGGGCCGCAGCAGGCATCAACATCGCAACAGGTTCCATCTGCCGGGCCTGTATCTTGCCCAAAACGCGTGGCAAAGCCAAAACCTGTTGGAGGACAGCGTGGCCATCCGGTTAAAGCTCAGTCTGCAATGCCTGAAAAGGTATCCGATGCTAGAAAGAGTGCAGTCTGGCATTTCTTTAAACAACATCCAATTGATCAGCGCAAAGTCATCTGTCAAAAATGTTCAACTACCTTAAGCAGAGGACAGAATCTGAAAAGTCTCAATACAAGTTGCATGCATAGACATTTAACCACCATGCATTTGCAAGCCTGGACTAACTACCAAACGTCCCTTAAGGTTGTAGCACCCTCGGCCAATGAAGCTAGTCAGCAACGCAACATCCCTTCCGGCAGTGTAGGGCCACCATTTTCCGCACCACCTGCAGTATCTGTGCAGGTTTCTTTGCCAGGCCAAAGCAGTCAGGGTCAGGGAATCACCAGTTTCGTAGTAGGAAACACTGCATCTAGGGCACCGGCGGCAACAATACCATCTCCCACCGTCTCTCAGTCTGCCATGTCCACCGGCACCCCCGCTAGTTCCACGATCTCCAGCTCTCCAGTCCAGCTCACCCTACATGAGACTATGGTTAGAAAAAGGAAGTACTTAGCCTCGCATCCGCGTACACAGGGTTTGAACGCACACATAGCTAGACTAATCTCGTTAGAGATGATGCCCTACCGGTTAGTTGAAAGCGAAGCTTTCAAAGCCCTGATGGACTACGCTGTACCACGCTACGAGCTACCCAGTCGACACTTTTTTTCCAGAAAAGCCATCCCAGCCCTCCACCAGCATGTTAAAGAGCGCATCGTCCATGCACTCAGGCAATCTGTGAGCACAAAGGTGCACCTGACAACAGATGCATGGACCAGTAGGCATGGCCAGGGACGTTACGTGTCCATCACGGCACACTGGGTAAATGTGGTGGATGCAGGGTCCACAGGGGACAGCAAGTTTGGGACAGTTCTGCCTAGCCCACGGTCTAGGAAACAATTGGCTGTAGCCGTTCGCACCCCCTCCTCCTCCTCTTCGTCCTCCTGCAGAAGCGAGAGCTCGTCCACAGACCGCAGTCGCACAACCACTCCATCCGCAGCTGCCACTGTTGCACACCAGGTCTCCCATTATGGGGCAGCTACTGGCAAACGTCAGCAGGCTGTATTGGCTATGAAGTGTTTGGGCGACAACAGACACACCGCGGAAGTTCTGTCCGAGTTCTTGCAGAAAGAAACGCAGTCGTGGCTGGGCACTGTAGATCTTGAGGAAGGCAAGGTAGTGAGTGATAACGGAAGGAATTTCATGGCTGCCATCTCCCTTTCCCAACTGAAACACATTCCTTGCCTGGCTCACACCTTAAACCTGGTGGTGCAGTGCTTCCTGAAAAGTTATCCGGGGTTATCCGACCTGCTCCTCAAAGTGCGTGGACTTTGCTCACATATCCGCCGTTCGCCTGTACACTCCAGCCGTATGCAGACCTATCAGCGTTCTTTGAACCTTCCCCAGCATCGCCTAATCATAGACGTTGCAACAAGGTGGAACTCAACACTGCACATGCTTCAGAGACTGTGTGAACAGAGGCGGGCTGTTATGTTTTTGTGGGAGGATACACATACACGGGCAGGCAGTAGGATGGCAGACATGGAGTTGTCAGGTGTGCAGTGGTCGAAGATTCAAGACATGTGTCAAGTCCTTCAGTGTTTTGAGGAATGCACATGGCTGGTTAGTGCAGACAACGCCATAATAAGCATGAGCATCCCCCTAATGCGTCTGCTGATGCAAAGTTTGACGCACATAAAGGATCAGGCGTCTGCAGCTGAGGAAGAGGAAAGCCTTGATGACAGTCAGCCATTGTCTGGCCAGGGCAGTGTACAGGACGAGGTAGCGGGCGAAGAGGAGGAGGAGGACGAGGAGGATGATGGGGATGATTATATTTTTAATGAGGAAGCTTTTCCGGGGCCACTGGAAATTGGTGGCGCGGCAAGGCCGGGTTATGGTTATTTGAGGGACACAAGTGACGTGGATTTGCCTGAAACTGCCCTTCAACCAAGCACAACCGCAGATTTGAGAACTGGAACTTTGGCCCACATGGCGGATTATGCCTTACGTATCCTCAAAAGGGACACACGCATAACTAAAATGATGAATGATGACGATTACTGGTTGGCCTGCCTCCTTGATCCTCGCTATAAAGGCAAATTGCAAAATATAATGCCACATGAGAACTTGGAACTAATATTAGCAACCAAACAATCAACTCTTGTTGACCGTTTGCTTCTGGCATTCCCTGCACACAGCGCCCGTGATCGTTCTCACACGAGCTGCAGGGGCCAGCAGACCAGAGGAGTTAGAGGGGCAGAAATCAGAAGTGGCGTTGGCCAGAGGGGTTTTCTGACCAGGTTGTGGAGTGATTTTGCTATGACCGCAGACAGGACAGGTACTGCAGCATCAATTCAAAGTGACAGGAGACATTTGTCCAGTATGGTTACAAACTATTTTTCATCCCTTATCGATGTTCTCCCTCAACCGTCATTCCCATTTGATTACTGGGCATCAAAATTAGACACCTGGCCAGAATTGGCAGAATATGCATTGCAGGAGCTTGCTTGCCCGGCAGCTAGTGTCCTATCAGAAAGAGTATTCAGTGCTGCAGGTTCAATACTAACAGAAAAAAGGACTCGTCTGGCTACCCAAAATGTAGATGATTTAACCTTCATTAAAATGAACCACAACTGGATTTCGAAATCTTTTGCCCCACCTTGCCCGGCTGACACCTAGCTTTCCTATGAAAAGGTCTTGCCTGTGGACTATTCTGAATGCCTTTTCCAATCTCGTAATTTTCTGCACCTGATTGTCCAGCATACGACATGTTTACACCTCACTAAATGGCCAAACTCCCCACACAGGGCTGTGGTATCGACACTTGGCGACAGCACCCGTGAGAGTGCAGTTTGTCTGAAGAGGTGGGTGAGCCCGCTTTTGGTCGACGGCACTGCCACTGGGTCCCTCCTAGTACAATAAAGTGTCTCTGGCGGTGGTGGTGCGCACCCAACGTCAGACACACCGTTGTAATATGAGGGGCCCTGGGCCTGTACCGCCGGCCACAAGACAGTTCCCCCCCCCCCAGCTCAAACAGTGCTCTACCACTTGCAAAATTATCTCACAGCTACACCAATGTTTAGTCTATGCGCTGACATCCTTCAATGCCTGCCACTGACAATACCATTGTATTGACATTTTTGTTATGTTAGGCCTTCGATGCCTGTCTGTGGTCACTCCTTCCACTAGGCCTCCACTGACCACACCACTGCTTCCCGTGTACCCCTGGAACCAATTTAAAATTGCCTACAGCCAGCCCAAATTATTATGTTAGGGCTTCGAAGCCTGTCTGCGGTCCCTCCTTCCACTAGGCCTCCACTGACCACACCACTGCTGCCCGTGTACCCCTGGAACCAATTTAAAATTGCCTACAGCCATGTGTTATTATTTTAGGCCTTCGATGCCTGTCTGCAGTCACTCCTTCCACTAGGCCTCCACTGACCACACCACTGCTGCCCGTGTACCCCTGGAACCAATTTAAAATTGCCTACAGCCATGTGTTATTATTTTAGGCCTTCGATGCCTGTCTGCGGTCACTCCTTCCACTAGGCCTCCACTGACCACACCACTGCTGCCCGTGTACCCCTGGAACCAATTTAAAATTGCCTACAGCCATGTGTTATTATTTTAGGCCTTCGATGCCTGCCTGCGGTCACTCCTTCCACTAGGCCTCCACTGACCACACCACTGCTGCCCGTGTACCCCTGGAACCAATTTAAAATTGCCTACAGCCATGTGTTATTATTTTAGGCCTTCGATGCCTGTCTGCGGTCACTCCTTCCACTAGGCCTCCACTGACCACACCACTGCTGCCCGTGTACCCCTGGAACCAATTTAAAATTGCCTACAGCCATGTTTTATTATTTTAGGCCTTCGATGCCTGTCTGCGGTCACTCCTTCCACTAGGCCTCCACTGACCACACCACTGCTGCCCGTGTACCCCTGGAACCAATTTAAAATTGCCTACAGCCATGTGTTATTATTTTAGGCCTTCGATGCCTGTCTGCGGTCACTCCTTCCACTAGGCCTCCACTGACCACACCATTGCTGCCGTGTACCCCTGGAACCAATTTAAAATTGCCTACAGCCATGTGTTATTATTTTAGGCCTTCGATGCCTGTCTGCGGTCACTCCTTCCACTAGGCCTCCACTGACCACACCACTGCTGCCTGTGTACCCCTGGAACCAATTTAAAATTGCCTACAGCCATGTGTTATTATTTTAGGCCTTCGATGCCTGTCTGCGGTCACTCCTTCCACTAGGCCTCCACTGACCACACCACTGCTGCCCGTGTACCCCTGGAACCAATTTAAAATTGCCTACAGCCATGTGTTATTATTTTAGGCCTTCGATGCCTGTCTGCGGTCACTCCTTCCACTAGGCCTCCACTGACCACACCACTGCTGCCCGTGTACCCCTGAAACCAATTTAAAATTGCCTACAGCCATGTGTTATTATTTTAGGCCTTCGATGCCTGTCTGCGGTCACTCCTTCCACTAGGCCTCCACTGACCACACCACTGCTGCCCGTGTACCCCTGGAACCAATTTAAAATTGCCTACAGCCATGTGTTATTATTTTAGGCCTTCGATGCCTGTCTTCGGTCACTCCTTCCACTAGGCCTCCACTGACCACACCACTGCTGCCCGTGTACCCCTGGAACCAATTTAAAATTGCCTACAGCCATGTGTTATTATTTTAGGCCTTCGATGCCTGTCTGCGGTCACTCCTTCCACTAGGCCTCCACTGACCACACCACTGCTGCCCGTGTACCCCTGGAACCAATTTAAAATTGCCTACAGCCATGTGTTATTATTTTAGGCCTTGGATGCCTGTCTGTGGTCACTCCTTCCACTAGGCCTCCACTGACCACACCACTGCTGCCCGTGTACCCCTGGAACCAATTTAAAATTGCCTACAGCCATGTGTTATTATTTTAGGCCTTCGATGCCTGTCTGCGGTCACTCCTTCCACTAGGCCTCCACTGACCACACCACTGCTGCCCGTGTACCCCTGGAACCAATTTAAAATTGCCTACAGCCATGTGTTATTATTTTAGGCCTTCGATGCCTGTCTGCGGTCACTCCTTCCACTAGGCCTCCACTGACCACACCACTGCTGCCCGTGTACCCCTGGAACCAATTTAAAATTGCCTACAGCCATGTGTTATTATTTTAGGCCTTCGATGCCTGTCTGCGGTCACTCCTTCCACTAGGCCTCCACTGACCACACCACTGCTGCCCGTGTACCCCTGGAACCAATTTAAAATTGCCTACAGCCATGTGTTATTATTTTAGGCCTTCGATGCCTGTCTGTTGTCACTCCTTCCACTAGGCCTCCACTGACCACACCACTGCTGCCCGTGTACCCCTGGAACCAATTTAAAATTGCCTACAGCCATGTGTTATTATTTTAGGCCTTCGATGCCTGTTTGCGGTCACTCCTTCCACTAGTCCTCCACTGACCACACCACTGCTGCCCGTGTACCCCTGGAACCAACATCAGAAAATATAAAAATAAGTATTTTGCTTATAAAAAAGAAAATACTGGAGAGATATCAAATGCAACCATTTTAACATTAAAAACAAACACATACAACAAAAATCTGGTACAGTACTAAAAATGGCCACCAGCTACAATAACTTTCTCCTGCAAGTAGTTAACTGAAAGGTTTTTTCAATTTTAAACACAGATATGGCATCCACCGAGTGTTGTCCTGTCGCGTCTTCTTTATATTATTGCCAAGAAGATGCAAAACAATGAAAATAATAAAATCATTATTTACCAAAAAAATAGAGTAAGTCAAAACCACATTGCAAATAAACATTTATTACAAATAAAGAAGCAGGGCGCGTCCGAGGGTGAGTATATACCTAATAAGAATATAATCACCCTCGGACGCGCCCTGCTTCTTTCCGACAGCCTTCCTTCCTAAGAATCAGCCCTTCCGTGGTGTAGAGAGAGGGTTTGTTACACTCCAAGGTGTTCCCCAGGTTGCCTTTCCTGAGCTTCGATCTTCCGGCTCTCGTTTAGTAGTTGTTGGAAACTACGCTGCATTGGGCCTACAAATTGGGTATGGGGTGTAGAGAGATGGTGTGTTCCACTCCAAGGTGTTCCCCAGGTTGCCTTTCCTGAGCTTCGATCTTCCGGCTCTCGTTTAGTAGTTGTTGGAAACTACGCTGCATTAGGCCTACAAATTGGGTATGGGGTGTAGAGAGATGGTGTGTTCCACTGTAGAGAGATGGTGTGTTCCACTCCAAGGTGTTCCCCAGGTTTCCTCGCCAATGCTTCGATCATCATGCTCTCGTTTAGTAGTTGTTGGAAACTACGCTGCATTAGGCCTACAAATTGGGTATGGGGTGTAGAGAGATGGTGTGTTCCACTCCAAGGTGTTCCCCAGGTTTCCTCTCCATTGCTTCGATCTTCATGCTCTCGTTTAGTAGTTGTTGGAAACTACGCTGCATTAGGCCTACAAATTGGGTATGGGGTGTAGAGAGATGGTGTGTTCCACTCCAAGGTGTTCCCCAGGTTTCCTCTCCATTGCTTCGATCTTCCGGCTCTCGTTTAGTAGTTGTTGGAAACTACGCTGCATTAGGCCTACAAATTGGGTATGGGGTGTAGAGAGATGGTGTGTTCCACTGTAGAGAGATGGTGTGTTCCACTCCAAGGTGTTCCCCAGGTTTCCTCGCCAATGCTTCGATCATCATGCTCTCGTTTAGTAGTTGTTGGAAACTACGCTGCATTAGGCCTACAAATTGGGTATAGGGTGTAGAGAGATGGTGTGTTCCACTCCAAGGTGTTCCCCAGGTTTCCTCGTCAATGCTTCGATTATCATGCTCTCGTTTAGTAGTTGTTGGAAACTACGCTGCATTAGACCTACAAATTGGGTATGGGGTGTAGAGAGATGGTGTGTTCCACTCCAAGGTGTTCTCCAGGTTGCCTTTCCTGAACTTCTATCTTCAGGCTCTCATTAAATTGTGGTTAAACGGAACAACTGCATTTGGCGTACTAGTTGGTTTGGGGCCTACTATCGGTGTCTGCCGCTCCTTGCTGTTCTCCTGGTTTCCTGTCCTGAAATTCCGTTTTCAGGCGCTCATTAAGTAGTTGTTAATGTTAGACTGCATTTGGCCTACTAGTTGGGTTGGGGCCTACTATCGGTGTCTGCCACTCCTTGCTGTTCTCCTCCACTGAACAAAGCTGTGCCGCCTGTTTACTACTGTTGTCAATTTTGAACTGCATTTCGACTACTTACTGATTTGGGCCTACTCTCTGTGTCAGCCTCTCATTCCAGTTGTCCTCCACTGCAATGCCCCCTGATTAGTCCTGTGTTACCAATTTTGAACTGCATTTAGCCCACTTTATTCTTTGGGCCTATATCTGTGTTTCCTCCTCATCCTGCCCATTGCCCAGCCAGTGATAGATGAGTCTGCTGGTACATTGACCCATAACGCAACATTTCCCGTGCACGCTACACTGCAAGATTGTGACCCTGCTGAAAGTCAGGTCCCCCTTCCCGCATACCATACCACCTTACACGGGGACAAACAGGAAGGTGCAGATGAAAGTGCAGGTTCCTTCATCAGGTGGGGGGAGGAATACTAGTTGGCGACGTCACTGGCACAGGGCCTCTCATGGTACGCAAAAGTGTTGCTGCCGGTGGGAGGCGCCCCCGCCGTGCAAACACACCGCTGTACTTTGAGGGGCCCTGTGCCAGTGCCAATGCCAACGAGTGGGCCCCCCCTGCTTGCTCAGGTTCACAGCACTTGCAAAGTTGAAATACTTACCTCTCCCTGCTCCACTGCCGTGACGTGGTCCAGATTTCCTGGGCCCACTAATTACTTGAACCAGCCCTACCCACCACAACTTTAGCCAAATGAACCCCAATTTCAAATGCCTTCCAATTATTATAAGGTAAATTACGCTTGACAAGCTTCATTAAGAAGAATGGATGGTTTTGACATTAAAATGGGCACTCTAGGTGTTTTCCTGGCCCCCACTCACTGCCGACTATGCTGCCCCATTAACTTGCATTGGGTTTCGTGTTTCGGTCGATCCCGACTTTACGTCATAATCGGCCGATTTCACTCGACCCGACTTTTGAGATAGTCGGGTTTCGCGAAACCCGGCTCGACTCTAAAAAGGTCAAGGTCGCTCAACTCTAGTCCATAGTAACGTTTTTTATCTCCGGCAAAAAAGCCGAAAGCGCCGGATCCAGCGCTTCCAGGCTGTTTGCTAGAATGGAAGCCTATGGGAGCCCGAAGGTGCTGGATCCAGAAAATGACTGATTACGGAGACGGATTCCGTTTGTTTAAACTGAGCATGCTCCAAATTTTTTTTCATCCAATAATCTAGATATGCTAGCCAGATCCGTTGAAAAATGGATCCGTCGCATCATTTTTTCACATTCTGCGCCGAATCCGGTATTTCCAACAATCACTGGATTGTGCCTGATGCAAAAAACCTGATGTGTGAAAGTAGCCTAACCGTTCCTCGTAGGACATTCTTTGCAGTCTGCTCACCATCCTGGTAGCTCTTCACTGAACTTGCTCCAGTTTTTCAATTACTTTTTTAAAATGTGGCGCCCAGAACTGGGCACGGTATTCTATATGAGGCATGAGCAAGGAGGAATTGAGGGTGATAAGTGCTTCATGTGATCTAGACTTTATGCTTCTCTCAATACATCCTAGAACTGTTTACCTTTTTTGCTGCTGCATCACATTGTTGACTCATGTGCAGTCTGTGATCTATTAGTATACCCTGGCCTTTTTTTTACGCAAGCTGTTACTTACTTCTAGTCCTCCCATTCTATAGATGTAATTTTTCCTTTTTCTTGCCCAGATAATAATAATAATAATCTTTATTTATATAGCGCCAACATATTCCGCAGTGCTTTACAGTTTAACAGTTTCAAACACAAACAGTAACAACGTTAACAATACAATAATTAAAGCGAAATAAAATGACCCTGCTCGTGAGAGCTTACAATCTACAATGAGGTGGGGGAGATACAAAGTACAGGTGTGTATTTACAATGATGTATTTACAATGATGGTCCAGCCATCTTCAGGGGGTGGGGGATAGATGGAGATAGTGAATGGACACAAACATAAAATGACTTTGATTACTGAATGTGATAGGCCGCTCTGAACAAATGTGTTTTGAGCGAGCGCCTAAAACTATGCAAATTGTGGATGGTCCTAATATCTTGGGGTAGAGCATTCCAGAGGATTGGCGCAGCACGGGAGAAGTCTTGGAGTCGGGAGTGGGAGGTACGGATTAGTGCAGAGGTTAGTCGAAAGTCATTTGCAGAGCGCAGTGGTCGGTTAGGCTGGTAGACAGAAATGAGGGAGATGTATGGGGGTGCCGCACTGTGGAGAGCTTTGTGGGTGAGAACAAGTACTTTGAATTGTATCCTGTAATGAATGGGCAGCCAGTGTAACGACTGGCGAAGAGCGGACGACTCCGAGTAACGATTAGCCAGATGGATGACCCTGGCTGCTGCATTAAGGATATACTGGAGAGGGGAAAGTTGAGTAAGGGGGAGGCCAATTAGTAGACCATTACAGTAGTCCAGGCGGGAGTGGATTAGGGTGACAGTGAGGGTTTTTGTTGTTTCCATGGTGAGAAAAGGGTGGATTCTAGAGATGTTCTTTAGGTGTAAGCGGCACGAGCGGGCAAGAGATTGTGTATGGGAGGTGAAGGAGAGATCGGAGTCAAACATAACACCCAGACAGCACGCCTGCTGCCGGGGTGTTATTATGGTGCCACGCATGGAGAGGGAAATGTCAGATTTAGGGAGGTTAGTAGATGGCTGGAGCAGAAGAAGTTCAGTTTTGGAGAGGTTGAGTTTCAGATAGAGAGCAGACATGATGTTGGAGACTGCAGACAGACAGTCAGTGGCGTTCTGTAGTACAGCGGGGGTAAGCTCAGGGGAGGATGTGTAGATGTAGAATCTTGCCCAGATGTAGAATCTTGCTTTTCACCCTGTTAAATACCATTCTATTAGTTTTTGCCCATTGTTTAATTGCCTTCTCTAGTGTTAGCTATCTCCCCTAGCTTTGCATCATCTGTGGTACCCAACTTGAAACATTTTTCCAATTGGATGTGCAACCATTTATTACCACTTTTTGAGTATGATCACTGAGGTAGTTATGAATCCACCTAACCGAAGCCTTGTCAATCCCATACTTGGTCATTTTTTCAATAAGGATAAAATGAGATACTTTATCAAATGCTTTGCTGGAGTTGAGATATACTATATCTACTGCATTTCCCTGATCCACACAGTCACCTGATGGGTTTCTTTTACGATTATGTCTTAGCTGATTAAAATTAACGATCCTAAGGTTTAGTACTTTTAATAAACATCTTATTAAAAGACAATTGAAAATTACTTTGTTTGGGTCACTATTTTACCTAACTGACCCCAAACCTATACATTTCAAATTCTGTCCAGTCTTTTGGTTAAAATTAAGAGGGTTCCAACTTGTTTTAGAAGTGAAACTTCCCTTCCAATCCCTTCATTTGGTCCAGCTCTAGTTAAAAGATATATAGTAGTCTTTTATTATCATCACAAACATGTTTCCTTTGCTGGACGTGCAGATTTCAGTTACCCAATTCATATCAGAGTAGTTAAAATCCCAACAGTCTTCACTGTCTTTAGTACACTACGAATTACTGACTCACTCGAACAAGGAAGCAACTCTCTTTTTACTCTCAAACACTCTTCACATGATGACACAAATGCAACCCTCCACACTGTTTAAGGGCCTGCATACTTTAGGCCTCCAAACAGTAATAAGACCTCCCGAATAGCCTCCAAACAGTATATTGGCCCACACATAACTCTCCACACTGTATAATGACTTGCATATAGTAAAATGGCCCCCACATAGCTCTCTAAACAGTATAATGATCCCCCACATAAGCCTTCAAACATTATAACAGCCTTACATAGCATTCCAAACAGTAGAGTGGCCCCTAACATAACCCTCCAAATAGTATAATGACCCCCACAACTCAAATACAGCCTTCCAAATAGTATAATATCCCACAACGTAGCCCTTCAAATAGTCTAATGGCCCCCAACATAGCATTTCAAGCAGTATAATAGCTCCTCACATAGGCCACCAAAATAGCCCTCGCATAGTCCTTCAAATAGTATAGCAGCCCACAACACAGCTATTCAAATAATATAATAGCCCTCAACCTAGGCCTCCAAATAGTATAATGGTCCCATATAGTCCTCCATACAGTAAAATGGCCCCTACATAGCCCCAAAAATAGTATAATAGCTTCTAAATGGCCCTCTAAAAAGTATTCTGGCCCCACAATGTACTCATTAATTTGAATAAATAAATACTGACATCTCCCCATTCCTCTGCTGCTCCCACAGTTTTGCACAGTGGGCGTGATGCAGTGACATCATTGCGCCCGCTGAGCTGAGATGCTAGAGCTCAGACACATAGAAAGCATGAAAAAGGAGGCCAAGATGCAGATACAGTTGAAAGTGTGATGCTGGGATGGAATAAAAACAACATGGAAAAGACGCCTGGATGGATCTCTGACTTCCAGGTCACTGCTGTGAACAATTTTGTCAGAGCTGCCAAAAATTAGAAGGAGAAGGGATCCGAAACACCCTGTATTAGGCATCAAGGATTTTTTGCTATCAGTCCAATCCATCGAATTTTGAAAAAAACAAATCCGACGACTTATGCCGCCGGATCTGTTTTTTTCTCATAGACTTGTATTAGCGACAGATTGCGATGGATGGCCTCACATTTCATCTGTCATTCGCCGGATCCGTCGAAAATTGTTTCTCAGGCAGCCAGAGACAATGGACAAAGTAACGTTTTTTGTGTACGTCAAAAAATGGGACAGCAACGGATCTATCACCATCCGTCATTTGCTAGAATGGAAGCCTATGGGCACCAGATCCATCAAATGATGGAATCCGGAGACGGATTTTTTTTTTTTTAAACTGAGCATGCTCCGATTTATTTAGGATCCAATTAGCCAGATCCGCTAGTTGGATCAGTCAAAAAAACAAATCCGTTGCATCAGTTTTTCACAATCTGTCGATCCGTCGAGCCAAGGGATTGTGACTGATGGCAAAAAACTGATGTGTGAAAGTGACCTTAGGCAGGAAGTTCTCGCTAATATCAGATCTTGCGCCCCTGAGATGGATGGTGGAAAAGAAGAGGAAGATTGCCCGGGTGACTAGGTAGTTTCTAGCACCACAGGACTTTAGATTTAATTTGGCTCACAGGCCTGGGATGTTACATGGTATCGCAGATGCTCTGTCCAGACTTCTCTATTTTGCAAGTGAAGGTGCCAAAACCCCTTGCTTTGGGCAGAGGAGGGGGGGAATATGTGACAAAATCTCTGGCCAATTGCTGGAGGGGAGATATGTTTCGCTGAGGCTAAAGCAGTCAGTGTTTAAAAATCCTGAAGTATTTCCTTCAGCTTACTAAGTGTTGCAAGGAGCTAACAGCCAATTTGTTTAAAGAGCTGTGGTTGTCCACCTTTTCTCCACTCCAGGGTGTGGTCTGGGGCTTAAGAAGATCACCTCCAGAGGCAGTGGGTTTTCAGTGGCTGAAGAGGAACACTCCAGAGAAGTGTTTGTGTTTTGCTGATACCTGAACCATGGGTCCTGCTAACCCGGAGTGGACTGATTCCCGGTAAAACGAGCGATGCAAAAAATGTCCCCAAGTGATGATGTGGAAGCATTTATGACTGTTTTTTAGCAAGTAGCAGAGCGTGAAAAGCTTCTGCCAGAGCAGTGGGCAGAGGTGCTGGCCCACTAACTGGCAAGCTCCAAAAGGCTTATTATGATTTGGCTTTACAGGAGTATGTCAAATTAAAAACTGAAGTATTGGCACACGCGGGAGTGACTATGTCGGTCAGAGCACAAAGGGTTCCCCTCTGGCAGTATTATGGTGACAAACCGCCTTGATCCCAAATGTTCAGTTTATTACATCTTGTACAGAAGTGGTTGCAGCCAGAGTCCTCCACTTCAGCCCAGATGGTTGAGCGCGTTGTCATGGACAATTTCGTGCAGACCTGGGGTGCCCAGAGAGATCTCTAGATTGCGGACGAACTTCTGGGTCTAGTGGAATGGTTCCAGGTGGTTGAGAAGTCCCTAAGAAAACCAAGGGGTGGTGAATCCCCATACTGGGTTACCCTGCCGAAGCCCGCATTACAAAAGATAGTAGAGCCACCACTGGGGAAGTCCTAGATCCCAAGAAGTTGCTGAGTTGTTATGGGCAGTTGGTAAAGACTTGCTCTGCTGGAGATGTTGACGTCCGGGACATATAGCCGCCCATTGTCCCTTGCCCTCCAAAGAGATGGACTGCAGCCTAGGGTGGCACTTTTCGTACTATGCCTGTCTTGCCTGCAGTGTGGACTATCAGCCCAGTGAGAGGCCACAGGCATGTCCCATGACAATAAAGGGGGGCCATAAATAAATATATGTAGAATTGCAGAGGTAGGCCTTATAAACATCCTGTAAAAAATTATGAATGAAGGAATCATACACACCCTGGAAAAATTAAAAGCATGTGAGGGCTGCCCGATAATCTTTTAAAAATTTGGAGCAAGGGTCACATGATGACCCTCTAAAAATTTGGAGCAAGGGCAGCATGCTCACCCTCTAAAATATTTAAGTGAGGGCCGCATGGAGATCCTATAAAAATTTGGAGAGTGCCCCCATGGTGACTCTCCAAAATATTTAAGTGAGGGCTGCATGGAGATCCTCTAAAAATTTGGAATGACGGCTGCATGATGATTCTCTAAGAATTTGTAGAGAAGGCTACATGATGACTCTTTAAAAATTTGGCACAAGAGCTACATGATGACCTCTAAAAATTTGGAGCGAGGCCACACATTATGAGTGAGGGCAGCCTGATGATCTTGTTTATATGGTGGATGAGGAGGACAAGGAAAAGAAGAAACCACGAACCGCATAACCTTTTGTGGATAGGAAGGTGTGCATGATGTGACAGAGTCCTAGGCAAAGTGCTGGAGGGGAGATATGTTTTGCTGAGGGTAATGGCATCAGTGATTTAAGAACCCAGAATTTTTCCTGCAGCACACTAAGGGTTGCAAGGAGTTAACAGACAATTTGTTTAAAAGGACTTTTTTTGTGGACAACCATAGAGCAGGAGGGCGGTTATCCACATTATCTCCACCCCAGGGTGTGGTCTGGGGCTTTAGCTGATGTCCAGAGGCAGTGGGTGTTCAGGTCTGGAGAGGAACACATCAGAGAAGTGTTTGTGTTTTACTAATACCTGAACCGTGGGTCCTGCTAACCCTGAGTGGGCTGATCCATGCTAACACAAGGACTGTGCTTAGGGCTACCATTTTGTTCTGTCTTGCTTTTTTTTCCCAGTGGGATGTGTTTACTTTGTGCTTCAGCTTGATTTATGCTGCATCTAATAAACCAAATACGTTCTTAAAGAGACAGTGTTCCCTTGTCTACCTCTGTGTACAGCTGAGTGAGCCAATCTACCACAATGGGAATACACCTGAAAAAAAAGAACATTTAAATTGGCTTTATATTTCGCTGCTGTCATCTTGTGGGATTGAGAAGTCTGGGCCAATTCAGGCCATCTTCATTTTGATAAGAGTCAGCCTGTCAGCATTTTCAGTTGACAGTTATTATGCCCTTGGTGGCACTCTGACAAAATGCTAGCAGCAGGTCAGGCCACCACTTCCAAGGCGTACAGTTCATAGAATGTGTCCTACTTGGATGTTCAATAGTTGAAAGACACAGAGGAATCATGTAGGACCCTGCTACACTTGGCTAAGCAGTCCTTCACCATCTTCCAAAACTTTTCCCTCTTTGACAGACTACCCCACGCATCAGGGCTTTGGGGCTGGGATAGTCTACTGAAACTGTCCCAGACCTATGATAGTGTTCCCCTGCCTTTGTTGGTCCTGATGTGTGTCTGCCTAGTCTCTCCTCCTTGATTATCCAAGGAGCTATGACCTTGGCCGTCAGTGGCATTGTCAGATGGAAATTTTTGTCCTAATTGTTCGACTAGAGCCTTCTGGTATTGCAACATTGCACTAGCCCTCCACACCACAGGAAGGAGAGAGATGTGTGCCTGACTCCCAACAGGTAAGACTTCTCTGTCCCCTCCAGGAGAAAGACTCTCCATCTCTTCCTCCTCCCTCTCCTCTTTCTCATCTTCAGCCCATCAACGCTAAACAGTTGGGATGAAGCTTGTGTGGATAGTACCCTCGGTAGAACAGGCAACCATCTCCTGTTACTACTCCTCTTCAGCCTGCTCCTCCTCCTTATTATCCAATCCATGCTGAGAAGATGACATGAGGCTCAGCTGGGTATTATCACCCTCTGTACTTTCTTCGTCTATCTTCACCTGGTCCATATGCAAAGCTTACCCTTTAATTCTGAGCAGCGAGCTTTTGAATTGACACAGAAGTGGTAAAGTTACAAATGATTATGGCAAAATCACTGCTCACCATCTTGGTTTATTCCTTAAAGTTTTGTAGAACCTCACAGATGTCATCCATGCCCACTTGTCAGTTGTTATGTGCAGAGGCTGCCTGGAATAACAGCATGTTGTAGCTGGCATTCAACTACTGCCCTCTGCAGCTCACAAAGCCTTGCAAACATGTGTAATGTGGAGTTCCAGCACATGGTCATGTTGTACACCAGTTTGCCAGCTCTGCTGCAGCACTGTGAGACCAGCCACAGCTATAGCTGACTTGCCAAAATGGGTGCACACATGGCATACCTTCAAAAGTAGCTCAGGCAAATCTGGGTAGTTCAGCACGAGGCTAGACATGGTATTTGCACAAGCTTGCTAAGCCTCAGAGCTGCCACGAGGTTATGGCCGTTATCACACACGACCATGTCTGGTTGTAGGTTCAGTGGCAAGAGCCACAGATATGTCTGGTTATTTCCAAAACTCTGGCGCGATGTACTGTTTGTCACCTAAACAAACTAGTTTCCATAGAGCCTGTTGCCGCTTCACTTAGGCAGTGCTGCAGTGCTACCAGCTTGCGACTGATATCGACAATGTGCTCCAAAATGACGATACAGAGATGGAGCATGAGGAGGAGGAGGTGAAAGAACTGGTGTAGGAGATGGAGGAAACCCTAATAGAACTATGGCCCGCAATCCTCAGCGTCGGTGCCACATGTGCCGTCAGAGAAAGGTAGCATCCCTGGCCACAAGCATTTGTCCATGTTAAGTGGACCTTCCTAGTAACTTCGTTGATCAGGGCACATGTGATGTTATGGGACATGTGATGGTGTAAGGCGGAAATGGCATACCAGGAAAAATAGTGGTGGCTGGTGACCGAGCGCCATGAGGTTGTGGAAAGCCTCAGTGTCTACAACCCTAAATGGCATCCTTCTCAGGGCAACCAGTCTGGAAATGTGCCATTTAGTGTTTGGGCCTGTGGGTATTTTTGCTTGCAATCCAAGGCCTGGGGAAGGGACAGCTGAATGCTAAGCTGGGACAAGGATTTAAAAGACACATATGCATGTTTTTTTTCAATATCTGACAAGAAATCAGAATAAACTTTTCCAGTTTTAGGCCAATTAGGATGACCATAATTATTAATATTTGCCAAATGCCAGAATAATGAAAGAAAGAATGCTTTAACCCCTTAACGCCGATACGCCTTTTAACAGCGGTAGTTAAGGGGCCTTATTTCTCAGCGCCACTTTTTAATGGCGCTGACAAAAAAGTATATAGCACCCTCCATTGTCAGAAAATCTCCGGGGTCTCGGCTAATGGGGGGAAGCCGAGAACCCAGAGAACATAATTCGAGTCGGTGTTTACCATCCCATGTCACGTAAAAAAAGTCAGATTTTCCATTCATTTCCCTCTCCTCTGAAATGATCTAGTTTACCAGAGGACAGCGAAATGGGTTTCCCTGAGCTCCCCATAGTACCTCCCCCACCCCCAGATCCTCCTGCTCCATCCCCGCCCTTCCACATCATCTTCCTGGATGAAAATGGTGGGTGTATGCATAATTTGCTCAACGAGATCTGCTGGCCAGTAACAGGTAACAATAGGAGATCTTGTTAAATGGGGGTGTGTCTTTTTTTTTCTGATGCAAAAGTGTTTATTATAATACATACAGTATCACAATGTTCACAAATATTTCGGTTACGAGTGGACCTTCATCAGTGTGCTCTAGAAAAATAATAAATAAAGTGCATAGACAAATATAAAGAAAAAATACCAAAATGAAGTATATACAAGTAATAACATTAGTACATTACCAAAAAATGTCCAGTAGTGGAAATGCCACCTCCAATCAGTATAATCAACTCATATTTGCCAGGTAGATAACTGGCAAAACACAAAGGCTACGGCACAAATAAATAAAATATATATATTTTTATTCACAAAAATTTATAAAATCTCACACGCCCCCATTTGAGGAAGCCAGTAGGCGAAACGGCGCTGTCGGGGTCACTGATGGTCTCTCCTGTGTAAGTAATAGTATTCATATGCTGGGACACTTTTTTAGCTTTACATTTCCTATTGCACCTTAGATCCTCATCTTTTTGCTGCTTGTCTGAATGCATAGTTGTACAGCACGGAGCACTTTATATAGTGCCGGTCGCTACTGCTGCTAGTTCACAACTATATGCCTTTTTATATTTCCTATTGCACTTTAGATCCTAAACTTTTTTTGCTGCTAGTCTGATTGCAATATGCATAGTTGTACAGCACAGAGCACTTTATATAGTGCCGGTTGCCATTACTGCTAGTTCACAACTATATGCTTTTTTGCACAGCACTATGCACCTCATATACACCATGTTAGGACATATATAGCTTTTGCACTGCAAATATCGTTTAGGTTCAAAGGAAACATTTATTGGTAGTCAGCAATTTCCTTCTGTCTTGCCCTCTATAAAATATATTTTTTTGCATGATGCATTGTATTTAATGGGCGTTATAGACTTTATAGGGTTTCTTGGTTATACGTATATATCTAGTTATAAGGTTTTTTTTTGTAACTTTTTTTGATTGTATATTCGCAGAGTAACTTAATTCTTGCACATGTTACCATCAGTTATTTCAATTTTGAAACTTCCTTGTCTTGTTTTTATGTGAGATTTTATAAATTTTTGTGAATAAAAATATATATATTTTATTTATTTGTGCCGTAGCCTTTGTGTTTTGCCAGTTATCTACCTGGCAAATATGAGTTGATTATGCCTCATTATAGTGAATGGATCCATCTGGGGTTTCATCTGTCTTGTTACTTGGAGATTTAGATGGAAACCCCTATGTAAGTGCTCAGCGTAGAGCGCTGGATAAATGTGATCATAAATGTTATGTAAAACGTTCCCAATAAAATATTAAACTCAATCCACAAAAAAGCAGGCCTCAGGTCAGTCATCTGTTAATGGAAAGATAGGAGCTTCCACGTTACTGGTAGCACAAAGGCTCTGGAAAAGTGAAATGGCTTATCGCCCCTCAAGAAATTCAGCAAATTCTCCGCTTCCAAATCCAAATGCCCCCCTCCCTTCTGAGCACCAGTGTGCCTAAAACACATTTAGCACCCACATGTTTGGCATTTCTGTAGTGATAAGAGCCCGCCTAATTTACTGGTGCATGTCTCCAGAAGCATGAGCTGGGTGTAATGTACTGGTCACTACAACAGCAGTTTGCCATTTTCACTCAGCAACATCCACTGCTGCTTGTTTCTGGAAAATGCCCATGGAGTCAAAATCATCACTACATCTGTAGGTAATTTCCCAAAGGGCTATAATTCCAAAATGGGGGTCACTTGAGAGCGTATTCTATTTTTCTTGCACTTAGGGACTCTTTATATGGAATCCGCAAACTATTCTAGTGAACTTTGTGCCCCAGAAGGCAAATAGCACTCCGTCCCTCCTGAGTCTCTCCATATGGCTAAATAATACTGGGTGGCCACATATGGGGTATTTCCACGTTCAGTAGAAATTATGGGACACATTTTGGTGCCATTTTACCCATTTGACAGTATGAAAATGTTAAATTTGGAGCTAACACACAATCTTGGTGGTAAAAATGTAAAATAATTTTATGTTCACTGCCCAATGGTATAAAAGTCTGTGACACACCTGTGGTGTCAATAAAATCGCTGCACACCTAGATGAATTCATTGAGAGGTTTAGTTTGTAAAGTGGGGTCACTTATGGGGGGTTCTGCTGTGTTGGCACCTCAGGGGCTCTGCCAATGTAACATGGCACCATCAAACCAGTGCAGCAAAATCTGCACAGTAATATGGCGTTTCTTCCCTTCTGAGCTTTGCACTGTGCCTCAAAAGTAGATTTTGACAACATATGTGCTATCAGTGAACTCTGGAGAAATTGCACAACAAATGTTGGGGTCCATTTTCTCCTTTTACCCTTGTGAAAATACAAAATTTTGAGCTAAACTGAAAGAGTTTTTTGGGGGAAAAATTTGATTTTTTTCCTTTAACGGCTTAACATTATAAACATCTCTGAAGCATCTTGGGGTTCAAGGTGTTCAATACACATCTGGATAAGTTCACAAAGGGGTCTAGTTTCCAAAATGGTGTCACATGTGGAGGACTTCCACTGTTTAGGCACATCAGTGCATGGCGCCGCACTGGCGGTTGCTGCTGATTGGCGCGGTAAATTCATGCCTGGGGCTGGATGGCACAATCTGGCGCTAGATAGCTCAATCACCCAGGTCCAATCAACAACATTAGGAATGGGTATGATTAAGGAGCTTTCACCACATTCAGACATACAGTACATACACACACACACACGATTACAGGTTTGTACTAGCGCATAGCCAAGTGGCCATGCAAACCTTTTATATTCGCAGCCTTTTGAGACCTTCCTGCTGGTCCAATCAGAGCCACTACAGGACCTGAGCATGTGACCTCCAACCTCCTATGAGAGGTCGTCCCACGGGCATGCTCAGTAGACAAAAAAAACAGGACTTGGAGTATCTTCTTGCCGCTGATTAATGCTGGTTACAATAGTTGGACCTGGAATGGCAGCAGTAACCAGATGTACAGCATCAGCTTCAGCGAGATGCTAGGACCGACATCTCTGCTGAGCAGGCTCCTCTGTGGCTGGGGAAAAATGGGACACAGCAGAGGACATGGTTCAAGATTCCCCCTGTGCAGCGGCGGGAATTCGACAACTAACATTACCCCCACTCCTAGGGCCCTCTGTTATGATCCGGTGACCTTGGAGCTGCATGAGAACTTTCACTGGAGAAAGTGGCCACTATACTGACCGCAACCCTGAACTTAACACCGCAACTAGAAGTAGCCGTGGAGTGTACCTAACACACCTAGACACCTCGTCACAGCCGGAGGACTAAATACCCCTAAAGATGGAAATCGGAATACTATCTTGCCTCAGAGAAAATCCCCAAAGGATAGACAGCCCCCCACAAAAATTGGCGGTGAGTCGGAGAGGAAAAAACATACACAGGCAGAGAAAAACAGGATTTAGCACAGGAGGCCACTCTAGCTAGATAGGACAGAATAGGACAGAGTTCTGTGCGGTCAGTATTAAAACCCTTCAAAAAATCCACAGCAGAATATACAAAAACTTCCTACATCCAACTAAAGATGTAGGAGCGTATATCTGCAACTCCAGTGAAACCAACCCGACTGAGAAAACACAGACACAGTCTAATCTGGACAAAAGAAAAACAAACGAACAGTACTGAAAATAAGCACACTGCATGTGTGCCACAGGAAAAGAAACAGACACTTATCTTTGCTGAACTGGCAGATAAGCAGGAGAGGCCAGGCAGAGATCCAACACTTCCAAAGAAACATTGAAAACTGGCAAGGGCTAAAGGATCCTGCACACCTAAATATCCCAGTCAGAATTGTAATTATCCGATACACCTGGCCAGGACTGCGAGGCAGAGACAACTGCATTCCCACCAACAACCACTGGAGGGAACTCAAGAGCAGAATTCACAACAGCCCTCCTCCTTGGACCTCGCTACGTTCAAAAGCTGCAATGAGCTGAGGAGCCCGAATGTGCTCAATAGGCTCCCAGGTCCTGTCCTCTGGACCATGACCCTTCCAATCCATTAGATAATACTTTTTGCCACGTATCACCTTACACCCAACGATAGCATTCACCTTGTAATAATTCGTGTATGAGCCTGATGTCCCGGCAGATGACTCGGAAAACCGGGTTTTAGGAGGGACACATGGAAGGTGTCGGTGATACCTAGGCATAGAGGAAGAGCCAGCCGATAGACGACAGGGTTGACTTGTTCCAGGACCTTGAAAGGACCTATGTGGCGAGGTGCAAACTTAGTGGACTCAACTCGCAGTCTGTTGTTACGAGCAGAGAGCCACACTAAATCGCCAGGAGCAAAGGCCGGAGCGGGGCGCAGGATGGAATCCTGTGTGCGTTCCCAAATGTCACGTGCCTCCACCGCCCAGTCTCCCACCCTAGAATCGATTGATGACACAGGCATGGGCACAGGGACATGTGGATGATGGCCATAATTAGGGAGCAATGGGGTCTGCCCGGTGGAGTCAGCTACGGTGTTGTTCAATGGAAATTCTGCCCATGATAGCAAGGATGCCCAGTCATCCTGCTTGGCGGAGACAAAATGTCGCAAGTATGTGACCAGAGTCTGGTTGGCCCTCTCTACCAACCAATTCGTCAAGGGATGGAACGCAGTAGAGAGATTCAGCTCAATGCTGAGTAAACTCTCTCCCGAACCGAGATGCAAACTGGGGACCCCAGTCACTGACAATTTTGTCTGGCATACCGTGTAGGCAGAAAATATGTTTAATAAACAACGCTGCCAAGACCCGTGCAGAAGGTAACTGTGGAAGAGGCACCAAATGCACCATTTAAAAAAAATGGTCGGTGACTATCCAGATAACAGTGCAGCTACGAGATTTGGGTAAGCCCACCACGAAGTCCATTCCGACCATCTCCCAGGGCCTGTCTGCCACTGGCAGGGGGTAAAGTAAACCAGCAGGCCATTGCCAAGAAGACTGATTCTTGGCAAAGGAGACACACGTCTGAATATAGTCTTTGATGTCACGGGCCATATGCGGCCACCAGTATGTATTCGCCAGAAGCTCAGATGTCCTCTTAGTCCCAAAATGTCCACCCACCCTGGACGAGTGAGCCCAAGAGAGAACCTCCGGTTGCAAATTAGAAGGAAAGAAAGTCTTGCCTGAGGGCACAGACCCTAGCTAAACCGGAGCCACAGTTCTCAGGCTCTCTGAAGGGACCATAAGCTGAGACTCCTCCTCCTCTTCTTCCAATGACTCTATGTAGCGGGAGAGAGCATTGGCACGAATGTTCTTCTCCCCAGAGAGAAAATGGAGGGTGAAATGGAACTGGGAGAAGAACAGGGACCATCTAGCCTGGCGAGAATTTAGCAGCTGGGCTGTCTGTAAATACAGCAAATTCTTGTGGTCGGTGTAAACTTGGAAGGCAAAACGAGCCCCCTCCAGGAGGTGTCTCCACTCTGAGGACAACTTCATTGCTAGCAACTCCCTGTCCCGGATGGAATAATTCCTCTCCGCCGGTGTGATGGTCTTAGAGAAAAAGAAGCAAGGATGCTTCCGACCTTGAGCATCCTTTCGGAATAGGACTGCTCCAGCAAGTATGGACGAGGCATCCACCTCCATTATAAAAGGTTTATCTACATCAGAGCGATGAAGAATAGGGCTCAGGAATACTTTAACTTACAGTGGGGATTGACCAGTGATCATCCCCTCAATCTATCTATCCAGGGCCTAGCTCTAAGGAGATACAGGGCTTAGGTTCCTGCTCGGCAATTGGTGAGGAACCAATTTAAGGAACGTAGGGCAGGTAGAGTGTTATCAGATCTGCCTAGGGATCTCCACTCACCCTTTCCCTAGTGTCTGGGCTTCCTTCCCCTCATCCCTTCGTGTTGCACTTAGTCTTCCCACACTGTAAACTAAAGACAAAAAAATAGACAGACAAGGGGAATGAACTTAGCTTGAGCAGACTCAGAGAGATAACACCAAACGTCTTCAAACAGCTCTAGAGAGGAAGTTAGCCAACTGCTATAGCTTCAAACCTTCATGAGCGAAAATGTGAATATCACAACAACTCTCTGCAGCAGACTGGGGATTTATAAACACCCAGGTCTAGGTGTGTCAACTAGAGCCAAAGGGAGGTTGCCGCTGGGTCCAAGAGACATCTGTAATGCCCAAGGCAGAGACCTTCTGCAGCCACATGCAGAGCTACAGTCTTTTGCATCTGACACACCTGTGGCAACATGGGACCCCGGCTGATGTTTGTGTTGTATCAATGAAGAGTTAGGTGTTTTAGCTGCACTGTATGGACAGGTAACGTAAGTATTCTACCGTGTGGATAATAGTTACTGCAGATTTCACTCCTTACATTACCAATTTGTGAAGTCTTCTGTAAAACTTCCCCAGAATAAATTGTCAAGCTATAAATGTCAAATCATTGAATCTTTTCCTAATTGTTTAGATGACATTTCGTAGAAACTTATCCATATCTCTGGTACCATAATTTCCAGTGGATTTCCCCTCCTGGAAATCTGCTATGTATCCAAACTGTCTAAATGTAATCTTGTTTGTGTTTTATGACTTTCTTATTGCACAGCACAATGAGTACTTGAAATTTAATTTCTTTTTATTAAACCGGAAAACCACACACCAAAAATTCCCAACTCTTGATATAATGAGTAATTTGGCTTAATATTTAATCCAAAGTAATCCTTGCATTATAAATCAAATTGAAGAAAAATTACAAAGTTAAAAATTCATATATCTCTTTTTACTAGTCAGTTTTTTCCTGTATAAATACTTTCTTATTAGGAATTAGTGGAAGAAAATGCAACAAGAAACAACTAAATTAATGCTGATTTAAAGATTATAATGTGTCGCTCTTGGCTAGGAATATCACAGGCATGGTTCGAATTATAAAGAGACGGAGGTGTTGTCAAAAATGAATTAATGAATTAACAAATATAACAAATTTGATACAGGAAAGATATATATCTTGGTACCGTGTTAGCCAGTAGATAGAAAAATATTTAGAATTGAGAGTCCTCGGTGTTAGCCTTTAAAAGGCATCAACCACTGAGGACTCTCAATTCTAAATATTTTTCAAATATAACAAAGTGTCCTTTTACGACTTCTAACTTTTGAATTACTCAAATATTATTATGCATTACCCTATAGTTTGAAGTAACAGGATAAGAATATATATTAAAAGAGGTCTGGATACACATGATGAGAGCATTATACTGCCTCTGTACAAATCCCTAGTTAGACCGCACATGGAGTACTGTGTCCAGTTTTGGGCACCGGTGCTCAGGAAGGATATAATGGAACTAGAGAGAGTACAAAGGAGGGCAACAAAATTAATAAAGGGGATGGGAGAACTACAATACCCAGATAGATTAGCGAAATTAGGATTATTTAGTCTAGAAAAAAGACGACTGAGGGGCGATCTAATAACCATGTATAAGTATATAAGGGGACAATACAAATATCTCGCTGAGGATCTGTTTATACCAAGGAAGGTGACGGGCACAAGGGGGCATTCTTTGCGTCTGGAGGAGAGAAGGTTTTTCCACCAACATAGAAGAGGATTCTTTACTCTTTAGGAGGTGGTGATGGCGAACTCAGTCGAGGGGTTCAAGAGAGGCCTGGATGTCTTCCTGGAGCAGAACAATATTGTATCATACAATTATTAGGTTCTGTAGAAGGACGTAGATCTGGGGATTTATTATGATGGAATATAGGCTGAACTGGATGGACAAATGTCTTTTTTCGGCCTTACTAACTATGTTACTATGTTACTATGTTGTAAGGTATTTATTTGGATGCAAATCTGATCAGCAAAGCTGAGATGTTATTTCTTCAATATCCTAATCAAGCTCAAAGTCTGAAATATCTTTTACACCACTGACCTCTAGTGGGACAGAGATGTAATGATTGTTAAGTCAGACTCAGGAAATAAATACAGTAGCTGGACTTCTAAGGATATGTGCACACAACATCCTTTTTCAGGTGGAAGCCCCTGCAAAAGTACCACAAAAGCACAGCAAAAATGAAAATAATGCACAACAATGTAAAAATGACATTGCCGTGCACATTTTCTTTTTTTTTATTACTATATTTTAATACCTTTTATTTCTATAGCACCAACATATTACTGAGCACTTTACAATTCAGAGTGTACTTCTGCAAACAAGATAGGAAATTATAGAGTAACACATAGTTGATATCATCCCAAGTGGAGCGAGGGTGGGGTAACGAAAAGATTAAAATGAAGGGCTTGTCATGTATGGTCCAGCCATCAGTATAATAAATCGGGGTATTCAAATTATGTTGCATGAATCAGTCAGCAACCACTAACAGTACGATTCTACATACAAGGCGCTACTGTGTGGAAGAGAGAACAGTGTATAGTTAGTCAGATTAGTGAGGTAAGGTGGTAGGCCAGTCTAAGGGTATGTGTCCACGTTCAGGATTGCATCAGGATTTGATCAGGATTTGACGCAGGTAAAATCTGCATCAAATATGCACCTGGGGTCACTGGCAGGTCACCTGCATTTTTTATGCGTTTTTTTGACACGTCGCCGCATTGTAAGGACATGCTGCATTCTGAAAAGACGCGCTGCATTTCCGTTTACGCGGGTCTGGCGCCTGCGTGTTTTACCGCATAGTGGAGACGGGATTTCATGAAATCCCCTCCACTATGCTGCAACATCTGGACGCTGCGTCTTTGACAGCTTTACACAGCGTCAAACACGCAGCATTTCCTGAACATGGAAACATGCCCTAAAGAAATGTATTTTTATGGCACTCTTGAAAATGTGGATACTGGAAGTTATCCGGATTGTTTGATAGGACATTCCAGAAAACTGGTGCAGCACAAGAGAAACCACAGAGACGGGAGTGGGAGATTTGGATTATGGCATATGTTACTTACATAGCTACATAGGTTGAAAAAGACCTAGGTCCATCAAGTTCAATCTTTCTCCACTAATTATACATTTTGCCACTAAATTATCTATAACCCACAATGTTATACAGTGCCTTGCAAAAGTATTCGGTCCCCTGGAACTTTTCAAACTTTTCCCACATATCATGCTTCAAACATAAAGATAGCAAATGTAAATTTTTGGTGAAGAATCAACAACAAGTAGAACACAATTGTGAAGTTGAATTAAATTTATTGGTTTTTAAAAAATTTTGTGGAAATTCAAAAACTGAAAAGTTGGGTATGCAATATTATTCGGCCTCTTTAACTTAATACTTTGTTGCGTCACCTTTTGCGGCGATTACAGCTGCAAGTCGCTTGGGGTATGTCTCTATCAGTTTTGTACATCGAGAGACTGAAATTCTTGCGCATTCTTCCTTGGCAAACAGCTCGAGCTCAGTGAGGTTTGATGGAGATCATTTGTGAACAGCAGTTTTCAGCTCTTTCCACAGATTCTTGATTGGATTGAGGTCTGGACTTTGACTTGGCCATTCTAACACCTGGATACATTTATTTGTGAACCATTCCATTGTAGATGTTACTTTATGATTGGGATCATTGTCTTGTTGGAAGACAAATCTCTGTCCCAGTCTCAGGTCTTTTGTAGACTCCAACAGATATCCATCTTCCCATCAATTTTATCCATCTTCCCTGTCCCTGCTGAAGAAAAGCAGCCCAAACCATGATGCTGCCACCACCATGCTTGACAGTGAGGATGGTGTGTTACGTTACATGTTTGGTGTGTCTCCCAGGTGGCTTGTTGCAAACTTTAAGCAACACTTTTTATGGATATCTTTGAGAAATAGCTTTCTTTTTGCCACTCTTCTATAAAGATGTAAGAAAATCCCGAAGAGCATTATCGGTGGTGGAGACCAATTATGTCTAAACTAAACGTGTGTGTATGTGAAACCACACACTGCTCTATTCCTGTCCAGTATACCACCACCTCTGCCTGGACAAAAGGACAACTGCAATATGTACTAGATACAACAGAAAAAGAGCACCAAGCAGTCATGAAGTCCGAATAACAATAATTTTATTAAATCACAACATTATTAAAACCAGACAAAAGATACATGATAGGGCTAAAAAGATGACACTAGGGGGTCACCCGCAACATGCAGAGCCCAAGGCAGGGTGTCAACCTAACACAGAAACAATGCTAGCATACAGGGAACGGTACTAGGTATAATAGCGTGGCCATATGCAACTAGAAAATAACTTTGGCCATAGTCCATAAACGCTGTATAAAGACAAAATGTCCCTAAGCTCCAATGAGCCATGTACGTTACCTGATGCAGTTGGTCAGTAATAAAGGGACACCCGACCACCCCGACGCGCGTTTCGGTGTGTTACCTTCCTCAGGGGGCGCATAAACAGACAGGGGGCTGAACCGCATAAATAGGGTCCCGAGGATAGGGCGGCGCAGCTGTGTGCAATAGCACTTCCGCTCAGCCTCAATGAGCCGGGCGCAAGACGACCGGAAATACGTGGGGCCCCACGTGACCAGGAAGTCCGCGCACGGTCAACAGAGAGCCGGCGGTAAAGAGAGCCAAGCGTACATGTAATATACAGCAAGCGCCGCCATATTAGTGAAGTGCAACATACGGGCAGAGGGGAGCGGACGCCATGCTAATGAAGGTGAATATAAATATACCAGGCGCCGTCTTGCGATGCATCACAGTAGGCAGTTGCCGCACTGCCTGTATAAGTATAGATATAGATATACAAACTCAATAAGAATATATAAGGGACTATTTGGAAAGTATGATCCATAGTATATACTATAGGTGTACATCCATAACCAGAGAACCCATCACCTCCACCAATATCCACAATATGTACAGTATAAAACAGATATATAAATATAATTAACGCATGTACAGATATGCAATAATTTGGAAGGGATACATTCTCTAATAGTAATGATCACTCATAACACCTGGTCACACATTCACAAAATTAATGAAATATGCCCCCCATATTGAGTATGCATCCAAGAACCGCGATATGCAAGATGGAGTTCTTCCTCTGCTCCAGAATTCTAACAAGTTCCCGACAGTTGCCACTTCCATATCCCTTCAAAGGAAAACCTAAGATTAAAGAACGAAAAAAGAAAAAATTAAAACCAATATAAAAACATACACGATGCGGGCGCATACCCCAGCACAGCAATGTGGTGACTAGAGAAACGGCGCATAACTGATGTTTTTGTTCAATTCCATAGGAGTAACCGTGTCCAGAGCCCATATCCAGCGTGTCTCCAACTGGCCCAAACGCTTAAACAAATTGCTCCCGCGGATATTGACATTAAGTGCATCAATGCCCCGTACTCTAAAAAGAGCACTATCGCAATTGTGTAGGGCCTTAAAATGCCTCGGGATGGTTTTCAACATAGAAGGATCTGGTTGGGTAGCAGCGGCTTCAATTCCCAGCACATGCTCCCTAATTCTCACTTTCAGTTGTCTCGTTGTCATCCCGATATAGATTAATCCGCAGGGGCAAGTTGCATGATAGATAGTGTATCTAGTGGTGCATGTAATCCATTTTCGAATTGTGTAGCTCCTATTCCCATTTGAATTTGTAAATACCTTACACCTATCCATGTTTGGGCACGCGACACAACGGCCGCAGGGGGCACAGCCACCTCTGGATGCAATGTCGTCAAGGAAGGTTTTAGATCCCTGTCCCACATAATGGCTCTTAACCAGGTGATCCCTCAGGTTCCTTGCCCGCCTGAACGTTAACAACGGTCTCTTGGGAAGAAACTTACCAATGACTGGGTCGACTTGTAAAATCGGCCAGGCCTTGGTAAGTGCCTCTCTAATTCTATCTCTCTGAAGATGAAATGTGGTGATAAATCTAAGTTGATCACCACCAGACTCAGCTTTATCCACCTGTGGTTTATAAAGAAGGTGATTCCGGGTCGAATGTTTAGCCCTATGGTAGGCCTATTTAATGGAACGTTTACTGTACCCACGCTCGGCAAAACGCGCTGAAAGCTCCCCAGCCCGTCTCTCAAAGTCCACATCTGTAGAGCAGATCCTCCGGAGCTGGAGGAACTGCCCAACAGGTACCGATGACACCATATAACGGGGGCGACAAGAGGTAGCATGCAACACCATGTTAGTTACCGTGGCTTTACGAAAGATATCAGTATTAACATTCCCCGCTTCATCTTTCATAATTGTAACATCAAGGAAGCTAATTCTGGACTTATCCCACTCACAGGTAAGCCTGATATTACGATCATTGCTGTTGAGATGGCC
Organism: Ranitomeya imitator; assembly: GCF_032444005.1. Classification (NCBI taxonomy): domain Eukaryota; kingdom Metazoa; phylum Chordata; class Amphibia; order Anura; family Dendrobatidae; genus Ranitomeya; species Ranitomeya imitator. The sequence goes on along the minus strand of NC_091282.1, from coordinate 1,026,501,800 downwards.
TAGGAGCTGCTCCAGGTCGACGGCCTCACCCTGCCAGACAAAAAGGATGTCATCGATGTACCGCATCCAAAAAGGGACTTGGTCCATCGATGACAACCTGTCTGACAGGAAGAGGTCCCTCTCCCACAGCCCCAGGAACAGATTAGCATAGGCCGGCGCAAAAGCCGCGCCCATGGCTGTCCCCTGGAACTGTAGGTAGAAGGACCCCTTAAACACAAAAAAATTGTGGGTGAGGGTGAACTCTAGTAGTTCCAGCAGGAGTCCCCTCAGTCCTACAGACAATGTAGATGTACCAAGGAAAAATGTAACGGCTTCAATGCCGTCTTTATGTCTTATATTTGTACACAGGGACTCCACATCTGCTGAAACCAGTAGAGATTCACCCTCAAAACAGAGGCCATCGACCCTCCGGAGCAGCTCACCAGTGTCCTTCAAATAGGACGGAAGAACAGACACCAGGGGCTGGAGGTGGAAATCAATCCAGCAGTTTATGTGTTCAAGGAAGTTTCCCCTCCTGGACACAATGGGTCGATCGGGTGGTGACACCAGGCTCTTGTGTATTTTAGGGAGGAGGTAGAAAGTGGCTATCGTGGGGTCCTCAACCAAAAGGGATGAAGCCAGCTCCTTAGTAATAACATCATTTTCCAGGGCTTTCTTGATTATGGTCACCAATTGACCAGAGTATGCACTTAACGGATTATATGTTAATTTTTTATAGCACACCGGATTGTTTAGCTGACGTAAAGCCTCTTTTTCGTACATCCCCACGGGCCACATGACTACATTCCCTCCCTTATCAGCAGGTTTTATTACTATCCCAGGGAGATTCTTAAGATGTTCCAAACGCTCACGTTCCACACCTGATAAATTATCAGAATGCGGAAACCTGGGAATTTTGCACAGATCCTGGGTCACCACCCGGACAAAAAGATCAACACTAGAACATGTAGCCAAGGGGGGAAACTTGGTCGACCGCTTACGAATAGAGGGAGGAATCTTACCCCCCTCGTGGGTATGTTCCACCGCCAGCTCCTCCAAGATCCTCAGCGTAGCCTGTTCTTCCTCTGTTGGAAAGAGTGTATTACTATCATTATCATAAAAGAACCGTCTCATCAGCAAAGATCTAGCAAACAGGTTAAGATCCTTAACTACAGTGAATCAATCATATTCTGGAGTGGGTGAAAAAGAGAGGCCCTTACCAAAGAGTGACAGATCAGCAGGAGATAGTACAGTACATAATGGCTTAAATTGATTACCCGATTTTGTTTACCCTCAGGTTCCGCCTGATGATTAGATTGTCGCCTATAAGGATGGTAAGCATGATCCCTCAGGCGTACCGAGCCAGAGGAGGCCGATATATCGGAATGTCCACTAGCAGAAGATATGGAAGTTTTGGATGGGGCCCGTGTTAAATTGGCCCATCTCCACAAATACACCCTATTCCCTTGGTAATCCTTAAGATCTCTGTTAAGCTTCGATAATTGATTTTCTCTTCAATAAAGGCCTGATTTGTGCAGTGCACGACTGATTGTTGTCCTATGGACAGACTGTCCCACCTCAGCTGTGGATCTCTGCAGTTCATCCAGAGTGATCATGGGCCTCTTGCCTGCATCTCTGATCAGTCTTCTCCTTGTTTGAGATGAAGCTTAGAGGGATGGCCGGGTCTTTTTAGATTTGCAGTGGTATGATGCTCCTTCCATTTCAAAATGATCGCATGCACAGTGTTCCTTGGGATGTTTAAAGTTTTGGAAATCATTTTGTATCCAAATCCGGATTTAAACTTCTCCACAACAGTATCACGGACCTGCCTGTTGTGTTCCTTGGTCTTCATGATGCTCTCTGTGCTTCAAACAGAACTCTGAGACTATCACAGAGCAGGTGCATTTAGCCGGAGACTTGATTACACACAGGTTAATTATATTTATCATCATTAGGCATTTATGACAATATTGGATCATTCAGAGATCCACAATGAACGTCTGGAGTGAGTTTGCTGCACTGAAAGTAAAGGGGCCAAATAATATTGCACGCCCCACTTTTCAGTTTTTGAATTTCCACAAAAATTTAAAATAACCAATAATTTTCGTTCAACTTCACAATTGTGTTCCACTTGTTGTTGAATCATCACCAAAAATTTACATTTGGTATCTTTATGTTTGAAGCATGATATGTGGGAAAAGGTTAAAAAAGGTCCAGGGGGCAGACCGGGCAGCCACCTAGGGGCCCCGCTCCTCCAAGGGCCCCCAGCCAGTGGCCACTATGGGTCCCCAGAGTAAGAGGGACCCAGTGCTGCCCCTTCTCCACATCGCTCATTCAACTTATCGGCATCATAGATGCCGATAAAGTTGCCGATAAATTTGGAAGCAGTGATGGATGAGAAAGCATGTGATGCTCCCTCTCCCATCACTCCCCCTCTGCCTCTGACTCAGCATGTGCCAGCAGTGGAGCTGATGAGACACTGAGACGCTCTGCAGAAGTCAGAACAGCTGGGGAATGAGGAGGAGAGGTAAGTATTGTGTGTCTGCGTCTGCTGTATGATAGTGTGTGTGGGGATACTGTACTATACTGCATGTGGGGGAGCTGCATTATACTGTGTGTGGGGCTGCATTATACTCTGTATGTGGTGCTGCACTTTATTGTGTGTGGGGGCTGCAAAGTGTATGGGGGCTGAACTATGCTGTAGGGGGACTGTACTATATCGTGTATATGGGGGGCTGTATTATACTGTGTGGGGGGGCTACATTATACTCAGTGTCGGCAGGCTGCACTTACTGTGTGTGTGGGGGTCTGCATTATACTGTGTGCAGGGCTGCATTAAACTCTGACGGGGCTGCTTTAAAAAAAGTTCAGGTTCAGGTACCAGAACAATAGCTGCACCCGAACCCGAACCTGGACCCCAGCGTGGCAAACACTGCTCCTGATATGCGGTAAAATCATTGCCATGGATCAGAGAACCACAGTACCCACGCTGTCATATGACAGTATGAGCCCACAGCTGTGATCCGAGGTATAACTTTTACCTCTGGTCACTGACGTGAGCTGATGGGACTACCGCCGTTAACAACAGTGAGAGCAGGAGCTGATGGGAGTATTCATCAACCGCTGCCTGTGCTCTAAATAAATAATAAAAAAAAAAACGGCATGGGTTCCCCTGCATTTTGACAACCAGCCAGGCAAAACTGACGGCTGGGGCCTGCAACCCTTATTTGTCAGTGTTAGCAAGGTTGGTTAGCAAGTATAGAGGAATCCCCATGCTGTTTTTTTTTAAATTATTTAAATAAATAATTTTTAAAAAGGACATGGCCTCCCCTTCATTTTTGACAACCAGCTTTGCTAAAGCAGAGAACTGGGGGCTGGTATTCTAACGGCTGGTAAGGGGCCATGGATATTGTCCCCCAGCCTAAAAATAGCAGCTTGCAGCCACCCAGAAAAGGCGCATCTGTTAGATGCGCCAATTCTGGCACTTTGACAAGCTCTTCCCACTTGCAGTGACAAGTGAGGTTCATATTTGTGGGGACCACTCTATTCTTAATAACCAACCTTGCTGATGCTGATAGCTGAGGGTTGCAGCCCTCAGCTGCCAGTTTTGCCTGGATGGTTATCAAAAATACAGTGGAACCTGTTTTTTCTAAACTATTTGTTTAGAGCGCAGGCGCCCACACCAGTGACCAGAGGTTATAAACTTTTTAGCTCTGATCACAGCTGCGGCTCACGCTGTCATTTGGTAGCATGGAAACCATGGCTCTCTGACCGGTGGTAACGATTTTACTGCTGATCAGAAGCAATGTTTGCCGCGCTGTCATGCACATGACAGGGTGACATACACCTGGTGTTCGGGAGGCCAATCTCGAACAGTAACATAGACTACCTGGTGAAGTCCCTGTTCTGTGTCCATGCCTGAACTGTAGGTGTTTGGTAAGGACACTGAACTTTATTGTTCAGGTTCACCTATCTCTCCTCATATCAGATGCCTTGTTGCTGAGAAATTTTTTATCACTTTATGTAAACAAATATTTCCTGGCTATGTAAAGGACGCTGTCTGGAAGATAACTCTGACTCCAGAGATTATTTTACATGAAAGGTTAGTTACCAGTGCGATGGGTAATGGCCGCTCTCTGCTCTCCTGATCTCACTGCTGAGCTGTGTGTGATTATACCTGACACATCTGCAGATTCCTCCCTGTTCTGTCTTCCTCCACGTAGGATGCTGTGTGGATTCCAACATACGGCTAAACCTTCATCCACATCCCAGTAAACAGACTGTGTTGATGCTTAAGTCTTATTTATTAGGGTGATGATAACCAAAACTATAACGTTGAACAACAATGGTGGACAGTATTCATAGTAGATGATCGAATAGTGAATGATGTTGATGTACAAAGTGGATGTTCAGTGAATAATCATAGTGGATGACTGGTGAAAAACTGTAAAGAATAACAGCATTTCAGTATATGCACATACAGGGTGCAATCACATAAATAACTGGGACATAACAGCAAGAATTATACAGAGTGCATTGCACAGTAATTCTAACAGCACTGCCCTATTCTATACAAGAATGCATCTATCTAAATGCAGAGTACACATTAACCTAACTGCAAGCTGCAAAGCACATCTGCCTAACTATATCTGACTATAGGAGCTGCATAAGGCTTAAATACTAACACAAACATAAGATGCATTAAACCTTTATAAACGTACCGAGATCCGTTAGGACAGGGGTAAGAAAGTAAGCGAGACAGGAGCACGTGTGCCTCTCTGCAGATCTGAGGAAAAATGGCTACTGAAGCTTGTCTTCACAAGAAGAATGTGGGCGGAACTAACCCATAAGACATTGCTCTTAGGAGGGAAAGGTTGGTAAACAACATGAAAAGTAGGCAACTGATGACCTCCAGTGGCCACAACTTGAATAACATGATAATTAACTCTTTGCACATTAAGATGGGCAGAACACTCCCAGTTTCAGCTTCCAACTTACAGGCAGACAGGGTTACAAAATTGTTGCAATACAGAAGAGCTCAGAGAAGCAACAAATCTGTTTGTAAGAAGACAAATTTCATTTCTCATTTCTCTCTGTGATAGTTACTTGTCTCAGACTGGTAACTCTCCCCTTCATGGAAAATAAACTCTGGAGGCAGAGTTGTCTTCCAGGCTGCATTCTCCCCAGAGCCTAGAAGATGTAATTTACATATAAGAAAATTGTCAATTTCTCTGGAATAACACATAAGATCGCAGTTAGTAAGGGCAGTCTCACACGTCCAGATATTTCCGGTACCGGAAAAATCGGTACCGGAATTATCCGTGTCCGTGTGCCGGTGCGTTTCTGTGGCACCTCAGTGTGGCACACGTGCGGCACACGTGTGCCGCCCGTGTGCCCACTGGGTACCTCACGCACCTTGCCGGAGACAGCGCTAAAGTTTAGCGCTGTCCCCGGCATCGTGCTGAAGCCCCATTCATATCTTCCCTGCAGCAGCGTTTGCTGTAGAGAAGATATGAATATTAGTGTGTAATATCAATATCCAGGTGTGGCCAGGACAGGATGCTGCAAGGGATTCGGAAGCTAGGTGAGTAGATTATTCACAGCGGGGGGGAGGGGGGTTGGTTGGAAGCACAGGGGGTGGGAGGGGGGTGGGGACCTGGATATTGATTTTACACACTAATATTCATATCTTCTCTACAGCAAACGCTGCTGCAGGGAAGATATGAATGGGGCTTCAGCACCAGTGGGGGGGACAGCGCTTACAGTAGCGCTGTCTCCTGCACGGCACACGGACTGCACACGGACAACGTCCGTGTGCGGTATGTGTTTTACACGGACCCATTGACTTTAATGGGTCCGTGTAATCCGTGCGCTCTCACAAACACTGACATGTCTCCGTGTTTGGCACACGGAGACACGGTCCGCAAAAAATCAATGACATCTGAAAAGATGCATTGATTTTAATGTGTCTACGTGTGTCAGTGGCTCCGGTACGTGAGGAAACTGTCACCTCACGTACTGGAGCCACTGACGTGTGAAACCGGCCTAAGGTATCATTTTATTCAGCTTCCTATAACCTACATGCCCATATAGATGGCTTAGGAGGGATGATATTACTGACAGATTCCCTTTAAATAAAAAAGAAACATACAAGTTTGGGATCTCTGTATTTGTACTGACCTGGAGAATCATATTGTCTGGTAATCTTTATAGCACAATGAATGCCGTAAAAACAAGACCTGGAATTGGGTGGTTTTTTATTTTGCAATTTCACCGCACTGGGAATTTTTTAATTTAATTTCTACTACATTGTACTTTAAAATAAATGTTGACATTCAAAACTACAACCTGTCCTCAAGCAGCTACGTTTGCGAAAAATCATCTTATTTTATTAAAAAAAAGGTAACAAAAATCTGTCTTTGTGATTTGTGGTCAGGCAGACCATTCTTTGTAGAACACTAACTCAGACCACAATTATTCAACCCTTGCCAAAAAGGATGTAACAAAAAATACCAGCTAGGTAAGAACACATACAGTACAGGAAACAAAATGTAGCAGCAGACTCCAGTATCGGATTGATGTGTAGAGTAAAACAGTTGGTATGTATATATGTATATCATTTTTTAACAAATTCCCCATAAATATGTGATAAGAAATGCTAGGTAGGTACACATCCAAAAATTCAGCACCTGAAATAGGGCACTGTATTGTTGTGTCATGTATGGATGTAAAATGTGACTATTCATACAGATATGTAAAAAGTAAGTAAATTGTGAGTTAGACAATAACAGTTAAACAGGTTTTCCAAGATTGAAAGTAAATCTCACTACTGATACATACTGCACTATACAAAGGCAGCATATATCAAGCACAGGGCGGCCACTAGGAAATTCAGGGCCTCATAATGGCAACATTTTTGGACCCTTTGACACAAAGCCCAGGCTCTACCTCAGCTCTGGCCTCCACCCCTCAAACCTCCCACAGTCACATCAGACTCTCTTGGAAAACACCACATCTGCACTTCAAACATCATATCACATACATAGCCATCAGCTTTTCTTTTGGCCAAAAGAATTATTTAAGTCTGCCATCACAACAAGGTAGACTCTTTTGACTGGACCCTAATCTACTCTGTCCTATTAAACATTTCTTTAAATATTCAATACTCTTTTTAGGTATATTTTCATTTAATTTTCTTTCAGGGAGTGTGTCACATGCATACATACAATTTTTAAAATGACCAATAATAGCACATACAAGGTAAAAACATAGTCACACTATGACTGGCCCACATATTACAGGACCACCGCGTACTGTAGTTAACGAATAATACCACATAGAGTGAACAAATACCGCCACACTATGACTAGACCACATTTTACCAGCACATAGTGACCAAATAATGCTGCATACAAGGAACAAATACCATCACACAATTACCGGCATACATATTACCGCCACACAGTGACGAATAATAACACATACAAGGATCAAATACCACCACACCATGACCAGACCATACAGTATGTTACCACCACATAGTGACAGAATACTACAGTACTGATCAGTAGTAAAAAAAAACCCACAATACTAATGCCACACATGCCATTATACACAGGAGTTCTGTACATAGTATACAGTGTATAGTGTCAGTGTACCGGTAATACCGTGATCACCAGTTGCATTATATATAGGAGCTCTGTATATAGTAACAGTGTAAAGGTAATATAATCACCAGTGACATTATACACAGGAGCTCTGTACATAGTGTCGGTGTACAGGTAATACAGTGATCACCAGTGTCATTATACAAAGGAGCACTGTATATAGTGTCAATGTAGAGGTAATACATGGATCACCAGTGCCATTACACAGGAACTCAGTACATACTATACAGTGTACAGTGTCAGTGTACAGTAAAACAGTGGCTCACCAGTGACATTATGCACAAAAGCTCTGTATATAGTGTCAGTGTACAGGTAATACAATGTTCACCAGTGGCATTATACACATTAGTTCCAAATATAGTGTCACTATAAAGTTAATATAGTTATCACAAGTGACATTGTACACAGTAGCTTTGTACAGTATAGTTTCAGTGTACATGTAATACAGTGATCACCAATAACATTATATACAGGAGCTCTGCATATAGTGTTAGTGTACAGGTAATACAGGGATCACCAGTGCCATTACACACAGGAGCTCTGTACACAGTATTCAGTGTATAGTATCAGTGTACAGGTAACAAACTGATTTACCAGTGACGTCTCTAGTAATAATAATAATTTTTATTTATATAGCGCCAACATATTCCGCAGCGCTTTACAGTTTAACAGTTTCAAACACAACAGTCATAAGTAACAACGTTAACAATACAATAATTAAAGCAAAATAAGATGACAGCCTCTAGTTGAAGTCCTTCATCTTCACTTTTCTTCTTCATCCAACACAGATCACAGTCACTTCTTCCAGCCAGGACTGGTCTCTGCAGCAAATAACACAGTTATCTAGAGCATCACTTCCAAGTCACATTCCCAACTTTTTCTTCAACTTCTACACTATGCAGATGAATAAAGATGTGCCCACACCACAATATATAATTAGTTATTATGCAACCCTCCATTCCAAATATAAATTGTAATCCAGCACTGTGCCCCCACTAACTATAAATAGCCATTTTACTCAGCCAATAAATTTATAAGTTAATTAGCACCTGTACTCTTTTCCCCAATTCAATACCAGTCAGACTTCAGCATCTTCAACACCCATTTTGTACCTCCCATACCCGATTCATTATATTTTCATGCCTACCTCTGTCCAATTTATTATGTCATGTCCACTCTCTCCCTTCTGTGATGTGGCTGCAGTGCAGTTTAGCGCAACCTCAAACAGGGGGTGCTGGTGAGGGAAGAGAGGTTGCACATTCACAGGGTAGCAACACTGAGCAGCCGCACAGGTGTCACAGGTAACGAAAGAGTGGTCAGACTAGCAGAAACTTTCAGGAGCAGAAGTACCAGAGGTCACAGCAATGCACAAAGTCAGAGACAAGCCAGAAGTAAGAGCCATACGGGAGCGCGGTAACCAAAATGTGAGATGTAAGACCGCATATCCAAGCCCTTTCCACTTCCTGCCGCCTTCAACTCAAAAATATTTCACGGATCCGTACATTCCTAAACCGAGAATCTGCAAAAGCCCTAGTCCTTGCCCTCATCATCTCTGTGGCCTCCCCTCGAACTCTCTCGCACCCCTCCAATCTATTCTAAACTCAGCTGCCCGATTAATCCACCTGTCCCCCCTGCTATTCCCTGGCCTCTCCCCTCTGTCAATCCCTTCACTGGCTCCCCATTACCCAGAGACTCCAGTACAAAAGATTAACCATGACATACAAAGCCATCCACAACCTGTCTCCTCCATACATCTGTGACCTCGTCTCCCGGTACTTTCCTGCACGCAACCTCCGATCCTCACAAGATCTCCTTCTCTACTCCCCTCTTATCTCCTCTTCCCACAATCGCATACAAGATTTCTCTCGCGCATCACCCCTACTCTGGAACTCTCTACCACAACATATCAGACTCTCACCTACCATCGAAACCTTCAAAAAGAACCTGAAGACCTACCTCTTCCGGCAAGCCTAAAACCTGCAGTAATCACAGATCGACCAAACCACTGCACGACCAGCTCTATCCTTACCTACTGTATCCTCACCCATCCCTTGTAGATTGTGAGCCCTCGCGGGCAGGGTCCTCTCTTCTCCTGTACCAGTAGTGACTTGTATTGTTCAAGATTATTATACCTGTTTTTATTATATATACCCCTCCTTACATGTAAAGCGCCATGGAATAAATGGCGCTATAATAATAAATAATAATAATAAGACGAAGTAGGGTTCAAGCCAGAAGTCAAAGCCAGTCAGGGAACAAGGTATCAGAGATGGAAATCAAGAGGTGGGGTCCAGAGATCAGGCCGGGTCATACACTGCAAGAAAAACCACCAGATGAACACTAAGTCAGGGATAGGGAATGGGTCTCACACAAATACGGGAAGTCAGAGGCAGAAGGGTCACCAGGGTATATCTTATTTTTAGTGACTCTATAGCGACAGGGTCTGTTCCGCAGGACTGGCGCATAGCAAATGTGGTGCCAATATTCAAAAAGGGCTCTAAAAGTGAACCTGGAAATTATAGGCCAGTAAGTCTAACCTCTATTGTTGGTAAAATATTTGAAGGGTTTCTGAGGGATGTTATTCTGGATTATCTCAATGAGAATAACTGTTTAACTCCATATCAGCATGGGTTTATGAGAAATCGCTCCTGTCAAACCAATCTAATCAGTTTTTATGAAGAGGTAAGCTATAGACTGGACCACGGTGAGTCATTGGACGTGGTATATCTCGATTTTTCCAAAGCGTTTGATACCGTGCCGCACAAGAGGTTGGTACACAAAATGAGAATGCTTGGTCTGGGGGAAAATGTGTGTAAATGGGTTAGTAACTGGCTTAGTGATAGAAAGCAGAGGGTGGTTATAAATGGTATAGTCTCTAACTGGGTCGCTGTGACCAGTGGGGTACCGCAGGGGTCAGTATTGGGACCTGTTCTCTTCAACATATTCATTAATGATCTGGTAGAAGGTTTACACAGTAAAATATCGATATTTGCAGATGATACAAAACTATGTAAAGCAGTTAATACAAGAGAAGATAGTATTCTGCTACAGATGGATCTGGATAAGTTGGAAACTTGGGCTGAAAGGTGGCAGATGAGGTTTAACAATGATAAATGTAAGGTTATACACATGGGAAGAGGGAATCAATATCACCATTACACACTGAACGGGAAACCACTGGGTAAATCTGACAGGGAGAAGGACTTGGGGATCCTAGTTAATGATAAACTTACCTGGAGCAGCCAGTGCCAGGCAGCAGCTGCCAAGGCAAACAGGATCATGGGGTGCATTAAAAGAGGTCTGGATACACATGATGAGAGCATTATACTGCCTCTGTACAAATCCCTAGTTAGACCGCACATGGAGTACTGTGTCCAGTTTTGGGCACCGGTGCTCAGGAAGGATATAATGGAACTAGAGAGAGTACAAAGGAGGGCAACAAAATTAATAAAGGGGATGGGAGAACTACAATACCCAGATAGATTAGCGAAATTAGGATTATTTAGTCTAGAAAAAAGACGACTGAGGGGCGATCTAATAACCATGTATAAGTATATAAGGGGACAATACAAATATCTCGCTGAGGATCTGTTTATACCAAGGAAGGTGACGGGCACAAGGGGGCATTCTTTGCGTCTGGAGGAGAGAAGGTTTTTCCACCAACATAGAAGAGGATTCTTTACTGTTAGGGCAGTGAGAATCTGGAATTGCTTGTCTGAGGAGGTGGTGATGGCGAACTCAGTCGAGGGGTTCAAGAGAGGCCTGGATGTCTTCCTGGAGCAGAACAATATTGTATCATACAATTATTAGGTTCTGTAGAAGGACGTAGATCTGGGTATTTATTATGATGGAATATAGGCTGAACTGGATGGACAAATGTCTTTTTTCGGCCTTACTAACTATGTTACTATGTTACTATGTTACTATGTATACGGGTCAGCTGCTCTAGTCTGGAAGCATGAACTATCACTGACGCTGGCCAGCAGACTGCAGAGGACTGAAAAAGCCCAGCCAGCTCCAAAATGAGGCAGAGGGGGTTAACCCCTGCATGACCAGTCCAGAGAGAGAAAAGCAGAAAACAAACTCTGGACTGGATCATGACAGTACCCCTAGGCTTCCCTGGACAACGAGTGTGAAAGACCTGGACCAACCGTTCCACATGGACCGAACACACTGGCACCACGACCGGTCCTCAGGACCATAACCTTTCCAATGGACCAAGTACTGAAGAGAACGGCAGAGCATACGAGAATTCACCACTAGGGTAGAGCGAAACAGATCGGTCATTTTCAAAAGTTGCCGACTTTTGGCACAGTCGGGTTTCATGAAACCCGACCCGATCCCTGTGTGGGGTCGGCCATGCGGTACGCGACTTTCGCGCCAAAGTCGCATTTCAATGACGCGAAAAGCGCCATTTCTCAGCCAATGAAGGTGGACGCAGAGTGTGGGCAGCGTGATGACATAGGTCCTGGTCCCCACCATCTTACAGAAGGGCATTGCAGTGATTAGCTTGCTGTCTGCGGCGTCACAGGGGCTATAAAGAGGCGTTCCCGCTGACCGCCATCTTACTGCTGCTGATCTGAGCATAGGGAGAGGTTGCTGCCGCTTCGTCAGAAGCAGGGATAGCGTTAGGCAGGGTCCATTAACCCCCAAACCGCCTGTGCTGTAGCAATTTCCACTGTCCAACACCACCTTTTGTTTGCAGGGACAGTGGAAGCTACATTTTTTTTCCCTCAGCGCTGTAGCTCATTGGGCTGCCCTAGAAGGCTCCCTGATAGCTGCATTGCTGTGTGTACGCCGCTGTGCAAACCAACTGCTTTTTTCAAAGCACAAATCCTGTTGTTCCTTGCTTTCTGCACAGCTATCTTTTTTGTTTGTCGACACTTTTGATTTAATTTGTGCAGCAGTCCACTCCTTGTTATTGCTGCCTGCCATACCTGGCTGAGATTACTGCAGGGAGATAGTAATTGTAGGACAGTCCCTGTTTTTTTTTTTTAATTCTCCCTGAAAAAAAAAAACAGTGGGAGATTAATATTGGCCTTTGTGCTTGTGTGCCAGTCCTGTGTGCCATCTATCTCAAATAGTGGGCCACAGAAAGCCTAGTGTCTGTTTTTGGTTTTTAAATTCTCCCTGAAAAACAAAAAAACAGTGGGAGATTAATATTGGCCTTTTGTGCTTGTGTGCCTGTCCTGTGTGCCATCTCTCTCAAATAGTGGGCCACAGAAAGCCTAGTGTCTTTTTTTTTTTTTGGTTTTTAAATTCTCCCTGAAAAAAAAAAAAACAGTGGGAGATTAATATTGGCCTTTTGTGCTTGTGTGCCTGTCCTGTGTGCCATCTCTCTCAAATAGTGGGCCACAGAAAGCCTAGTGTCTGTTGGTTTTTTTTTATTATTTTGGTTTTTAAATTCTCCCTGAAAAAATAAACAGTGGGAGATTAATATTGGCCTTTGTGCTTGTGTGCCAGTCCTGTGTGTGCCATCTCTCTCAAATAGTGGGCCACAGAAAGCCTAGTGTCTGTTGTTTTTTTTTTTATTATTTTGGTTTTTAAATTCTCCCTGAAAAAAAAACAGTGGGAGATTAATATTGGCCTTTGTGCTTGTGTGCCAGTCCTGTGTGTGCCATCTCTCTCAAATAGTGGGCCACAGAAAGCCTAGTGTCTGTTTTTGGTTTTTAAATTCTCCCTGAAAAAAAATAAACAGTGGGAGAATAATATTGGCCTTTGTGCTTGTGTGCCAGTCCTGTGTGTGCCATCTCTCTCAAATAGTGGGCCACAGAAAGCTTAGTGTCTGTTTTTTTTTTTTTTTTTGGTTTTTAAATTCTCCCTGAAAAAAAAATAAACAGTGGGAGATTAATATTGGCCTTTGTGCTTGTGTGCCAGTCCTGTGTGCCATCTCTCTCAAATAGTGGGCGACAGAAAGCCTAGTGTCTGTTTTTGGTTTTTAAATTCTCCCTGAAAAAAAAAATAAACAGTGGGAGATTAATATTGGCCTTTGTGCTTGTGTGCCAGTCCTGTGTGCCATCTCTCTCAAATAGTGGGCCACAGAAAGCCTAGTGTCTGTTTTTGGTTTTTAACCCCTTAGTGACAGAGCCAATTTGGTACTTAATGACCGAGCCAATTTTTGCAATTCTGACCACTGTCACTTTATGAGGTTATAACTCTGGAACGCTTCAACGGATCCCGCTGATTCTGAGACTCTTTTTTCGTGACATATTGTACTTCATGTTAGTGGTAACATTTCTTCGATATTGCTTGTGATTATTTATGAAAAAAACGGAAATATGGCGAAAATTTTTAAAATTTTGCAATTTTCAAATTTTTTATTTTTATGCCCTTAAATCAGAGAGATATGTTGTCATGATATGTACTTTTGCCCTGTCCTGTATTTGAATAATATGCCATTTGATGTATGTGACTGTTCTCTGGTTTCTATTAGCTGTAATTTATGTATTTTCTTGGCTGGGAGTTCACCTGTAACAATGTCTCCTTCCCCCAATACTTGCAGCACTAAGCTCTAATGTAATTAAGCTTTGTCAACATCACTAGTGGAGGAATAGCCATTCTTCCTCACAGCAGGTGGCTAGTCAAATGTACATATTACATAGACTGAGCGGAGCCCACCAGTCTAGAATCTTCTCATTGACCCAACCATTGAATAGAAGGTGTGACCCCTACCCCTTCATGGGCGGATCTCAGGAGCTCAGACAATCCATTCTTATTTTGAGATCAGATGTGAGTTGATCCTTGAAGGAGGAGTGGGGATTCTTAGCTGAGGCAAGACCCCACGCCCATCTGGGACTGCGGAAGCGAACGGGGCGAGACTTGAGCTGAGGACATATCTCGTCGTTCGTGAGATTGTTTTGGGATCCCTTGGACTAATTGTGGACTATTGCTTTGTTACCTGGCACAAGGATTATCGGGAGGTGCCCCTGAACCTGTTCCATTGGACTAATTGTGGACTCTGTAGATCTACCTGCATGTGTTGTTCCAGCGTTCTTGATAATAAATCTGTTGAATCATCCCTCGGCCTGTTGTCCCTTCTTGCTCTGCCGTACACCCCGTCACAAACTGGTGGCAAGCAGTGGGATCAGAGCAGAAGGAATGGAGGACAATGGCCCAACATCGGGAATCAACACCGCAGAGTACAAGAACTGGACTTTGGGGAGCCTACAATCAAAGGCCCGTGAAGTAGGAGTCCGTTTTAAGGGACTCTCCAAGGAGCAGCTTATTGAGGCTTTGGAAGGAGTTCGCCTGCAAGATGACGCTGAGGAAGGATCCTCACAGCAAATGGAGGAAAGAAGGCAGCCGGAGGTAAAAACCCAAAAAAGTCAGTGGGTTGTGTGGTACGAGGAGGAGTTGGCATTGCTGGGAGAAGAGGCCACCATAGACTATAAGAAAGAGGCCATTCACCGAGCTCAGGAGAGGGAGAGGGAGGCCATTCACAGAGCCGAGGACAGAGCTCAGGAGATGGCATTGCTGGAGAGGCAGATCACTTTGGAAGCAGCTAGAAGCTCCAGACAGACTGTAACCCCAGCACCCATCATGAGGGAACTCCCCAGAGTGTCCCGCAAAGACTTCAAGCCCTTTAATGAGGCTGCAGGCGACATTGAGGGCTTCTTCCAGGACTTTGAGCATCAGTGTCGATTAATGGAAGTCCCAGAAAGGGACCGAGTCCGACATCTGGTGGGGCTCTTAGAGGGTGGAGCTGCCGCAGCCTATAGAGCTATGGACCCTCAGGGGAACTGTGAGTATGCGGAGATTAAACGGACTATCCTAGAACATTATGCTGTTACCCCAGACACTTACAGGACTCAGTTCCGTACTTTAGCCTGTGATGAGGAAGTGTCTTTCAAGATGTATGCCCACAGACTCAAACAGATATGTCATCGCTGGCTGGAGGCAGATGAGGCCTTAACCTGGGAGACTTTCCTCCAGGTTATCCTAAAAGAGCAGTTTTACTTCAAGTGCCCTGCTGAGATCCGGGAATGGGTGCGTGAGAGGAGACCAGCCACTGTGGAGGAAGCTGCAGCTCTAGCTGATAAGGCTCTCACCATCAAGCCTCAGTGGAGGATTCTCTTGGAGGATGGAGAGAGGCCTACCAGCTCCACAACACCGGTGGCCCCCTGTTCTTCTGTCCCCATTGTTCCCCGTTCCTCTAAGCCACCACCTCATGCTGATACCCATGTAAATGTGCCTCCAGTTGCTTCTACTGCGTTTTCTGGAATACGACGAGGAGAGGAAGTAGCAGAGCGCAGGTGTTATGGTTGTGGGCATCCGGGGCATCTGCAGGCCTCATGCCCAGCCAGCCCATGGAGGAGTCGTCCTCAAAACCCTACAGCACCTTTAGGTGGGGGCCGGCCTCCAGGTTCCCTTACCCCTCGCCCAAGAGGATGCCTTGGATGGAGTGAGACCCAGCACAGATGCTATCGATGTGGACAGCCGGGGCATCTGCAAGCCTCCTGCCCAGCTGTTCAAATGAGGATTAATCCTGTACCCAGTCGTATTATTAATTATGTACAGCCAAGTGCCATGGAGGACGACGTGTCACCACTACGTGAGGACTGGCCTTGTGCCTCGCCCACCCATGTTGCACCACTAGGAGTTTATGGTGTGCGACCTGCAGCTATGACAACTTCTGCTCATCGAGGTAAACACTTGCAGGAGGTCGTGCTGGATGGACAGAGACTTATTGGATTTTGTGACTCAGGGGCTTTCCTCACACTGGCTGATCCCCGAGTGGTTCGGCCTGAGGCAATCCATCGAGGACCTGGGATTGCATTGAACTGGCTGGTGGACAATGGAGGACTATTCCCACAGCCACTGTGGATCTGAACTTTGGTTTTGGGGTCAGGCGATGTGTGGTTGGGGTGATGGGTGGTCTGCCTGCAGATGTTCTCCTGGGCAATGATGTGGGAGAGCTAAGATGTCAATTTGTGGCTGCATGAAGCCACATGTAAGTTACGCTCTGCCTGTGTGTACTTAACCAGCGACCTGTAGAGTTCCCTGGTATGTACACAAATTGGGAGGGGAAGGGATTGTCATGATATGTACTTTTGCCCTGTCCTGTATTTGAATAATATGCCATTTGATGTATGTAACTGTTCTCTGGTTTCTATTAGCTGTAATTTATGTATTTTCTTGGCTGGGAGTTCACCTGTAACAATGTCTCCTTCCCCCAATACTTGCAGCCCTAAGCTCTAATGTAATTAAGCTTTGTCAACATCACTAGTGGAGGAATAGCCATTCTTCCTCACAGCAGGTGGCTAGTCAAATGTACATATTACATAGACTGAGCGGAGCCCACCAGTCTAGAATCTTCTCATTGACCCAACCATTGAATAGAAGGTGTGACCCCTACCCCTTCATGGGCGGATCTCAGGAGCTCAGACAATCCATTCTTATTTTGAGATCAGATGTGAGTTGATCCTTGAAGGAGGAGTGGGGATTCTTAGCTGAGGCAAGACCCCACGCCCATCTGGGACTGCGGAAGCGAACGGGGCGAGACTTGAGCTGAGGACATATCTCGTCGTTCGTGAGATTGTTTTGGGATCCCTTGGACTAATTGTGGACTATTGCTTTGTTACCTGGCACAAGGATTATCGGGAGGTGCCCCTGAACCTGTTCCATTGGACTAATTGTGGACTCTGTAGATCTACCTGCATGTGTTGTTCCAGCGTTCTTGATAATAAATCTGTTGAATCATCCCTCGGCCTGTTGTCCCTTCTTGCTCTGCCGTACACCCCGTCACATATGTCACAAAAAAATAGTTAATAAATAACATTTCCCACATGTCTACTTTACATCAGCACAATTTTGAAAAAAAATTTTTTTTTTTGTTAGGGAGTTATAAGGGTTAAAATTTGACCAGCAATTTCTCATTTTTACAACACCTTTTTTTTTTTTTTAGGGACCACATCACATTTGAAGTCATTTTGAGGGGTCTATATGATAGAAAATAACCAAATGTGACACCATTCTAAAAACTACTCCCCTCAAGGTCCTCAAAACCACATTCAAGAAGTTTATTAACCCTTTACGTGCTTCACAGGAACTGAAACAATGTGGAAGGAAAAAATGATCATTTAACTTTTTTTTGCAAACATTTTAATTCAGAACCATTTTTTTATTTTCACAAGTGTAAAAACAGAAATGTAACCATAAATTTTGTTATGCAATTTCTCCTGAATATGCCAATACCCCATATGTGGGGGTAAACCACTGTTTGGGCGCACAGCAGAACTTGGAAGTGATGGAGCGCCGTTTGACTTTTTCAATGCAGAATTGGCTGGAATTGAGATCGGACGCCATGTCACGTTTAGAGAGCCCCTGATGTACCTAAACAGTGGAAACCCCTGACAAGTGACACCATTTTGAAAACTAGACCCCTTAAGGAACTTATCTAGATGTGTGGTGAGCACTTTGAACCCCCAAGAGCTTCACAGAAGTTTATAACGTAGAGCCGTGAAAATAAAAAATCACATTTTTTCTACAAAAATGATTTTTTGCCCCCAAATTTTTATTTTCACAAGGGTATCAGGAGAAATTAGACCACAAAAGTTGTAGTGCAATTTCTCCTGAGTACGTCGATACCCAATATGTGGGGGTAAACCACTGTTTGGGCGCCCTGCAGAGCTTGGAAGAGAAGGAGTGCCGTTTTACTTTTTCAATGTAGAATTGTCTAGAATTGAGATTGGAAGCCATGTCGCGTTTGGAGAGCCCCTGATGTGCCTAACCAGTGGAAACCCCCCACAAGTGACCCCATTTTGGAAACTAGACCCCTCATGGAAATTATCTAGATGTGTGGTGAAAACTTTGAATGCTCAAGTGCTTCACAAAAGTTTAAAATGCAGAGTCGTGAAAATAAAAAATATTTTTTTTTCCACAAAAAAGATTTTTTAGCCCCCAAGTTTTTATTTTCGCAAGGGTAAAAAGAGAAATCGGACCCCAAAAGTTGTTGTCCAATTTGTCCTGAGTTGGCTGGTACCCCATATATGGGGGTAAACCACTGTTTGGGCGCACGGCAGAGCTCGGAAGGAAGGAGCGCCGTTTTGGAATGCAGACTTTGATAGAATGGTCTGCAGGCGTTATGTTGCGTTTGCAGAGCCCCTGATGTACCTAAACAGTAGACACCCTCCACAAGTGACCCCATTTTGGAAACTAGACCCCCCATGGAACTTATCTAGATGTGTGGTGAGAACTTTGAATGCCCAAGTGCTTCACAGAAGTTTAGAATGCAGAGTCGTGAAAATAAAAAAATATTTTTTTTTTCACAAAAAATATTTTTTAGCCCCCAAGTTTTTATTTTCACAAGGGTAACAGGAGAAATTGGACCCCAAAAGTTGTTGTCCAATTTATCCCGAGTACGCTGATGACCCATATGTGGGGTAACCCACTGTTTGGGCGCACGGCAGAGCTCAGAAGGGAGTGAGCACCATTTGACTTTTTGAGCGCAAATTTGGCTGTCGTGTTTGGAGACCCCCTGATGTAACTAAACAGTGGAAACCCCCTAATTCTAGCTCCAACCCTAACCCCAACACACCCTTAACCCTAATCCCAACCCAATCCATAATCCTAATCACTAACCCTATCGATAATCACAACCCTTACCCCAAAACAACTCTAATGTCAACCCTAACCATAACCCTAATCAAAACCATAAATCCAACACAACCCTAATCCTAATCTCAACCATAACCTCAAACCTAACCCTAATCCCAATACACCCCTAATCACAACCCTAACCTTAACCCTAATCCCAAGCCTAACCCTAATCCCAAGCGTAACCCTAATGCCAACCCTAACCCTAATACCAACTCTAATCCAAACCCTAACCCTAATCCCAAATCTAACCCTAACTTTAGCCCCAACCCTAGCCCTAACTTTAGCCCCAACCCTAAAGCTACTTTCACACTTGCGTCATTTGGCATCCGTCGCAATCCGTCGTTTTGGACAAAAAACAGATCCTCCAAATGTGCCCGCAGGATGCGTTTTTTGCCCATAGACTTGTATCGTGACGGATGGCCACAAGTCGCGTCCGTCGTGCACTGGATCAGTTGTGTTTTGGCGGACCGTCGGCACAAAAAACGTTCAATGTAATGTTTTTTTGTATGTCGCGTCCGCCATTTCTGACCGCACATGCGTGGCCGTAACTCCGCCCCCTCCTCCCTAGGAAATAGATTGGACAGCGGATGCGTTGAAAAACTACATCCGCTGCCCACGTTGTGCACAATTTTCACAACGTGCGTCGGTATGTCGGGCCGACGCATTGCGACGGCCCCGTTCCGACGTAAGTGTGAAAGAACCCTAACCCTGAATTTATCCCCAACCCTAACCATGGCCCTAACCCTAGCCTTAGCCCTAAACCTAGCCCTAACCCTAGCCCTAAACCTAGCCCTAACCCTAGCCCTAACCCTAACCCTAGCCCTAACCCTAGCCCTAACCCTAGCCCTAACCCTAACCCTAGCCCTAACCCTAGCCCTAACCCTAGCCCTAACCCTAACCCTAGCCCTAACCCTAGCCCTAACCCTAGCCCTAACACTAGCCCTAACCCTAACCCTAGCCCTAACCCTAGCCCTAACCCTAGCCCTAACCCTAATTTTAGCTCCAACTGCTGTTCTCCTGCCGGCCGGCAGATGGAGACAGATGGCGGGCGCACTGCGCATGCGCCCGCCATTTTCTTTTGCCGGCGGCCAGGAGGAGCAGCAGGAGGACCCAGGGACACCGGTGAGTATGATAGGGTCCCCGAATCCCCCTATTTCTCTGTCCTCTGATGTGCGATCACATCAGAGGACAGAGAATTACACTGACTTTTTTTTTTTTTTTCGGTCGCCGGTAAACAGTTAATTACCGGTCGATCGCAAAACAGGGGTCGGTAAAACCGACCCCGATCATGCTCTTTGGGGTCTCGGCTACTCCCGGCAGCCGAGACCCCAAAGATTCTCCCGGGGCCGGCCGGCGGGCGCACTGCGCATGCGCCCGCCATTTTGAAGATGGCGGCGCCCACCGGGAGCCACGAGGAGCACCGGGGGAGATAGGTGAGTATCGGGGGGCTATCTGGGACTCCCTTTCTCTGTCCTCTGATGTGCGATCACATCGGAGGACAGAGAAATTAAAAAGAGATCGCGTTTTTATTTTTTTTTTGCGATCGCCGGTAAACGGTTAATTACCGGCGATCGCAAATGCGGGGTCAGTACAAAACCCCCCGAATCATGTTCTCTGGGGTCTCGGCTACCCCTGGCAGCCGAGACCCCGGAGAAAATCCGACTCTGGGGGGCGCTATTTACTTTTTCCACAGCGCCGTTAATTAATGGCGCTGTGGTTTAAGTACCTTAGCGGCCGCCGTTAAAAGGCGTATCGGCGGTCGCTAAGGGGTTAAATTCTCCCTGAAAAAAAAAAATAAACAGTGGAAGATTAATATTGGCCTTTGTGCTTGTGTGCCAGTCCTGTGTGCCATCTCTCTCAAATAGTGGGCCACAGGAAGCCCAGTGTCTGTTTTTGGTTTTTAAATTCTCCCTGAAAAAAAAAAAAAAAACAGTGGGAGATTAATATTGGCCTTTGTGCTTGTGTGCCAGTCCTGTGTGTGCCATCTCTCTCAAATAGTGGGCCACAGAAAGCCTAGTGTCTGTTTGTTTTTTTATTTTGGTTTTTAAATTCTCCCTGAAAAAAAAATAAATAAACAGTGGGAGATTAATATTGGCCTTTGTGCTTGTGTGCCAGTCCTGTGTGTGCCATCTCTCTCAAATAGTGGGCCACAGAAAGCCTAGTGTCTGGTTTTTTTTTTGTTTTTTTTTAAATTCTCCCTGGAAAAAAAAATAAAAATAAACAGTGAGAGATTAATATTGGCCTTTTTGCTTGTGTGCCAGTCCTGTGTGTGCCATCTCTCTCAAATAGTGGGCCACAGAAAGCCTAGTGTCTGTTTTTGGTTTTTAAATTCTCCCTGAAAAAAAAAAACAGTGGGAGATTAATATTGGCCTTTGTGCTTGTGTGCCAGTCCTGTGTGTGCCATCTCTCTCAAATAGTGGGCCACAGAAAGCCTAGTGTCTGGTTTTTTTTTTTGGTTTTTAAATTCTCCCTGAAAAAAAAAAAATAAACAGTGGGAGATTAATATTGGCCTTTGTGCTTGTGTGCCAGTCCTGTGTGCCATCTCTCTCAAATATTGGGCCACAGAAAGCGTAGTGTCTGTTTTTGGTTTTTAAATTCCCCCTGAAAAAAAAAAATAAACAGTGGGAGATTAATATTGGCCTTTGTGCTTGTGTGCCAGTCCTGTGTGTGCCATCTCTCTCAAATAGTGGGCCACAGAAAGCCTAGTGTCTGTTTTTGGTTTTTAAATTCTCCCTGAAAAAAATAAAATAAACAGTGGGAGATTAATATTGGCCTTTGTGCTTGTGTGCCAGTCCTGTGTGCCATCTCTCTCAAATAGTGGGCCACAGAAAGCCTAGTGTCTGTTCTTTTTTTTTTTTTTTTTGGTTTTTAAATTCTCCCTGAAACAAAAAAAAATAAACAGTGGGAGATTAATATTGACATTTGTGCTTGAGTGACAGTCCTGCGTGTGTGGCATCTCTCTCATTTGGTGCCACAGAAAACCGAGTGTATAACATTGTGCCTGATTTTCCTTGCAGTCTCACCCACCTATAAAGGGATATCTGAATCCTACAGAAGTTTGAGTTCACCTTGTAAGTTGTTTTACAGTAACAAATACCGTTACTTTGGTTACGTTTTTAAAACAATGAGGAAGTCTGGTGGAAGAGGTCGTGGCCGTGGGCGTTCATTGCCAGCTGGTAATGATGGTAGTGGTGGTGGAGCATCAGGTGGTCGTGGGAAAAACAATATAGCACCTAAGTCTCGAGCTGTGAAGCCAGGTTCGTCGTCTGGCTACACAAGGCCTCGAACGCTCCCTTTTCTGAGAGTAGGAAAACCGCTTTTAAAGCCGGAGCAGCAAGAGCAAGTTTTGGCTTACCTTGCTGACTCAGCCTCTAGCTCTTTTGCCTCCTCTTCTGAAACTGGTAAATGTAAAAGCAGCGTGTCGTTAGTGGATGTTCATGGTCAGGGACAAGTCGCTTCCTTGTCCTCTTCAGCAAAAACAACAACAGAGAAGGATGCGGCAGGCGACACAGCGAGTTACTCCATGGAGCTCTTTACACATACCGTCCCTGGCTTAGAAAGTGAAACAGTTAACAGGCCATGCCTGTTATGGACCTGGTGGTTAGGAGCACCCGGCACGAACTGATAGTTAAACTGACACAGGACAAGCTCTGGCATGTAGGAGCTCTGCTGACCGCAACCCCTAATCCTATCACAACAACTAGAAATAGCCGTGGAGCGTTCCTGACTCTCCCTAGACGCCTCTTCACAGCCCAAGAGCTAGCTAGCCCTAGAGATAGAAAATAAAACCTACCTTGCCTCAGAGAAATTCCCCAAAGGAAAAGGCAGCCCCCCACATATATTGACTGTGAGTAAAAGATGAAAGTCACAAACGCAGAAATGAAACAGGTTTCAGCAAAAGAAGGCCAGACCTACTAAACAGACAGAGGATAGGAAAGGTATCTTTGCTGTCAGCACAAAAAACTACAAAAGACCACGCAGAGTGTGCAAAAAGACCTCCGCACCGACTAATGGTGCGGAGATGCCACTCTGCATCCCAGAGCTTCCAGCTAGTAAGGCAAAATCATGATATCCAGCTGGACAAGGCAACAATGAACAAATAATAACTGGCAGGAACTTAGCTTCTGCTGGAGTAGACAGGTCACCAGAAAGATCCAAGAGCGAACTGAACAAATGCAGGAACATAGACAGCTGGCATGGAGTAACGATCTGAGTGGAGTTAAATAGAGCAGCCAACCAAAGGATAAATCACGTCACCTGTGGAAGGAACCTCAGAAGCAGCAGCTCCACTCACAGCCACCCGAGGGAGTCCATGGACAGAACTCGCCGAAGTACCATTCACGACCACAGGAGGGAGTTCGACAACAGAATTCACAACACATGCCCATTACAAGTTGAATCGGACATGGAGTGCACTGATGCACAGCCACAGCCAGATTACTATGCTGTTCCTTTGACTGAGACCACAACATTGCCCTCGCAGTGTACTGATCCAGAATCAGACCCTGATGAGACTATGGTGCCCCGTCACAAACGCTATACCACTGACTTACACGGTGACACAGACGAAGTTGCACACGAGATAGAAGAGGAGGTTATAGATGACCCAGTTGTTGACCCCGATTGGCAGCCATTGGGGGAACAGGGTGCAGGCGGCAGTAGTTCTGAAGCGGAGGAGGAGGGGCCACAGCAGGCATCAACATCACAACAGGTTCCATCTGTCGGGCCCGTATCTGGCCCAAAACGCGTGGCAAAGCCAAAACCTGTTGGAGGACAGCGTGGCCATCCGGTTAAAGCTCAGTCTGCAATGCCTGAAAAGGTATCCGATGCTAGAAAGAGTGCAGTCTGGCATTTTTTTAAACAACATCCAATTGATCAGCGCAAAGTCATCTGTCAAAAATGTTCAACTACCTTAAGCAGAGGACAGAATCTGAAAAGTCTCAATACAAGTTGCATGCATAGACATTTAACCACCATGCATTTGCAAGCCTGGACTAACTACCAAACGTCCCTTAAGGTTGTAGCACCCTCGGCCAATGAAGCTAGTCAGCAACGCAACATCCCTTCCGGCAGTGTAGGGCCACCATTTTCCGCACCACCTGCAGTATCTGTGCAGGTTTCTTTGCCAGGCCAAAGCAGTCAGGGTCAGGTAATCACCAGTTTCGTAGTAGGAAACACTGCATCTAGGGCACTGGCGGCAACAATACCGTCTCCAACCGTCTCTCAGTCTGCCATGTCCACCGGCACCCCCGCTAGTTCCACAATCTCCAGCTCTCCAGTCCAGCTCACCCTACATGAGACTCTCGTTAGAAAAAGGAAGTACTTAGCCTCGCATCCGCGTACACAGGGTTTGAACGCCCACATAGCTAGACTAATCTCGTTAGAGATGATGCCCTACCGGTTAGTTGAAAGAGAAGCTTTCAAAGCCCTGATGGACTACGCTGTACCACGCTACGAGCTACTCAGTCGACACTTCTTTTCGAGAAAAGCCATCCCAGCCCTCCACCAGCATGTTAAAGAGCGCATCGTCCATGCACTCAGGCAGCCTGTGAGTACAAAGATGCACCTGACAACAGATGCATGGACCAGTAGGCATGGCCAGGGACATTACGTGTCCATCACGGCACACTGGGTGAATGTGGTGGATGCAGGGGACGGCAATTTTGGGACAGTTCTTCCTAGCCCACGGTCTAGGAAACAGTTGGCTGTAGCCGTTCGCACCCCCTCCTCCTCGTCCTCCTGCAGAAGCGAGAGCTCGTCCACAGACCGCAGTCGCACAACCACTCCATCCGCAGCTGCCACTGTTGCACACCAGGTGTCCCATTATGGGGCAGCTACTGGCAAGCGTCAGCAGGCTGTATTGGCTATGAAGTGTTTGGGCGACAACAGACACACCGCGGAAGTTCTGTCCGAGTTCTTGCAGAAAGAAACGCAGTCGTGGCTGGGCACTGTAGATCTTGAGGCAGGCAAGGTAGTGAGTGATAACAGAAGGAATTTCATGGCTGCCATCTCCCTTTCCCAACTGAAACACATTCCTTGCCTGGCTCACACCTTAAACCTGGTGGTGCAGTGCTTCCTGAAAAGTTATCCGGGGTTATCCGACCTGCTCCTCAAAGTGCGCGGACTTTGCTCGCATATCCGCCGTTCGCCCGTACACTCCAGCCGTATGCAGACCTATCAGCGGTCTTTGAACCTTCCCCAGCATCGCCTAATCATCGACGTTGCAACAAGGTGGAACTCAACACTGCACATGCTTCAGAGACTGTGCGAACAGAGGCGTGCTGTTATGTATTTGTGGGAGGATACACATACACGGGCAGGCAGTAGGATGCCAGACAAGGAGTTGTCAGGTGTGCAGTGGTCGAAGATACAAGACATGTGTCAAGTCCTTCAGTGTTTTGAGGAATGCACATGGCTGGTTAGTGCAGACAACGCCATAATAAGCATGAGCATCCCCCTAATGCGTCTGCTGATGCAAAGTTTCGCACATAAAGGAGCAGGCGTCTGCAGCAGAGGAAGAGGAAAGCCTTGATGACAGTCAGCCATTGTCTGGTCAGGGCAGTGTACAGGACGAGGTAGCGGGTGAACAGGAATAGGAGGAGGACGAGGAGGATGATGGGGATGATTATTTTTGTAATGAGGAAGCTTCTCCAGGGCCAATAGCAACTGGTGGCATTGCAAGGCCGGGGTCAGGATTTTTAGGGAGACAAGTGACTTAGATGTGCCTGAAACTGCCCCTCAACCCAGCACAACCGCAGATTTGACAACTGGAACTTTGGCCCACATGGCGGATTATGCCTTACGTATCCTCAAAAGGGACACACGTATTTGTAAAATGATGGCTGATGACGATTACTGGTTGGCCTGCCTCCTTGATCCTCGCTATAAAGGCAAATTGCAAAATATTATGCCACATGAAAACCTGGAACAAATATTAGCAAACAAACAATCAACTCTTGTTGACCGTTTGATTCAGGCATTCCCAGCACACAGCACCGGTGATCTTTATCACACAAGCTGCTGGGGGCAGCAGGCCAGAGGTGTTAGAGGTGCACAAATCAGAAATGGCGTTGGACCGAGGGGTTTTCTGACCAGGTTGTGGAGTGATTTTGCTATGACCGCAGACAGGACAGGTACTGCAGCATCAATTCAAAGTGACAGGAGACAACATTTGTCCAGTATGGTTACTAACTATTTTTCATCTCTTATCGACGATCTCCCTCAACCGTCATTCCCATTTGATTACTGGGCATCCAAATTAGACACCTGGCCAGAATTGGCAGAATATGCATTGCAGGAGCTTGCTTGCCCAGCAGCTAGTGTCCTATCAGAAAGAGTATTCAGTGCTGCAGGTTCAATATTAACCGAAAAAAGGACTCGTCTGGCTACCCAAAATGTTGATGATCTAACCTTCATTAAAATGAACCACAACTGGATTTCGAATTCTTTTGCCCCACCTTGCCCGGCTGACACCTAGCTTTCCTATAAAAAGGTCTTGCTTGTGGACTGCTCTGACTGACTTTTCCAATCTCGTAATTTGCAGCAGCTGTTTGTCCAGTATACGACATGTTTACACCTCCCTAAATGGCCAAACTCCCCCCACGGGGCCGTGGTCTCGCCACTTGGCGGAAGCACCCGTGAGAGTGCCGTTTGTCTGAAGAGGTGGGTGTGCACGCTTTTGGTTGACGGCACTGCCACTGGGTCCCTCATAGTACAATAAAGTGTCTCTGGCGGTGGTGGTGCGCACCCAACGTCAGACACACCGTTGTAACATGTACCACCGGCCACAAGAGAGTTCCCCCCCAGCTCAAGCAGTGCTCTCCCGCTTGCAAAATTATCTCTCACAGTTCCACCAATGTTTAGTCTATGCGCTGACATCCTTCAAAGCCTGGCACTGACAATACCAATGTGTTGACATGTATGATGGTACTTAAAATAGTCAGGGGCAGTGTCCTATATTTACACCAGTAAATACTTAGCGCCAAATTACTAGGTCTGAAACTCAGCAGAGGAGCCCACCCCTGTACCTAATTATTCCACCCTTTTGTGTTTTGGTTTTGTTGTATTGCGAGACATTAACATCTATTTATTTGTGAGTACTAACTGTCAGACACTCATTACAATCGGCCTCCACTGACAACACCAATGCTGCCTGTGTACCCCTGCAAGAGAATTCAAAGAGTCTACAGCCCAC
Source organism: Ranitomeya imitator (assembly GCF_032444005.1). Lineage (NCBI taxonomy): Eukaryota > Metazoa > Chordata > Amphibia > Anura > Dendrobatidae > Ranitomeya > Ranitomeya imitator. Next base: position 1,026,474,362 of record NC_091282.1, on the reverse strand, counting down.
TTTTGTTATGTTAGGCCTAGTAAGCCTGTCTGCGGTCCCTCCTTCCACTAGTCCTCCACTGACCAGACCACTGCTGCCCGTGTACCCCTGGAACCTATTTTAAAATGCCTACAGCCCACTTTTGTTATGTTAGGCCTACTAAGCCTGTCTGCGGTCCCACCTTCCACTAGTCCTCCACTGACCAGACCACTGCTGCCCGTGTACCCCTGGAACCTATTTTGAAGTGTCTACAGCCCACTTTTGTTATGTTAGGCCTACTAAGCCTGTCTGCGGTCCCTCTTACCACTAGTCCTCCACTGACCAGACCACTACTGCCCGTGTACCCCTGGAACCTATTTTAAAGTGCCTACAGCCTAATTTTGTTATGTTAGGCCTACTAAGCCTGTCTGCGGTCCCTCCTTCCACTAGTCCTCCACTGACCAGACCACTGCTGCCCGTGTACCCCTGGAACCTATTTTAAAGTGCCTACAGCCCACTTTTGTTATGTTAGGCCTAGTAAGCCTGTCTGCGGTCCCTCCTTCCACTAGTCCTCCACTGACCAGACCACTGCTGCCCGTGTACCCCTGGAACCTACTTTAAAGTGCCTACAGCCCACTTTTGTTATGTTAGGCCTACTAAGCCTGTCTGCGGTCCCTCCTTCCACTAGTCCTCCACTGACCAGACCACTGCTGCCCGTGTACCCCTGGAACCTATTTTAAAGTGCCTACAGCCTAATTTTGTTATGTTAGGCCTACTAAGCCAGTCTGCGGTCCCTCCTTCCACTAGTCCTCCACTGAGCAGACCATTGCTGCCCGTGTACCCCTGGAACCTATTTTAAAGTGCCTACAGTCCACTTTTGTTATGTTAGGCCTACTAAGCCTGTCTGCGGTCCCTCCTTCCACTAGTCCTCCACTGACCAGACCAATGCTGCCCGTGTACCCCTGGAACCTATTTTAAAGTGCCTACAGCCTAATTTTGTTATGTTAGGCCTACTAAGCCTGTCTGCGGTCCCTCCTTCCACTAGTCCTCCACTGACCAGACCACTGCTGCCCGTGTACCCCTGGAACCTATTTTAAAGTGCCTACAGCCCACTTGTGTTATGTTAGGCCTACTAAGCCTGTCTGCGGTCCCACCTTCCACTAGTCCTCCACTGACCAGACAACTGCTGCCCGTGTACACCTGGAACCTATTTTAAAGTGCCTACAGCCCACTTTTGCTATGTCAGGCCTACAAAGCCTGTCTGCGGTCCCTCCTTCCACTAGTCCTCCACTGACCAGACCACTGCTGCCCGTGTACCCCTGGAACCTAATTTAAAGTGCCTACAGCCTAATTTTGTTATGTTAGGCCTACTAAGCCTGTCTGCGGTCTCTCCTTCCACTAGTCCTCCACTGACCAGACCACTGCTGCCCGTGTACCCCTGTAACCTTTTTTAAACTGCATTGAGCCAAATTTTGTGTTTAAGGCCTACTACCTGTGTCTGTCTGCGCCACTCAATACAGCTGTCCTCCTTTTAAAAAAGCTGAGAGTCAATAGTCTGGTTTTCAGCCTATAGGAATTTGAAAACTGCATTGGGGCTACTACTACTACTTCGGTAGGGCCTACTAACGGTGTCTGCCGCTCCAAGGTGTTCCCCAGGTTTCCTCTCCATAGCTTCGCGCTTCTAGCTCTCGTTTAGTAGTTGTTGAAAACAACACTGCATTAGGCCTACAAGTTGGGTCTGGGTTGTAGAGACGGTGTCTTCCGCTCCAAGGTGTTCCCCAGGTTTCCTCTCCATAGCTTCGAGCTTCTAGCTCTCATTTAGTAGTTGTTGAAAACAACACTGCATTAGGCCTACAAGTTGGGTCTGGGTTGTAGAGACGGTGTCTGCCACTCCAAGGTGTTCCCCAGGTTTCCTCTCCATAGCTTCGAGCTTCTAGCTCTCGTTTAGTAGTTGTTGAAAACAACACTGCATTAGGCCTACAAGTTGGGTCTGGGTTGTAGAGACGGTGTCTTCCGCTCCAAGGTGTTCTCCAGGTTTCCTCTCCATTGCTTCCAGCTTCTAGCTCTCGTTTAGTAGTTGTTGAAAACAACACTGCATTAGGCCTACAAGTTGGGTCTGGGTTGTAGAGACGGTGTCTGCCACTCCAAGGTGTTCCCCAGGTTTCCTCTCCATAGCTTCGCGCTTCTAGCTCTCGTTTAGTAGTTGTTAAAAACAACACTGCATTAGGCCTACAAGTTGGGTCTGGGTTGTAGAGACGGTGTCTTCCGCTCCAAGGTGTTCTCCAGGTTTCCTCTCCATAGCTTCGAGCTTCTAGCTCTCGTTTAGTAGTTGTTGAAAACAACACTGCATTAGGCCTACAAGTTGGGTCTGGGTTGTAGAGACGGTGTCTTCCGCTCCAAGGTGTTCTCCAGGTTTCCTCTCCATTGCTTCCAGCTTCTAGCTCTCGTTTAGTAGTTGTTAAAAACAACACTGCATTAGGCCTACAAGTTGGGTCTGGGTTGTAGAGACGGTGTCTTCCGCTCCAAGGTGTTCTCCAGGTTTCCTCTCCATAGCTTCGAGCTTCTAGCTCTCGTTTAGTAGTTGTTGAAAACAACACTGCATTAGGCCTACAAGTTGGGTCTGGGTTGTAGAGACGGTGTCTGCCACTCCAAGGTGTTCCCCAGGTTTCCTCTCCATAGCTTCGCGCTTCTAGCTCTCGTTTAGTAGTTGTTAAAAACAACACTGCATTAGGCCTACAAGTTGGGTCTGGGTTGTAGAGACGGTGTCTTCCGCTCCAAGGTGTTCTCCAGGTTTCCTCTCCATAGCTTCGAGCTTCTAGCTCTCGTTTAGTAGTTGTTGAAAACAACACTGCATTAGGCCTACAAGTTGGGTCTGGGTTGTAGAGACGGTGTCTTCCGCTCCAAGGTGTTCTCCAGGTTTCCTCTCCATTGCTTCCAGCTTCTAGCTCTCGTTTAGTAGTTGTTGAAAACAACACTGCATTAGGCCTACAAGTTGGGTCTGGGTTGTAGAGACGGTGTCTGCCACTCCAAGGTGTTCCCCAGGTTTCCTCTCCATAGCTTCGCGCTTCTAGCTCTCGTTTAGTAGTTGTTAAAAACAACACTGCATTAGGCCTACAAGTTGGGTCTGGGTTGTAGAGACGGTGTCTTCCGCTCCAAGGTGTTCTCCAGGTTTCCTCTCCATAGCTTCGATCTTCTAGCTCTCGTTTAGTAGTTGTTGAAAACAACACTGCATTAGGACTACAAGTTGGGTCTGGGATGTAGAGACGGTGTCTTCCGCTCCAAGGTGTTCTCCAGGTTTCCTCTCCATTGCTTCCAGCTTCTAGCTCTCGTTTAGTAGTTGTTGAAAACAACACTGCATTAGGCCTACAAGTTGGGTCTGGGTTGTAGAGACGGTGTCTTCCGCTCCAAGGTGTTCCCCAGGTTTCCTCTCCATTGCTTCAATCTTCATGCTCGTCTTAAGTAGTTGTTGAAAACAACACTGCATTAGGCCTACAAGTTGGGTCTGGGTTGTAGAGACGGTGTCTTCCGCTCCAAGGTGTTCTCCAGGTTTTCTCTCCATAGCTTCGAGCTTCTCGCTCTCGTTTAGTACTTGTTGAAAACAACACTACATTAGGCCTACAAGTTGGGTCTGGGTCGTAGAGACGGTGTCTGCCGCTCCAAGGTGTTCTCCAGGTTGCCACATAATCGAAGCTGCATAGAGCCCATTTTGTAATTTTACGCCTACAAAGTCTTTCTGTGGTTCCTCCTTCCAATTGTCCTCCACTGAGCACACCAATGCAGACCGTGTACCCATGTAACCTTTTTCAAACCTGCGTCAAGCCAACTTTGTGGTTTAAGGCCTACTTGTAGTGTCTGGCTGCATCACTCAACACAGCTGTCCTCTTTACCAAAAATGACCTACAATTTTCTGGTTTTCAGCCTATCGGAATTTTAAGAATGCAGTGGGCCTACTAATTGGGTAGGGGCCTTCTATCGGTGTCTGCCGCTCCTTGCTGTTCTCCTCCAGAGAACAAAGCTGTACCGCCTGTTTACTACTGTTGCCAATTTTGAACTGCATTTAGACTACTTACTGATTTGGGGCTACTCTCTGTGTCAGCCTCTCATTCCAGTTGTCCTCCACTGAACAAAGCAATGCCCCCTGGTTAGTCCTGTTACCAATTTTGAACTGCATTTAGCCCACTTTATTCTTTGGGCCCATATCTGTTTCCCCCTCATCCTGCCCATTGCCCAGCCAGTGATAGATGAGTCTGCTGGTACATTGACCCATAACGCAACATTCCCCGTGCACGCTACACTGCAAGATTGTGACCCTGCTGAAAGTCAGGTTCCCCTTCCCACATACCATACCACCTTACACGGGGACAAAGAGGAAGGTGCAGATGAAGGTGCAGGTTCCTTCATCAGGTGGGGGGAGGAATACTCGTTGGCGACGTCACTGACACAGGGCCCCTCATAGTTTGCAAAAGTGTCGCTGCCGGTGGGAGGCGCCCCCGCCGTGCAAACACACCGCCATACTTTGAGGGGCCCTGTGCCAGTGCCAATGCCAACGAGTGGGCCCCCCCTGCTTGCTCAGGATCACAGCACTTGCAAAGTTGAAATACTTACCTCTCCCTGCTCCACTGCCGTGACGTGGTCCAGATTTCCTGGGCCCACTAATTACTTGAACCAGCCCTACCCCCCACAACTTTAGCCAAATGACCCCCAATTTCAAATGCCTTCCAATTATTATAAGGTAAATTAAGATTGACAAGCTTCAGTAACAAGAATGGATGTTTTTGCCATTAAAATGGGCTCTGTACATGTTTTCCTGGCCTCCACTCACTGCCGACTATGCTCCCCCATTGACTTGCATTGGGTTTCGTGTTTCGGTCGATCCCCGACTTTTCGCCATAATTGGCCGATTCCACTCGACTCGACTTTTGAGATAGTCGGGTTTCGCGAAACCCGACTCGACTCTAAAAAAGTCAAGGTCGCTCAACCCTATTCACCACCTGTTACACCTCATACTCGGTCTGACCATCTACCACAAAAGGTGGCGGGTGCAAGGAAGATCACCTGAGGAAGGCACCGACGGCTTCAGAAGCGCCTTATGGAACCCTTTGGGGATCCACAATGATGGAGACAAGTGCAGGCGAAAGGCCACAGGATTAACCACCTCTAAAATTTCATAAGGACCAATTAACTTGATTTGGGACTCAACTTAGCAGAGGGAATCCTCAATCTTATATTCTTGGTGGATAACCATACCTTATCCCTCACCTGGTAAGCTGGTAAGCCAGCCGGACAGAACATCGTTTATCCACAAAAAATTTGTATTTGCCCTGAGCTGCTCCAATGTTTCTCTGAACCTCCCTTCAGACCTCCCCCAACCGCAGGAAGGCTGCACTGAATCCAGCTGGGAAAACTCACCAAAATGGGGGTGAAACCCATAGTTGTAGAAGAACGGGGAAGTACCAGTGGACTGATTGACATGACTATTGAAAGCAAATTCCGCCATGGGTACCGCAGAGCACCAATCATCCTCTCTAGACATGGCAAGACACTGTAATATATGCTCCAAAGACTGATCGGTCCTTTCAGTCTGACCGTTTGTCTCGGGATGGCAGGCCGATGAAAAGGTCAGACTGATACCAAGCCTTTTACAAAAAGCTCTCCAGAATTTTGCCACAAATTGCACCCCTCTATCAGACACCACACTGACAGGCACACCATGCAATCAGACCACATGCTCAATGAATAGTTTTGATAGAGTCTCAGCATTAGGGAGGCCCACCAACGATACAAAATGCACCTGTTTACTGAACCTACCAACAACTACCCAGATCACAGTTTTGCCATTAGAGGGGGAAGATTGGTGATAAAATTAATGGACCGATGAGTCCATGATCTATCTGGAATTGGCAGTGGCACCAATTCCCCAGTTGGTCAATTTCAGGTTTTTTTTGCACAGGCACAAGTTTCACAGGAGGACACAAACCCAGTGATGGCAGAAGCCAATGAGGGCCACCAAAATAGTCTAGTGATGGCTTTACGAGTGGCCGAGATTCCAGGATGCCCACTCATAGCCGAGTCATGGAACTCCCGAAGCACACTTAATCGATACTGAACAGGCACAAAGAGCTTATTATCAGGTATGGATGAAGGAAGAAGAGATTGGGACTCACAAATCTATTGTTTCAATGCCGAAGACTGTTGTGAATTCTGTGGCTGAATTCACTCCTGTGGTCACAAGTGGTACTGCAGCTTCTGGGCTTCCTCCCTCAGGTGTTCTGGTGAGCTCGTTGGCTGCTTTGTTATTTAACTCCGCCTGATTCTGTCTTCCTTGCTCCTTGTCAATGTTCCAGTGTTGGATCTGAGCTTCTGGATCTTTCCTGTGGCCTGCTGCTCTGCTTAGATAAGTGCTTCTTTGCTTTTGTTGCTACTTTTTCTGTCCAGCTTGTCAATTCGTTTTGCTGGAAGCTCTGAGACGCAAAGGGTGTACCGCCGTGCCGTTAGTTCGGCACGGTGGGTCTTTTTGCCCCCTTTGCGTGGTTTTTTGCTTTAGGGTTTTTTGTAGACTGCAAAGTTCTCTTTGCTATCCTCGCTCTATCTAGAATATCGGGCCTCACTTTGCTGAATCTATTTCATCCCTACGTTTGTCTTTTCATCTTGCTAACAGTCATTATATGTGGGGGGCTGCCTTTTCCTTTGGGGTATTTCTCTGAGGCAAGTCAGGCTTGTTTTTCTATCTTCAGGCTAGTCAGCTCCTCAGGCTGTGCCGAGTTGCATAGGTAGTGTCAGGCGCAATCCACAGCTGCCTTTAGTTGTGTTTAGGATAGGTTCAGGTATTGCGGTCTACAGAGATTCCACGTCTCAGAGCTCGTTCTATTGTTTTTGGGTTATTGTCAGATCACTGTATGTGCTCTGATTGCTGGCACACTGTGTCACTGGATTGCCTACATAACAGTACAAGGAGCCTAACTAATGATTCTCAATAGAGGGAAAAAAGAAGTTCTGACATCATTTTTTTTTCTCAGCTCTGTGTTCAGTCTTTTTTTCCCCCTAGACATTTGGGTGTTTCAGGACACAGGTGTGGACATGGATATTCAGGGTCTGTGCTCTTCAATGGATAATCTCGTTACAAATGTACAAAGGATTCAAGATACTATTGATCAGAAATCTATGTTAGAACCAAGAATTCCTATTCCTGATTTGTTTTTTGGTGATAGAACTAAGTTTCTTAATTTCAAAAATAATTGTAAGCTATTTCTGGCCTTGAAACCTCATTCTTCTGGTAATCCTATTCAACAGGTTTTGATTATTATTTCTTTTTTGCGCGGCGACCCTCAGGACTGGGCATTTTCTCTTGCGCCAGGAGACCCTGCATTGAGTAATGTCAATGCGTTTTTCCTGGCGCTCGGATTACTTTACGATGAGCCTAATTCAGTGGATCAGGCTGAGAAAAATTTGCTGGCTTTGTGCCAGGGTCAGGATGATATAGAAGTATATTGTCAGAAATTTAGGAAGTGGTCAGTACTCACTCTGTGGAATGAATCTGCGCTGGCAGCTTTGTTCAGAAAGGGTCTCTCTGAGGCTCTTAAGGATGTCATGGTGGGTTTTCCTATGCCTGCTGGTTTGAATGAGTCTATGTCTTTGGCCATTCAGATCGGTCGACGCTTGCGCGAGCGTAAATCTGTGCACCATTTGGTGGTATTGTCTAAGATTAAACCTGAGCCTATGCAGTGCGATAGGACTATGACCAGAGTTGAACGGCAAGAACACAGACGTCTGAATGGTCTGTGTTTCTACTGTGGTGATTCCACTCATGCTATTTCTGATTGTCCTAAGCGCACTAAGCGGTTCGATAGGTCTGCCGTCATTGGTACTGTACAATCCAAATTCCTTCTGTCCATTACCTTGATATGCTCTTTGTCATCGTATTCTGTCATGGCGTTTGTGGATTCAGGCGCTGCCCTGAATCTGATGGATTTGGATTATGCTAAAGGTTGTGGGTTTTTCTTGGAGCCTTTGCGGTGTCCTATTCCGTTGAGAGGAATTGATGCTACACCTTTGGCCAAGAATAAACCTCAGTACTGGACCCAGCTGACCATGTGCATGGCTCCTGCACATCAGGAAGTTATTCGCTTTCTGGTGCTACATAATCTGCATGATGTGGTCGTGTTGGGGTTGCCATGACTGCAAACCCATAATCCAGTATTGGATTGGAACTCTATGTCGGTATCCAGCTGGGGTTGTCAGGGGGTACATGGAGATGTTCCATTTTTGTCTATTTCGTCATCCATTCCTTCTGAGGTCCCAGAGTTCTTGTCTGATTATCAGGATGTATTTGAAGAGCCCAAGTCCGATGCCCTACCTCCGCATAGGGATTGTGATTGTGCTATCAATTTGATTCCTGGTAGTAAATTCCCTAAAGGTCGATTATTTAATTTATCCGTGCCTGAACACGCCGCTATGCGCAGTTATGTGAAGGAATCCCTGGAGAAGGGACATATTCGCCCATCGTCATCACCACTGGGAGCAGGGTTCTTTTTTGTAGCCAAGAAGGATGGTTCGCTGAGACCGTGTATTGATTACCGCCTTCTTAATAAGATCACTGTTAAATTTCAGTATCCCTTTCCATTGTTATCTGACTTGTTTGCTCGGATTAAGGGGGCTAGTTGGTTCACTAAGATAGATCTTCGTAGTGCGTATAATCTGGTGAGAATCAGGCAAGGAGATGAATGGAAAACTGCATTTAATACGCCCGAGGGTCATTTTGAGTATCTAGTGATGCCGTTCGGACTTGCCAATGCTCCATCTGTGTTTCAGTCTTTTATGCATGACATCTTCCGTGAGTATCTGGATAAATTCCTGATTGTTTACTTGGATGACATTTTGATCTTCTCAGATGATTGGGACTCTCATGTGAAGCAGGTCAGAATGGTTTTCCAGGTCCTGCGTGCTAATTCTTTGTTTGTGAAGGGATCAAAGTGTCTCTTCGGTGTGCAGAAAGTTTCATTTTTGGGGTTCATCTTTTCCCCTTCTACTATCGAGATGGATCCGGTTAAGGTCCAAGCCATCCAGGATTGGACTCAGCCGACATCTCTGAAAAGTCTGCAAAAATTCCTGGGCTTTGCTAATTTTTATCGTCGCTTCATCTGTAATTTTTCTAGCATTGCCAAACCATTGACCGATTTGACCAAGAAAGGTGCTGATTTGGTTAATTGGTCTTCTGCTGCTGTGGAAGCTTTTCAGGAGTTGAAGCATCGTTTTTGTTCTGCCCCTGTGTTGTGTCAACCAGATGTTTCTCTTCCGTTCCAGGTCGAGGTTGATGCTTCTGAGATTGGAGCAGGGGCGGTTTTGTCACAGAGAGGTTCTGGTTGCTCAGTGTTGAAACCATGTGCTTTCTTTTCCAGGAAGTTTTCGGCTGCTGAGCGTAATTATGATGTGGGCAACCAAGAGTTGCTGGCCATGAAGTGGGCATTCGAGGAATGGTTCGTTAAGAACTTGTATTGATTACCGCATTCTAAATAAAATCACAGTCAAATTTCAGTACCCCTTGCCGCTGCTGTCTGAATTGTTTGCTCGGATTAAGTGGGCTAGTTGGTTCACCAAGATAGATCTTCGTGGTGCGTATAATCTTGTGCGTATTAAACAGGGCGATGAATGGAAAACAGCATTTAATACGCCCGAGGGCCATTTTGAGTACCTGGTTATGCCATTCGGGCTTTCCAATGCTCCATCAGTATTTCAGTCCTTTATGCATGACATCTTCCGAGAGTACCTGGATAAATTCCTGATTGTATACTTGGATGATATTTTGGTCTTCTCGGATGATTGGGGGTCTCACGTGAAGCAGGTTAGAATGGTGTTCCAGGTCCTGCGTGCGAATTCTTTGTTTGTGAAGGGGTCAAAGTGTCTCTTTGGTGTTCAGAAGGTTTCATTTTTGGGTTTCATTTTTTCCCCTTCTACTATCGAGATGGACCCTGTTAAAGTTCAGGCCATTTATGATTGGACTCAACCGACATCTCTGAAGAGTCTGCAAAAGTTCCTGGGCTTTGCTAATTTTTATCGTCGCTTCATCAATAATTTTTCTAGTATTGCTAAACCATTGACTGATTTGACCAAGAAGAGTGCTGATGTGGTCAATTGGTCTTCTGCTGCTGTGGAAGCTTTTCAGGAGTTGAAGCATCGTTTTTCTTTTGCCCCTGTGTTGTGCCAGCCAGATGTTTCGCTCCCGTTCCAGGTCGAGGTTGATGCTTCTGAGATTGGAGCAGGGGCTGTTTTTTCACAAAGAAGTTCTGATGGCTCGGTGATGAAACCATGTGCCTTCTTTTCCAGGAAGTTTTCGCCTGCTGAGCATAATTATGATGTTGGCAATCGAGAGTTGCTGGCCATGAAGTGGGCATTCGAGGAGTGGCGTTATTGGCTTGAAGGAGCTAAGCATCGCGTGATGGTATTGACTGATCATAAGAACCTTACTTATCTCGAGTCTGCCAAGCTCTTGAATCCTAGACAGGCCCGTTGGTCGTTATTTTTTGCCCGCTTCAATTTTGTGATTTCGTACCTTCCGGGCTCTAAAAATGTGAAGGCGGATGCTCTGTCTAGGAGTTTTGTGCCCGACTCTCCGGGTTCATCTGAGCCGGCGAGTATCCTCAAGGAAGGAGTCATTGTGTCTGCCATCTCCCCTGATTTGCGGCGAGTGTTGCAAAAATTTCAGGCGAATAAACCTGATCGTTGTCCGGCGGAGAGACTGTTCGTCCCTGATAGGTGGACTAGTAAAGTTATCTCTGAACTTCATTGTTCGGTGTTGGCTGGTCATCCTGGAATCTTTGGTACCAGAGAGTTAGTGGCTAGATCCTTCTGGTGGCCATCTCTGTCACGGGATGTACGTACTTTTGTGCAGTCCTGTGGGATTTGTGCTAGGGCTAAGCCCTGCTGTTCACGTGCCAGTGGGTTGCTTTTGCCCTTGCCGGTCCCAAAGAGGCCTTGGACACATATTTCGATGGATTTCATTTCTGACCTTCCCGTTTCTCAAAAGATGTCAGTCATTTGGGTGGTCTGTGATCGCTTTTCTAAAATGGTCCATCTGGTGCCCTTGGTTAAATTGCCTTCCTCCTCTGATTTGGTGCCTTTGTTCTTCCAGCATGTGGTTCGTTTGCATGGCATTCCTGAGAATATTGTTTCTGACAGAGGTTCCCAGTTTGTTTCAAGATTTTGGCGAGCCTTTTGTGGTAGGATGGGCATTGACCTATCTTTTTCCTCGGCTTTCCATCCTCAGACTAATGGCCAGACCGAACGAACCAATCAGACCTTGGAAACATATCTGAGATGTTTTGTTTCTGCAGACCAGGATGATTGGGTGTCCTTTTTGCCGTTGGCTGAGTTCGCCCTTAATAATCGGGCCAGCTCGGCTACCTTGGTCTCTCCATTTTTCTGCAATTCTGGGTTCCATCCTCGTTTCTCTTCAGGACAGGTTGAGTCTTCGGACTGTCCTGGTGTGGATTCTGTGGTGCACAGGTTGCAGCAGATCTGGACTCAGGTAGTGGACAATTTGACCTTGTCCCAGGAGAAGGCTCAACTTTTCGCTAATCGCAGACGCCGTGTGGGCCCCCGACTTCGTGTTGGGGATCTGGTTTGGTTATCTTCTCGTCATATTCCTATGAAGGTTTCCTCTCCTAAATTTAAACCTCGTTTTATTGGTCCGTATAGGATTTCTGAGATTCTCAATCCTGTGTCTTTTCGTCTGACCCTCCCAGACTCCTTTTCCATACATAATGTATTCCATAAGTCGTTGTTGCGGAGATACGTGGCACCTATGGTTCCATCTGTCGAGCCTCCTGCCCCAGTTTTGGTGGAGGGGGAATTGGAGTATATTGTGGAGAAAATTTTGGATTCTCGTGTTTCTAGACGGAAACTCCAGTATCTGGTTAAATGGAAGGGTTATGCTCAGGAAGATAATTCCTGGGTTTTTGCCTCTGATGTCCATGCTCCAGATCTTGTTTGTGCCTTTCATGTGGCTCATCCTGGTCGGCCTGGGGGCTCTGGTGAGGGTTCGGTGACCCCTCCTCAAGGGGGGGTACTGTTGTGAATTCTGTGGCTGAATTCACTCCTGTGGTCACAAGTGGTACTGCAGCTTCTGGGCTTCCTCCCTCAGGTGTTCTGGTGAGCTCGTTGGCTGCTTTGTTATTTAACTCCGCCTGATTCTGTCTTCCTTGCTCCTTGTCAATGTTCCAGTGTTGGATCTGAGCTTCTGGATCTTTCCTGTGGCCTGCTGCTCTGCTTAGATAAGTGCTTCTTTGCTTTTGTTGCTACTTTTTCTGTCCAGCTTGTCAATTCGTTTTGCTGGAAGCTCTGAGACGCAAAGGGTGTACCGCCGTGCCGTTAGTTCGGCACGGTGGGTCTTTTTGCCCCCTTTGCGTGGTTTTTTGCTTTAGGGTTTTTTGTAGACTGCAAAGTTCTCTTTGCTATCCTCGCTCTATCTAGAATATCGGGCCTCACTTTGCTGAATCTATTTCATCCCTACGTTTGTCTTTTCATCTTGCTAACAGTCATTATATGTGGGGGGCTGCCTTTTCCTTTGGGGTATTTCTCTGAGGCAAGTCAGGCTTGTTTTTCTATCTTCAGGCTAGTCAGCTCCTCAGGCTGTGCCGAGTTGCATAGGTAGTGTCAGGCGCAATCCACAGCTGCCTTTAGTTGTGTTTAGGATAGGTTCAGGTATTGCGGTCTACAGAGATTCCACGTCTCAGAGCTCGTTCTATTGTTTTTGGGTTATTGTCAGATCACTGTATGTGCTCTGATTGCTGGCACACTGTGTCACTGGATTGCCTACATAACAGAAGACATCACCACTCCACGCTGGAGAATGGAGGAAGGAGGTTCAGGAGGTGATATTTGATCTAGGCTACAAGATAAAGCATCAGCCTTAACATTCTTGGACCCTGGTCTGAAAGTAATAGAAAACTGAAATCGGGAAAAAAGGTGACCACCTTACCTGTCTCAGAGTCTCGGAGTTAGACGTTTGGTGGACTCGATGTAAGACAGGTACTTGTGATCCATAATGACAGTGATACAATGGACAGCCCCCTCCAAAAATTGCTTCCATTCCTTGAATGCCAATTTAATGACCAATAGCTCCCATTTACCCACATCATAATTCCTCTCAGCAGAGCAAATTTTTTCATAAAGAAGGCACAGGGTCTTAAGTTAGTCAACATGGTGGGCCCCTGAGACAACACAGCCCCCACTCCCACCTCCAAGGCGTCCACCTCTACAAAAATTGGTTTAGACAAATCAGGTTGAACTACTACAGGGGCAGTCATGAAACAGCTCTTCAAGGAAGAAAATGCCACCAGTTCTTGAGATTAGCCCCCTTACGAGATAAATCCATGAGGGGTTTGATCACCTGAGAAAAACCCTTAATTAATTTTCTATGATAATTAGAGAAACCCAGAAAAGAAGACCCTTGAGATCTCTGGGTTTCACCCAATGAACAATAGCCTGTACCTTCCTAGGGTTCATGCGAAACCCCTCAGCAGACAAAATGACTCCAAGAAAGGAGGTGGCCCATGTGACTCTGTTTGTCAGAAGAATATATGAGGATGTCATGAGGATGTCATCCAAATAAACTACCATGAAACGCCCAATAAAATCTGAGAAAACATGATTCATGAAATTCTGGAACACTGTTGGCGCGTTAGTCGAGCCAAAGGGCATAACCAAATTTTCAAACAAACCCTCAGAGGTGAGAAATGCAGTTTTCCACTCATCCACCTCACGCATACGGAAGAGATTGTGTGCTCCCCTGAGATCCAACTTTGAGAACCACCTGGCCCCTGACAATTGATTGTAAAAATCAGGTATAAGTGGGAAGGGGATAAGTGTTTCTTATAGCGATTTTATTCAGTTCTCAAAAATCGAAGCATGGCTGTAAACCTCCACCCTTTTCTTCACAAAAAAGAACCCCACCGCCACGGGAGAGACAGATGGCCGAATGTGCCCTTTACGGAGACTATCAGAGATATACCCCTTCATAGCGGCCTTGTACAAACAGGCTATGGGCAATTTGGCACTGGGAACAAGATCAACAGCACAATCAAATGGATGGTGTGGTGGTAGAACCTCAGCCTCCTTTTCAGAGAACACATCCTCAAAGTCCTTCAGGTTCTCCGGAATACCCTACAGACTGATGGATGACACAAGTACAGTAGCGAGGCAAATTTAACTATAATTAGGACCCATTTAACAATATCCCAAGATTCCCAATTTATCACAGAATTAAGTAATTGTAGCCAGGGGAACCCCAAAACCAGTCCTGCAGGCAGATTGTCCATAACAATACATGAAATTTGTTCATCACTTTAACTCCTCTGAAGCACATTTGATGACATTCTTAGCCAGTGGTGTTTTGTCAATGGCAACAACATGAATAGGAGTCTCCAGCCTAACTGTCCCTAACTAACACTTTGACACCAAGTCAGAGTCAATAAAGTTCATGGATGACCCGCAATCCACAAAGGCAGAAGTAGGCATGGAGCCACTCCCACAACAAAGTTAAGTTAATGAATACTCCCATCAGCAGCCTCCTGCTCTCACTGTTAACAGTTGAATACAACTCTCAACATTGTCACCTGTTAGCGCTGATCACAGTGCGAGCAGGGGACAGTGATATGAGCTGTCTTCACTTAAGCACCCGGCGTCGGGGAACAGCACAAACAGTACCGCTGATTCCTAGGCTCCAGTATGTGTAACACAAATGACACAGGGATGTTATCCATAGGTCATCAGTGCTCACGTGTGCAGGATATTTTGCGGCCCAAGCTGCTTCCGGAAACACTGACTTCTGAAAGAGCCCATAGTAAACTCAGCCATTTAGCAAACTTTTACCAACTTCTCTAGATTTTTTTATGAAAAAAGCCCTGGAATCGGAACATGAATGAGATTGTGCAACGTTCATGCTAAATTTGAGATTTTCCAAACAAGTTTGCTCATCTCTACTCACCAGTTCTTGAATCCTGTCTCTTTTAGCCACAGTCCGCAAGAATCCCAGCGGTGAAGTCTGCAGTCTGGGTTCAAGCCTTGGTGGTTCCGGGAAATCGGCCAATACCGGACCACAGGCTCCTGCCACCTCTGCTGTCGAGCCATCTTCTTATGGCTCAGATATGCCTCTGGTCATTCACTCAGGAGTTGTAGGCTATTCTGCCATCTTTGTCACCCACAAAGAATGTAATACTCTATGGATGATTAATTGAATATTGAAAAAAAATTCTGATGCGAATCGTGATGCAGCCCTCCATATCCCACATTGTAAAATGCCCTCTCTGAGCCCTGCTTATACAGGTACTATACAGATGATCAGGTTTTTAAATACATCAGATAGGGATTATATACATTAGGTAGGACTGCTCTATATGGGTATACCTTGACGATTGGTGGAGCAGCTTAGTATACATTTTTTGCAAAAAAAGTATCAACTAAATACCCTGTTTTCTCCATCTTTTGACTAGCACTTGCTTATTACTGTGATTTTTTTACAACAGAGTATTTTTGACCTCACTGTGCTCTTTTGTGTCTTCAAGTTTCTTGGTGGTGTGTGAACAAGTTCCTACAGACTTGTTCATTGTGCAAGTAGCCCATGTGTTTCTGGTATTGTAATTTTATGGCAGTGAAATTTAGCTGTCTACAGAGCACATGCACATAAAAAGAAAACATTTTTTCCTGTCTCTAAAGGTGATATAACCCCAGCGTCGGACTGGAGTACCTTGGGCCCACCAGAGAAAAGTCATTCTTGGGGCCCACCATGCAGTTTAAAAATACCACACAGGATAGATCCTATATACCACACCACACAGGAGAGCTGACAGATCCTCTAAATACTACACCACACAGGAGAGCTGACAGATCCTCTATATACTACACCACACAGGAGAGCTGACAGATCCTCTATATACTACACCACACAGGAACACATGGGCTACCTGCACAGAGAACAAGTCTGTAAGAACATGTTCACACACCACCAAGAAACCTGAAGACACAAAAGAGAATGGTAAAACCAAAAACACTCAGTTTGAAAAAATGTTTGCAGTAATCCGCAAGTGCTAGTAAAAGATGTAAATAACAGGGTATTTGGTTGATACGTTTTTTGCAAAAAATGTATACTAAGCTGCTCTACCAATCTTCACGGTATACCCATATCAGAGCAGTCCTAACTAATGTATGCAATCCCTATCTGATGTATTTAAAAACCTGATCATTTGTACATTACCATTCTCTTTTGTGTCTTCAGGTTTCTTGGTGGATTGTGAACATGTTCTTACAGACTTGTTCTCTGTGCAGGTAGCCCATGTGTTCCTGTTTCCATAATTGTTCTCTTGTGTCTACAAGACTGGGGAGTTCCACCACTCCTCTTGGGCTAGCTGCACAAAAGCTGTTCTACCCTGTATGCACACATGGATTTTTCCTCTCTGAACCCTGTTCACACAGGTAATGTACAGATGATCAGGTTTTTAAATACATCAGATAGGGATTGCATACATTAGTTAGGACTGCTCTGATATGGGTATACCGTGAAGATTGGTAGAGCAGCTTAGTATACATTTTTTGCAAAAAACGTATCAACCAAATACCCTGTTATTTACATCTTTTACTAGCACTTGCGGATTACTGCAAACATTTTTTCAAACTGAGTGTTTTTGGTTTTACCATTCTCTTTTGTGTCTTCATACTACACCACACAGGAGAGCTAACAGATCCTCTATATACTACACCACACAGGAGAGCTGACAGATCATCTATATACTACACCACACAGGAGAGCTGACAGATCCTCTATATACTACACCACACAGGAGAGCTGACAGATCCTCTATATACTATACCACACAGGAGAGCTGGCAGATCCTCTATATACTACACCACACAGGAGAGCTGACAGATCCTCTATATACTACACCACACACGAGAGCTGACAGATCCTCTATATACTACACCACACAGGAGAGCTGACAGATCCTCTATATACTACACCATACACGAGAGCTGACAGATCCTCTATATACTACACCACACACGAGAGCTGACAGATCCTCTATATACTACAATACACACGAGAGCTGACAGATCCTCTATATACTACACCACACAGGAGAGCTGACTGATCCTCTATATACTACACCACACAGGAGAGCTGACAGATCCTCAATATACTACACCACACAGGAGAGCTGACAGATCCTCTATATACTACACCACACAGGAGAGCTGACTGATCCTCTATATACTACACCACACAGGAGAGCTGACTGATCCTCTATATATTACACCACACAGAAGAGCTGACAGATCCTCTATATACTACACCACACAGGAGAGCTGACAGATCCAATATATACTACACCACACAGGAGAGCTGACAGATCCTCTATATACTACACCACACAGGAGAGCTGACAGATCCTCTATATACTACACCACACAGGAGAACTGACAGATCCTCTATATACTACACCACACTGGAGAGCTGACAGATCCTCTATACTACACCACACAAGAGAGCCGACAGATCCTCTATATACTACACCACACAGGAGAACTGACAGACCCTCTATATACTACACCACACAGGAGAGCTGACAGATCCTCTATATACTACACCACACAGGAGAGCTGACTGATCCTCTATATACTACACCACACAGGAGAGCTGACAGATCCTCTATATACTACACCACACACGAGAGCTGACAGATCCTCTATATACTACACCACACAGGAGAGCTGACAGATCCTCTATATACTACAACACACAAGAGAGCCGACAGATCCTCTATATACTACACCACACAGGAGAACTGACAGATCCTCTATATACTACACCACACACGAGAGCTGACAGATCCTCTATATACTACACCACACACGAGAGCTGACAGATCCTCTATATACTACACCACACAGGAGAGCTGACAGATCCTCTATATACTACACCACACAGGAGAGCTGACAGATCCTCTATATACTACACCACACAGGAGAACTGACAGATCCTCTATATACTACACCACACTGGAGAGCTGACAGATCCTCTATACTACACCACACACGAGAGCTGACAGATCCTCTATATACTACACCACACAGGAGAGCTCACAGATCCTCTATATACTACACCACACACGAGAGCTGACAGATCCTCAATATACTACACCACACACGAGAGCTGACAGATCCTCTATATACTACAATACACACGAGAGCTGACATATCCTCTATATACTACACCACACAGGAGAGCTGACAGATCCTCTATATACTACACCACACAAGAGAACCGACAGATCATAGTAACATAGTAACATAGTTAGTAAGGCCGAAAAAAGACATTTGTCCATCCAGTTCAGCCTATATTCCATCATAATAAATACCCAGATCTACGTCCTTCTACAGAACCTAATAATTGTATGATACAATATTGTTCTGCTCCAGGAAGACATCCAGGCCTCTCTTGAACCCCTCGACTGAGTTCGCCATCACCACCTCCTCAGGCAAGCAATTCCAGATTCTCACTGCCCTAACAGTAAAGAATCCTCTTCTATGTTGGTGGAAAAACCTTCTCTCCTCCAGACGCAAAGAATGCCCCCTTGTGCCCGTCACCTTCCTTGGTATAAACAGATCCTCAGCAAGATATTTGTATTGTCCCCTTATATACTTATACATGGTTATTAGATCGCCCCTCAGTCGTCTTTTTTCTAGACTAAATAATCCTAATTTCGCTAATCTATCTGGGTATTGTAGTTCTCCCATCCCCTTTATTAATTTTGTTGCCCTCCTTTGTACTCTCTCTAGTTCCATTATATCCTTCCTGAGCACCGGTGCCCAAAACTGGACACAGTACTCCATGTGCGGTCTAACTAGGGATTTGTACAGAGGCAGTATAATGCTCTCATCATGTGTATCCAGACCTCTTTTAATGCACCCCATGATCCTCTATATACTACACCACACAGGAGAGCTGACAGATCCTCAATATACTACACCACACAGGAGAGCTGACAGATTCTCTATATACTGCACCACACAGGAGAGCTGACAGATAGAGTTGAGCGACCTTGACCTTTTTAGAGTCGAGCCGGGTTTTGCGAAACCCGACTATGTCCAAAGTCGGGTCGAGTGAAATCGGCCGATTATGACGTAAAGTCGGGATCGACCGAAACACGAAACCCAATGCAAGTCAATGGGGCAGCATAGTCGGCAGTGAGTGGGGGCCAGGAAAACACCTAGAGTGCCCATTTTAATGTCAAAACCATCCATTCTTCTTAATGAAGCTTGTCAAGCGTAATTTACCTTATAATAATTGGAAGGCATTTGAAATTGGGGGTCATTTGGCTAAAGTTGTGGGGGGTAGGGCTGGTTCAAGTAATTAGTGGGCCCAGGAAATCTGGACCACGTCACGGCAGTGGAGCAGGGAGAGGTAAGTATTTCAACTTTGCAAGTGCTGTGAACCTGAGCAAGCAGGGGGGGCCCACTCGTTGGCATTGGCACTGGCACAGGGCCCCTCAAAGTACAGCGGTGTGTTTGCACGGCGGGGGCGCCTCCCACCGGCAGCAACACTTTTGCGTACTATGAGAGGCCCTGTGCCAGTGACGTCGCCAACTAGTATTCCTCCCCCCACCTGATGAAGGAACCTGCACTTTCATCTGCACCTTCCTCTTTGTCCCCGTGTAAGGTGGTATGGTATGCGGGAAGAGCAACCTGACTTTCAGCAGGGTCACAATGTTGTTGTGTAGCGTGCACGGGGAATGTTGCGTTATGGGTCAATGTACCAGCAGACTCATCTATCACTGGCTGGGCAATGGGCACGATGAAGTGGAAACACAGATATAGGCCCAAAGAAGAAAGTGGGCTAAATGCAGTTCAAAATTGGTAACACAGGAATAACCAGGGGGCATTGCAGTGGAGGACAACTGGAATGAGAGGCTGACACAGAGAGTAGGGCCAAATCAGTAAGTAGTCGAAATGCAGTTCAAAATTGGCAACCGTAGTAAACAGGCGGCACAGCTTTGTTCAGTGGAGGAGAACAGCAAGGAGTGGCAGACACCGATAGTAGGCCCCAACCCAACTAGTAGGCCAAATGCAGTCTAACATTAACAACTACTTAACGAGAGGCTGAAAATGGTATTTCAGGACAGGAAACCAGGAGAACAGCAAGGAGTGGCAGACACCGATAGTAGGCCCCAAACCAACTAGTACGCCAAATGCAGTTGTTCCATTTAACCACAATTTAATGAGAGCCTGAAGATAGAAGCTCAGGAAAGGCAACCTGGGGAACACCTTGGAGTGTAACACACCATCTCTCTCCACCCCATACCCATTTTGTAGGCCTAATGCTGTGTACTTTTCTACAACTACTAAACGAGAGTCGGAAGACCGAAGCAATGGCAAGGAAACCTGGGGAACACCTTGGAGTGTAACACACCATCTCTCTCCACCCCATACCCAATTTGTAGGCCTAATGCAGCCTACTTTCCGACACCTACTAAACGAGAGCATGAAGATCGAAGCTCAGGAAAGGCAACCTGGTGAAAACCTTGGAGTGTAACACAACCTGTCTCTACACCCCATACCAAATTTGTAGGCCTAATGCAGCGTAGTTTCCACCAACTACTAAACGAGAGCCGGAAGATCGAAGCTCATGAAAGGCAACCCGGGGAACACCTTGGAGTGTAACACAACCTCTCTCTACACCACGAAAGGGCTGATTCTTAGGAAGGAAGGCTGTTGTAAATAAGCATTGCGCGTCCGAGGGTGATTATATTCTTATTCGGTATCTACTCACCCTCGGACGCGCCATGCTTCTTGATTTGTAATTAATGTTTATTTGCAATGTGCTTTTGACTTACTCAATTATTTTTTTAATTATTGATTTTATTAAATTAATAGTTTAACATCTTATTGGAAATAATTTAAAGGAGACGCGACAGGACAACACTCGGTGGATGCCATATCTGTGTTAACAACTCCAAAAAACTTTCAGTTAACTTCTTGCAGGAGAAAGAAATTGTAGCTGTTGGACCTTTGTAGTACAGTTCCAGATATTTGTTGTGTGTTTGTTTTGATTGTTAAAATGTCTGCATTTGAGATCTCAACACGATCTTATTTTTTATAATCAAATTAATTTTTTAAATATTTTATTAGGTTGGTTCAAGGGGTACACGGGCCGCAGTAGACAGGTCAGTGGAGGCCTAGTGGAAGGAGGGACCGCAGATGCGCCACTGTTTCACCCATACACAATTAGTAGGCCTAATGCAGCGTAGTTTCCAACAGCTACTAAACGAGAGCCGGAAGATCGAAGCTCAGGAAAGGCAACCTGGGGAACACCTTGGAGTGTAACACAACCTCTCTCTACACCACGGAAGGGCTGATTCTTAGGAAGGAAGGCTGTTGTAAATAAGCATTGCGCGTCCGAGGGTGATTATATTCTTATTCGGTATCTACTCACCCTCGGACGCGCCATGCTTCTTGATTTGTAATTAATGTTTATTTGCAATGTGCTTTTGACTTACTCAATTATTTTTTTAATTATTGATTTTATTAAATTAATAGTTTAACATCTTATTGGAAATAATTTAAAGGAGACGCGACAGGACAACACTCGGTGGATGCCATATCTGTGTTAACAACTCCAAAAAACTTTCAGTTAACTTCTTGCAGGAGAAAGAAAATGTAGCTGTTGGACCTTTGTAGTACAGTTCCAGATATTTGTTGTGTGTTTGTTTTGATTGTTAAAATGTCTGCATTTGAGATCTCAACACGATCTTATTTTTTATAATCAAATTAATTTTTTTTATATTTAATGATGTTGGTTCAAGGGGTACACGGGCAGCAATAGACAGGTCAGTGGAGGCCTAGTGGAAGGAGTGACGGCAGACAGGCATCAAAGGCCTAACATTGGGCTGGCTGTAGGCAAGTTAAAATTGGTTCCAGGGGAACACGGCCATCAGTGGCCTGGTCAGTGTAGTTGTAGTTGAAAGAACGGGACGCAGACAGGCTTCGAAGGCCTAACATAATAACATAGGGCTGGCTGTAGGCAAGTTAAAATTGGTTCCAAGGGAACACGGCCATCAGTGGCCTGGTCAGTGTAGTTGTAGTTGAAAGAACGGGACGCAGACAGGCTTCGAAGGCCTAACATAACAAACTTGGGCTGGCTGTAGGCACTTTTAAATTTGTTCCAGGGGTACATGGGCAGCAGTGTATGGTCAGTGGAAGTCTAGTGGAAGGAGTGACCGCAGACAGGCTTCCAAGGCCTAACATAACAAACTTGGGCTGGCTGTAGGCACTTTTAAATTGGTTCCAGGGGTACACGGGCAGCAGTGGTCTGGTCAGTGGAAGTCTAGTGGAAGGAGTGACCGCAGACAGGCTTCCAAGGCCTAACATAACAAACTTGGGCTGGCTGTAGGCACTTTTAAATTGGTTCCAGGGGTACACGGGCAGCAGTGGTCTGGTCAGTGGAAGTCTAGTGGAAGGAGTGACGGCAGACAGTCTTCGAAGGCCTAACATAACAAAATTGGGCTGACTGTAGGCACTTTTAAATTGGTTCCAGGGTAACACGGCCAGCAGTGGCCTGGTCAGTGTAGTAGTTGTAGAAAGAAGGGACCGCAGACAGGCTTCGAAGGCCTAACATAACAAAAATGTCAAAACAATGGTATTGTCAGTGCCAGGCATTGAAGGATGTCAGCGCCTAGACTACACATTGGTGAAGCTGTGAGAGATAATTTTGCTAGTGGTAGAGCACTGTTTGAGCTGGGGGGGGGAACTGTCTTGTGGCCGGCGGTACAGGCACAGGGCCCCTCATATTACAACGGTGTGTCTGACGTTGGGTGCGCACCACCACCGCCAGAGACACTTTATTGTACTATGAGGGACCCAGTGGCAGTGCCGTCGACCAAAAGCGGCCACACCCACCTCTTCAGACAAACAGCACTCTCAAGGGTCCAAGCGCAAAGTGGCGATAGCACGGCCCCGTGTGGGGAGTTTGGCCATTTCGTGAGGTGGAAACATGTCGTATGCTGGACAATCAGGTGAAGAAAATTACGAGATTGGAAAAGTCATTCAGAATAGTCCACAGGCAAGACCTTTTCATAGGAAAGCTAGGTGTCAGCCGGGCAGGGTGGGGCAAAAGATTTTGAAATCCAGTTGTGGTTCATTTTAATGAAGGTTAGATCATCTACATTTTGGGTAGCCAGACGAGTCCTTTTTTCTGTTAGTATTGAACCTGCAGCACTGAATACTCTTTCTGATAGGACACTAGCTGCCGGGCAAGCAAGCTCCTGCAATGCATATTCTGCCAATTCTGGCCAGGTGTCTAATTTGGATGCCCAGTAATCAAATGGGAATGACGGTTGAGGGAGAACGTCGATAAGGGATGAAAAATAGTTTGTAACCATACTGGACAAATGTTGTCTCCTGTCACTTTGAATTGATGCTGCAGTACCTGTCCTGTCTGCGGTCATAGAAAAATCACTCCACAACCTGGTCAGAAAACCCCTCTGGCCAACGCCACTTCTGATTTCTGCCCCTCTAACACCTCTGGTCTGCTGGCCCCTGGAGCTCGTGTGAGAACGATCACGGGCGCTGTGTGCAGGGAATGCCAGAAGCAAACGGTCAACAAGAGTTGATTGTTTTGTTGCTAATATTAGTTCCAAGTTCTCATGTGGCATAATATTTTGCAATTTGCCTTTATAGCGAGGATCAAGGAGGCAGGCCAACCAGTAATCGTCATCGTTCATCATTTTTGTAATGCGTGTGTCCCTTTTGAGGATACGCAAGGCATAATCCGCCATGTGGGCCAAAGTTCCCGTTGTCAAATCTGCGGTTGTGCTTGGTTGAGGGGCAGTTGCAGGCAAATCTACGTCACTTGTGTCCCTCAAAAAACCAGAACCCGGCCTTGCCACGCCACCAATTTCCCGTGCCCCCGGGAAAGCTTCCTCATTAAAAATATACTCATCCCCATCATCCTCCTCATCCTCCACCTCCTCTTCGCCCGGTACCTCGTCATGTACACTGCCCTGACCAGACAATCGCTGACTGTCATCAAGGCTTTCCTCTTCCTCTGGTGCAGACGCCTGATCCTTTATGTGCGTCAAACTTTGCATCAGCAGACGCATTAGGGGGATGCTCATGCTTATTATGGCGTTGTCTGCACTAACCAGCCGTGTGCATTCCTCAAAACACTGAAGGACTTGACACATGTCTTGAATCTTCGACCACTGCACACCTGACAACTCCATGTCTGCCATCCTACTGCCTGCCCGTGTATGTGTATCCTCCCACAAAAACATAACAGCCCGCCTCTGTTCGCACAGTCTCTGAAGCATGTGCAGTGTTGAGTTCCACCTTGTTGCAACGTCTATGATTAGGCGATGCTGGGGAAGGTTCAAAGAACGCTGATAGGTCTGCATACGGCTGGAGTGTACAGGCGAACGGCGGATATGTGCGCAAAGTCCACGCACTTTGAGGAGCAGGTCGGATAACCCCGGATAACTTTTCAGGAAGCACTGCACCACCAGGTTTAAGGTGTGAGCCAGGCAAGGAATGTGTTTCAGTTGGGAAAGGGAGATGGCAGCCATGAAATTCCTTCCGTTATCACTCACTACCTTGCCTGCCTCAAGATCTACAGTGCCCAGCCACGACTGCGTTTCTTGCTGCAAGAACTCGGACAGAACTTCCGCGGTGTGTCTATTGTCGCCCAAACACTTCATAGCCAATACAGCCTGCTGACGTATGCCAGTAGCTGCCCCATAATGGGAGACCTGGTGTGCAACAGTGGCAGGTGCGGATGGAGTGTTTGTGCGACTGCGGTCTGTGGACGAGCTCTTGCTTCTGCAGGAGGACGAGGAGGAGGAGGAGGAGGAGGGGGTGCGAACGGCTACAGACAACTGTTTACTAGACCGTGGGCTAGGCAGAACTGTCCCAAACTTGCTGTCCCCTGTGGACCCTGAATCCACCACATTTACCCAGTGTGCCGTGATGGACACGTAACGTCCCTGGCCATGCCTACTGGTCCATGCATCTGTTGTCAGGTGCACCTTTGTGCTCACAGATTGCCTGAGTGCATGGACGATGCGCTCTTTAACATGCTGGTGGAGGGCTGGGATGGCTTTTCTGGAAAAAAAGTGTCGACTGGGTAGCTCGTAGCGTGGTACAGCGTAGTCCATCAGGTCTTTGAAAGCTTCGCTTTCAACTAACCGGTAGGGCATCATCTCTAACGAGATTAGTCTAGCTATGTGGGCGTTCAAACCCTGTGTACGCGGATGCGAGGCTAAGTATTTCCTTTTTCTAACCATAGTCTCATGTAGGGTGAGCTGGACTGGAGAGCTGGAGATCGTGGAACTAGCGGGGGTGCCGGTGGACATGGCAGACTGAGAGACGGTGGGAGATGGTATTGTTGCCGCCGGTGCCCTAGATGCAGTGTTTCCTACTACGAAACTGGTGATTCCCTGACCCTGACTGCTTTGGCCTGGCAAAGATACCTGCACAGATACAGCAGGTGGTGCGCTAAATGGTGGTCCTACACTGCCGGAAGGGATGTTGCGTTGATGACTAGCTTCATTGGCCGAGGGTGCAACAACCTTAAGGGACGTTTGGTAGTTAGTCCAAGCTTTCAAATGCATGGTGGTTAAATGTCTATGCATGCAACTAGTATTGAGACTTTTCAGATTCTGACCTCTGCTTAAGGAAGTAGAACATTTTTGACAGATGACTTTGCGCTGATCAATTGGATGTTGTTTAAAAAAATGCCAGACTGCACTCTTTCTAGCATCGGATACCTTTTCAGGCATTGCAGACTGAGCTTTAACCGGATGGCCACGCTGTCCTCCACCAGGTTTTGGCTTTGCCACGCGTTTTGGGCAAGATACGGGCCCGGCATATGGAACCTGTGGCGATGTTGATGCCTGCTGCGGCCCCTCCTCCTCCTCTGCTTCAGAACTGCTGCCGCCTGCACCCTGTTCCCCCAATGGCTGCCAATCGGGGTCAAGAACTGGGTCATCTAATAACTCTTCTTGTACCTCCTGCGCAACTTCGTCTGTGTCACCGTGTCGTTCGGTGGTATAGCGTTCGTGATGGGGCAACATAGTCTCATCAGGGTCTGATTCTTGATCAGCACCCTGCGAGGGCAATGTTGTGGTCTGAGTCAAAGGACCAGCATAGTAGTCTGGCTGTGGCTGTGCGTCAGTGCACTCCATGTCAGATTCAATTTGTAATGGGCATGGACTGTTAACTGCTTCACTTTCTAAGCCAGGGACGGTATGTGTAAAGAGCTCCATGGAGTAACCCGTTGTGTCGCCTGCTGCATTCTTCTCTGTTGTTGTTTTTGCTGAAGAGGACAAGGAAGTGACTTGTCCCTGACCGTGAACATCCACTAACGACGCGCTGCTTTTACTTTTACCAGTTTCACGAGAGGAGGCAAAAGAGCTAGAGGCTGAGTCAGCAAGATAAGCCAAAACTTGCTCTTGCTGCTCCGGCTTTAAAAGCGGTTTTCCTAATCCCAGAAAAGGGAGCGTTCGAGGCCTTGTGTAGCCGGACGACGAACCTGGCTCCACAGCTCCAGACTTAGGTGCAATATTTTTTTCCCCACGACCACCTGATGCTCCACCACTACCACTACCCTCATTACCAGCTGACAATGAACGCCCCCGGCCACGACCTCTTCCACTAGACTTCCTCATTGTTTTAAAAACGTAACCAAACTAACGTTATTTGTTGCAGTCACACAACTTACACGGTGAGCTATAACTTCAGTATGATTTAGCTACCCCTTTACAGGTTGGTGAGACCACAGCGAAAATCAGGCCCAATGTTACACACTCTTTTTTTGGTGGCTGCAAATTAGAGAGATGCCCCACACGCAGGACTGTCACTGAAGCACAAATGTTAATATTAATGTCACACTATTATTTTTTTTTTATTTTTATTTTTTTCAGGAACACTTTAGAAACCCCCCAAAAAAAAAAAAAATAGATTTTTGCAGGGAGAATTTAGAAAACAAATGTAACAAACTATATGCTTTCTATGGGCCACTGAGTGAGAGATGACGCACACAGGAATCAGGAGTGGCACACAAGCCCAGAGGCCAATATTTTTCTACCAATGATTGATGGAGTTATTTTCTCTGGTAGATTTTGGAACCCAAATCAAGGAAAAAAAATATAGGCTTTCTATGGACCACAATTGGAGAGAGAGAGAGAGAGAGAGAGATGGCACACCCAGGAGTCAAGACTGGCACACAAGCAGAAAGGCCAATATTACTCTCCCATTTTTTTGGGGGGTTTGTTTTTTTTTTTTTTTTTTTCAGGGAGACTTTAGAAAAAAAAATAATAAAAAAAATATGATTTTATCAGGAAGAATTTAGAAACCAAATAAAATAAAATTATTTTTTCAGGGAGAATTTATAAAACAAATAAAAACAAAAATAGGCGTTCTATGGCCCACTGACTGAGAGATGACGCACACAGGAGTCAGGAGTGGCACACAAGCCCAGAGGCCAATATTTTTCTACCAATGATTGATGTAGTTATTTTCTCTGGTAGATTTTGGAACCCAAATCAAGGAAAAAAAATAGAGGCTTTCTATGGACCACAATTGGAGAGAGAGAGAGAGAGAGAGAGAGAGGGCACACCCTGGAGTCAAGACTGGCACACAAGCAGAAAGGCCAATATTAATCTCCCACTGTTTTTTTTGTTTGTTTTTTTTTTTTTTTTTTCAGGGAGACTTTAGAAAAAAAAATAATAAAAAAAATATGATTTTATCAGGAAGAATTTAGAAACCAAATAAAATAAAATGATTTTTTCAGGGAGAATTTAGAAAACAAATAAAACCAAAAATAGGCGTTCTATGGCCCACTGACTGAGAGAGAGAGAGAGATGGAACGCTTAGTACTGGCACACAAGCCCAAAGGGCAATATTAATCTCCCTTTTTTTCCAGGGAGAATTTCTAAAACCCAAAAAAAAAAAAAAATAGGCTTTCTATGGCCCACTATTTGTGAGAGAGATGGGACGCTCAGGACTGGCACAGATGGCACGCTCAGGACTGGCACAGAAGCCCAGAGGCCAATATTAATCTCCCTTTTTTTCTGGGAGAATTTATAAAACCAAAAAAATATTTAAATAGGCTTTCTATGGCCCACTATTTGTGAGAGAGATGGCACGCTCAGGACTGGCACAGATGGCACGCTCACAACTGGCACACAAGCCCAGAGGCCAATATTAATCTCCCTTTTTTCAGGGAAAATTTATAAAACCAAAAAAAAAATTAAATAGGCTTTCTATGGCCCACTATTTGTGAGAGAGATGGCACGCTCAGGACTGGCACAGATGGCACGCTCACAACTGGCACACAAGCCCAGAGGCCAATATTAATCTCCCTTTTTTCAGGGAAAATTTATAAAACAAAAAAAAAAATTAAATAGGCTTTCTATGGCCCACTATTTGTGAGAGAGATGGCACGCTCAGGACTGGCACAGATGGCACGCTCACAACTGGCACACAAGCCCAGAGGCCAATATTAATCTCCCTTTTTTTCAGGGAGAATTTATAAAACCAAAAAAAAAATTAAATAGGCTTTCTATGGCCCACTATTTGTGAGAGAGATGGCACGCTCAGGGCTGGCACAGATGGCACGCTCAGGACTGGCACACAAGCCCAGAGGCCAATATTAATCTCCCTTTTTTTCAGGGAGAATTTATAAAACCCAAAAAAAAATAAAATAGGCTTTCTATGGCCCACTATTTGTGAGAGAGATGGCACACTCAGGACTGGCACACAAGCCCAAAGGCCAATATTAATCTCCCACTGTATTTTTATCAGGGAGAATTTATACACCCCACAAAAAAAAATACAGAAAAATGAAAAGGCTTTCTATGGCCCACTATGTGAGAGAGATGGCACACACAGGGATGGCACTCTAGCAGAAATGCCAAATTGCCAATCTTAATCTCCCACCAAAAAAAAAAAAAAAAAAAAAACAGGGAATGTCCTACAATTACTATCTCCCTGCCTGCAGTAATCTCAGCCAGGTATGGCAGGCAGCTACTATCTCCCTGCCTGCAGTAATCTCAGCCAGGTATGGCAGGCAGCAATAAGGAGTGGACTGATGCACAAATGAAATAAAAAGTGTGGACAAACAAAAAAGATAGCTGTGCAGAAAGGAAGGAACAAGAGGATTTGTGCTTTGAAAAAAGCAGTTGGTTTGCACAGCGGCGTACACACAGCAATGCAGCTATCAGGGAGCCTTCTAGGGCAGCCCAATGAGCTACAGCGCTGAGGGGAAAAAAAAAAAAAAAAAAACTTCCACTGTCCCTGCACACCGAGGGTGGTGTTGGACAGTGCAAATCGCTGCAGCACAAGCGGTTTTGTGGTTAATGGACCCTGCCTAACGCTATCCCTGCTTCTGACAAAGCGGCAGCAACCTCTCCCTAAGCTCAGATCAGCAGCAGTAAGATGGCGGTCGGCGGGAACGCCTCTTTATAGCCCCTGTGACGTCGCAGACAGCAAGCCAATCACTGCAATGCCCTTCTCTAAGATGGTGGGGACCAGGACCTATGTCATCACGCTGCCCACACTCTGCGTTTACCTTCATTGGCTGAGAAATGGCGCTTTTCGCGTCATTGAAACGCGACTTTGGCGCGAAAGTCGCGTACCGCATGGCCGACCCCGCACAGGGGTCGGATCGGGTTTCATGAAACCCCGACTTAGCCAAAAGTCGGCGACTTTTGAAAATGTTCGACCCGTTTCGCTCAACCCTACTGACAGATCCTCTATATACTACACCACACAGGAGAGCTGACAGATCCTCTATATACTACACCACACAGGAGAGCTGACAGATCCTCTATACTACACCACACAAGAGAGCCGACAGATCCTCTATATACTACACCACACAGGAAAACTGACAGATCCTCTATATACTACACCACACAGGAGAGCTGGCAGATCCTCTATATACTACACCACACAGGAGAGCTGACAGATCCTCTATATACTACACCACACACGAGAGCTGACAGATTCTCTATATACTACACCACACACGAGAGCTGACAGATCCTCTATATACTACACCACACAGGAGAGCTGACAGATCCTCTATATACTACACCACACAGGAGAACTGACAGATCTTCTATATACTACACCACACTGGAGAGCTGACAGATCCTCTATACTACACCACACAAGAGAGCCGACAGATCCTCTATATACTACACCACACAGGAGAACTGACAGATCCTCTATATACTACACCACACAGGAGAGCTGACAGATCCTCTATATACTACACCACACAGTAGAGCTGACAGATCCTCTATATACTACACCACACAGGAGAGCTGACAGATCCTCTATATACTACACCACACAGGAGAGCTGACTGATCCTCTATATACTACACCACACAGGAGAGCTGACTGATCCTCTATATATTACACCACACAGAAGAGCTGACAGATCCTCTATATACTACACCACACAGGAGAGCTGACAGATCCAATATATACTACACCACACAGGAGAGCTGACAGATCCTCTATATACTACACCACACAGGAGAGCTGACAGATCCTCTATATACTACACCACACAGGAGAACTGACAGATCCTCTATATACTACACCACACTGGAGAGCTGACAGATCCTCTATACTACACCACACAAGAGAGCCGACAGATCCTCTATATACTACACCACACAGGAGAACTGACAGATCCTCTATATACTACACCACACAGGAGAGCTGACAGATCCTCTATATACTACACCACACAGGAGAGCTGACTGATCCTCTATATACTACACCACACAGGAGAGCTGACTGATCCTCTATGTACTACACCACACAGAAGAGCTGACAGACCCTCTATATACTACACCACACAGGAGAGCTGACAGATCCTCTATATACTACACCACACACGAGAGCTGACAGATCCTCTATATACTACACCACACAGGAGAGCTGACAGATCCTCTATATACTACACCACACACGAGAGCTGACAGATCCTCTATATACTACACCACACAGGAGAGCTGACAGATCCTCTATATACTACAACACACAAGAGAGCCGACAGATCCTCTATATACTACACCACACAGGAGAACTGACAGATCCTCTATATACTACACCACACAGGAGAGCTGACAGATCCTCTATATACTACACCACACAGGAGAGCTGACAGATTCTCTATATACTACATCACACAGGAGAGCTGACAGATCCTCTATATACTACACCACACAGGAGAGCTGACAGATCCTCTATATACCACACCACACAGGAGAGCTGACAGATCCTCTATACTACACCACACAAGAGAGCCGACAGATCCTCTATATACTACACCACACAGGAAAACTGACAGATCCTCTATATACTACACCACACAGGAGAGCTGACAGATCCTCTATATACTACACCACACAGGAGAGCTGACAGATCCTCTATATACTACACCACACACGAGAGCTGACAGATCCTCTATATACTACACCACACACGAGAGCCGACAGATCCTCTATATACTACACCACACAGGAGAGCTGACAGATCCTCTATATACTACACCACACAGGAGAGCTGACAGATCCTCTATATACTACACCACACAGGAGAACTGACAGATCCTCTATATACTACACCACACTGGAGAGCTGACAGATCCTCTATACTACACCAAACAAGAGAGCCGACAGATCCTCTATATACTACACCACACAGGAGAACTGACAGATCCTCTATATACTACACCACACAGGAGAGCTGACAGATCCTCCATATACTACACCACACAGGAGAGCTGACAGATCCTCTATATACTACACCACACAGGAGAGCTGACAGATCCTCTATATACTACACCACACAGGAGAGCTGACTGATCCTCTATATACTACACCACACAGAAGAGCTGACAGATCCTCTATATACTACACCACACGGGAGAGCTGACAAATCCCCTATATACTACACCACACAGGAGAGCTGACAGATCCTCTATATACTACACTACACAGGAGAGCTGACAGATCCTTTATATACTACACCACACAGGAGAGCTGACAGATCCTCTATATACTACACTACACAGGAGAGCTGATAAATCCTCTATATACTACACCACACAGGAGAGCTGACAGATCCTCTATTTACTACACCACACAGGAGAGCTGACAGATCCTCTATATACTACACCACACAGGAGAGCTGACAGATCCTCTATATACTACACCACACAGGAGAGCTGACTGATCCTCTATATACTACACCACACAGGAGAGCTGACTGATCCTCTATATACTACACCACACAGAAGAGCTGACAGATCCTCTATATACCACACCACACAGGAGAGCTGACAGATCCTATATATACTACACCACACAGGAGAGCTGACAGATCCTCTATATACTACACCACACAGGAGAGCTGACAGATCCTCTATATACTACACCACACAGGAGAGCTGACTGATCCTCTATATACTACACCACACAGGAGAGTTGACTGATCCTCTATATACTACACCACACAGAAAAGCTGACAGACCCTCTATATACTACACCACAAAGGAGAGCTGACAGATCCTATATATACTACACCACACAGGAGAGCTGACAGATCCTCTATATACTACACCACACAGGAGAGCTGACTGATCCTCTATATACTACACCACACAGGAGAGTTGACTGATCCTCTATATACTACACCACACAGGAGAGCTGACAGATCCTCTATATACTACACCACACAGGAGAGCTGACTGATCCTCTATATACTACACCACACAGAAGAGCTGACTGATCCTCTATATACTACACCACACAGAAGAGCTGACAGATCCTCTATATACTACACCACACAGGAGAGCTGACAGATCCTCTATATACTACACCACACAGGAGAGCTGACAGATCCTCTATATACTACACCACACAGGAGAGCTGACAGATCCTCTATATTCTACACCACACAGGAGAGCTGACTGATCCTCTATATACTACAACACACAGGAGAGCTGACAGATCATCTATATACTACACCACACAGGAGAGCTGACAGATCCTCTATATACTACACCACACAGGAGAGCTGACAGATCCTCTATATACTATACCACACAGGAGAGCTGGCAGATCCTCTATATACTACACCACACAGGAGAGCTGACAGATCCTCTATATACTACACCACACACGAGAGCTGACAGATCCTCTATATACTACACCACACAGGAGAGCTGACAGATCCTCTATATACTACACCACACACGAGAGCTGACAGATCCTCTATATACTACACCACACACGAGAGCTGACAGATCCTCTATATACTACAATACACACGAGAGCTGACAGATCCTCTATATACTACACCACACAGGAGAGCTGACAGATCCTCTATATACTACACCACACAAGAGAGCCGACAGATCCTCTATATACTACACCACACAGGAGAGCTGACAGATCCTCAATATACTACACCACACAGGAGAGCTGACAGATTCTCTATATACTACACCACACAGGAGAGCTGACAGATCCTCTATATACTACACCACACAGGAGAGCTGACAGATCCTCTATATACTACACCACACAGGAGAGCTGACAGATCCTCTATATACTACACCACACAGGAGAACTGACAGATCTTCTATATACTACACCACACTGGAGAGCTGACAGATCCTCTATACTACACCACACAAGAGAGCCGACAGATCCTCTATATACTACACCACACAGGAGAACTGACAGATCCTCTATATACTACACCACACAGGAGAGCTGACTGATCCTCTATATACTACACCACACAGGAGAGCTGACAGATCCTCTATATACTACACCAAACAGGAACACATGGGCTACCTGCACAGAGAACAAGTCTGTAAGAACATGTTCACACACCACCAAGAAACCTGAAGACACAAAAGAGAATGGTAAAACCAAAAACACTCAGTTTGAAAAAATGTTTGCAGTAATCCGCAAGTGCTAGTAAAAGATGTAAATAACAGGGTATTTGGTTGATACGTTTTTTGCAAAAAATGTATACTAAGCTGCTCTACCAATCTTCACGGTATACCCATATCAGAGCAGTCCTAACTAATGTATGCAATCCCTATCTGATGTATTTAAAAACCTGATCATCTGTACATTACCATTCTCTTTTGTGTCTTCAGGTTTCTTGGTGGATTGTGAACATGTTCTTACAGACTTGTTCTCTGTGCAGGTAGCCCATGTGTTCCTGTTTCCATAATTGTTCTCTTGTGTCTACAAGACTGGGGAGTTCCACCACTCCTCTTGGGCTAGCTGCACAAAAGCTGTTCTACCCTGTATGCACACATGGATTTTTCCTCTCTGAACCCTGTTCACACAGGTAATGTACAGATGATCAGATTTTTAAATACATCAGATAGGGATTGCATACATTAGTTAGGACTGCTCTGATATGGGTATACCGTGAAGATTGGTAGAGCAGCTTAGTATACATTTTTTGCAAAAAACGTATCAACCAAATACCCTGTTATTTACATCTTTTACTAGCACTTGCGGATTACTGCAAACATTTTTTCAAACTGAGTGTTTTTGGTTTTACCATTCTCTTTTGTGTCTTCATACTACACCACACAGGAGAGCTGACAGATCCTCTATATACTACACCACACAGGAGAGCTGACAGATCCTCTATATACTACACCACACAGGAGAGCTGACAGATCCTCTATATACTACACCACACAGGAGAGCTGACAGATCATCTATATACTACACCACACAGGAGAGCTGACAGATCCTCTATATACTACACCACACAGGAGAGCTGACAGATCCTCTATATACTATACCACACAGGAGAGCTGGCAGATCCTCTATATACTACACCACACAGGAGAGCTGACAGATCCTCTATATACTACACCACACACGAGAGCTGACAGATCCTCTATATACTACACCACACAGGAGAGCTGACAGATCCTCTATATACTACACCATACACGAGAGCTGACAGATCCTCTATATACTACACCACACACGAGAGCTGACAGATCCTCTATATACTACAATACACACGAGAGCTGACAGATCCTCTATATACTACACCACACAGGAGAGCTGACAGATCCTCTATATACTACACCACACAAGAGAGCCGACAGATCCTCTATATACTACACCACACAGGAGAGCTGACAGATCCTCAATATACTACACCACACAGGAGAGCTGACAGATTCTCTATATACTACACCACACAGGAGAGCTGACAGATCCTCTATATACTACACCACACAGGAGAGCTGACAGATCCTCTATATACTACACCACACAGGAGAGCTGACAGATCCTCTATATACTACACCACACAGGAGAACTGACAGATCTTCTATATACTACACCACACTGGAGAGCTGACAGATCCTCTATACTACACAACACAAGAGAGCCGACAGATCCTCTATATACTACACCACACAGGAGAACTGACAGATCCTCTATATACTACACCACACAGGAGAGCTGACAGATCCTCTATATACTACACCACACAGGAGAGCTGACAGATCCTCTATATACTACACCACACAGGAGAGCTGACAAATCCTCTATATACTACACAACACAGGAGAGCTGACTGATCCTCTATATACTACACCACTCAGGAGAGCTGACTGATCCTCTATATATTACACCACACAGAAGAGCTGACAGATCCTCTATATACTACACCACACAGGAGAGCTGACAGATCCAATATATACTACACCACACAGGAGAGCTGACAGATCCTCTATATACTACACCACACAGGAGAGCTGACAGATCCTCTATATACTACACCACACAGGAGAACTGACAGATCCTCTATATACTACACCACACTGGAGAACTGACAGATCATCTATATACTACACCACACAGGAGAGCTGACAGATCCTCTATATACTACACCACACAGGAGAGCTGACATATCCTCTATATACTATACCACACAGGAGAGCTGGCAGATCCTCTATATACTACACCACACAGGAGAGCTGACAGATCCTCTATATACTACACCACACACGAGAGCTGACAGATCCTCTATATACTACACCACACAGGAGAGCTGACAGATCCTCTATATACTACACCACACACGAGAGCTGACAGACCCTCTATATACTACACCACACAGGAGAGCTGACAGATCCTCTATATACTACACCACACACGAGAGCTGACAGATCCTCTATATACTACAATACACACGAGAGCTGACAGATCCTCTATATACTACACCACACAGGAGAGCTGACAGATCCTCTATATACTACACCACACAAGAGAGCCGACAGATCCTCTATATACTACACCACACAGGAGAGCTGATAGATCCTCAATATACTACACCACACAGGAGAGCTGACAGATTCTCTATATACTACACCACACAGGAGAGCTGACAGATCCTCTATATACTACACCACACAGGAGAGCTGACAGATCCTCTATATACTACACCACACAGGAGAGCTGACAGATCCTCTATACTACACCACACAAGAGAGCCGACAGATCCTCTATATACTACACCACACAGGAAAACTGACAGATCCTCTATATACTACACCACACAGGAGAGCTGGCAGATCCTCTATATACTACACCACACAGGAGAGCTGACAGATCCTCTATATACTACACCACACACGAGAGCTGACAGATTCTCTATATACTACACCACACACGAGAGCTGACAGATCCTCTATATACTACACCACACAGGAGAGCTGACAGATCCTCTATATACTACACCACACAGGAGAGCTGACAGATCCTCTATATACTACACCACACAGGAGAACTGACAGATCTTCTATATACTACACCACACTGGAGAGCTGACAGATCCTCTATACTACACCACACAAGAGAGCCGACAGATCCTCTATATACTACACCACACAGGAGAACTGACAGATCCTCTATATACTACACCACACAGGAGAGCTGACAGATCCTCTATATACTACACCACACAGGAGAGCTGACAGATCCTCTATATACTACACCACACAGGAGAGCTGACAGATCCTCTATATACTACACCACACAGGAGAGCTGACTGATCCTCTATATACTACACCACACAGGAGAGCTGACTGATCCTCTATATATTACACCACACAGAAGAGCTGACAGATCCTCTATATACTACACCACACAGGAGAGCTGACAGATCCAATATATACTACACCACACAGGAGAGCTGACAGATCCTCTATATACTACACCACACAGGAGAGCTGACAGATCCTCTATATACTACACCACACAGGAGAACTGACAGATCCTCTATATACTACACCACACTGGAGAGCTGACAGATCCTCTATACTACACCACACAAGAGAGCCGACAGATCCTCTATATACTACACCACACAGGAGAACTGACAGATCCTCTATATACTACACCACACAGGAGAGCTGACAGATCCTCTATATACTACACCACACAGGAGAGCTGACTGATCCTCTATATACTACACCACACAGGAGAGCTGACTGATCCTCTATGTACTACACCACACAGAAGAGCTGACAGACCCTCTATATACTACACCACACAGGAGAGCTGACAGATCCTCTATATACTACACCACACACGAGAGCTGACAGATCCTCTATATACTACACCACACAGGAGAGCTGACAGATCCTCTATATACTACACCACACACGAGAGCTGACAGATCCTCTATATACTACACCACACAGGAGAGCTGACAGATCCTCTATATACTACAACACACAAGAGAGCCGACAGATCCTCTATATACTACACCACACAGGAGAACTGACAGATCCTCTATATACTACACCACACACGAGAGCTGACAGATCCTCTATATACTACACCACACACGAGAGCTGACAGATCCTCTATATACTACACCACACAGGAGAGCTGACAGATCCTCTATATACTACACCACACAGGAGAGCTGACAGATCCTCTATATACTACACCACACAGGAGAACTGACAGATCCTCTATATACTACACCACACTGGAGAGCTGACAGATCCTCTATACTACACCACACACAAGAGCTGACAGATCCTCTATATACTACACCACACAGGAGAGCTCACAGATCCTCTATATACTACACCACACACGAGAGCTGACAGATCCTCAATATACTACACCACACACGAGAGCTGAAAGATCCTCTATATACTACAATACACACGAGAGCTGACATATCCTCTATATACTACACCACACAGGAGAGCTGACAGATCCTCTATATACTACACCACACAAGAGAACCGACAGATCATAGTAACATAGTAACATAGTTAGTAAGGCCGAAAAAAGACATTTGTCCATCCAGTTCAGCCTATATTCCATCATAATAAATACCCAGATCTACGTCCTTCTACAGAACCTAATTGTATGATACAATATTGTTCTGCTCCAGGAAGACATCCAGGCCTCTCTTGAACCCCTCGACTGAGTTCGCCATCACCACCTCCTCAGGCAAGCAATTCCAGATTCTCACTGCCCTAACAGTAAAGAATCCTCTTCTATGTTGGTGGAAAAACCTTCTCTCCTCCAGACGCAAAGAATGCCCCCTTGTGCCCGTCACCTTCCTTGGTATAAACAGATCCTCAGCGAGATATTTGTATTGTCCCCTTATATACTTATACATGGTTATTAGATCGCCCCTCAGTCGTCTTTTTTCTAGACTAAATAATCCTAATTTCGCTAATCTATCTGGGTA
The DNA here is from genome assembly GCF_032444005.1 of Ranitomeya imitator. Classification (NCBI taxonomy): domain Eukaryota; kingdom Metazoa; phylum Chordata; class Amphibia; order Anura; family Dendrobatidae; genus Ranitomeya; species Ranitomeya imitator. Next base: position 1,026,435,570 of record NC_091282.1, on the reverse strand, counting down.
TTGTAGTTCTCCCATCCCCTTTATTAATTTTGTTGCCCTCCTTTGTACTCTCTCTAGTTCCATTATATCCTTCCTGAGCACCGGTGCCCAAAACTGGACACAGTACTCCATGTGCGGTCTAACTAGGGATTTGTACAGAGGCAGTATAATGCTCTCATCATGTGTATCCAGACCTCTTTTAATGCACCCCATGATCCTCTATATACTACACCACACAGGAGAGCTGACAGATCCTCAATATACTACACCACACAGGAGAGCTGACAGATTCTCTATATACTACACCACACAGGAGAGCTGACAGATCCTCTATATACTACACCACACAGGAGAGCTGACAGATCCTCTATATACTACACCACACAGGAGAGCTGACAGATCCTCTATACTACACCACACAAGAGAGCCAACAGATCCTCTATATACTACACCACACAGGAAAACTGACAGATCCTCTATATACTACACCACACAGGAGAGCTGGCAGATCCTCTATATACTACACCACACAGGAGAGCTGACAGATCCTCTATATACTACACCACACACGAGAGCTGACAGATTCTCTATATACTACACCACACACGAGAGCTGACAGATCCTCTATATACTACACCACACAGGAGAGCTGACAGATCCTCTATATACTACACCACACAGGAGAACTGACAGATCTTCTATATACTACACCACACTGGAGAGCTGACAGATCCTCTATACTACACCACACAAGAGAGCCGACAGATCCTCTATATACTACACCACACAGGAGAACTGACAGATCCTCTATATACTACACCACACAGGAGAGCTGACAGATCCTCTATATACTACACCACACAGGAGAGCTGACAGATCCTCTATATACTACACCACACAGGAGAGCTGACAGATCCTCTATATACTACACCACACAGGAGAGCTGACTGATCCTCTATATACTACACCACACAGGAGAGCTGACTGATCCTCTATATATTACACCACACAGAAGAGCTGACAGATCCTCTATATACTACACCACACAGGAGAGCTGACAGATCCTCTATATACTACACCACACACGAGAGCTGACAGATCCTCTATATACTACAATACACACGAGAGCTGACAGATCCTCTATATACTACACCACACAGGAGAGCTGACAGATCCTCTATATACTACACCACACAAGAGAGCCGACAGATCCTCTATATACTACACCACACAGGAGAGCTGACAGATCCTCAATATACTACACCACACAGGAGAGCTGACAGATTCTCTATATACTACACCACACAGGAGAGCTGACAGATCCTCTATATACTACAGCACACAGGAGAGCTGACAGATCCTCTATATACTACACCACACAGGAGAGCTGACAGATCCTCTATATACTACACCACACAGGAGAACTGACAGATCTTCTATATACTACACCACACTGGAGAGCTGACAGATCCTCTATACTACACCACACAAGAGAGCCGACAGATCCTCTATATACTACACCACACAGGAGAACTGACAGATCCTCTATATACTACACCACACAGGAGAGCTGACAGATCCTCTATATACTACACCACACAGGAGAGCTGACAGATCCTCTATATACTACACCACACAGGAGAGCTGACAGATCCTCTATATACTACACCACACAGGAGAGCTGACTGATCCTCTATATACTACACCACACAGGAGAGCTGACTGATCCTCTATATATTACACCACACAGAAGAGCTGACAGATCCTCTATATACTACACCACACAGGAGAGCTGACAGATCCAATATATACTACACCACACAGGAGAGCTGACAGATCCTCTATATACTACACCACACAGGAGAGCTGTCAGATCCTCTATATACTACACCACACAGGAGAACTGACAGATCCTCTATATACTACACCACACTGGAGAACTGACAGATCCTCTATATACTACACCACACACGAGAGCTGACACATCCTCTATATACTACACCACACAGGAGAGCTGACAGATCCTCTATATACTACACCACACACGAGAGCTGACAGATCCTCAATATACTACACCACACACGAGAGCTGACAGATCCTCTATATACTACAATACACACGAGAGCTGACAGATCCTCTATATACTACACCACACAGGAGAGCTGACAGATCCTCTATATACTACACCACACAAGAGAGCCGACAGATCCTCTATATACTACACCACACAGGAGAGCTGACAGATCCTCAATATACTACACCACACAGGAGAGCTGACAGATTCTCTATATACTACACCACACAGGAGAGCTGACAGATCCTCTATATACTACACCACACAGGAGAGCTGACAGATCCTCTATATAACATAGTAACATAGTAACATAGTTAGTAAGGCCGAAAAAAGACATTTGTCCATCCAGTTCAGCCTATATTCCGTCATAATAAATCCCCAGATCTACGTCCTTTTACAGAACCTAATAATTGTATGATACAATATTGTTCTGCTCCAGGAAGACATCCAGGCCTCTCTTGAACCCCATAGTAACATAGTGAACCCCATAGTAACATAGATTCTCTATACTACACCACACAGGAGAGCCGACAGATCCTCTATATACTACACCACACAGGAAAACTGACAGATCCTCTATATACTACACCACACAGGAGAGCTGGCAGATCCTCTATATACTACACCACACAGGAGAGCTGACAGATCCTCTATATACTACACCACACACGAGAGCTGACAGATTCTCTATATACTACACCACACACGAGAGCTGACAGATCCTCTATATACTACACCACACAGGAGAGCTGACAGATCCTCTATATACTACACCACACAGGAGAGCTGACAGATCCTCTATATACTACACCACACAGGAGAACTGACAGATCTTCTATATACTACACCACACTGGAGAGCTGACAGATCCTCTATACTACACCACACAAGAGAGCCGACAGATCCTCTATATACTACACCACACAGGAGAACTGACAGATCCTCTATATACTACACCACACAGGAGAGCTGACAGATCCTCTATATACTACACCACACAGGAGAGCTGACAGATCCTCTATATACTACACCACACAGGAGAGCTGACAGATCCTCTCTATACTACACCACACAGGAGAGCTGACTGATCCTCTATATACTACACCACACAGGAGAGCTGACTGATCCTCTATATATTACACCACACAGAAGAGCTGACAGATCCTCTATATACTACACCACACAGGAGAGCTGACAGATCCAATATATACTACACCACACAGGAGAGCTGACAGATCCTCTATATACTACACCACACAGGAGAGCTGACAGATCCTCTATATACTACACCACACAGGAGAACTGACAGATCCTCTATATACTACACCACACTGGAGAGCTGACAGATCCTCTATACTACACCACACAAGAGAGCCGACAGATCCTCTATATACTACACCACACAGGAGAACTGACAGATCCTCTATATACTACACCACACAGGAGAGCTGACAGATCCTCTATATACTACACCACACACGAGAGCTGACAGATCCTCTATATACTACACCACACAGGAGAGCTGACAGATACTCTATATACTACACCACACACGAGAGCTGACAGATCCTCTATATACTACACCACACAGGAGAGCTGACAGATCCTCTATATACTACAACACACAAGAGAGCCGACAGATCCTCTATATACTACACCACACAGGAGAACTGACAGATCCTCTATATACTACACCACACAGGAGAGCTGACAGATCCTCTATATACTACACCACACAGGAGAGCTGACAGATTCTCTATATACTACACCACACAGGAGAGCTGACAGATCCTCTATATACTACACCACACAGGAGAGCTGACAGATCCTCTATATACCACACCACACAGGAGAGCTGACAGATCCTCTATACTACACCACACAAGAGAGCCGACAGATCCTCTATATACTACACCACACAGGAAAACTGACAGATCCACTATATACTACACCACACAGGAGAGCTGACAGATCCTCTATATACTACACCACACACGAGAGCTGACAGATCCTCTATATACTACACCACACGCGAGAGCTGACAGATCCTCTATATACTACACCACACACGAGAGCTGACAGATCCTCTATATACTACACCACACAGGAGAGCTGACAGATCCTCTATATACTACACCACACAGGAGAGCTGACAGATCCTCTATATACTACACCACACAGGAGAACTGACAGATCCTCTATATACTACACCACACTGGAGAGCTGACAGATCCTCTATACTACACCAAACAAGAGAGCCGACAGATCCTCTATATACTACACCACACAGGAGAACTGACAGATCCTCTATATACTACACCACACAGGAGAGCTGACAGATCCTCTATATACTACACCACACAGGAGAGCTGACAGATCCTCTATATACTACACCACACAGGAGAGCTGACAGATCCTCTATATACTACACCACACAGGAGAGCTGACTGATCCTCTATATACTACACCACACAGAAGAGCTGACAGATCCTCTATATACTACACCACACAGGAGAGCTGACAGATCCTCTATATACTACACCACACAGTAGAGCTGACAGATCCTCTATATACTACACCACACAGGAGAGCTGACAGATCCTCTATATACTACACCACACAGGAGAGCTGACTGATCCTCTATATACTAAACCACACAGGAGAGCTGACTGATCCTCTATATACTACACCACACAGAAGAGCTGACTGATCCTCTATATACTACACCACACAGGAGAGCTGACAGATCCTATATATACTACACCACACAGGAGAGCTGACAGATCCTCTATATACTACACCACACAGGAGAGCTGACAGATCCTCTATATACTACACCACACAGGAGAGCTGACTGATCCTCTATATACTACACCACACAGGAGAGTTGACTGATCCTCTATATACTACACCACACAGAAAAGCTGACAGACCCTCTATATACTACACCACAAAGGAGAGCTGACAGATCCTATATATACTACACCACACAGGAGAGCTGACAGATCCTCTATATACTACACCACACAGGAGAGCTGACTGATCCTCTATATACTACACCACACAGGAGAGTTGACTGATCCTCTATATACTACACCACACAAGAGAACCGACAGATCATAGTAACATAGTAACATAGTTAGTAAGGCCGAAAAAAGACATTTGTCCATCCAGTTCAGCCTATATTCCATCATAATAAATACCCAGATCTACGTCCTTCTACAGAACCTAATTGTATGATACAATATTGTTCTGCTCCAGGAAGACATCCAGGCCTCTCTTGAACCCCTCGACTGAGTTCGCCATCACCACCTCCTCAGGCAAGCAATTCCAGATTCTCACTGCCCTAACAGTAAAGAATCCTCTTCTATGTTGGTGGAAAAACCTTCTCTCCTCCAGACGCAAAGAATGCCCCCTTGTGCCCGTCACCTTCCTTGGTATAAACAGATCCTCAGCGAGATATTTGTATTGTCCCCTTATATACTTATACATGGTTATTAGATCGCCCCTCAGTCGTCTTTTTTCTAGACTAAATAATCCTAATTTCGCTAATCTATCTGGGTATTGTAGTTCTCCCATCCCCTTTATTAATTTTGTTGCCCTCCTTTGTACTCTCTCTAGTTCCATTATATCCTTCCTGAGCACCGGTGCCCAAAACTGGACACAGTACTCCATGTGCGGTCTAACTAGGGATTTGTACAGAGGCAGTATAATGCTCTCATCATGTGTATCCAGACCTCTTTTAATGCACCCCATGATCCTCTATATACTACACCACACAGGAGAGCTGACAGATCCTCAATATACTACACCACACAGGAGAGCTGACAGATTCTCTATATACTACACCACACAGGAGAGCTGACAGATCCTCTATATACTACACCACACAGGAGAGCTGACAGATCCTCTATATACTACACCACACAGGAGAGCTGACAGATCCTCTATACTACACCACACAAGAGAGCCAACAGATCCTCTATATACTACACCACACAGGAAAACTGACAGATCCTCTATATACTACACCACACAGGAGAGCTGGCAGATCCTCTATATACTACACCACACAGGAGAGCTGACAGATCCTCTATATACTACACCACACACGAGAGCTGACAGATTCTCTATATACTACACCACACACGAGAGCTGACAGATCCTCTATATACTACACCACACAGGAGAGCTGACAGATCCTCTATATACTACACCACACAGGAGAACTGACAGATCTTCTATATACTACACCACACTGGAGAGCTGACAGATCCTCTATACTACACCACACAAGAGAGCCGACAGATCCTCTATATACTACACCACACAGGAGAACTGACAGATCCTCTATATACTACACCACACAGGAGAGCTGACAGATCCTCTATATCCTACACCACACAGGAGAGCTGACAGATCCTCTATATACTACACCACACAGGAGAGCTGACAGATCCTCTATATACTACACCACACAGGAGAGCTGACTGATCCTCTATATACTACACCACACAGGAGAGCTGACTGATCCTCTATATATTACACCACACAGAAGAGCTGACAGATCCTCTATATACTACACCACACAGGAGAGCTGACAGATCCTCTATATACTACACCACACACGAGAGCTGACAGATCCTCTATATACTACAATACACACGAGAGCTGACAGATCCTCTATATACTACACCACACAGGAGAGCTGACAGATCCTCTATATACTACACCACACAAGAGAGCCGACAGATCCTCTATATACTACACCACACAGGAGAGCTGACAGATCCTCAATATACTACACCACACAGGAGAGCTGACAGATTCTCTATATACTACACCACACAGGAGAGCTGACAGATCCTCTATATACTACAGCACACAGGAGAGCTGACAGATCCTCTATATACTACACCACACAGGAGAGCTGACAGATCCTCTATATACTACACCACACAGGAGAACTGACAGATCTTCTATATACTACACCACACTGGAGAGCTGACAGATCCTCTATACTACACCACACAAGAGAGCCGACAGATCCTCTATATACTACACCACACAGGAGAACTGACAGATCCTCTATATACTACACCACACAGGAGAGCTGACAGATCCTCTATATACTACACCACACAGGAGAGCTGACAGATCCTCTATATACTACACCACACAGGAGAGCTGACAGATCCTCTATATACTACACCACACAGGAGAGCTGACTGATCCTCTATATACTACACCACACAGGAGAGCTGACTGATCCTCTATATATTACACCACACAGAAGAGCTGACAGATCCTCTATATACTACACCACACAGGAGAGCTGACAGATCCAATATATACTACACCACACAGGAGAGCTGACAGATCCTCTATATACTACACCACACAGGAGAGCTGTCAGATCCTCTATATACTACACCACACAGGAGAACTGACAGATCCTCTATATACTACACCACACTGGAGAACTGACAGATCATCTATATACTACACCACACAGGAGAGCTGACAGATCCTCTATATACTACACCACACAGGAGAGCTGACAGATCCTCTATATACTATACCACACAGGAGAGCTGGCATATCCTCTATATACTACACCACACAGGAGAGCTGACAGATCCTCTATATACTACACCACACACGAGAGCTGACACATCCTCTATATACTACACCACACAGGAGAGCTGACAGATCCTCTATATACTACACCACACACGAGAGCTGACAGATCCTCAATATACTACACCACACACGAGAGCTGACAGATCCTCTATATACTACAATACACACGAGAGCTGACAGATCCTCTATATACTACACCACACAGGAGAGCTGACAGATCCTCTATATACTACACCACACAAGAGAGCCGACAGATCCTCTATATACTACACCACACAGGAGAGCTGACAGATCCTCAATATACTACACCACACAGGAGAGCTGACAGATTCTCTATATACTACACCACACAGGAGAGCTGACAGATCCTCTATATACTACACCACACAGGAGAGCTGACAGATCCTCTATATAACATAGTAACATAGTAACATAGTTAGTAAGGCCGAAAAAAGACATTTGTCCATCCAGTTCAGCCTATATTCCGTCATAATAAATCCCCAGATCTACGTCCTTTTACAGAACCTAATAATTGTATGATACAATATTGTTCTGCTCCAGGAAGACATCCAGGCCTCTCTTGAACCCCATAGTAACATAGTGAACCCCATAGTAACATAGATTCTCTATACTACACCACACAGGAGAGCTGACAGATCCTCTATACTACACCACACAAGAGAGCCGACAGATCCTCTATATACTACACCACACAGGAAAACTGACAGATCCTCTATATACTACACCACACAGGAGAGCTGGCAGATCCTCTATATACTACACCACACAGGAGAGCTGACAGATCCTCTATATACTACACCACACACGAGAGCTGACAGATTCTCTATATACTACACCACACACGAGAGCTGACAGATCCTCTATATACTACACCACACAGGAGAGCTGACAGATCCTCTATATACTACACCACACAGGAGAGCTGACAGATCCTCTATATACTACACCACACAGGAGAACTGACAGATCTTCTATATACTACACCACACTGGAGAGCTGACAGATCCTCTATACTACACCACACAAGAGAGCCGACAGATCCTCTATATACTACACCACACAGGAGAACTGACAGATCCTCTATATACTACACCACACAGGAGAGCTGACAGATCCTCTATATACTACACCACACAGGAGAGCTGACAGATCCTCTATATACTACACCACACAGGAGAGCTGACAGATCCTCTATATACTACACCACACAGGAGAGCTGACTGATCCTCTATATACTACACCACACAGGAGAGCTGACTGATCCTCTATATATTACACCACACAGAAGAGCTGACAGATCCTCTATATACTACACCACACAGGAGAGCTGACAGATCCAATATATACTACACCACACAGGAGAGCTGACAGATCCTCTATATACTACACCACACAGGAGAGCTGACAGATCCTCTATATACTACACCACACAGGAGAACTGACAGATCCTCTATATACTACACCACACTGGAGAGCTGACAGATCCTCTATACTACACCACACAAGAGAGCCGACAGATCCTCTATATACTACACCACACAGGAGAACTGACAGATCCTCTATATACTACACCACACAGGAGAGCTGACAGATCCTCTATATACTACACCACACACGAGAGCTGACAGATCCTCTATATACTACACCACACAGGAGAGCTGACAGATACTCTATATACTACACCACACACGAGAGCTGACAGATCCTCTATATACTACACCACACAGGAGAGCTGACAGATCCTCTATATACTACAACACACAAGAGAGCCGACAGATCCTCTATATACTACACCACACAGGAGAACTGACAGATCCTCTATATACTACACCACACAGGAGAGCTGACAGATCCTCTATATACTACACCACACAGGAGAGCTGACAGATTCTCTATATACTACACCACACAGGAGAGCTGACAGATCCTCTATATACTACACCACACAGGAGAGCTGACAGATCCTCTATATACCACACCACACAGGAGAGCTGACAGATCCTCTATACTACACCACACAAGAGAGCCGACAGATCCTCTATATACTACACCACACAGGAAAACTGACAGATCCACTATATACTACACCACACAGGAGAGCTGACAGATCCTCTATATACTACACCACACACGAGAGCTGACAGATCCTCTATATACTACACCACACGCGAGAGCTGACAGATCCTCTATATACTACACCACACACGAGAGCTGACAGATCCTCTATATACTACACCACACAGGAGAGCTGACAGATCCTCTATATACTACACCACACAGGAGAGCTGACAGATCCTCTATATACTACACCACACAGGAGAACTGACAGATCCTCTATATACTACACCACACTGGAGAGCTGACAGATCCTCTATACTACACCAAACAAGAGAGCCGACAGATCCTCTATATACTACACCACACAGGAGAACTGACAGATCCTCTATATACTACACCACACAGGAGAGCTGACAGATCCTCTATATACTACACCACACAGGAGAGCTGACAGATCCTCTATATACTACACCACACAGGAGAGCTGACAGATCCTCTATATACTACACCACACAGGAGAGCTGACTGATCCTCTATATACTACACCACACAGAAGAGCTGACAGATCCTCTATATACTACACCACACAGGAGAGCTGACAGATCCTCTATATACTACACCACACAGTAGAGCTGACAGATCCTCTATATACTACACCACACAGGAGAGCTGACAGATCCTCTATATACTACACCACACAGGAGAGCTGACTGATCCTCTATATACTAAACCACACAGGAGAGCTGACTGATCCTCTATATACTACACCACACAGAAGAGCTGACTGATCCTCTATATACTACACCACACAGGAGAGCTGACAGATCCTATATATACTACACCACACAGGAGAGCTGACAGATCCTCTATATACTACACCACACAGGAGAGCTGACAGATCCTCTATATACTACACCACACAGGAGAGCTGACTGATCCTCTATATACTACACCACACAGGAGAGTTGACTGATCCTCTATATACTACACCACACAGAAAAGCTGACAGACCCTCTATATACTACACCACAAAGGAGAGCTGACAGATCCTATATATACTACACCACACAGGAGAGCTGACAGATCCTCTATATACTACACCACACAGGAGAGCTGACTGATCCTCTATATACTACACCACACAGGAGAGTTGACTGATCCTCTATATACTACACCACACAGAAGAGCTGACAGACCCTCTATATACTACACCACAAAGGAGAGCTGACAGATCCTCTATATACTACACCACACAGGAGAGCTGACAGATCCTCTATATACTACACCACACAGGAGAGCTGACTGATCCTCTATATACTACACCACACAGAAGAGCTGACTGATCCTCTATATACTACACCACACAGAAGAGCTGACAGATCCTCTATATACTACACCACACAGGAGTGCTGACAGATCCTCTATATACTACACCACACAGGAGAGCTGACAGATCCTCTATATACTACACCACACAGGAGAGCTGACAGATCCTCTATATTCTACACCACACAGGAGAGCTGACTGATCCTCTATATACTACACCACACAGGAGAGCTGACAGATCCCCTATATATACTACACTACAGAGGAGAGCTGACAGATCCTCTATATACTACACCACACAGGAGAGCTGACAGATCCTCTATATACTACACCACACAAGAGAGCTGACAGATCCTCTATATACTACACCACACAGGAGAGCTGACAGATCCTCTATATACTACACCACACAGGAGAGCTGACAGATCCTCTATATACTACACCATACAGGAGAGCTGACTGATCCTCTATATACTACACCACACAGGAGAGCTGACTGATCCTCTATATACTACACCACACAGAAGAGCTGACAGATCCTCTATATACTACACCACACAGGAGAGCTGACAGATCCTCTATATACTACACCACACAGGAGAGCTGACAGATCCTCTATATACTACACCACACAGGAGAGCTGAATGATTATATATATACTACACCACACAGAAGAGGTGACTGATCCTCTATATACTACACCACACAGAAGAGCTGACAGATCCTCTATATACTACACCACACAGGAGAGCTGACAGATCCTCTATATAGTACACCACACAGGAGAGCTGACAGATCGTCTATATACTACACCACACACGAGAGCTGACAGATCCTCTATATACTACACCACACAGGAGAGCTGACAGATCCTCTATATACTACACCACACAAGAGAGCCGACAGATCCTCTATATACTACACCACACAGGAGAACTGACAGATCCTCTATATACTACACCACACAGGAGAGCTGACAGATCCTCTATATACTACACCACACAGGAGAGCTGACAGATTCTCTATATACTACACCACACAGGAAAGCTGACAGATCCTCTATATACTACACCACACAGGAGAGCTGACAGATCCTCTATATACTACACCACACAGGAGAGCTGACAGATCCTCTATACTACACCACACAAGAGAGCCGACAGATCCTCTATATACTACACCACACAGGAAAACTGACAGATCCTCTATATACTACACCACACAGGAGAGCTGACAGATTCTCTATATACTACACCACACAGGAGAGCTGACAGATCCTCTATATACTACACCACACACGAGAGCTGACAGATCCTCTATATACTACACCACACACGAGAGCTGACAGATCCTCTATATACTACACCACACAGGAGAGCTGACTGATCCTCTATATACTATACCACACAGAAGAGCTGACAGATCCTCTATATACTACACCACACAGGAGAGCTGACAGATCCTCTATATACTACACCACACAGGAGAGCTGACAGATCCTCTATATACTACACCACACAGGAGAGCTGACAGATCCTCTATATTCTACACCACACAGGAGAGCTGACTGATCCTCTATATACTACACCACACAGGAGAGCTGACAGATCCCCTATATATACTACACTACAGAGGAGAGCTGACAGATCCTCTATATACTACACCACACAGGAGAGCTGACAGATCCTCTATATACTACACCACACAGGAGAGCTGACAGATCCTCTATATACTACACCACACAGGAGAGCTGACAGATCCTCTATATACTACACCATACAGGAGAGCTGACTGATCCTCTATATACTACACCACACAGGAGAGCTGACTGATCCTCTATATACTACACCACACAGAAGAGCTGACAGATCCTCTATATACTACACCACACAGGAGAGCTGACAGATCCTCTATATACTACACCACACAGGAGAGCTGACAGATCCTCTATATACTACACCACACAGGAGAGCTGAATGATTATATATATACTACACCACACAGAAGAGGTGACTGATCCTCTATATACTACACCACACAGAAGAGCTGACAGATCCTCTATATACTACACCACACAGGAGAGCTGACAGATCCTCTATATAGTACACCACACAGGAGAGCTGACAGATCGTCTATATACTACACCACACACGAGAGCTGACAGATCCTCTATATACTACACCACACAGGAGAGCTGACAGATCCTCTATATACTACACCACACAAGAGAGCCGACAGATCCTCTATATACTACACCACACAGGAGAACTGACAGATCCTCTATATACTACACCACACAGGAGAGCTGACAGATCCTCTATATACTACACCACACAGGAGAGCTGACAGATTCTCTATATACTACACCACACAGGAAAGCTGACAGATCCTCTATATACTACACCACACAGGAGAGCTGACAGATCCTCTATATACTACACCACACAGGAGAGCTGACAGATCCTCTATACTACACCACACAAGAGAGCCGACAGATCCTCTATATACTACACCACACAGGAAAACTGACAGATCCTCTATATACTACACCACACAGGAGAGCTGACAGATCCTCTATATACTACACCACACAGGAGAGCTGACAGATCCTCTATATACTACACCACACACGAGAGCTGACAGATCCTCTATATACTACACCACACACGAGAGCTGACAGATCCTCTATATACTACACCACACAGGAGAGCTGACAGATCCTCTATATACTACACCACACAGGAGAGCTGACAGATCCTCTATATACTACACCACACAGGAGAACTGACAGATCCTCTATATACTACACCACACTGGAGAGCTGACAGATCCTCTATACTACACCACACAAAAGAGCCGACAGATCCTCTATATACTACACCACACAGGAGAACTGACAGATCCTCTATATACTACACCACACAGGAGAGCTGACAGATCCTCTATATACTACACCACACAGGAGAGCTGACAGATCCTCTATATACTACACCACACAGGAGAGCTGACAGATCCTCTATATACTACACCACACAGGAGAGCTGACTGATCCTCTATATACTACACCACACAGAAGAGCTGACAGATCCTCTATATACTACACCACACAGGAGAGCTGACAGATCCTCTATAAACTACACCACACAGGAGAGCTGACAGATCCTCTATATACTACACCACACAGGAGAGCTGACAGATCCTCTATATACTACACCACACAGGAGAGCTGACTGATCCTCTATATACTACACCACACAGGAGAGCTGACTGATCCTCTATATACTACACCACACAGAAGAGCTGACAGATCCTCTATATACTACACCACACAGGAGAGCTGACAGATCCTCTATATACTACACCACACAGGAGAGCTGACAGATCCTCTATATACTACACCACACAGGAGAGCTGACTGATCCTCTATATACTACACCACACAGGAGAGTTGACTGATCCTCTATATACTACACCACACAGAAGAGCAGACAGACCCTCTATATACTACACCACAAAGGAAAGCTGACAGATCCTATATATACTACACCACACAGGAGAGCTGACAGATCCTCTATATACTACACCACACAGGAGAGCTGACTGATCCTCTATATACTACACCACACAGGAGAGTTGACTGATCCTCTATATACTACACCACACAGAAGAGCTGACAGACCCTCTATAAACTACACCACAAAGGAGAGCTGACAGATCCTCTATATACTACACCACACAGGAGAGCTGACAGATCCTCTATATACTACACCACACAGGAGAGCTGACTGATCCTCTATATACTACACCACACAGAAGAGCTGACTGATCCTCTATATACTACACCACACAGAAGAGCTGACAGATCCTCTATATACTACACCACACAGGAGAGCTGACAGATCCTCTATATACTACACCACACAGGAGAGCTGACAGATCCTCTATATACTACACCACACAGGAGAGCTGACAGATCCTCTATATACTACACCACACAGGAGAGCTGACAGATCCTCTATATTCTACACCACACAGGAGAGCTGACTGATCCTCTATATACTACACCACACAGGAGAGCTGACAGATCCTCTATACTACACCACACAAGAGAGCCGACAGATCCTCTATATACTACACCACACAGGAAAACTGACAGATCCTCTATATACTACACCACACAGGAGAGCTGACAGATCCTCTATATACTACACCACACAGGAGAGCTGACAGATCCTCTATATACTACACCACACACGAGAGCTGACAGATCCTCTATATACTACACCACACACGAGAGCTGACAGATCCTCTATATACTACACCACACAGGAGAGCTGACTGATCCTCTATATACTATACCACACAGACGAGCTGACAGATCCTCTATATACTACACCACACAGGAGAGCTGACAGATCCTCTATATACTACACCACACAGGAGAGCTGACAGATCCTCTATATACTACACCACACAGGAGAGCTGACAGATCCTCTATATTCTACACCACACAGGAGAGCTGACTGATCCTCTATATACTACACCACACAGGAGAGCTGACAGATCCCCTATATATACTACACTACAGAGGAGAGCTGACAGATCCTCTATATACTACACCACACAGGAGAGCTGACAGATCCTCTATATACTACACCACACAGGAGAGCTGACAGATCCTCTATATACTACACCACACAGGAGAGCTGACAGATCCTCTATATACTACACCACACAGGAGAGCTGACAGATCCTCTATATACTACACCATACAGGAGAGCTGACTGATCCTCTATATACTACACCACACAGGAGAGCTGACTGATCCTCTATATACTACACCACACAGAAGAGCTGACAGATCCTCTATATACTACACCACACAGGAGAGCTGACAGATCCTCTATATACTACACCACACAGGAGAGCTGACAGATCCTCTATATACTACACCACACAGGAGAGCTGAATGATTATATATATACTACACCACACAGAAGAGGTGACTGATCCTCTATATACTACACCACACAGAAGAGCTGACAGATCCTCTATATACTACACCACACAGGAGAGCTGACAGATCCTCTATATAGTACACCACACAGGAGAGCTGACAGATCGTCTATATACTACACCACACAGGAGAGCTGACAGATACTCTATACTACACCACACAAGAGAGCCGACAGATCCTCTATATACTACACCACACAGGAAAACTGACAGATCCTCTATATACTACACCACACAGGAGAGCTGACAGATCCTCTATATACTACACCACACAGGAGAGCTGACAGATCCTCTATATAGTACACCACACACGAGAGCTGACAGATCCTCTATATACCACACCACACACGAGAGCTGACAGATCCTCTATATACTACACCACACAGGAGAGCTGACAGATCCTTTATATACTACACCACACAGGAGAGCTGACAGATCCTCTATATACTACACCACACAGGAGAACTGACAGATCCTCTATATACTACACCACACTGGAGAGCTGACAGATCCTCTATACTACACCACACAAGAGAGCCGACAGATCCTCTATATACTACACCACACAGGAGAACTGACAGATCCTCTATATACTACACCACACAGGAGAGCTGACAGATCCTCTATATACTACACCACACAGGAGAGCTGACAGATCCTCTATATACTACACCACACAGGAGAGCTGACAGATCCTCTATATACTACACCACACAGGAGAGCTGACTGATCCTCTATATACTACACCACACAGCAGAGCTGACAGATCCTCTATATACTACACCACACAGGAGACCTGACAGATCCTCTATATACTACACCACACAGGAGAGCTGACAGATCCTCTATATACTACACCACACAGGAGAGCTGACAGATCCTCTATATACTACACCACACAGGAGAGCTGACTGATCCTCTATATACTACACCACACAGGAGAGCTGACTGATCCTCTATATACTACACCACACAGAAGAGCTGACAGATCCTCTATATACTACACCACACAGGAGAGCTGACAGATCCTCTATATACTACACCACACAGGAGAGCTGACAGATCCTCTATATACTACACCACACAGGAGAGCTGACTGATCCTCTATATACTACACCACACAGGAGAGTTGACTGATCCTCTATATACTACACCACACAGAAGAGCTGACAGACCCTCTATATACTACACCACAAAGGAGAGCTGACAGATCCTATATATACTACACCACACAGGAGAGCTGACAGATCCTCTATATACTACACCACACAGGAGAGCTGACTGATCCTCTATATACTACACCACACAGGAGAGTTGACTGATCCTCTATATACTACACCACACAGAAGAGCTGACAGACCCTCTATATACTACACCACAAAGGAGAGCTGACAGATCCTCTATATACTACACCACACAGGAGAGCTGACAGATCCTCTATATACTACACCACACAGGAGAGCTGACTGATCCTCTATATACTACACCACACAGAAGAGCTGACTGATCCTCTATATACTACACCACACAGAAGAGCTGACAGATCCTCTATATACTACACCACACAGGAGAGCTGACAGATCCTCTATATACTACACCACACAGGAGAGCTGACAGATCCTCTATATACTACACCACACAGGAGAGCTGACAGATCCTCTATATACTACACCACACAGGAGAGCTGACAGATCCTCTATATTCTACACCACACAGGAGAGCTGACTGATCCTCTATATACTACAACACACAGGAGAGCTGACAGATCCTCTATACTACACCACACAAGAGAGCCGACAGATCCTCTATATACTACACCACACAGGAAAACTGACAGATCCTCTATATACTACACCACACAGGAGAGCTGACAGATCCTCTATATACTACACCACACAGGAGAGCTGACAGATCCTCTATATACTACACCACACACGAGAGCTGACAGATCCTCTATATACTACACCACACACGAGAGCTGACAGATCCTCTATATACTACACCACACAGGAGAGCTGACTGATCCTCTATATACTATACCACACAGAAGAGCTGACAGATCCTCTATATACTACACCACACAGGAGAGCTGACAGATCCTCTATATACTACACCACACAGGAGAGCTGACAGATCCTCTATATACTACACCACACAGGAGAGCTGACAGATCCTCTATATTCTACACCACACAGGAGAGCTGACTGATCCTCTATATACTACACCACACAGGAGAGCTGACAGATCCCCTATATATACTACACTACAGAGGAGAGCTGACAGATCCTCTATATACTACACCACACAGGAGAGCTGACAGATCCTCTATATACTACACCACACAGGAGAGCTGACAGATCCTCTATATACTACACCACACAGGAGAGCTGACAGATCCTCTATATACTACACCACACAGGAGAGCTGACAGATCCTCTATATACTACACCATACAGGAGAGCTGACTGATCCTCTATATACTACACCACACAGGAGAGCTGACTGATCCTCTATATACTACACCACACAGAAGAGCTGACAGATCCTCTATATACTACACCACACAGGAGAGCTGACAGATCCTCTATATACTACACCACACAGGAGAGCTGACAGATCCTCTATATACTACACCACACAGGAGAGCTGAATGATTATATATATACTACACCACACAGAAGAGGTGACTGATCCTCTATATACTACACCACACAGAAGAGCTGACAGATCCTCTATATACTACACCACACAGGAGAGCTGACAGATCCTCTATATAGTACACCACACAGGAGAGCTGACAGATCGTCTATATACTACACCACACACGAGAGCTGACAGATCCTCTATATACTACACCACACAGGAGAGCTGACAGATCCTCTATAAACTACACCACACAAGAGAGCCGACAGATCCTCTATATACTACACCACACAGGAGAACTGACAGATCCTCTATATACTACACCACACAGGAGAGCTGACAGATCCTCTATATACTACACCACACAGGAGAGCTGACAGATTCTCTATATACTACACCACACAGGAAAGCTGACAGATCCTCTATATACTACACCACACAGGAGAGCTGACAGATCCTCTATATACTACACCACACAAGAGAGCTGACAGATCCTCTATACTACACCACACAAGAGAGCCGACAGATCCTCTATATACTACACCACACAGGAAAACTGACAGATCCTCTATATACTACACCACACAGGAGAGCTGACAGATCCTCTATATACTACACCACACAGGAGAGCTGACAGATCCTCTATATACTACACCACACACGAGAGCTGACAGATCCTCTATATACTACACCACACACGAGAGCTGACAGATCCTCTATATACTACACCACACAGGAGAGCTGACAGATCGTCTATATACTACACCACACACGAGAGCTGACAGATCCTCTATATACTACACCACACAGGAGAGCTGACAGATCCTCTATATACTACACCACACAAGAGAGCCGACAGATCCTCTATATACTACACCACACAGGAGAACTGACAGATCCTCTATATACTACACCACACAGGAGAGCTGACAGATCCTCTATATACTACACCACACAGGAGAGCTGACAGATTCTCTATATACTACACCACACAGGAAAGCTGACAGATCCTCTATATACTACACCACACAGGAGAGCTGACAGATCCTCTATATACTACACCACACAGGAGAGCTGACAGATCCTCTATACTACACCACACAAGAGAGCCGACAGATCCTCTATATACTACACCACACAGGAAAACTGACAGATCCTCTATATACTACACCACACAGGAGAGCTGACAGATCCTCTATATACTACACCACACAGGAGAGCTGACAGATCCTCTATATACTACACCACACACGAGAGCTGACAGATCCTCTATATACTACACCACACACGAGAGCTGACAGATCCTCTATATACTACACCACACAGGAGAGCTGACAGATCCTCTATATACTACACCACACAGGAGAGCTGACAGATCCTCTATATACTACACCACACAGGAGAACTGACAGATCCTCTATATACTACACCACACTGGAGAGCTGACAGATCCTCTATACTACACCACACAAGAGAGCCGACAGATCCTCTATATACTACACCACACAGGAGAACTGACAGATCCTCTATATACTACACCACACAGGAGAGCTGACAGATCCTCTATATACTACACCACACAGGAGAGCTGACAGATCCTCTATATACTACACCACACACGAGAGCTGACAGATCCTCTATATACTACACCACACACGAGAGCTGACAGATCCTCTATATACTACACCACACAGGAGAGCTGACAGATCGTCTATATACTACACCACACACGAGAGCTGACAGATCCTCTATATACTACACCACACAGGAGAGCTGACAGATCCTCTATATACTACACCACACAAGAGAGCCGACAGATCCTCTATATACTACACCACACAGGAGAACTGACAGATCCTCTATATACTACACCACACAGGAGAGCTGACAGATCCTCTATATACTACACCACACAGGAGAGCTGACAGATTCTCTATATACTACACCACACAGGAAAGCTGACAGATCCTCTATATACTACACCACACAGGAGAGCTGACAGATCCTCTATATACTACACCACACAGGAGAGCTGACAGATCCTCTATACTACACCACACAAGAGAGCCGACAGATCCTCTATATACTACACCACACAGGAAAACTGACAGATCCTCTATATACTACACCACACAGGAGAGCTGACAGATCCTCTATATACTACACCACACAGGAGAGCTGACAGATCCTCTATATACTACACCACACACGAGAGCTGACAGATCCTCTATATACTACACCACACACGAGAGCTGACAGATCCTCTATATACTACACCACACAGGAGAGCTGACAGATCCTCTATATACTACACCACACAGGAGAGCTGACAGATCCTCTATATACTACACCACACAGGAGAACTGACAGATCCTCTATATACTACACCACACTGGAGAGCTGACAGATCCTCTATACTACACCACACAAGAGAGCCGACAGATCCTCTATATACTACACCACACAGGAGAACTGACAGATCCTCTATATACTACACCACACAGGAGAGCTGACAGATCCTCTATATACTACACCACACAGGAGAGCTGACAGATCCTCTATATACTACACCACACAGGAGAGCTGACAGATCCTCTATATACTACACCACACAGGAGAGCTGACTGATCCTCTATATACTACACCACACAGAAGAGCTGACAGATCCTCTATATACTACACCACACAGGAGAGCTGACAGATCCTCTATATACTACACCACACAGGAGAGCTGACAGATCCTCTATATACTACACCACACAGGAGAGCTGACAGATCCTCTATATACTACACCACACAGGAGAGCTGACTGATCCTCTATATACTACACCACACAGGAGAGCTGACTGATCCTCTATATACTACACCACACAGAAGAGCTGACAGATCCTCTATATACTACACCACACAGGAGAGCTGACAGATCCTCTATATACTACACCACACAGGAGAGCTGACAGATCCTCTATATACTACACCACACAGGAGAGCTGACTGATCCTCTATATACTACACCACACAGGAGAGTTGACTGATCCTCTATATACTACACCACACAGAAGAGCTGACAGACCCTCTATATACTACACCACAAAGGAGAGCTGACAGATCCTATATATACTACACCACACAGGAGAGCTGACAGATCCTCTATATACTACACCACACAGGAGAGCTGACTGATCCTCTATATACTACACCACACAGGAGAGTTGACTGATCCTCTATATACTACACCACACAGAAGAGCTGATAGACCCTCTATATACTACACCACAAAGGAGAGCTGACAGATCCTCTATATACTACACCACACAGGAGAGCTGACAGATCCTCTATATACTACACCACACAGGAGAGCTGACAGATCCTCTATATACTACACCACACAGGAGAGCTGACAGATCCTCTATATACTACACCACACAGGAGAGCTGACAGATCCTCTATATTCTACACCACACAGGAGAGCTGACTGATCCTCTATATACTACACCACACAGGAGAGCTGACAGATCCCCTATATATACTACACTACAGAGGAGAGCTGACAGATCCTCTATATACTACACCACACAGGAGAGCTGACAGATCCTCTATATACTACACCACACAGGAGAGCTGACAGATCCTCTATATACTACACCACACAGGAGAGCTGACAGATCCTCTATATACTACACCACACAGGAGAGCTGACAGATCCTCTATATACTACACCATACAGGAGAGCTGACTGATCCTCTATATACTACACCACACAGGAGAGCTGACTGATCCTCTATATACTACACCACACAGAAGAGCTGACAGATCCTCTATATACTACACCACACAGGAGAGCTGACAGATCCTCTATATACTACACCACACAGGAGAGCTGACAGATACTCTATATACTACACCACACAGGAGAGCTGAATGATTATATATATACTACACCACACAGAAGAGGTGACTGATCCTCTATATACTACACCACACAGAAGAGCTGACAGATCCTCTATATACTACACCACACAGGAGAGCTGACAGATCCTCTATATAGTACACCACACAGGAGAGCTGACAGATCCTGTATATACTACACCACACAGGAGAGCTGACAGATCCTCTGTATACTACACCACACAGGAGAGCTGACAGATCCTCTATATACTACACCACACAGGAGAGCTGACAGATCCTCTATATACTACACCACACAGGAGAGCTGACAGATCCTCTATATACTACACCACACAGGAGAGCTGACAGATCCTCTATATACTACACCACACAGGAGAGCTGACAGATCCTCTATACTACACCACACAGGAGAACCGACAGATCCTCTATATACTACACCACACAGGAGAGCTGACAGATCCTCTATATAATACACCACACAGGAGAGCTGACAGATCCTCTATATACTACCCCACACAGGAGAGCTGACAGATCCTCTATATACTACACCACACAGGAGAGCTGACAGATCCTCTATATACTACACCACACAGGAGAGCTGACAGATCCTCTATATACTACACCACACGGGAGAGCTGACAGATCCTCTATATACTACTACACAACACAGGAGAGCTGACAGATCCTCTATGTACTACAGCGCACACAGGAGAGCTGACAGATCCTCTATATACTACACCACACAGGAGAGCTGAGAGATCCTCTATATACTACACCACACAGGAGAGCTGACAGATCCTCTATATACTACGCCACACAGGAGAGCTGACAGATCCTCTATATACTACACCACACAGGAGAGCTGACAGATCCTCTATATACTACACCACACAAGAGAGCTGACAGATCCTCTATATACTACACCACACAGGAGAGCTGACAGATCCTCTATATATACTACACCACACAGGAGAGCTGACAGATCCTCTATGTGCTACACCACACAGGAGAGCTGACAGTTCCTCTATATACCACACCACACAGGAGAGCTGACAGATCGTCTATATACTACACCACACAGGAGAGCTGACAGATCCTCTATATACTACACCACACAGGAGAGCCGACAGATCCTCTATATACTACACCACACAGGAGAGCTGACAGATCCTCTATACACTACACCACACAAGAGAGCTGACAGATCCTCTATATACTACACCACACAGGAGAGCTGACAGATCCTCTATATACTACACCACACAGGAGAGCTGACAGATCCTCTATATACTACACCACACAGGAGAACTGACATATCCTCTATATACTACACCACACTGGAGAGCCGACAGATCCTCTATACTACACCACACAAGAGAGCCGACAGATCCTCTATATACTACACCACACAGGAGAACTGACAGATCATCTATATACTACACCACACAGGAGAGCTGACAGATCCTCTGTATACTACACCACACAGGAGAGCTGACAGATCCTCTATATACTACACCACACAGGAGAGCTGACAGATCCTCTATATACTACACCACACAGGAGAGCTGACAGATCCTCTATATACTACACCACACAGGAGAGCTGACAGATCCTCTATATACTACACCACACAGGAGAGCTGACAGATCCTCTATACTACACCACACAGGAGAACCGACAGATCCTCTATATACTACACCACACAGGAGAGCTGACAGATCCTCTATATAATACACCACACAGGAGAGCTGACAGATCCTCTATATACTACACCACACAGGAGAGCAGACAGATCCTCTATATACTACACCACACAGGAAAGCTGACAGATCCTCTATATACTACACCACACAGGAGAGCTGACAGATCCTCTATATACTACACCACACGGGAGAGCTGACAGATCCTCTATATACTACACCACACAGGAGAGCTGACAGATCCTCTATATACTACACCACACGGGAGAGCTGACAGATCCTCTATATACTACTACACCACACAGGAGAGCTGACAGATCCTCTATATACTACAGCACACAGGAGAGCTGACAGATCCTCTATATACTACACCACACAGGAGAGCTGAGAGATCCTCTATATACTACACCACACAGGAGAGCTGACAGATCCTCTATATACTACGCCACACAGGAGAGCTGACAGATCCTCTATATACTACACCACACAGGAGAGCTGACAGATCCTCTATATACTACACCACACAAGAGAGCTGACAGATCCTCTATATACTATACCACACGGGAGAGCTGACAGATCCTCTATATACTACGCCACACAGGAGAGCTGACAGATCCTCTATATACTACACCACACAGGAGAGCTGACATATCCTCTATATACTACACCACACAGGAGAGCTGACAGATCCTCTATATACTACACCACACGGGAGAGCTGACAGATCCTCTATATACTACTACACCACACAGGAGAGCTGACAGATCCTCTATATACTACAGCACACAGGAGAGCTGACAGATCCTCTATATACTACACCACACAGGAGAGCTGAGAGATCCTCTATATACTACACCACACAGGAGAGCTGACAGATCCTCTATATACTACGCCACACAGGAAAGCTGACAGATCCTCTATATACTACACCACACAGGAGAGCTGACAGATCCTCTATATACTACACCACACAAGAGAGCTGACAGATCCTCTATATACTACACCACACAGGAGAGCTGACAGATCCTCTATATATACTACACCACACAGGAGAGCTGACAGATCCTCTATATGCTACACCACACAGGAGAGCTGACAGTTCCTCTATATACCACACCACACAGGAGAGCTGACAGATCCTCTATATACTACACCACACAGGAGAGCTGACAGATCCTCTATATACTACACCACACAGGAGAGCCGACAGATCCTCTATATACTACACCACACAGGAGAGCTGACAGATCCTCTATACACTACACCACACAAGAGAGCTGACAGATCCTCTATATACTACACCACACAGGAGAGCTGACAGATCCTCTATATACTACACCACACAGGAGAGCTGACAGATCCTCTATATACTACACCACACAGGAGAACTGACAGATCCTCTATATACTACACCACACTGGAGAGCTGACAGATCCTCTATACTACACCACACAAGAGAGCCGACAGATCCTCTATATACTACACCACACAGGAGAACTGACAGATCATCTATATACTACACCACACAGGAGAGCTGACAGATCCTCTGTATACTACACCACACAGGAGAGCTGACAGATCCTCTATATACTACACCACACAGGAGAGCTGACAGATCCTCTATATACTACACCACACAGGAGAGCTGACAGATCCTCTACATGCTACACCACACAGGAGAGCTGACAGATCCTCTATATACTACACCACACAGGAGAGCTGACAGATCCTCTATACTACACCACACAGGAGAACCGACAGATCCTCTATATACTACACCACACAGGAGAGCTGACAGATCCTCTATATGCTACACCACACAGGAGAGCTGACAGATCCTCTATATACTACAACACACAGGAGAGCTGACAGATCCTCTATATACTACACCACACAAGAGAGCTGACAGATCCTCTATATGCTACACCACACAGGAGAGCTGACAGATCCTCTATATACTACACCACACAGGAGAGCTGACAGATCCTCTATATACCACACAGGAGAGCTGACAGATCCTCTATATGCTACACCACAGAGGAGAGCTGACAGATCCTCTATATACTACACCACAGAGGAGAGCTGACAGATCCTCTATATACTACACCACACAGGAGAGCTGACAGATTCTCTATATACTACACCACACACGAGAGCTGACAGATCCTCTATATACTACACCACACAGGAGAGCTGACAGATCCTCTATATACTACACCACACAGGAGAGCTGACAGATCCTCTATATACTACACCACACAGGAGAGCTGACAGATCCTCTATATACTACACCACACAGGAGAGCTGACTGATCCTCTATATACTACACCACACAGGAGAGCTGACTGATCCTCTATATACTACACCACACAGAAGAGCTGACAGATCCTCTATATACTACACCACACAGGAGAGCTGACAGATCCTATATATACTACACCACACAGGAGAGCTGACAGATCCTCTATATACTACACCACACAGGAGAGCTGACAGATCCTCTATATACTACACCACACAGGAGAGCTGACTGATCCTCTATATACTACACCACACAGGAGAGTTGACTGATCCTCTATATACTACACCACACAGAAAAGCTGACAGACCCTCTATATACTACACCACAAAGGAGAGCTGACAGATCCTATATATACTACACCACACAGGAGAGCTGACAGATCCTCTATATACTACACCACACAGGAGAGCTGACTGATCCTCTATATACTACACCACACAGGAGAGTTGACTGATCCTCTATATACTACACCACACAGAAGAGCTGACAGACCCTCTATATACTACACCACAAAGGAGAGCTGACAGATCCTCTATATACTACACCACACAGGAGAGCTGACAGATCCTCTATATACTACACCACACAGGAGAGCTGACTGATCCTCTATATACTACACCACACAGAAGAGCTGACTGATCCTCTATATACTACACCACACAGAAGAGCTGACAGATCCTCTATATACTACACCACACAGGAGAGCTGACAGATCCTCTATATACTACACCACACAGGAGAGCTGACAGATCCTCTATATACTACACCACACAGGAGAACTGACAGATCCTCTATATTCTACACCACACAGGAGAGCTGACTGATCCTCTATATACTACACCACACAGGAGAGCTGACAGATCCCCTATATATACTACACTACAGAGGAGAGCTGACTGATCCTCTATATACTACACCACACAGGAGAGCTGACTGATCCTCTATATACTACACCACACAGAAGAGCTGACAGATCCTCTATATACTACACCACACAGGAGAGCTGACAGATCCTCTATATACTACACCACACAGGAGAGCTGACAGATCCTCTATATACTACACCACACAGGAGAGCTGAATGATTATATATATACTACACCACACAGAAGAGGTGACTGATCCTCTATATACTACACCACACAGAAGAGCTGACAGGTCCTCTATATACTACACCACACAGGAGAGCTGACAGATCCTCTATATAGTACACCACACAGGAGAGCTGACAGATCCTCTATATACTACACCACACACGAGAGCTGACAGATCCTCTATATACTACACCACACAGGAGAGCTGACAGATCCTCTATATACTACACCACACAAGAGAGCCGACAGATCCTCTATATACTACACCACACAGGAGAGCTGACAGATCCTCTATATACTACACCACACAGGAGAGCTGACAAATTCTCTATATACTACACCACACAGGAGAGCTGACAGATCCTCTATATACTACACCACACAGGAGAGCTGACAGATCCTCTATACTACACCACACAAGAGAGCCGACAGATCCTCTATATACTACACCACACAGGAAAACTGACAGATCCTCTATATACTACACCACACAGGAGAGCTGACAGATCCTCTATATACTACACCACACAGGAGAGCTGACAGATCCTCTATATACTACACCACACACGAGAGCTGACAGATCCTCTATATACTACACCACACACGAGAGCTGACAGATCCTCTATATACTACACCACACAGGAGAGCTGACAGATCCTCTATATACTACACCACACAGGAGAGCTGACAGATCCTCTATATACTACACCACACAGGAGAACTGACAGATCCTCTATATACTACACCACACTGGAGAGCCGACAGATCCTCTATACTACACCACACAAGAGAGCCGACAGATCCTCTATATACTACACCACACAGGAGAACTGACAGATCCTCTATATACTACACCACACAGGAGAGCTGACAGATCCTCTATATACTACACCACACAGGAGAGCTGACAGATCCTCTATATACTACACCACACAGGAGAGCTGACAGATCCTCTATATACTACACCACACAGGAGAGCTGACTGATCCTCTATATACTACACCACACAGAAGAGCTGACAGATCCTCTATATACTACACCACACAGGAGAGCTGACAGATCCTCTATATACTACACCACACAGGAGAGCTGACAGATCCTCTATATACTACACCACACAGGAGAGCTGACAGATCCTCTATATACTACACCACACAGGAGAGCTGACAGATCCTCTATATACTACACCACACAGGAGAGCTGACTGATCCTCTATATACTACACCACACAGGAGAGCTGACTGATCCTCTATATACTACACCACACAGAAGAGCTGACAGATCCTCTATATACTACACCACACAGGAGAGCTGACAGATCCTATATATACTACACCACACAGGAGAGCTGACAGATCCTCTATATACTACACCACACAGGAGAGCTGACAGATCCTCTATATACTACACCACACAGGAGAGCTGACTGATCCTCTATACTACACCACACAGGAGAACCGACAGATCCTCTATATACTACACCACACAGGAGAGCTGACAGATCCTCTATATAATACACCACACAGGAGAGCTGACAGATCCTCTATATACTACACCACACAGGAGAGCAGACAGATCCTCTATATACTACACCACACAGGAAAGCTGACAGATCCTCTATATACTACACCACACAGGAGAGCTGACAGATCCTCTATATACTACACCACACGGGAGAGCTGACAGATCCTCTATATACTACACCACACAGGAGAGCTGACAGATCCTCTATATACTACACCACACGGGAGAGCTGACAGATCCTCTATATACTACTACACCACACAGGAGAGCTGACAGATCCTCTATATACTACAGCACACAGGAGAGCTGACAGATCCTCTATATACTACACCACACAGGAGAGCTGAGAGATCCTCTATATACTACACCACACAGGAGAGCTGACAGATCCTCTATATACTACGCCACACAGGAGAGCTGACAGATCCTCTATATACTACACCACACAGGAGAGCTGACAGATCCTCTATATACTACACCACACAAGAGAGCTGACAGATCCTCTATATACTATACCACACGGGAGAGCTGACAGATCCTCTATATACTACGCCACACAGGAGAGCTGACAGATCCTCTATATACTACACCACACAGGAGAGCTGACATATCCTCTATATACTACACCACACAGGAGAGCTGACAGATCCTCTATATACTACACCACACGGGAGAGCTGACAGATCCTCTATATACTACTACACCACACAGGAGAGCTGACAGATCCTCTATATACTACAGCACACAGGAGAGCTGACAGATCCTCTATATACTACACCACACAGGAGAGCTGAGAGATCCTCTATATACTACACCACACAGGAGAGCTGACAGATCCTCTATATACTACGCCACACAGGAAAGCTGACAGATCCTCTATATACTACACCACACAGGAGAGCTGACAGATCCTCTATATACTACACCACACAAGAGAGCTGACAGATCCTCTATATACTACACCACACAGGAGAGCTGACAGATCCTCTATATATACTACACCACACAGGAGAGCTGACAGATCCTCTATATGCTACACCACACAGGAGAGCTGACAGTTCCTCTATATACCACACCACACAGGAGAGCTGACAGATCCTCTATATACTACACCACACAGGAGAGCTGACAGATCCTCTATATACTACACCACACAGGAGAGCCGACAGATCCTCTATATACTACACCACACAGGAGAGCTGACAGATCCTCTATACACTACACCACACAAGAGAGCTGACAGATCCTCTATATACTACACCACACAGGAGAGCTGACAGATCCTCTATATACTACACCACACAGGAGAGCTGACAGATCCTCTATATACTACACCACACAGGAGAACTGACAGATCCTCTATATACTACACCACACTGGAGAGCTGACAGATCCTCTATACTACACCACACAAGAGAGCCGACAGATCCTCTATATACTACACCACACAGGAGAACTGACAGATCATCTATATACTACACCACACAGGAGAGCTGACAGATCCTCTGTATACTACACCACACAGGAGAGCTGACAGATCCTCTATATACTACACCACACAGGAGAGCTGACAGATCCTCTATATACTACACCACACAGGAGAGCTGACAGATCCTCTACATGCTACACCACACAGGAGAGCTGACAGATCCTCTATATACTACACCACACAGGAGAGCTGACAGATCCTCTATACTACACCACACAGGAGAACCGACAGATCCTCTATATACTACACCACACAGGAGAGCTGACAGATCCTCTATATGCTACACCACACAGGAGAGCTGACAGATCCTCTATATACTACAACACACAGGAGAGCTGACAGATCCTCTATATACTACACCACACAAGAGAGCTGACAGATCCTCTATATGCTACACCACACAGGAGAGCTGACAGATCCTCTATATACTACACCACACAGGAGAGCTGACAGATCCTCTATATACCACACAGGAGAGCTGACAGATCCTCTATATGCTACACCACAGAGGAGAGCTGACAGATCCTCTATATACCACACCACACAGGAAAGCTGACAGATCCTCTATATACTACACCACAGAGGAGAGCTGACAGATCCTCTATATACTACACCACACAGGAGAGCTGACAGATTCTCTATATACTACACCACACACGAGAGCTGACAGATCCTCTATATACTACACCACACAGGAGAGCTGACAGATCCTCTATATACTACACCACACAGGAGAGCTGACAGATCCTCTATATACTACACCACACAGGAGAGCTGACAGATCCTCTATATACTACACCACACAGGAGAGCTGACTGATCCTCTATATACTACACCACACAGGAGAGCTGACTGATCCTCTATATACTACACCACACAGAAGAGCTGACAGATCCTCTATATACTACACCACACAGGAGAGCTGACAGATCCTATATATACTACACCACACAGGAGAGCTGACAGATCCTCTATATACTACACCACACAGGAGAGCTGACAGATCCTCTATATACTACACCACACAGGAGAGCTGACTGATCCTCTATATACTACACCACACAGGAGAGTTGACTGATCCTCTATATACTACACCACACAGAAAAGCTGACAGACCCTCTATATACTACACCACAAAGGAGAGCTGACAGATCCTATATATACTACACCACACAGGAGAGCTGACAGATCCTCTATATACTACACCACACAGGAGAGCTGACTGATCCTCTATATACTACACCACACAGGAGAGTTGACTGATCCTCTATATACTACACCACACAGAAGAGCTGACAGACCCTCTATATACTACACCACAAAGGAGAGCTGACAGATCCTCTATATACTACACCACACAGGAGAGCTGACAGATCCTCTATATACTACACCACACAGGAGAGCTGACTGATCCTCTATATACTACACCACACAGAAGAGCTGACTGATCCTCTATATACTACACCACACAGAAGAGCTGACAGATCCTCTATATACTACACCACACAGGAGAGCTGACAGATCCTCTATATACTACACCACACAGGAGAGCTGACAGATCCTCTATATACTACACCACACAGGAGAACTGACAGATCCTCTATATTCTACACCACACAGGAGAGCTGACTGATCCTCTATATACTACACCACACAGGAGAGCTGACAGATCCCCTATATATACTACACTACAGAGGAGAGCTGACTGATCCTCTATATACTACACCACACAGGAGAGCTGACTGATCCTCTATATACTACACCACACAGAAGAGCTGACAGATCCTCTATATACTACACCACACAGGAGAGCTGACAGATCCTCTATATACTACACCACACAGGAGAGCTGACAGATCCTCTATATACTACACCACACAGGAGAGCTGAATGATTATATATATACTACACCACACAGAAGAGGTGACTGATCCTCTATATACTACACCACACAGAAGAGCTGACAGGTCCTCTATATACTACACCACACAGGAGAGCTGACAGATCCTCTATATAGTACACCACACAGGAGAGCTGACAGATCCTCTATATACTACACCACACACGAGAGCTGACAGATCCTCTATATACTACACCACACAGGAGAGCTGACAGATCCTCTATATACTACACCACACAAGAGAGCCGACAGATCCTCTATATACTACACCACACAGGAGAGCTGACAGATCCTCTATATACTACACCACACAGGAGAGCTGACAAATTCTCTATATACTACACCACACAGGAGAGCTGACAGATCCTCTATATACTACACCACACAGGAGAGCTGACAGATCCTCTATACTACACCACACAAGAGAGCCGACAGATCCTCTATATACTACACCACACAGGAAAACTGACAGATCCTCTATATACTACACCACACAGGAGAGCTGACAGATCCTCTATATACTACACCACACAGGAGAGCTGACAGATCCTCTATATACTACACCACACACGAGAGCTGACAGATCCTCTATATACTACACCACACACGAGAGCTGACAGATCCTCTATATACTACACCACACAGGAGAGCTGACAGATCCTCTATATACTACACCACACAGGAGAGCTGACAGATCCTCTATATACTACACCACACAGGAGAACTGACAGATCCTCTATATACTACACCACACTGGAGAGCCGACAGATCCTCTATACTACACCACACAAGAGAGCCGACAGATCCTCTATATACTACACCACACAGGAGAACTGACAGATCCTCTATATACTACACCACACAGGAGAGCTGACAGATCCTCTATATACTACACCACACAGGAGAGCTGACAGATCCTCTATATACTACACCACACAGGAGAGCTGACAGATCCTCTATATACTACACCACACAGGAGAGCTGACTGATCCTCTATATACTACACCACACAGAAGAGCTGACAGATCCTCTATATACTACACCACACAGGAGAGCTGACAGATCCTCTATATACTACACCACACAGGAGAGCTGACAGATCCTCTATATACTACACCACACAGGAGAGCTGACAGATCCTCTATATACTACACCACACAGGAGAGCTGACAGATCCTCTATATACTACACCACACAGGAGAGCTGACTGATCCTCTATATACTACACCACACAGGAGAGCTGACTGATCCTCTATATACTACACCACACAGAAGAGCTGACAGATCCTCTATATACTACACCACACAGGAGAGCTGACAGATCCTATATATACTACACCACACAGGAGAGCTGACAGATCCTCTATATACTACACCACACAGGAGAGCTGACAGATCCTCTATATACTACACCACACAGGAGAGCTGACTGATCCTCTATATACTACACCACACAGGAGAGTTGACTGATCCTCTATATACTACACCACACAGAAGAGCTGACAGACCCTCTATATACTACACCACAAAGGAGAGCTGACAGATCCTATATATACTACACCACACAGGAGAGCTGACAGATCCTCTATATACTACACCACACAGGAGAGCTGACTGATCCTCTATATACTACAC
Organism: Ranitomeya imitator; assembly: GCF_032444005.1. Classification (NCBI taxonomy): domain Eukaryota; kingdom Metazoa; phylum Chordata; class Amphibia; order Anura; family Dendrobatidae; genus Ranitomeya; species Ranitomeya imitator. The sequence goes on along the minus strand of NC_091282.1, from coordinate 1,026,401,257 downwards.
CACACAGGAGAGTTGACTGATCCTCTATATACTACACCACACAGAAGAGCTGACAGACCCTCTATATACTACACCACACAGGAGAGCTGACAGATCCTATATATACTACACCACACAGGAGAGCTGACAGATCCTCTATATACTACACCACACAGGAGAGCTGACAGATCCTCAATATACTACACCACACAGGAGAGCTGACTGATCCTCTATATACTACACCACACAGGAGAGTTGACTGATCCTCTATATACTACACCACACAGGAGAGCTGACAGATCCTCTATATACTACACCACACAGGAGAGCTGACTGATCCTCTATATACTACACCACACAGGAGAGTTGACTGATCCTCTATATACTACACCACACAGAAAAGCTGACAGACCCTCTATATACTACACCACACAGAAAAGCTGACAGATCCTCTATATACTACACCACACAGGAGAGCTGACAGATCCTATATATACTACACCACACAGGAGAGCTGACAGATCCTCTATATACTACACCACACAGGAGAGCTGACAGATCCTCTATATACTACACCACACAGGAGAGCTGACTGATCCTCTATATACTACACCACACAGGAGAGTTGACTGATCCTCTATATACTACACCACACAGGAGAGCTGACAGATCCTCTATATACTACACCACACAGGAGAGCTGACAGATCCTCTATATACTACACCACACAGGAGAGCTGACAGATCCTCTATATACTACACCACACAGGAGAGCTGACTGATCCTCTATATACTACACCACACAGGAGAGTTGACTGATCCTCTATATACTACACCACACAGGAGAGCTGACAGATCCTCTATATACTACACCACACAGGAGAGCTGACAGATCCTCTATATACTACACCACACAGGAGAGCTGACTGATCCTCTATATACTACACCACACAGGAGAGTTGACTGATCCTCTATATACTACACCACACAGAAAAGCTGACAGACCCTCTATATACTACACCACAAAGGAGAGCTGACAGATCCTATATATACTACACCACACAGGAGAGCTGACAGATCCTCTATATACTACACCACACAGGAGAGCTGACTGATCCTCTATATACTACACCACACAGGAGAGTTGACTGATCCTCTATATACTACACCACACAGAAGAGCTGACAGACCCTCTATATACTACACCACAAAGGAGAGCTGACAGATCCTCTATATACTACACCACACAGGAGAGCTGACAGATCCTCTATATACTACACCACACAGGAGAGCTGACTGATCCTCTATATACTACACCACACAGAAGAGCTGACTGATCCTCTATATACTACACCACACAGAAGAGCTGACAGATCCTCTATATACTACACCACACAGGAGAGCTGACAGATCCTCTATATACTACACCACACAGGAGAGCTGACAGATCCTCTATATACTACACCACACAGGAGAGCTGACAGATCCTCTATATTCTACACCACACAGGAGAGCTGACTGATCCTCTATATACTACACCACACAGGAGAGCTGACAGATCCCCCATATATACTACACTACAGAGGAGAGCTGACTGATCCTCTATATACTACACCACACAGGAGAGCTGACTGATCCTCTATATACTACACCACACAGAAGAGCTGACAGATCCTCTATATACTACACCACACAGGAGAGCTGACAGATCCTCTATATACTACACCACACAGGAGAGCTGACAGATCCTCTATATACTACACCACACAGGAGAGCTGAATGATTATATATATACTACACCACACAGAAGAGGTGACTGATCCTCTATATACTACACCACACAGAAGAGCTGACAGGTCCTCTATATACTACACCACACAGGAGAGCTGACAGATCCTCTATATAGTACACCACACAGGAGAGCTGACAGATCCTCTATATACTACACCACACACGAGAGCTGACAGATCCTCTATATACTACACCACACAGGAGAGCTGACAGATCCTCTATATACTACACCACACAAGAGAGCCGACAGATCCTCTATATACTACACCACACAGGAGAGCTGACAGATCCTCTATATACTACACCACACAGGAGAGCTGACAAATTCTCTATATACTACACCACACAGGAGAGCTGACAGATCCTCTATATACTACACCACACAGGAGAGCTGACAGATCCTCTATACTACACCACACAAGAGAGCCGACAGATCCTCTATATACTACACCACACAGGAAAACTGACAGATCCTCTATATACTACACCACACAGGAGAGCTGACAGATCCTCTATATACTACACCACACAGGAGAGCTGACAGATCCTCTATATACTACACCACACACGAGAGCTGACAGATCCTCTATATACTACACCACACACGAGAGCTGACAGATCCTCTATATACTACACCACACAGGAGAGCTGACAGATCCTCTATATACTACACCACACAGGAGAGCTGACAGATCCTCTATATACTACACCACACAGGAGAACTGACAGATCCTCTATATACTACACCACACTGGAGAGCCGACAGATCCTCTATACTACACCACACAAGAGAGCCGACAGATCCTCTATATACTACACCACACAGGAGAACTGACAGATCCTCTATATACTACACCACACAGGAGAGCTGACAGATCCTCTATATACTACACCACACAGGAGAGCTGACAGATCCTCTATATACTACACCACACAGGAGAGCTGACAGATCCTCTATATACTACACCACACAGGAGAGCTGACTGATCCTCTATATACTACACCACACAGAAGAGCTGACAGATCCTCTATATACTACACCACACAGGAGAGCTGACAGATCCTCTATATACTACACCACACAGGAGAGCTGACAGATCCTCTATATACTACACCACACAGGAGAGCTGACAGATCCTCTATATACTACACCACACAGGAGAGCTGACAGATCCTCTATATACTACACCACACAGGAGAGCTGACTGATCCTCTATATACTACACCACACAGGAGAGCTGACTGATCCTCTATATACTACACCACACAGAAGAGCTGACAGATCCTCTATATACTACACCACACAGGAGAGCTGACAGATCCTATATATACTACACCACACAGGAGAGCTGACAGATCCTCTATATACTACACCACACAGGAGAGCTGACAGATCCTCTATATACTACACCACACAGGAGAGCTGACTGATCCTCTATATACTACACCACACAGGAGAGTTGACTGATCCTCTATATACTACACCACACAGAAGAGCTGACAGACCCTCTATATACTACACCACAAAGGAGAGCTGACAGATCCTATATATACTACACCACACAGGAGAGCTGACAGATCCTCTATATACTACACCACACAGGAGAGCTGACTGATCCTCTATATACTACACCACACAGGAGAGTTGACTGATCCTCTATATACTACACCACACAGAAGAGCTGACAGACCCTCTATATACTACACCACACAGGAGAGCTGACAGATCCTCTATATACTACACCACACAGGAGAGCTGACAGATCCTCTATATATACTACACCACACAGGAGAGCTGACAGATCCTCTATGTGCTACACCACACAGGAGAGCTGACAGTTCCTCTATATACCACACCACACAGGAGAGCTGACAGATCCTCTATATACTACACCACACAGGAGAGCTGACAGATCCTCTATATACTACACCACACAGGAGAACTGACATATCCTCTATATACTACACCACACTGGAGAGCCGACAGATCCTCTATACTACACCACACAAGAGAGCCGACAGATCCTCTATATACTACACCACACAGGAGAACTGACAGATCATCTATATACTACACCACACAGGAGAGCTGACAGATCCTCTGTATACTACACCACACAGGAGAGCTGACAGATCCTCTATATACTACACCACACAGGAGAGCTGACAGATCCTCTATATACTACACCACACAGGAGAGCTGACAGATCCTCTATATACTACACCACACAGGAGAGCTGACAGATCCTCTATATACTACACCACACAGGAGAGCTGACAGATCCTCTATACTACACCACACAGGAGAACCGACAGATCCTCTATATACTACACCACACAGGAGAGCTGACAGATCCTCTATATAATACACCACACAGGAGAGCTGACAGATCCTCTATATACTACACCACACAGGAGAGCAGACAGATCCTCTATATACTACACCACACAGGAAAGCTGACAGATCCTCTATATACTACACCACACAGGAGAGCTGACAGATCCTCTATATACTACACCACACGGGAGAGCTGACAGATCCTCTATATACTACACCACACAGGAGAGCTGACAGATCCTCTATATACTACACCACACGGGAGAGCTGACAGATCCTCTATATACTACTACACCACACAGGAGAGCTGACAGATCCTCTATATACTACAGCACACAGGAGAGCTGACAGATCCTCTATATACTACACCACACAGGAGAGCTGAGAGATCCTCTATATACTACACCACACAGGAGAGCTGACAGATCCTCTATATACTACGCCACACAGGAGAGCTGACAGATCCTCTATATACTACACCACACAGGAGAGCTGACAGATCCTCTATATACTACACCACACAAGAGAGCTGACAGATCCTCTATATACTATACCACACAGGAGAGCTGACAGATCCTCTATATACTACACCACACAGGAGAGCTGACATATCCTCTATATACTACACCACACAGGAGAGCTGACAGATCCTCTATATACTACACCACACGGGAGAGCTGACAGATCCTCTATATACTACTACACCACACAGGAGAGCTGACAGATCCTCTATATACTACAGCACACAGGAGAGCTGACAGATCCTCTATATACTACACCACACAGGAGAGCTGAGAGATCCTCTATATACTACACCACACAGGAGAGCTGACAGATCCTCTATATACTACGCCACACAGGAGAGCTGACAGATCCTCTATATACTACACCACACAGGAGAGCTGACAGATCCTCTATATACTACACCACACAAGAGAGCTGACAGATCCTCTATATACTACACCACACAGGAGAGCTGACAGATCCTCTATATATACTACACCACACTTGAGAGCTGACAGATCCTCTATATGCTACACCACACAGGAGAGCTGACAGTTCCTCTATATACCACACCACACAGGAGAGCTGACAGATCCTCTATATACTACACCACACAGGAGAGCTGACAGATCCTCTATATACTACACCACACAGGAGAGCCGACAGATCCTCTATATACTACACCACACAGGAGAGCTGACAGATCCTCTATACACTACACCACACAAGAGAGCTGACAGATCCTCTATATACTACACCACACAGGAGAGCTGACAGATCCTCTATATACTACACCACACAGGAGAGCTGACAGATCCTCTATATACTACACCACACAGGAGAACTGACAGATCCTCTATATACTACACCACACTGGAGAGCTGACAGATCCTCTATACTACACCACACAAGAGAGCCGACAGATCCTCTATATACTACACCACACAGGAGAACTGACAGATCATCTATATACTACACCACACAGGAGAGCTGACAGATCCTCTGTATACTACACCACACAGGAGAGCTGACAGATCCTCTATATACTACACCACACAGGAGAGCTGACAGATCCTCTATATACTACACCACACAGGAGAGCTGACAGATCCTCTACATGCTACACCACACAGGAGAGCTGACAGATCCTCTATATACTACACCACACAGGAGAGCTGACAGATCCTCTATACTACACCACACAGGAGAACCGACAGATCCTCTATATACTACACCACACAGGAGAGCTGACAGATCCTCTATATGCTACACCACACAGGAGAGCTGACAGATCCTCTATATACTACAACACACAGGAGAGCTGACAGATCCTCTATATACTACACCACACAAGAGAGCTGACAGATCCTCTATATGCTACACCACACAGGAGAGCTGACAGATCCTCTATATACTACACCACACAGGAGAGCTGACAGATCCTCTATATACCACACAGGAGAGCTGACAGATCCTCTATATGCTACACCACAGAGGAGAGCTGACCGATCCTCTATATACCACACCACACAGGAAAGCTGACAGATCCTCTATATACTACACCACAGAGGAGAGCTGACAGATCCTCTATATACTACACCACACAGGAGAGCTGACAGATCCTCTATATACTACACCACACACGAGAGCTGACAGATCCTCTATATACTACACCACACAGGAGAGCTGACAGATCCTCTATATACTACACCACACAGGAGAGCTGACAGATCCTCTATATACTACACCACACAGGAGAGCTGACAGATCCTCTATATACTACACCACACAGGAGAGCTGACTGATCCTCTATATACTACACCACACAGGAGAGCTGACTGATCCTCTATATACTACACCACACAGAAGAGCTGACAGATCCTCTATATACTACACCACACAGGAGAGCTGACAGATCCTATATATACTACACCACACAGGAGAGCTGACAGATCCTCTATATACTACACCACACAGGAGAGCTGACAGATCCTCTATATACTACACCACACAGGAGAGCTGACTGATCCTCTATATACTACACCACACAGGAGAGTTGACTGATCCTCTATATACTACACCACACAGAAAAGCTGACAGACCCTCTATATACTACACCACAAAGGAGAGCTGACAGATCCTATATATACTACACCACACAGGAGAGCTGACAGATCCTCTATATACTACACCACACAGGAGAGCTGACTGATCCTCTATATACTACACCACACAGGAGAGTTGACTGATCCTCTATATACTACACCACACAGAAGAGCTGACAGACCCTCTATATACTACACCACAAAGGAGAGCTGACAGATCCTCTATATACTACACCACACAGGAGAGCTGACAGATCCTCTATATACTACACCACACATTAGAGCTGACTGATCCTCTATATACTACACCACACAGAAGAGCTGACTGATCCTCTATATACTACACCACACAGAAGAGCTGACAGATCCTCTATATACTACACCACACAGGAGAGCTGACAGATCCTCTATATACTACACCACACAGGAGAGCTGACAGATCCTCTATATACTACACCACACAGGAGAGCTGACAGATCCTCTATATTCTACACCACACAGGAGAGCTGACTGATCCTCTATATACTACACCACACAGGAGAGCTGACAGATCCCCTATATATACTACACTACAGAGGAGAGCTGACTGATCCTCTATATACTACACCACACAGGAGAGCTGACTGATCCTCTATATACTACACCACACAGAAGAGCTGACAGATCCTCTATATACTACACCACACAGGAGAGCTGACAGATCCTCTATATACTACACCACACAGGAGAGCTGACAGATCCTCTATATACTACACCACACAGGAGAGCTGAATGATTATATATATACTACACCACACAGAAGAGGTGACTGATCCTCTATATACTACACCACACAGAAGAGCTGACAGATCCTCTATATACTACACCACACAGGAGAGCTGACAGATCCTCTATATAGTACACCACACAGGAGAGCTGACAGATCCTCTATATACTACACCACACACGAGAGCTGACAGATCCTCTATATACTACACCACACAGGAGAGCTGACAGATCCTCTATATACTACACCACACAAGAGAGCCGACAGATCCTCTATATACTACACCACACAGGAGAGCTGACAGATCCTCTATATACTACACCACACAGGAGAGCTGACAAATTCTCTATATACTACACCACACAGGAGAGCTGACAGATCCTCTATATACTACACCACACAGGAGAGCTGACAGATCCTCTATACTACACCACACAAGAGAGCCGACAGATCCTCTATATACTACACCACACAGGAAAACTGACAGATCCTCTATATACTACACCACACAGGAGAGCTGACAGATCCTCTATATACTACACCACACAGGAGAGCTGACAGATCCTCTATATACTACACCACACACGAGAGCTGACAGATCCTCTATATACTACACCACACACGAGAGCTGACAGATCCTCAATATACTACACCACACAGGAGAGCTGACAGATCCTCTATATACTACACCACACAGGAGAGCTGACAGATCCTCTATATACTACACCACACAGGAGAACTGACAGATCCTCTATATACTACACCACACTGGAGAGCCGACAGATCCTCTATACTACACCACACAAGAGAGCCGACAGATCCTCTATATACTACACCACACAGGAGAACTGACAGATCCTCTATATACTACACCACACAGGAGAGCTGACAGATCCTCTATATACTACACCACACAGGAGAGCTGACAGATCCTCTATATACTACACCACACAGGAGAGCTGACAGATCCTCTATATACTACACCACACAGGAGAGCTGACTGATCCTCTATATACTACACCACACAGAAGAGCTGACAGATCCTCTATATACTACACCACACAGGAGAGCTGACAGATCCTCTATATACTACACCACACAGGAGAGCTGACAGATCCTCTATATACTACACCACACAGGAGAGCTGACAGATCCTCTATATACTACACCACACAGGAGAGCTGACAGATCCTCTATATACTACACCACACAGGAGAGCTGACTGATCCTCTATATACTACACCACACAGGAGAGCTGACTGATCCTCTATATACTACAACACACAGAAGAGCTGACAGATCCTCTATATACTACACCACACAGGAGAGCTGACAGATCCTATATATACTACACCACACAGGAGAGCTGACAGATCCTCTATATACTACACCACACAGGAGAGCTGACAGATCCTCTATATACTACACCACACAGGAGAGCTGACTGATCCTCTATATACTACACCACACAGGAGAGTTGACTGATCCTCTATATACTACACCACACAGAAGAGCTGACAGACCCTCTATATACTACACCACAAAGGAGAGCTGACAGATCCTATATATACTACACCACACAGGAGAGCTGACAGATCCTCTATATACTACACCACACAGGAGAGCTGACTGATCCTCTATATACTACACCACACAGGAGAGTTGACTGATCCTCTATATACTACACCACACAGAAGAGCTGACAGACCCTCTATATACTACACCACACAGGAGAGCTGACAGATCCTCTATATACTACACCACACAGGAGAGCTGACAGATCCTCTATATACTACACCACACAGGAGAGCTGACTGATCCTCTATATACTACACCACACAGAAGAGCTGACTGATCCTCTATATACTACACCACACAGAAGAGCTGACAGATCCTCTATATACTACACCACACAGGAGAGCTGACAGATCCTCTATATACTACACCACACAGGAGAGCTGACAGATCCTCTATATACTACACCACACAGGAGAGCTGACAGATCCTCTATATACTACACCACACAGGAGAGCTGACAGATCCTCTATATACTACACCACACAGGAGAGCTGACAGATCCTCTATATACTACACCATACAGGAGAGCTGACTGATCCTCTATATACTACACCACACAGGAGAGCTGACTGATCCTCTATATACTACACCACACAGAAGAGCTGACAGATCCTCTATATACTACACCACACAGGAGAGCTGACAGATCCTCTATATACTACACCACACAGGAGAGCTGACAGATCCTCTATATACTACACCACACAGGAGAGCTGAATGATTATATATATACTACACCACACAGAAGAGGTGACTGATCCTCTATATACTACACCACACAGAAGAGCTGACAGATCCTCTATATACTACACCACACAGGAGAGCTGACAGATCCTCTATATAGTACACCACACAGGAGAGCTGACAGATCCTGTATATACTACACCACACAGGAGAGCTGACAGATCCTCTGTATACTACACCACACAGGAGAGCTGACAGATCCTCTATATACTACACCACACAGGAGAGCTGACAGATCCTCTATATACTACACCACACAGGAGAGCTGACAGATCCTCTATATACTACACCACACAGGAGAGCTGACAGATCCTCTATATACTACACCACACAGGAGAGCTGACAGATCCTCTATACTACACCACACAGGAGAACCGACAGATCCTCTATATACTACACCACACAGGAGAGCTGACAGATCCTCTATATACTACACCACACAGGAGAGCTGACAGATCCTCTATATACTACACCACACAGGAGAGCTGACAGATCCTCTATATACTACACCATACAGGAGAGCTGACTGATCCTCTATATACTACACCACACAGGAGAGCTGACTGATCCTCTATATACTACACCACACAGAAGAGCTGACAGATCCTCTATATACTACACCACACAGGAGAGCTGACAGATCCTCTATATACTACACCACACAGGAGAGCTGACAGATCCTCTATATACTACACCACACAGGAGAGCTGAATGATTATATATATACTACACCACACAGAAGAGGTGACTGATCCTCTATATACTACACCACACAGAAGAGCTGACAGATCCTCTATATACTACACCACACAGGAGAGCTGACAGATCCTCTATATAGTACACCACACAGGAGAGCTGACAGATCCTGTATATACTACACCACACAGGAGAGCTGACAGATCCTCTGTATACTACACCACACAGGAGAGCTGACAGATCCTCTATATACTACACCACACAGGAGAGCTGACAGATCCTCTATATACTACACCACACAGGAGAGCTGACAGATCCTCTATATACTACACCACACAGGAGAGCTGACAGATCCTCTATATACTACACCACACAGGAGAGCTGACAGATCCTCTATACTACACCACACAGGAGAACCGACAGATCCTCTATATACTACACCACACAGGAGAGCTGACAGATCCTCTATATAATACACCACACAGGAGAGCTGACAGATCCTCTATATACTACCCCACACAGGAGAGCTGACAGATCCTCTATATACTACACCACACAGGAGAGCTGACAGATCCTCTATATACTACACCACACAGGAGAGCTGACAGATCCTCTATATACTACACCACACGGGAGAGCTCACAGATCCTCTATATACTACTACACAACACAGGAGAGCTGACAGATCCTCTATGTACTACAGCACACAGGAGAGCTGACAGATCCTCTATATACTACACCACACAGGAGAGCTGAGAGATCCTCTATATACTACACCATACAGGAGAGCTGACAGATCCTCTATATACTACGCCACACAGGAGAGCTGACAGATCGTCTATATACTACGCCACACAGGAGAGCTGACAGATCCTCTATATACTACACCACACAAGAGAGCTGACAGATCCTCTATATACTACACCACACAGGAGAGCTGACAGATCCTCTATATATACTACACCACACAGGAGAGCTGACAGATCCTCTATATGCTACACCACACAGGAGAGCTGACAGTTCCTCTATATACCACACCACACAGGAGAGCTGACAGATCCTCTATATACTACACCACACAGGAGAGCTGACAGATCCTCTATATACTACACCACACAGGAGAGCCGACAGATCCTCTATATACTACACCACACAGGAGAGCTGACAGATCCTCTATATACTACACCACACAGGAGAGCTGACAGATCCTCTATATACTACACCACACAGGAGAGCTGACAGATCCTCTATATACTACACCACACAGGAGAGCTGACTGATCCTCGATATACTACACCACACAGGAGAGCTGACTGATCCTCTATATACTACACCACACAGAAGAGCTGACAGATCCTCTATATACTACACCACACAGGAGAGCTGACAGATCCTATATATACTACACCACACAGGAGAGCTGACAGATCCTCTATATACTACACCACACAGGAGAGCTGACAGATCCTCTATATACTACACCACACAGGAGAGCTGACTGATCCTCTATATACTACACCACACAGGAGAGTTGACTGATCCTCTATATACTACACCACACAGAAGAGCTGACAGACCCTCTATATACTACACCACAAAGGAGAGCTGACAGATCCTATATATACTACACCACACAGGAGAGCTGACAGATCCTCTATATACTACACCACACAGGAGAGCTGACTGATCCTCTATATACTACACCACACAGGAGAGTTGACTGATCCTCTATATACTACACCACACAGAAGAGCTGACAGACCCTCTATATACTACACCACACAGGAGAGCTGACAGATCCTCTATATACTACACCACACAGGAGAGCTGACAGATCCTCTATATACTACACCACACAGGAGAGCTGACTGATCCTCTATATACTACACCACACAGAAGAGCTGACTGATCCTCTATATACTACACCACACAGAAGAGCTGACAGATCCTCTATATACTACACCACACAGGAGAGCTGACAGATCCTCTATATACTACACCACACAGGAGAGCTGACAGATCCTCTATATACTACACCACACAGGAGAGCTGACAGATCCTCTATATTCTACACCACACAGGAGAGCTGACTGATCCTCTATATACTACACCACACAGGAGAGCTGACTGATCCTCTATATACTACACCACACAGGAGAGCTGACAGATCCCCTATATATACTACACTACAGAGGAGAGCTAACAGATCCTCTATATACTACACCACACAGGAGAGCTGACAGATCCTCTATATACTACACCACACAGGAGAGCTGACAGATCCTCTATATACTACACCACACAGGAGAGCTGACAGATCCTCTATATACTACACCACACAGGAGAGCTGACAGATCCTCTATATACTACACCATACAGGAGAGCTGACTGATCCTCTATATACTACACCACACAGGAGAGCTGACTGATCCTCTATATACTACACCACACAGAAGAGCTGACAGATCCTCTATATACTACACCACACAGGAGAGCTGACAGATCCTCTATATACTACACCACACAGGAGAGCTGACAGATCCTCTATATACTACACCACACAGGAGAGCTGAATGATTATATATATACTACACCACACAGAAGAGGTGACTGATCCTCTATATACTACACCACACAGAAGAGCTGACAGATCCTCTATATACTACACCACACAGGAGAGCTGACAGATCCTCTATATAGTACACCACACAGGAGAGCTGACAGATCCTGTATATACTACACCACACAGGAGAGCTGACAGATCCTCTGTATACTACACCACACAGGAGAGCTGACAGATCCTCTATATACTACACCACACAGGAGAGCTGACAGATCCTCTATATACTACACCACACAGGAGAGCTGACAGATCCTCTATATACTACACCACACAGGAGAGCTGACAGATCCTCTATATACTACACCACACAGGAGAGCTGACAGATCCTCTATACTACACCACACAGGAGAACCGACAGATCCTCTATATACTACACCACACAGGAGAGCTGACAGATCCTCTATATAATACACCACACAGGAGAGCTGACAGATCCTCTATATACTACCCCACACAGGAGAGCTGACAGATCCTCTATATACTACACCACACAGGAGAGCTGACAGATCCTCTATATACTACACCACACAGGAGAGCTGACAGATCCTCTATATACTACACCACACGGGAGAGCTCACAGATCCTCTATATACTACTACACAACACAGGAGAGCTGACAGATCCTCTATGTACTACAGCACACAGGAGAGCTGACAGATCCTCTATATACTACACCACACAGGAGAGCTGAGAGATCCTCTATATACTACACCATACAGGAGAGCTGACAGATCCTCTATATACTACGCCACACAGGAGAGCTGACAGATCGTCTATATACTACACCACACAGGAGAGCTGACAGATCCTCTATATACTACACCACACAAGAGAGCTGACAGATCCTCTATATACTACACCACACAGGAGAGCTGACAGATCCTCTATATATACTACACCACACAGGAGAGCTGACAGATCCTCTATATGCTACACCACACAGGAGAGCTGACAGTTCCTCTATATACCACACCACACAGGAGAGCTGACAGATCCTCTATATACTACACCACACAGGAGAGCTGACAGATCCTCTATATACTACACCACACAGGAGAGCCGACAGATCCTCTATATACTACACCACACAGGAGAGCTGACAGATCCTCTATACACTACACCACACAAGAGAGCTGACAGATCCTCTATATACTACACCACACAGGAGAGCTGACAGATCCTCTATATACTACACCACACAGGAGAGCTGACAGATCCTCTATATACTACACCACACAGGAGAACTGACAGATCCTCTATATACTACACCACACTGGAGAGCCGACAGATCCTCTATACTACACCACACAAGAGAGCCGACAGATCCTCTATATACTACACCACCCAGGAGAACTGACAGATCATCTATATACTACACCACACAGGAGAGCTGACAGATCCTCTGTATACTACACCACACAGGAGAGCTGACAGATCCTCTATATACTACACCACACAGGAGAGCTGACAGATCCTCTATATACTACACCACACAGGAGAGCTGACAGATCCTCTATATACTACACCACACAGGAGAGCTGACAGATCCTCTATATACTACACCACACAGGAGAGCTGACAGATCCTCTATACTACACCACACAGGAGAACCGACAGATCCTCTATATACTACACCACACAGGAGAGCTGACAGATCCTCTATATAATACACCACACAGGAGAGCTGACAGATCCTCTATATACTACACCACACAGGAGAGCTGACAGATCCTCTGTATACTACACCACACAGGAGAGCTGACAGATCCTCTATATACTACACCACACAGGAGAGCTGACAGATCCTCTATATACTACACCACACAGGAGAGCTGACAGATCCTCTATATACTACACCATACAGGAGAGCTGACTGATCCTCTATATACTACACCACACAGGAGAGCTGACTGATCCTCTATATACTACACCACACAGAAGAGCTGACAGATCCTCTATATACTACACCACACAGGAGAGCTGACAGATCCTCTATATACTACACCACACAGGAGAGCTGACAGATCCTCTATATACTACACCACACAGGAGAGCTGAATGATTATATATATACTACACCACACAGAAGAGGTGACTGATCCTCTATATACTACACCACACAGAAGAGCTGACAGATCCTCTATATACTACACCACACAGGAGAGCTGACAGATCCTCTATATAGTACACCACACAGGAGAGCTGACAGATCCTGTATATACTACACCACACAGGAGAGCTGACAGATCCTCTGTATACTACACCACACAGGAGAGCTGACAGATCCTCTATATACTACACCACACAGGAGAGCTGACAGATCCTCTATATACTACACCACACAGGAGAGCTGACAGATCCTCTATATACTACACCACACAGGAGAGCTGACAGATCCTCTATATACTACACCACACAGGAGAGCTGACAGATCCTCTATACTACACCACACAGGAGAACCGACAGATCCTCTATATACTACACCACACAGGAGAGCTGACAGATCCTCTATATACTACACCACACAGGAGAGCTGACAGATCCTCTATATACTACACCACACAGGAGAGCTGACAGATCCTCTATATACTACACCATACAGGAGAGCTGACTGATCCTCTATATACTACACCACACAGGAGAGCTGACTGATCCTCTATATACTACACCACACAGAAGAGCTGACAGATCCTCTATATACTACACCACACAGGAGAGCTGACAGATCCTCTATATACTACACCACACAGGAGAGCTGACAGATCCTCTATATACTACACCACACAGGAGAGCTGAATGATTATATATATACTACACCACACAGAAGAGGTGACTGATCCTCTATATACTACACCACACAGAAGAGCTGACAGATCCTCTATATACTACACCACACAGGAGAGCTGACAGATCCTCTATATAGTACACCACACAGGAGAGCTGACAGATCCTGTATATACTACACCACACAGGAGAGCTGACAGATCCTCTGTATACTACACCACACAGGAGAGCTGACAGATCCTCTATATACTACACCACACAGGAGAGCTGACAGATCCTCTATATACTACACCACACAGGAGAGCTGACAGATCCTCTATATACTACACCACACAGGAGAGCTGACAGATCCTCTATATACTACACCACACAGGAGAGCTGACAGATCCTCTATACTACACCACACAGGAGAACCGACAGATCCTCTATATACTACACCACACAGGAGAGCTGACAGATCCTCTATATAATACACCACACAGGAGAGCTGACAGATCCTCTATATACTACCCCACACAGGAGAGCTGACAGATCCTCTATATACTACACCACACAGGAGAGCTGACAGATCCTCTATATACTACACCACACAGGAGAGCTGACAGATCCTCTATATACTACACCACACGGGAGAGCTCACAGATCCTCTATATACTACTACACAACACAGGAGAGCTGACAGATCCTCTATGTACTACAGCACACAGGAGAGCTGACAGATCCTCTATATACTACACCACACAGGAGAGCTGAGAGATCCTCTATATACTACACCATACAGGAGAGCTGACAGATCCTCTATATACTACGCCACACAGGAGAGCTGACAGATCGTCTATATACTACGCCACACAGGAGAGCTGACAGATCCTCTATATACTACACCACACAAGAGAGCTGACAGATCCTCTATATACTACACCACACAGGAGAGCTGACAGATCCTCTATATATACTACACCACACAGGAGAGCTGACAGATCCTCTATATGCTACACCACACAGGAGAGCTGACAGTTCCTCTATATACCACACCACACAGGAGAGCTGACAGATCCTCTATATACTACACCACACAGGAGAGCTGACAGATCCTCTATATACTACACCACACAGGAGAGCCGACAGATCCTCTATATACTACACCACACAGGAGAGCTGACAGATCCTCTATATACTACACCACACAGGAGAGCTGACAGATCCTCTATATACTACACCACACAGGAGAGCTGACAGATCCTCTATATACTACACCACACAGGAGAGCTGACTGATCCTCGATATACTACACCACACAGGAGAGCTGACTGATCCTCTATATACTACACCACACAGAAGAGCTGACAGATCCTCTATATACTACACCACACAGGAGAGCTGACAGATCCTATATATACTACACCACACAGGAGAGCTGACAGATCCTCTATATACTACACCACACAGGAGAGCTGACAGATCCTCTATATACTACACCACACAGGAGAGCTGACTGATCCTCTATATACTACACCACACAGGAGAGTTGACTGATCCTCTATATACTACACCACACAGAAGAGCTGACAGACCCTCTATATACTACACCACAAAGGAGAGCTGACAGATCCTATATATACTACACCACACAGGAGAGCTGACAGATCCTCTATATACTACACCACACAGGAGAGCTGACTGATCCTCTATATACTACACCACACAGGAGAGTTGACTGATCCTCTATATACTACACCACACAGAAGAGCTGACAGACCCTCTATATACTACACCACACAGGAGAGCTGACAGATCCTCTATATACTACACCACACAGGAGAGCTGACAGATCCTCTATATACTACACCACACAGGAGAGCTGACTGATCCTCTATATACTACACCACACAGAAGAGCTGACTGATCCTCTATATACTACACCACACAGAAGAGCTGACAGATCCTCTATATACTACACCACACAGGAGAGCTGACAGATCCTCTATATACTACACCACACAGGAGAGCTGACAGATCCTCTATATACTACACCACACAGGAGAGCTGACAGATCCTCTATATTCTACACCACACAGGAGAGCTGACTGATCCTCTATATACTACACCACACAGGAGAGCTGACTGATCCTCTATATACTACACCACACAGGAGAGCTGACAGATCCCCTATATATACTACACTACAGAGGAGAGCTAACAGATCCTCTATATACTACACCACACAGGAGAGCTGACAGATCCTCTATATACTACACCACACAGGAGAGCTGACAGATCCTCTATATACTACACCACACAGGAGAGCTGACAGATCCTCTATATACTACACCACACAGGAGAGCTGACAGATCCTCTATATACTACACCATACAGGAGAGCTGACTGATCCTCTATATACTACACCACACAGGAGAGCTGACTGATCCTCTATATACTACACCACACAGAAGAGCTGACAGATCCTCTATATACTACACCACACAGGAGAGCTGACAGATCCTCTATATACTACACCACACAGGAGAGCTGACAGATCCTCTATATACTACACCACACAGGAGAGCTGAATGATTATATATATACTACACCACACAGAAGAGGTGACTGATCCTCTATATACTACACCACACAGAAGAGCTGACAGATCCTCTATATACTACACCACACAGGAGAGCTGACAGATCCTCTATATAGTACACCACACAGGAGAGCTGACAGATCCTGTATATACTACACCACACAGGAGAGCTGACAGATCCTCTGTATACTACACCACACAGGAGAGCTGACAGATCCTCTATATACTACACCACACAGGAGAGCTGACAGATCCTCTATATACTACACCACACAGGAGAGCTGACAGATCCTCTATATACTACACCACACAGGAGAGCTGACAGATCCTCTATATACTACACCACACAGGAGAGCTGACAGATCCTCTATACTACACCACACAGGAGAACCGACAGATCCTCTATATACTACACCACACAGGAGAGCTGACAGATCCTCTATATAATACACCACACAGGAGAGCTGACAGATCCTCTATATACTACCCCACACAGGAGAGCTGACAGATCCTCTATATACTACACCACACAGGAGAGCTGACAGATCCTCTATATACTACACCACACAGGAGAGCTGACAGATCCTCTATATACTACACCACACGGGAGAGCTCACAGATCCTCTATATACTACTACACAACACAGGAGAGCTGACAGATCCTCTATGTACTACAGCACACAGGAGAGCTGACAGATCCTCTATATACTACACCACACAGGAGAGCTGAGAGATCCTCTATATACTACACCATACAGGAGAGCTGACAGATCCTCTATATACTACGCCACACAGGAGAGCTGACAGATCGTCTATATACTACACCACACAGGAGAGCTGACAGATCCTCTATATACTACACCACACAAGAGAGCTGACAGATCCTCTATATACTACACCACACAGGAGAGCTGACAGATCCTCTATATATACTACACCACACAGGAGAGCTGACAGATCCTCTATATGCTACACCACACAGGAGAGCTGACAGTTCCTCTATATACCACACCACACAGGAGAGCTGACAGATCCTCTATATACTACACCACACAGGAGAGCTGACAGATCCTCTATATACTACACCACACAGGAGAGCCGACAGATCCTCTATATACTACACCACACAGGAGAGCTGACAGATCCTCTATACACTACACCACACAAGAGAGCTGACAGATCCTCTATATACTACACCACACAGGAGAGCTGACAGATCCTCTATATACTACACCACACAGGAGAGCTGACAGATCCTCTATATACTACACCACACAGGAGAACTGACAGATCCTCTATATACTACACCACACTGGAGAGCCGACAGATCCTCTATACTACACCACACAAGAGAGCCGACAGATCCTCTATATACTACACCACCCAGGAGAACTGACAGATCATCTATATACTACACCACACAGGAGAGCTGACAGATCCTCTGTATACTACACCACACAGGAGAGCTGACAGATCCTCTATATACTACACCACACAGGAGAGCTGACAGATCCTCTATATACTACACCACACAGGAGAGCTGACAGATCCTCTATATACTACACCACACAGGAGAGCTGACAGATCCTCTATATACTACACCACACAGGAGAGCTGACAGATCCTCTATACTACACCACACAGGAGAACCGACAGATCCTCTATATACTACACCACACAGGAGAGCTGACAGATCCTCTATATAATACACCACACAGGAGAGCTGACAGATCCTCTATATACTACACCACACAGGAGAGCAGACAGATCCTCTATATACTACACCACACAGGAGAGCTGACAGATCCTCTATATACTACACCACACAGGAGAGCTGACAGATCCTCTATATACTACACCACACGGGAGAGCTGACAGATCCTCTATATATACTACACCACACAGGAGAGCTGACAGATCCTCTATATACTACACCACACAAGAGAGCTGACAGATCCTCTATATGCTACACCACACAGGAGAGCTGACAGATCCTCTATATACTACACCACACAGGAGAGCTGACAGATCCTCTATATACTACACCACACAAGAGAGCTGACAGATCCTCTATATGCTACACCACACAGGAGAGCTGACAGATCCTCTATATACTACACCACACAGGAGAGCTGACAGATCCTCTATATACCACACCACACAGGAGAGCTGACAGATCCTCTATATGCTACACCACAGAGGAGAGCTGACAGATCCTCTATATACCACACCACACAGGAGAGCTGACAGATCCTCTATATACTACACCACAGAGGAGAGCTGACAGATCCTCTATATACTACACCACACAGGAGAGCTGACAGATCCTCTATATACTACACCACAGAGGAGAGCAGTAATGTAGGTCCAGTGTGTGTAGTAAAATACTTATTGGTGGCCATATTCCACTGCAATGAAGACACAAGCAACGACACAGCGGCAGAAGACGGCGACTGCTGCGTATTTTATTACACACAGGGAAGCTTTCTGTTGGGGGCGAGACATTGTTTTTATTAGTACGATTTTGGGATAGATGTAATGTTTTCATCATTTGTTATAGCTTTTTTTGTGGAATTGTAGCGAACAGAAAAAAGGACATTTGGCATTTGTTTCTTTTTACGGTGTTTTCTGATCAAGTTAATTGTTTTTATAGTTTTATCGATCGGACTTTTCTGAACCCAGCAATACCAAATATTTGTTGTTTTTTATTTTTAAAATATATTTATTTTCAATGGGATAAAAAGGGTGATTTGAACTTTTAGGAGTTTTTTTATTTTCTTTTTACCTTTCACTGGTACAGTTAGCCCCCTTAGGCTATGTGCACATGTTGCGGATTCTCTGCGGATCCGCAGCATTTTATGCAGTGCTGAAATGCTGCAGATCTGCAATTGATTTACAGTACAATGTAAATCAATGAGAAAAAAAAATGTTGTGCACACTTTGTGGAAAATCCGCTGCAGTAACGCTGCGGTTTAAAAGAAGTAGCATGTCACCTCTTTTTTGTGAAACTGCAGCGTTTTTGTACCCATTCCATTATAGAAAACTGCAGGGGTAAAAAGCGCAACAAATCCGCAAGAAAACCGCAGCAAAAACGCACAAAAAACGCTGCAGAACCGCACAAAAAAATGCGACAAATCCGCAGGTGCGTTTTCTGCCAGGAGAGGCTGAATACGTACCATATATTCCTAAGCCTAATCCGCAACGTGTGCACATAGCCTTCGAGGACATGAAGATGCGATCATCTGATCACATGTGCTACTATATACAGTGATGCCACATCATCCCTGCATATAGAAGAAATTATGGTCTCCTTTAAAGCTCGGCTACAGGAAGAAGACCCCTGGCTGTCATTACAACCCATCGGCGACCCACGATTACCTCATGGGCACCAATGGGTGAGAGAATGATACACACGCATGCTGGCATGTGTTATATGCTGCAGTCAGAGATTGACACTGGCGCCATACATGTAAGGCAGATGTCGTAAAGGTGTTAATCACCTGAGGACCCCCTTCACCACTGTGTCACCCAGTATCCTCCTCCCCCACTGTTTCACCTCTATTTTCCTGTGGGCCTGCTCAGAGAGTGAAAGGGGAGCCACAGTAAGGCTATGTGCACACGATGCGGATTTTGCTGCGGATCCGCAGTATTTCCGCAGCTGCGGATCCGCAGGAGTTTCCCATGCGTTTACAGTACCATGTAAACCTATGGGAAACAGAAAACGCTGTGCCCATGCTGTGGAAAAAAACGCGTAGAAACGCAGCGGTTTACATTCCGCAGCATGTCACTTCTTTCTGCGTTTTCCGCAGCGGTTTTACAACTGCCCTTACGGAGAACCGCAGTTGTAAAACCGCAGTGGAAAATGCAGAAAAACCGGTTTTCCACTGCGGATTTATCAAATCCGCTGCAGAAAAATCCGCAGTGGACCCAGAATACGTGTGCACATAGCCTAAAATAGAGGTAGGGGAGGGGGCCCACAAGAAAATTAGAATATCACTGTGTCACCTATAGGATGCATGGGGCCCACTCCCCTGACTGCCTCTGTGGCCGGAGATCTACTCAGGGTGCCGGCATCATAGAGTTATTACTTACAGTCACACTGACTGCAGCCATCAGACTCCCTCTGCTCCACTGCCATGCTGTATGCTGCCTGCTTGGGTAGGACTGCAGTGCTGACCAATCACAGCACAGCTCCTTGCCTGAGCTGTGCTGTGAGCTCACACAAAGAAAACTAACGCTGATTGGCTGAATTGCAGCCAATCAGTGTTTACACTGCTGCCCAGGGCATTTTTGAAGAGGAGCAGAGCCGTGGAGCACAGGAAACAGGTGACTGCGGGTGAGCTGTGTGCTGTCTGCTCTCAGCCTCACAGTCAGCTGTTCCTCTGACTGCTGGCTGTATTGAGGGTCGGCACTCTGCACACACCGCTCTCCTGGCAGATGAATGGCAGCGGCAGCAGGTGATGTGAAGGAGCTGCTCCTGCACTTCTCATCACCTGTGCAGTCTGCCAGCCGCTGCGGTGCCGTGCCGGCTATATAATGCGGTGCCGGCTGGGTTTACACTATGAGCATGATGCAGGGGCCGGGCAGGCACAAATGAGGGAGGCAGGGGCTGTGGGCGGGGCCCACCGGAGGATTGTCCGGTGTCCCGGTGCCCCAGTCCGACCCTGTATAACCCACCATGTCCAACGTTGTAATTTTGTGGCAGTGAAATGAAGCTGGCTGCAGAGTTCATGCAGATTACAATAACAACAAATGTTTCCATTGCTAAAGTGATATAGCCCAACATATCCCACGCTGTAATTTTGTGGCAGTGAAATTGTTCTGTGTGTAGAGCTGTTGCATAGTAAAAAATTGTTTTTTGGCTGTTGCTAACGGGATTCAGCATGTCATCTCCCTCGTTGTAATTTTGTGGTGATGAAATTAGGCTGTCTGCAGAGCTCATGCAGATTAACAAAAAACTATTTTTTTTTTACAAAAGTGAAACAGCAGGCTAGATCTGAATTTGAAATTGTTTTGAGCATATATTCGATTGTATACAGGCCTCATCCACAGTTACAAAATACTTTCTTCTGTTAGTGACGTTCTATAACAGGCTAGGTGTCAGTTTAAAATGTTTGATTGATGATATTATTCTCTATGCAGGGGTTCACATAATAAAATCAAAATTTGTTTTCTTAGACCGATGTCACACTTGCAACTGCAATGCAAGAAACTTGCGTGAGTCTCTCACCTCAATACCCGGCACTCCGAACCGGAGTGTGTGGCAGCATGTATTTCTATGCAGCTGAACACTCTGGTCCGAACCACCGGTGGCAGTGCCTGGTATTGAGGCGAGAGACTTGCACGAGTTTCTAGCATTGCAGTTGCAAGTGTGACACAGGCCTTACTATTGTGCCACCAAAATCAGGCTACATTTCATTTTTTCATTCACATATTGTTCTCCATACAAGGGTACACATGATAAAATATAAATTTGCTCTGTTACTACCATATTACAAACATTTGGCCACATCTGAGGTTGTCATTCTTTTGTGCTCAGATTCTGCTGAATCCAAAGCTTTAATAAAAATACTAAGGATAATGAGATAGCACAAAATAGGGTTTTATCTACATAAACATCCAGGGGGATGTATCAGAAGATGGTTGGGTGTCCATCTGCTGATTTGGCTGTAGTAGAAGATGTGTCGGTCCCTATTATATTATTTCTACTATGGTGAAATTGATGCCACTTTGGTGGTGTCTGCCACTAATTGTTTGAAATGTGAGCACTCCTGATTGGGTCTCTCTATCTGCTGGGTTGACAGTAGTATAAGAGGTGACGGTCCCTATTAAACGATTTCTACTGTAATAATAAATAATAATAATAATAATAATACTGTAGTGAAATTGATGCTACTTTGTTGATGTCTGCCACTAATTTTTGTAAATGTGCAGACTCCTGGTTGTGGCATGTGTGTTGCCTTAAGCAGTAGACCTCCAAGACTGGCACGCCTCCAACTCCTTTGCGTCAACTACCCGTGTTACTATCCTTAGATTTTTCTGACAATAGTAGTCTACAAAACTGATATTTGTGCCACCTGAGTGTGGCTGAGCATGAAAGCAGGTTGAGCTGTTGCATGTGGTATCAGGGCTCCCAGCACAGCAGGCCTACACCATTTCCTCACCCACATCATCTTAATTTGACGTTCAATTCAAAACTGTAAATGCTGTCCCAGACCCTGATACCTCATGCATGGTTGATAGCTGCCGTGCCATTCTAAAATATGTACTGTGGGTGAATTGAGGCCACTTTTTTGTTGTTTGCCTCTCATTTGATGTGTTTTTGGCAGCTTTTGGGCCCATTTTAAGGTGTTTTACTTTGATCAAATGTTATTTTTTGGGGTGATCCCACCTTTTTTGCTTTACCATCCTTTTTTTTGTGCTGCACCTATTGTTTGATTTTCCACTTTCTTGATTGTTTGGTGGGTAGCCTGGGGTGGTACATCTTTCAGTCTATATTGAGCTTTCATAGAGCTTTTGGGAACAAAAACCGATTATAAGCACTTGCACTTTTTATTACCCTGCTGCTATTTGCTGCTCCTTCCAACCCTATTCCCAACCGTAAATGTAATCCAAACCCTAACTTTAGCCCCAACCTTAACCCTAACTTTAGCCCCAACCCTAACTGTAGGCTTAACACTAGCCCCAATCCTAACCCTAACCCTAGCATTAACCCTAACCCTAGCCCTAAACCTAGCCCTAACCCTAGCCCTAATCCTAACCCTAGCCCTAACCCTAGCCTTAACCCTAACCCTAGCCCTAACACTAGCCCTAACCCTAACCCTAGCCCTAACCCTAACCCTAATGGGAAAATGGAAATAAATACATTTTTTTAATTTTTCCCTAACTAAGCGGGTGATGAAGGGGGTTTTGATTTACTTTTATAGCAGGTTTTTTGAGAGCTATAATTTTTCCATATTTGAGTCCACAGAGTCATGTGAGGTCTTGTTTTTTGCGGGACGAGTTGATGTTTTTATTCGTAACATTTTTGGGCACGTGACATTTTTTGATCGCTTTTTATTCTGATTTTTGTGAGGCAGAATGACCAAAAACCAGCTATTCATGAAATTCTTTTGGGGGAGGCGTTTATACCGTTCTGTGTTTGGTAAAATTGATAAAGAAGTTTTATTCTTCAGGTCAGTACGATTACAGAGATACCTCATTTATATCATTTTTTATGTTTTGGCGCTTCTATGCGAGAAAAACTGTTTTATAGAAAAAATAATTATTTTTGCATCCTTTATTCTGAGGACTATAACTTTTTTATTTTTTTGCTGATGATGCTGTATGGCGGCTCGTTTTTTCGTGGGACAAGATGACGTTTTCAGTGGTACCATGGATATTTATATCTGTCATTTTGATCGCGTGTTATTTCACTTTTTGTTTGGCGGTATGATAATAAAGCGTTGTTTTTTGCCTCGTTTTTTTTTTCTCTTATGGTGTTTACTGAAGGGGTTAATTAGTGGGACAGTTTTATAGGTTGGGTCGTTATGGACGCGGCGATACTAAATATGTGTACTTTTATTTTTCTTTTATTATTTAGATAAAGAAATGTATTTATGGGAATAATATTTTTTTTTCTTTATTTAGGATTTTTTTTTTTTTTTTTTACACGTGGAAATTTTTTTTTTTTACTTTTTTTTTACTTTGTCCCAGGGGGGGACATCACAGATCGCTGATCTGACAGTTTGCACAGCACTCTGTCAGATCAGCGATCTGACTTACAACACTGCAGGCTTTCCAAGCACCTGTTCTGAGCAGGCACTTGGTAAGCCACCTCCCTCCCTGCAGGACCCGGATGCCGCGGCCATTTTCGATCCAGGCCTGCTGCAGGGAGGAGAGGTAAGAGACCCTCGCAGCAACGCGATCACATCACGTTGCTGCTGGGGTCTCAGGGAAGCCCACAGGGAGCCCCCTCGCTGCGCTATGCTTCTCTATACCGCCGGCACACCGCGATCATGTTTAATCGCGGTGTGCCAGGGGTTAATGTGCCGGGGTGGTCCGTGACCGC
This sequence comes from Ranitomeya imitator, assembly GCF_032444005.1. Classification (NCBI taxonomy): domain Eukaryota; kingdom Metazoa; phylum Chordata; class Amphibia; order Anura; family Dendrobatidae; genus Ranitomeya; species Ranitomeya imitator. Next base: position 1,026,374,719 of record NC_091282.1, on the reverse strand, counting down.
TCCTGGCACACAGTGCTGGATGTCAGCTGCGATAGGCCGCGCTGCTCCCGTGAGCGCGGCCGATCGCGTATAACGTACTATCCCGTCGGTGGTCATACGGGCCCACCCCACCTCGACGGGATACAACGTCATATGTCAGAAAGAGGTTAAAATGAACCAATCATGGATTTCAAATTATTTTGCCCCACCTTCACTTGCTAATACGTAGCTTGCCTGAAAAATGTCTTGCTTTTGGTCTCCTCTTACTGACTGCTCCAATTCCTCCATTTGCAGCTGCTGAATGTCCACCATAGGCCATTTTTATACCTCCCTAAATGGGCTGACTCCCCCCACAGGGCCGTGGTCACCATTTGGCGCAAGCACATGTGCGAGTGCCGTTTGCCTGGAAAGGAGGGTGTGCCCACTCTTAGGTGACAGCACTGGCACAGGGTCCCTCATAGTACAATGAAGTGTCTCTGACGGTGGTGGTGCACAACCAACGTCAGACACACGGTCGTAATATGAGGGGCCCTGTGCCAGTACCGCCGCCCATGAGAGAGTGTTCCCCCCCAGCTCGAACAGTGCTCTACCACTTGCAATACTTACCTCTGCTTGCTCCACCACTGTGTAGTCTGTGCTGTTAAATCCTTCAATGGCACTGCCAATACAAATTTGTTGAAATGATAGATAGTAAAAATATACAGGGGCCCTTGCCTCCATTTAGACCAGTTAATGCTTTGCGCCAACTACCACTGTATGCTACTCAGCAGAGGAGCCCACCCATGTACCTAGCTATGCCACCTGTTTATTTATGAGCTATTTTTTGGCAGACATTTAGCCCACTTTATTATTTTGGCCTACTAACTGTGTCAGCCACTCATTACAGTTGTCCTCCACTGAATAAAGCAATGCCGCCTGTTTAGTCCTGTTACCAATTTTGAACTGTATTTAGCCTACTTACTTTTTTGGGCCTACAAACTGTGTCAGCCTCTCATTACAGTTGTCCTCTGCTGAACAAAGCAATGCCGCCATTTTAGTCCTGTTACCAATTTTGAACTGCATTTAGCCTACTTACTTATTTGGGCCTAGTAACGATGTCAGCCACTCCTTACAGTTGTCCTCCGCTGAACAAAGCAATGCCGCCAGTTTAGTCCTGTTACCAATTTTGAACTGCATTTAGCCTACTTACTTATTTGGGCCTAGTAACTGTGTCTGCCTCTCATTACAGTTGTCCTCCTCCACTGAACAAAGCAATGCCACCTGTGTACTCCTGTTACCACTTTTGAACTGCATTTAGCCTACTTTATCATTGGGGCCTACTCCCTGTGTCTGGCTGTCAGCCACTCATTACAGTTGTCCTCCACCACTGAACAAAGCAATGCCGCCTGAGTACTCCTGTTACCAATTTGGAACTGCATTTAGCCTACTTTTTTATTTTGGGCCTACTAAGTCGCTCTGCGCCACTCATTACAGTTGTCCTCCTCCACTGAACAAAGCAATGCTGCCTGTGTACTCCTGTTACCAATTTTGAACTGCATTTAGCCTACTTTTTTATTTTGGGCCTACTAAGTCTGTCTGCGCCACTCATTACAGTTGTCCTCCACTGAACAAAGCTATGCCGCCTGTGTACTCCTGTTACCAATTTTATCATTTGGGCCTACTACCTGTGTCTGGCTGTCAGCCACTCATTACAGTTGTCCTCCACTGAACAAAGCTATGCCGCCTGTTTAGCCCTGTTAACAAACGTGGACTGCATTTAGCCTCCTTTTTAATTTTGGGCCTACAAACTGTGTCCGCGACACGCATTACAGTTGTCCTCCACTGAACAAAGCTATGCCGCCTGTTTAGTCCTGTTACTAGTGTTGAGCGATACCGTCCGAAACTTGAAAGTATCGGTATCGGATAGTATCGGCCGATACCCGAAAAATATCGGATATCGCCGATACCGATATCCGATACCAATACAAGTCAATGGGACATCAAGTATCGGAAGGTATTCTCATGGTTCCCAGGGTCTGAAGGAGAGGAAACTCTCCTTCAGGCCCTGGGATCCATAGGGATGTGTAAAATAAAGAATTAAAATAAAAAATATTGATATATTTACCTCTCCGGCGGCCCCTGAACTCAGCGCTGGTAACCGGCAGGCTTCGTTGTTCAAAATCAGCGCTTTTAGGACCTGAGAATCACGTCCCGGCTTCTGATTGGTCGCGGGCCGCCCATGTGACCGCCACGCGACCAATCACAAGCCGCGACGTCACCGCAAGCTATTAACGCGCTCATTTTTAAAAATGAGCGCGTTAATGGCTTTCAAAGACGTAGCGGCTTGTGATTGGTCGCGGCCACGCGACCAATCACAAGCCGCGACGTCACCGCAAGCTATTAACGCGCTCATTTTTAAAAATGAGCGCGTTAATGACTTTCAAAGACGTAGCGGCTTGTGATTGGTCGCGTGGCCACGACCAATCACAAGCCGCTACGTCTTTGAAAGCCATTAACGCGCTCATTTTTAAAAATGAGCGCGTTAATAGCTTGCGGTGACGTCGCGGCTTGTGATTGGTCGCGTGGCGGTCACATGGGCGGCCCGCGACCAATCAGAAGCCGGGACGTGATTCTCAGGTCCTAAAAGCGCTGATTTTGAACAACGAAGCCTGCCGGTTACCCGCGCTGAGTCCAGGGGCCGCCGGAGAGGTAAATATATCAATATTTTTTATTTTAATTCTTTATTTTACACATCTCTATGTATCCGATACCGATACCCGATACCACAAAAGTATCGGATCTCGGTATCGGAATTCCGATACCGCAAGTATCGGCCGATACCCGATACTTGCGGTATCGGAATGCTCAACACTACCTGTTACCAAATTTGGACTGCATTTAGCCTCCTTTTTCATTTTGGGCCTGCAAACTGTGTCTGCGACACTCATTGCAGTTGTCCTCCACTGAACAAAGCTATGCCGCCTGTTTAGTCCTGTTAACAAATTTGGACTGCATTTAGCCTCCTTTTTAATTTTGGGCCTACAAACTGTGTCTGCAACACTCATTGCAGTTGTCCTCCACTGAAAAAGGCTATGCCACCTGTTTAGTCCTGTTAACAAATTTGGACTGCATTTAGCCTCCTTTTTAATTTTGGGCCTACAAACTGTGTCTGCGACACTCATTACAGTTGTCCTCCACTGAACAAAGCTATGCCGCCTGTTTAGTCCTGTTACCAAATTTGGACTGCATTTAGCCTCCTTTTTAATTTTGGGCCTACAAACTGTGTCTGCGACACTCATTACAGTTGTCCTCCACTGAAAAAAGCCATGCCGCCTGTTTAGTCCTGTTAACAAATTTGGACTGCATTTAGCCTCCTTTTTCATTTTGGACCTACAAACTGTGTCTGCGACACTCATTGCAGTTGTCCTCCACTGAACAAAGCTATGCCGCCTGTTTAGTCCTGTTACCAAATTTGGACTGCATTTAGCCTCCTTTTTAATTTTGGGCATACAAACTGTGTCTGCAACACTCATTACAGTTGTCCTCCACTGAAAATAGCTATGCCGCCTGTTTAGTCCTGTTAACAAATTTGGACTGCATTTAGCCTCCTTTTTAATTTTGGGCCTACAAACTGTGTCTGCAACACTCATTACAGTTGTCCTCCACTGAACAAAGCTATGCCGCCTGTTTAGTCCTGTTAACAAATTTGGACTGCATTTAGCCTCCTTTTTAATTTTGGGCCTACAAACTGTGTCTGCGACACTCATTACAGTTGTCCTCCACTGAACAAAGCTATGCCGCCTGTTTAGTCCTGTTAACAAATTTGGACTGCATTTAGCCTCCTTTTTAATTTTGGGCCTACAAACTGTGTCTGCAACACTCATTACAGTTGTCCTCCACTGAACAAAGCTATGCCGCCTGCTTAGTCCTGTTACCAATTTTGAAATGCATTTAGCCTACTTTATTATTTAGGCCTATATCTGTGTTTCCTCCTCATCCTGCCCATTGCCCAGCCACTGCTTGATGAGTCTGCTGGTACATTGACCCAGACCATTCCCCTTGCACTCTACACAGCCAGAATCTGACCCTGCTGAATGTCAGGTTCCCCTTCCCGCATACTATACCACCTTACACGGGGACAAAGAGAAAGGTGCAGATAAAAGTGCACGTTCCTTCGTCAGGTGAGGGGGGCATACTCGTTGGCACTGGCACAGGGCCCCTCATAGTACACAAAAGTGTCTCTGGCAGTGGGAGGCGCCACCCGCCATCAAACACTGCCATACTACGAGGGGCCCTGTGCCAGTACCAACTAGTGGACCCCCCCTGCTTGCTCAGGATCACAGCACTTGCAAAGTTGAAATACCCCTCCCTGCTCCACCGCCGTGACGTATTCTGCGTTTCCTGGGCCCAGGCAAATTTTGAGCCAGCCGTACCCCCCCCCCCACAACTTTAGCCAAATGACCCCCTGTTTTCAATGCCTATCTTTTATTATAAAGTAAATTAAGATTGACAAGCTTCAGTAATACGAATTGATGTTTTTGGCATTAAAATGGGCACTGTAGCTGTTTTCCTGTCCTCCACTCACTGCCGACTTTGATTCCCCATTGACTTGCATTGGGTTTCGTGTTTCAGTCGGCACCCGACTTTTTGCAATAATGGGCTAATTTCACCCGACCCGACTTTTGATAAAGTTGGGTTTCACGAAACCCGACTCGATCCTAAAAAAGTAAAAGTCGCTCAACTCTAATAGACACCATGACCATACTTACTGATGTATATCCCCTTTTTTTCCAGCATTGCGAACAAATACTACCTATGACTTTGCAGCCACAGCACAATTTATGTTCAACAGGGTAATTACACAGTCCAATCTATTCCTACCAAATAGCTCTCTGCATATAGTCACCTTTATCGGGTATAACTTTCTCATCCTACAGCTTATGTCTAACCAAATTATGGCTGAAATATTAGCTTCACTGAATGCGGTAAATAATTGCAGCCATTTTGTTTTCTCCGATATCACATTTATTTGCATGATATACTTTCTATCTACACTACCCCACTTATCATTCTCTTACTCCACAGTTTCGGACTACCCAATTATCCACGCTTATGCCTCATCCCCCTATTGCTTTACTAGCTACAGGCCATTTGTTCTACATGACTCATTGAGTCCCCCACACCACGTATGAGCCCTTATCCATAACTTCATTTGACAAGTTACGGGTTCCATGAGAGTTTACTTCTTCTTACTATTCTTAACAGGACATACTCATCTATTATGGTGTTCCACTACGGGAGGTACAAGTACGACTAGTTGATGCATCAGTACTACGGTATGCCCCCTTTTTGTTCTATTTTGTTCCATTTTGTCTATATTCTCTTTAGTTTATGGGTGGCATTCAGTCTTGTTTCCTTCATACTACACCATTCAATATGTACCAAGCTCTTTAACAAAAAATTTTTTTTCCATGCCTCTATTTGATGTTCTTTATCTGTATAACATATTACGGTCCATACGTCTTCCTGACATGGTTTCATTCTTGGCGTAAATATGTATTATAGTCCCTACCTTCAAGGATCCAACTGTATATATCGTTTATCTTATGTATGTATTTTTTCATTTTTTCCAGCGACACTGTGATCAAGGCCACAGCGTGGCCGAAACGTCTACTTTTACTTGTCGCTTATCACCTATAAATAAAGCATTTCACTTGAAGCAAAATTCCCGCTAAGTGTGCAGTGATTATAGACTTGTATGTACACAGACTAAAGCATACTTGCCTACCGTCCCATACTGTTGAGGAATTTCTAGACATAGGGCAGATATCAAGCAAGTTTTCCAACTTGTTGTTGATAGTAACTAAGGGGAGCTTTCTGTATATGTATCAATATTGTCTACAGTGCCTATAATACAAATGAAAACAATATGATGGTCTTAGGATAGAGGCTCCTTGGCTATCGTTATAGAGACATGAAATGTACTTCTAGGTACACAGATAAAGAAAAATGGCTTATAACATTTACAGGTCTCCCTGTAAATTATGTCTATAAACAGGCAAGCGTGACCTCTAGGACATATTTATTATATGCACTTGATTATTAGGACATGTTTGTATACTTACATTTTTTCAGAATTTTTCTTTATCAAAACACAATTTCTTTGACTACATTTATATGTATTTCTTAAATATCTCATTTTTTTATATTCCTGTTTACATTAATAAGATATGCTCGTCATTTTAGAGACGTTAGGAAGCTACACACAGCTGCCAACTAGCAGCCTTACAGAAGATGGTAGGTAGTAGAATGCAGCTGTTCACAGGAAATTGGACTTTACCGCACACCTCTCTAATGGATTAGTTCAAATGATTCTCATTAAAACGATTCCCAAAGCTGAACATTTTGTAGGAACAGGTGCCTAATTTGGGTGTGCAGCTCAAAACAACACTAAAATATCACTTGAATCATCTCAAGAATTCAGGGACCATATATAATATAGTGCAAGAGATTATTTACATTTTTAGAAATGTTAATCTAATCTGCATATACTGTATGTATGACAGTGGAAATGAGGATGGTAGACAACTTTATACATTAGAGTTCATATCATAACACATGTATATGTTATTTTCTAATTCAAAGATCAACCGTGCACAATAATTTCCAAGGATACCTTAGATTTGTGTAACTACTAATTATGACACTTGATGTCTTCACTTCACAGAGGGTACAGTGCCTTGAAAAAGTGTTCATACCTTTTCTAATTTTTTAATGTTACACCCACAAAATTAGGTTGTCCGCCACTTTAGCATTGATGACCTAGAATAGGTCATCAATGTCTGATCAGTCAGGCTCCGACACCTGGCACTCTGTCAGTCATCTGTTCCCAGAGTCAGCGCCGGTGGCCGCTGAGCGGAAATGCTCACTTGCAAAGCTGGCCATCTTCAAATAGTAGCCGTTGCTGGGTACAAAACACCCGCCTTATATTGATTATCTTCAAGCGGACATTTCTAGCCGGCAGCTGCCAACACTGTTAGCAGTTGTCAGACTCTGACCAATCAGACATTGATGATCTTTCCTGAGGATAGGTCATCAATGCTAACTTAGTGAACAAACTCTTTAAATATACTTTATTGGGATTTTATGTGATATACCAACACAAAGTAGCAAGTATTTGTGAAGTGTAAACGAAATGATGCATGGTTTTTCCAAATATTGAAAAACATAAATCTGAAAATTGTGGCGTGCATTTATATTCAGCCCGTGTAGTCTGATAACCCTAAATAAAATCCTGAGTGGCCAATTGCCTTCAGATGTCACATAATTAGTAAATTGAGTCTACTTGTGTGTAATTTATTTTTAATATAACTACAAGTGTTCTATGAAGGCCTAATAGGTTTGTTTGAGAACATTAGGGATCAAACAACATCATGAAAACCAAGAAACACACCATAAAAGGTCAGGGATAAAGTTGCGGAGAAGAGTATCATAGAATGTTAGAGTTGGAAGGCATCTCCGGAGTCATCGTGTCACTCCCCCGTTCAATGCAGGATTCACTAAACCATTTCATATAGATGTCTGTCCAGCCTGTTTGAAGACTTCCATTGAAGGAGAACTCACCTCCTCTTGTGGCAGCCCGTTTTTTACTCATTTCATACCCTCACTGTCAAAAAGTTTTTTTCTAAGATTTGTATCTTCTCCCTTTCAGTTTCATTCAATTGCTTCTCGTGTTTCCATGTGCAATGAGAATACTGATCATCCCTCTACACTGTGACATACCTTCAGATATTTGTAGACAGCTGTTGTCTCCTCTTAGCCTTCTTTTTTGGAAGGTAAAAATTCCCAGATCTTGTTCCTAGTAGGACATATTTTGCAGTCCACTCACTATCCAGGTTGCTCTTCTCTTAAGCAGTTTTTCAATGTTTTTTTTTTAAACGTGGTGCCAAGACCTGGTCATAGTATCCAGAGGAAGCCTGACCAAGGAGAAGTAGAGGCAGATAATTACTTCACGTGATCTAGACTCTATGCTTCTCATAATGCATCCTAGAACTGTGTTTGCCTTTTTTGCTATTGCATCACACTATTGACTGCTCATGTGCAGTTTGTGATCTACTAGTATACCCAAGTCTTTTTCACACGTGCTGTTGCTTAGTTTTATTCCTCCCATTCTATAAAAGTAATTTTTGTTTATCTTGTCCAGATGTAGAGTCTTGCATTTCTCCATGTTAAATACCATTCTATTAGTTGATGTCCACTATTCAAGTTTCTAGATTCTCCTTCTGAATCCTTTATCTGTGTTAGCTATCCCTCCTAGCTTTGCACTGCCTGCAAATTTGATCATTTATAAAAATGTTGGACATTGTTGAACATTTCGGGCACACAACCTTTCATTCGGTTCCATTCATTGGATGATTTTTTTAAAAATAGTCATCGAATCCCTACCCCAACACATGCCTCCTGAAGAAGTTCTAACGAAATGTGTGTTGAGGTGGCGGGGATGCTCTGGTTACCTTCACTTCAATGCAGTAAGTCTATTGTTCTCACTTTGTGCCTCTTTTGCGGTTACGTATTCTGTTTACCACCACTGATACACTAGGCTGCATGGTCTCCTTGGATCAATTTGTATGCACATTAGTAGTGTATAATAGCCATGATTCGTCAAACTCAATCTGACAGGTGCCCCGCCCCTATCAAAGTGTATCAAAGTGTGTAACCCCTCCCGTCCCCTTGTCTGACGGCTGGTATCCAGCTGTCCCTCCTTGTTTGATTTCCCCATATAGTTTGATATACTTTAATTTGCTGCAGTTCGATATTATTCCCCGTATTTGTTTTATACGTAGTTCGAGCGTAATTCTGTAAGCTGTGTTTTATTCACAGTGTACACATTGATATACTTTAATTTGCTGCAGTTCGATATTATTCTCGTATTTTGTATTACATTAGATTTTATACGTAGCTCGAGTTTGATTCTGTAAGCTGTGTTTTATTCACAGTGTCAGATATAGTGCAGAACTTTGTTTTATAACACAACAAGCTGTTTATTTGTGTTTCTACTGACCATTAACTAAATGTTTATTTTCACAAACAGAAGAGACAGATTTTCTGTTTGTACCTGTATTGTACCTGTAGGGTTATGTAGGGTTATCTGCGGGTCAGAGGTTTATAACACCTAGGTCAATTGTTGTTGTATTCGCTTTCCCAATAAATGTTTATTTTCACAAACAGAAGAGACATATTTTCTGTTTGTACCTGTATTGTACCTGTAGGGTTACGTAGGGTTATCTGCGGGTCATTTGCCCAGGCAGTGTGTATTATTTATGTTTTTATAACGCACCATGTTTGATATTTGCTTTCTCTTTTTTGTGTCTGTTTCTACTGAGCATTAACTAAATGCTTATTTTCAGTGGTTTATAACACCTAGGTCATTGGTTTTTGTTCTGTAAGCTGTGTTTATTCACAGTGTACCAGATTTTCTCTTTTGTGCCTATATATATATATATAATATGCCCCAATGTTACAACACAAGCAAGTAAGAAGCGGTGTGTTTTATACGAATATAAATTTTATTTCTCACAATAAAACAGCATCTCAAATTTTAAGTTAGCTATTTACAGCCGGTGTACAGTAACAGTCGGCATGACTGAGTGTAATATTGCACTCAATACTGTGCAAAGGGTCTGAATACTTATGTCCGTGTGATATTTCAATTTTTCTTTTTAATAAATTCGCAAAAAAAATCTACATTTCTGTTTTGTTCAGGCATGATGGAGTGCAGAGTGTACATTAATATATATATCTCAGAATGCAGCTGAATAGTATTGCTAATTAGTCCATATAAAGAGATAGAGATGATAGAGATAGAGATGATAAGCCTCTATGATTGTTACTTTTGCACATGTATTACTGTTTTTCTTATTTTTTGTGTAAAATCTCGGTCAGGCAGGCACGAACACACAGATTTTCTGTTTGTACCTGTATTGTACCTGTAGGGTTATGTAGGGTTATCTGCGGGTCACGTTTTTCTATTTTAGCGCTGCCACATCCACATATATTATTCCAGCTTTCTTTAATTCTGCATTATTTTATCACATGATGAAAATAGCCATTTTATATTGAATTACTGCAGCTCGCGGAGCGTTACCACTGGATTCGTTTCTCAATTAATTTCCCAGCTGGCGGCGCTATCTATAATTATGCTTATACCTTAGGCGTGTATTTACATGGCACTGTAATTCGCACTTTTACACACTATACAGTTAGGGCCAGAAATATTTGGACAGTGACACAATTTTCGCGAGTTGGGCTCTGCATGCCACCACATTGGATTTGAAATGAAACCTCTACAACAGAATTCAAGTGCAGATTGTAACGTTTAATTTGAAGGGTTGAACAAAAATATCTGATAGAAAATGTAGGAATTGTACACATTTCTTTACAAACACTCCACATTTTAGGAGGTCAAAAGTAATTGGACAAATAAACATAACCCAAACAAAATATTTTTATTTTCAATATTTTGTTGCAAATCCTTTGGAGGCAATCACTGCCTTAAGTCTGGAACCCATGGACATCACCAAACGCTGGGTTTCCTCCTTCTTAATGCTTTGCCAGGCCTTTACAGCCCCAGCCTTCAGGTCTTGCTTGTTTGTGGGTCTTTCCGTCTTAAGTCTGGATTTGAGCAAGTGAAATGCATGCTCAATTGGGTTTAGATCTGGAGATTGACTTGGCCATTGCAGAATGTTCCACTTTTTGGCACTCATGAACTCCTGGGTAGCTTTGGCTGTATGCTTGGGGTCATTGTCCATCTGTACTATGAAGCGCCGTCCAATCAACTTTGCAGCATTTGGCTGAATCTGGGCTGAAAGTATATCCCGGTACACTTCAGAATTCATCCGGCTACTCTTGTCTGCTCTTATGTCATCAATAAACACAAGTGACCCAGTGCCATTGAAAGCCATGCATGCCCATGCCATCATGTTGCCTCCACCATGTTTTACAGAGGATGTGGTGTGCCTTGGATCATGTGCCGTTCCCTTTCTTCTCCAAACTTTTTTCTTCCCATCATTCTGGTACAGGTTGATCTTTGTCTCATCTGTCCATAGAATACTTTTCCAGAACTGAGCTGGCTTCTTGAGGTGTTTTTCTGCAAATTTAACTCTGGCCTGTCTATTTTTGTTATTGATGAATGGTTTGCATCTAGATGTGAACCCTTTGTATTTACTGTCATGGAGTCTTCTCTTTACTGTTGACTTAGAGACAGATACACCTACTTCACTGAGAGTGTTCTGGACTTCAGTTGATGTTGTGAATGGGCTCTTCTTCACCAAATTAAGTATGCGGTGATCATCCACCACTGTTGTCATCCGTGGACGCCCAGGCCTTTTTGAGTTCCCAAGCTCACCAGTCAATTCCTTTTTTCTCAGAATGTACCCAACTGTTGATTTTGCTACTCCAAGCATGTCTGCTATCTCTCTGATGGATTTTTTCTTTTTTTTCAGCCTCAGGATGTTCTGCTTCACCTCAATTGAGAGTTCCTTTGACCGCATGTTGTCTGCTCACAGCAACAGCTTCCAAATGCAAAACCACACACCTGGAATCCACCCCTGACCTTTTAACTACTTCATTGATTACAGGTTAACGAGGGAGACGCCTTCAGAGTTAATTGCAGCCCTTACAGTCCATTGTCCAATTACTTTTGGTCCCTTGAAAAAGAGGACGCTATGCATTACAGAGCTATGATTCCTAAACCCTTTCTCCGATTTGGATGTGGAAACTATCATATTGCAACTGGGAATGTGCACTTTCAGCCCATATTATATATACAGGGTGGAGCGCGGTAATTTGCTGATTTGGGAATTAAATAAAAAATTTATGATCATTAGAAAAATTTATTTTATATTTTAATTATACTGAACAGTAATGGAATTTTTAAATTACATGGTTTTAAATAGTGTATCTGGCAAATGTCGACCTTCGCTATCCACACACTGCTGCATACGTTTTCTGAAGTTTTCATGAACTCTAACAAGCATGTCCACTGGTATTCTGCCAATTTCAGCTTCAATATTGTTCCTTAGGTCTTCCAAGGTGTTGGGACGGTTGATATACACCTTAGACTTCAGGTAACCCCAAAGGAAAAAATTGCATGGGGCTAAATCTGGTGAGCGTGCTGGCCAGTTCACATCTCCCCTCAAAGAGATAAGCCGTCCAGGAAACATTTGCCTCAAACAATTCATGGTAACCCTCACTGTGTGTGCAGTGCCTCATCAGAAAAAAACACAATTGCGTCACGGGGTATCGTTGCTAACATGTCTTCACAAGAGGTCCGCCGTGTCAAATAGTCCCATGCTGACAAATGTTGGACCACGCACATTTTATACGGGTGAAAATTCAGTTCATCATGAAGAATCCGGTGGAGAGAACGTCTTGAAATGCCAAGAGAAAATGATTGCTTCCGAGCAGAGCGTTTCGGAGATTGCAGTACTGCTGCTCTAACTCTCTCGATGTTTTGTGGTGTTGTAATCCTTCTCTCAGGTCCCCTTCGTACACATGACACATTCCCTGCTGTTCTGAATGCATTCACCCAATTTACAATTGATTGCCGTCCAGGAACACGTCCGCGTGGAGGAACAGCGAATTGTAAACGAAAAGCACGCTGCACTGCAATGATCGAGTGGGCATTTGAAAAATACGCTTCAACACAAAATGACCTCTCCTCACGTGTCCACTGCATGATGGCAACTGAAAGGCAGAGGAATACAAATCTCCCATCAGCCACTGTAAGCCACACCCACTCTCCCCTCTCTTCGACCGACAGTGCCGCCACAGCATGCAGTGCAAAAAAGCAAATTACCGCGCTCCACCCTGTATAATTGTATTTCTGAACATGTTTTTGTAAACAGCTAAAATAACAAAACTTGTGTCACTGTCCAAATATTTCTGGCCCTAACTGTATGTGGATTACAGCCGGTATACAGTAACAGTCGGCATGACTGAGTGTAATATTGCACTCAATACTGTGCAAAGGGTCTGAATACTTATGGCCGTGTGATATTTCAGTTTTTCTTTTTAATAAATTCACAAACAAAATCTACATTTCTGTTTTGTTCAGACATGATGGAGTGCAGAGTGTACATTAATATATATATCTCAGAATGCAGATGAATAGTATTGCTAATTAGTCCATATAAATAGAAAATTATGTAGAAACCCAAAGTTTTGATAAGTGTATGAAAATACACCAATATTAACTATTTGTGCTATTTTAGGTGCAAATTTGGTCTATATGTATAACAGTCAGGAGTTGGGGCGATGAAATATGTGTTACAAGCGTAGTGAATTGCAGAAATATTCTGTAGTGTATGTCATTTTGAGAAATGTGTAGCATAACCAATTACCTATCACAGCCACTAGATGGCAGAATATCATATTAATTATACATTGGGGTTTACTTTTGGAAACTTACAAATTCATTGGAAAATTTTTAACCCATTATTGCTTAGGCAAATTCATTGGAAATTATAAATTTATTGTACTAACTACATGCACTCATATTGATAAAACTTTACCTCAGCCTCTATGATTGTTACTTTTGCACATGTATTACTGTTTTTCTTATTTTTTGTGTAAAATCTCGGTCAGGCAGGCACGAACACACACACAACAAACAGAATATAAAAATGGTTTACTGACAGTACTATACTGCTACTGGCTTATTTCTGTACAAATCCAGGCTGTCTGGTGACCCCCCTTTTTTTGGCATGGCCGCTGCTTTTTCTTGTTTTTTTGTGTAAAATCTCGGTCAGGCAGGCACAGCTGTATCTCTACAAGACATGCTGGGCACACCAGAGACATTGGAAATTGGATTTATAACGACAAATTCAGAAAATAACCATTTTATATTGAATGACTAATGATTTCTATAGGCATACTTTACTATGAAATTATGCATAAAAAGCTTCTTGGTTAGCCCAAAACCCGTAAGAAACAATCGTATAACTTTTAGCTCGAGCACATCAGCATATCCCAAAGTTTTGATAAGTGTATGAAAATACACCAATATTAACTATTTGTGCTATTTTAGGCTCAAATTTGGTCTATATGCATAACAGTCAGTAGTTGGGGTGAAGAAATATGTGTTACATGTGTGATGAATTGCAAATATATTCTGAAGTGTATGGCATTTTGAGAAATGTGTAGCATAACCAATTACCTATCACGGCCACTAGATGGCTGAATATCATATTAATTATGCATTGGGGTTTACTTTTGGAAACTTACAAAGGCGGTGTGTATGTGCACAGGTATGACTTATTTTGTTTTTATAATCACTAGTATTCATATTAATAGTTACTTTTAACCATCCTTTTAGAGTGTCTAGTAGTTTTATATTCTTTGTCTGATATATTTCTACACAAAGCTTCAAAACTATTTTGTGCTTTATAATGTATCACAGTAGTTTCATGTGAAGTTACATCTTAGGCGCTGTTCAGACTATTGTAATATCTGTAGCTTAAAATAGAGCCAAATAGCTACTTTCAAATCCGGACATACACCATTGATTTTCTTCACAAATGGATCCAATATACACTTTATCTCCTTCCTCTATATATATAGTTTGTAACATTCTGGCTCAAATACAGGTCATTTTTTGTGATAAAATGTATTGTTAAACTGTAAATGATCTAGCCTAAGCAAATAAATAGCGCAAGTCACATATCTAATGAGAAAATTAATATTTAAATGCTTATAACTTTAAACCATAACGCAGAAAAACAAACTGTGATACATATGTTTGACTGTGCTTTTAGAATTACTCGCTTATCGAGCCGGAGTTGCGCTTTAGAAATACAGAATAACCTTTCAAACGAAAGATTTTATAAAGTGCAGTGTAAATAGGCTGCCTGCCGTCTGTATTTGAGCCAGAATGTTACAAACTATATATATAGAGGAAGGAGATATAGTGTATATTGGATCCATTTGTGAAGAAAATCAATGGTGTATGTCCGGATTTGAAAGTAGCTATTTGGCTCTATTTTAAGCTACAGATATTACAATAGTCTGAACAGCGCCTAAGATGTAACTTCACATGAAACTACTGTGATACATTATAAAGCACAAAATAGTTTTGAAGCTTTGTGTAGAAATATATCAGACAAAGAATATAAAACTACTAGACACTCTAAAAGGATGGTTAAAAGTAACTATTAATATGAATACTAGTGATTATAAAAACAAAATAAGTCATACCTGTGCACATACACACCGCCTTTGTAAGTTTCCAAAAGTAAACCCCAATGCATAATTAATATGATATTCAGCCATCTAGTGGCCGTAATAGGTAATTGGTTATGCTACACATTTCTCAAAATGCCATACACTTCAGAATATATTTGCAATTCATCACACATGTAACACATATTTCTTCACCCCAACTACTGACTGTTATGCATATAGACCAAATTTGAGCCTAAAATAGCACAAATAGTTAATATTGGTGTATTTTCATACACTTATCAAAACTTTGGGATATGCTGATGTGCTCGAGCTAAAAGTTATACGATTGTTTCTTACGGGTTTTGGGCTAACCAAGAAGCTTTTTATGCATAATTGCATAGTAAAGTATGCCTATAGAAATCATTAGTCATTCAATATAAAATGGTTATTTTCTGAATTCGTCGTTATAAATCCAATTTCCAATGTCTCTGGTGTGCCCAGCATGTCTTGTAGAGATACAGCTGTGCCTGCCTGACCGAGATTTTACACAAAAAAACAAGAAAAAGCAGCGGCCATGCCAAAAAAAAGGGGGGTCACCAGACAGCCTGGATTTGTACAGAAATAAGCCAGTAGCAGTATAGTACTGTCAGTAAACCATTTTTATATTCTGTAAGAATTTTTATAGTATTGAAATGTCTTTGTAAAATACAATGCTCTGATAACTACAGTAAACTCATTTCAGCCACCTTAGTAAATATTGTAAGTTGCTCTCTGTGTACGTTCTACACCGGTTTTTGGGTCAACAGAAACTCTGACTGTTGGTATAAACACAATTTTGCACTCTATGTGATCATTGGGGATAAAATACAATGAGACTGGAGTTATAAACTTCGGTCCTCTGAAACTCTGACTGTTAGTATATCTCCCCCACAGAAACTCTGGCAGTCTAGTGACCAGCATGTCCTGTAGAGACACAGCTGTGCTTGTCTGTCAGTTTCACACTTATAGCTAGCATCTGATAGCAATTACATTATTGAAATGTCTTTGTAAGCCATCAAACTATATCAAAAGGGGAAATCAAACAAGGCGGGACACAGAATCAAATTAACAATATCAAAAATGGTGTGTTATAAAGACATGAATAAAACACACTAAATAACATGCTGCAGATACACTATCATTATGGCCTGTGTGACTGTTGTGTAAAATAAATACATTGCTCTGATAACTGCAGTAAACTCATAACAACTTCATATAAAAATGAGTATCTAATTGATATGATAGAAATGCACAAAGAGAAATGTTATCCCAGAATCAAATTAACAATATCAAACATGGTGTGTTATAAAAACATGAATAAAACACACTAAATAACATGCTGCAGATACACTATCATTATGGCCTGTGTGACTGTTGTGTAAAATAAATACATTGCTCTGATAACTGCAGTAAACACATAACTTCATATAAAAACAAAAACATAATAACATAAATAAGTCCTAAATGTCTATTTCTTGTGTGTGTGTTCTGTGTATTTGTTGTGTGTGTGTGTGTTGTGTGTGCCGCATGTGTTGTATGTGTTCTGTATGTTGTGTGTGTATGTTTGTCGTGTGTGTTGTATGTGTTGTGTGTTTTGTATGTTATGTGTGTTTGCTGTGTGTGGGTTCTGTGTGTTGTGTGTGTGTGTGTTTGTGCCTGCCTGACCGAGATTTTACACAAAAACAAGAAAAACAGTAATACATGTGCAAAAGTAACACCAGGAAAATAAAATACCGCAACATAAGTAAACTAGATAATATTCATATTTTTAAAGAATCCAGTAATACATGTGCAAAAGTAACACCAATAGAAATGTAACACCATTAGAAATGTAAAAAAGCTTTAAAAGTCTGCATATGTTAACTGTCTTTGAATAAAAAGGAGTCAAATTATAGACAGCACAGGCAAAGTGCATAAACATAATAACATAAATAAGTCCTAAATGCCTATTTCTTGTGTGTGTGTGTTCTGTGTGTTTGTTGTGTGTGCGTTGTGTCGCATGTGTTGTATGTGTTCTGTATGTTGTGTGTGTATGTTTGTCATGTGTGTTGTATGTGTTGTGTGTGTTTTGTATGTTATGTGTGTTTGTTGTGTGTGTGTTCGTGCCTGCCTGACCGAGATTTTACACAAAAAATAAGAAAAACAGTAATACATGTGCAAAAGTAACAATCATAGAGGCTGAGGTAAAGTTTTATCAATATGAGTGCATGTAGTTAGTACAATAAATTTATAATTTCCAATGAATTTGCCTAAGCAATAATGGGTTAAAAATTTTCCAATGAATTTGTAAGTTTCCAAAAGTAAACCCCAATGTATAATTAATATGATATTCTGCCATCTAGTAAAATGACATACACTACAGAATATATCTGCAATTCACTACGCTTGTAACACATATTTCATCGCCCCAACTCCTGACTGTTATACATATAGACCAAATTTGCGCCTAAAATAGCACAAATAGTTAATATTGGTGTATTTTCATACACTTATCAAAACTTTGGGTTTCTACATAATTTTCTATTTATATGGACTAATTAGCAATACTATTCATCTGCATTCAGAGATATATATATATTAATGTACACTCTGCACTCCATCATGCCTGAACAAAACAGAAATGTAGATTTTTTTTGCGAATTTATTAAAAAGAAAAACTGAAATATCACACGGCCATAAGTATTCAGACCCTTTGCACAGTATTGAGTGCAATTATCAGAACCCTGTCAGCACCGGCGTGCTGCCACGGCTAAGCAGGGTGACTCACCCACACTGTGGGAGATCCCGGGGTCAGATGGCACAGGGAAAGCTCAGGCAGATAGGACCTGCACAGAGAGCTAAAGGTAGAAGGAAACAGAAGGACCTGCGATCATGTGACCACAAGGGGCGGGGCTTAGCGTCCTGCTACTGAAGATAAGTACAGGACTTTACAGGCACCCTGAAATAGAGGAAAAGAAAACTCAAGTCGTACAAACCGGGGTCAGACACAGAGAGGGCGGCAACACAAAAAAGCACAGTAAAACCAAAAACACACTGTTGCAAAAAAATCACAGTGGACAGCAAGTGCTAGTAAAAAGATGGAAAAAACAGGGTATTTGGTTGATACGTTTTTTGCAAAAAATGTATATTAAGCCGCTCTACCAAACGTCAAGGTATACCCATATCAGAGCAGTCCTAACTAATGTATGTAATCCCTATCTGATGTATTTAAAACCTGGTCATATGTACAATACTTGTATGAGCAGGATTCAGAAAAGGAATGTCCGTGTGGACACGCTGGACAGAACGGCTCCTGTGCGCACAGCTCAAAAAAAGAGGGGTGGAGTCCTCCCCAGTCTTGTGGACACAAGAAAACAATTATATGAAACCAGAACACATGAGCTGCGCGCACAGTGAACAAGCCCGTAGAGACATGTTCACACCACCAAGAGACTTGAAAACACAAAAAAGCACAGTAAAACCAAAAACACACTGTTGCAAAAAAATCACAGTGGACAGCAAGTGCTAGTAAAAAGATGGAAAAAACAGGGTATTTGGTTGATACGTTTTTTGCAAAAAATGTATATTAAGCCGCTCTACCAAACGTCAAGGTATACCCATATCAGAGCAGTCCTAACTAATGTATGTAATCCCTATCTGATGTATTTAAAACCTGGTCATATGTACAATACCTGTATGAGCAGGATTCAGAAAAGGAATGTCCGTGTGGACACGCTGGACAGAACGGCTCCTGTGCGCACAGCTCAAAAAAAGAGGGGTGGAGGCCTCCCCAGTCTTGTGGACACAAGAAAACAATTATATGAAACCAGAACACATGAGCTGCGCGCACAGTGAACAAGCCCGTAGAGACATGTTCACACCACCAAGAGACTTGAAAACACAAAAAAGCACAGTAAAACCAAAAACACACTGTTGCAAAAAAATCACAGTGGACAGCAAGTGCTAGTAAAAAGATGGAAAAAACAGGGTATTTGGTTGATACGTTTTTTGCAAAAAATGTATATTAAGCCGCTCTACCAAACGTCAAGGTATACCCATATCAGAGCAGTCCTAACTAATGTATGTAATCCCTATCTGATGTATTTAAAACCTGGTCATATGTACAATACCTGTATGAGCAGGATTCAGAAAAGGAATGTCCGTGTGGACACGCTGGACAGAACGGCTCCTGTGCGCACAGCTCAAAGCTGGTTTTACTGTGCTTTTTTGTGTTTTCAAGTCTCTTGGTGGTGTGAACATGTCTCTACGGGCTTGTTCACTGTGCGCGCAGCTCATGTGTTCTGGTTTCATATAATTGTTTTCTTGTGTCCACAAGACTGGGGAGGCCTCCACCCCTCTTTTTTTGAGCTGTGCGCACAGGAGCCGTTCTGTCCAGCGTGTCCACACGGACATTCCTTTTCTGAATCCTGCTCATACAGGTATTGTACATATGACCAGGTTTTAAATACATCAGATAGGGATTACATACATTAGTTAGGACTGCTCTGATATGGGTATACCTTGACGTTTGGTAGAGCGGCTTAATATACATTTTTTGCAAAAAACGTATCAACCAAATACCCTGTTTTTTCCATCTTTTTACTAGCACTTGCTGTCCACTGTGATTTTTTTGCAACAGTGTGTTCTTGGTTTTACTGTGCTTTTTTGTGTTTTCAAGTCTCTTGGTGGTGTGAACATGTCTCTACGGGCTTGTTCACTGTGCGCGCAGCTCATGTGTTCTGGTTTCATACAGAGAGGGCGGCGCGGTACAGAAGGGACGAGCAGAGAATAGTCAGAACGTAAGCAAGTAGTCATACACAGAGATAGCAGCGCAGTACAAAAGGGACAGACAGAACTCTAAAATGGGGACAGAACCAGATAAGCATAAATTAGCACAGGCACAAAGCACAGGCACAAAATACAGGCACAACAGGGTCACACACACTCGGCCAAGAGTCAGAGTATAAGCGACAGAGGATGGCTCCACAATGAGGCTATAAAAAGCCTCCCAAAATCCCAGAGTGAGGCCATCCAAGTTAACCCTAAAACCACCTAATCCTAGAAACTCAGCAAACCATGACAGCAATATTACACTCAGTCATGCCGACTGTTACTGTATACCGGCTGTAATCCACATATAGTGTGTAAAAGTGCGAATTACAGTGCCATGTAAATACACGCCTAAGGTATAAGCATAATTATAGATAGCGCCGCCAGCTGGGAAATTAATTGAGAAATGAATCCAGTGGTAACGCTCCGCGAGCTGCAGTACTTCAATATAAAATGGCTATTTTCATCATGTGATAAAATAATGCAGAATTAAAGAAAGCTGGAATAATATATGTGGATGTGGCAGCGCTAAAATAGAAAAACGTGACCCGCAGATAACCCTACATAACCCTACAGGTACAATACAGGTACAAACAGAAAATCTGTGTGTTCGTACCTGCCTGACCGAGATTTTACACAAAAAATAAGAAAAGCAGTAATACATGTGCAAAAGTAACAATCATAGAGGCTTATCATTTCTATCTCTATCATCTCTATCATCTCTATCTCTTTATATGGACTAATTAGCAATACTATTCAGCTGCATTCTGAGATATATATATATTAATGTACACTCTGCACTCCATCATGCCTGAACAAAACAGAAATGTAGATTTTTTTTGCGAATTTATTAAAAAGAAAAACTGAAATATCACACGGACATAAGTATTCAGACCCTTTGCACAGTATTGAGTGCAATATTACACTCAGTCATGCCGACTGTTACTGTACACCGGCTGTAAATAGCTAACTTAAAATTTGAGATGCTGTTTTATTGTGAGAAATAAAATTTATATTCGCATAAAACACACCGCTTCTTACTTGCTTGTGTTGTAACATTGGGGCATATTATATATATATATATATATATATATATATATATATATAGGCACAAAAGAGAAAATCTGGTACACTGTGAATAAACACAGCTTACAGAACAAAAACAAATGACCTAGGTGTTATAAACCACTGAAAATAAGCATTTAGTTAATGCTCAGTAGAAACACAAATAACTTCTCAGATGACATCTACAGACACAAAAAAGAGAAAGCAAATATCAAACATTGTGCGTTATAAAAACATAAATAATACACACTGCCTGGGCAAATGACCCGCAGATAACCCTACATAACCCTACATGTACAATACAGGTACAAACAGAAAATCTGTCTCTTCTGTTTGTGAAAATAAACATTTATTGGGAAAGCGAATACAACAACAATTGACCTAGGTGTTATAAACCTCTGACCCGCAGATAACCCTACATAACCCTACAGGTACAATACAGGTACAAACAGAAAATCTGTCTCTTCTGTTTGTGAAAATAAACATTAGTTAATGGTCAGTAGAAACACAAATAAACAGCTGGTTGTGTTATAAAACAAAGTTCTGCACTATATCTGGACACTGTGAATAAAACACAGCTTACGGAATCAAACTCGAGCTACGTATAAAATCTAATATAATACAAAATACGAGAATAATATCGAACTACAGCAAATTAAAGTATATCAATGTGTACACTGTGAATAAAACACAGCTTACAGAATTACGCTCGAACTACGTATAAAACAAATACGGGGAATAATATCGAACTGCAGCAAATTAAAGTATATCAAACTATATGGGGAAATCAAACAAGGAGGGACAGCTGGATACCAGCCGTCAGACAAGGGGAGGGGAGGGGTTACACACTTTGATACACTTTGATAGGGGCGGGGCACCTGTCAGATTGAGTTTGACGAATCATGGCTATTATACACTACTCACATTGCACTTTTTTCTTCAGCAGTCTATTTGTAGTTCACTACAGTAAGTCTATTGTTCTCACTCTGAGCCTCCATTGCAGTTAGTTATTCTGTCTACCACTCCTAATTCCTTAGGCTGCATTGTCAGCTTGGATCAGTATGTATGCACATTGCACTTTTTTCAAGCAGTTTACATTATGCACTGTCACTTTTATTCCTGTTATTGCCCATACTTGTTTGATATATGCTACTGCACTTTATATTTGCCATGTTCACATAGGCTGTCACCGCAGCACTTACTTGCCTGTTTAACATTTGTGCACATTTTGCATTCTATATGGTAACCTTTGCTCTGCAATTTGGTGTTTAGCAGTGCTCTTTATTTAATTTTTACTATTTAATATTTATTTAATAAAGATTGAATTCTTTTGGATTATACTCCATGGTGGTGGTTCATTCCCCTCTGATCTAAGTGTTTTCTATATGCATGAGTTTTTTGTCCTGAATTAATTTAATCTTGGGATTTTTTTTGTGGTAAAAACTGTCAGTTTGTAACATGTATTTTAGAGTAGTACATCTATTACGTTAATCACAAGGATGTTTATCCACATTACACTGTCTTATTCCTCCCCCTGGTCAGAGAGATCAGGATGAGAACAGCACTGAGCAGGGGCGGACACTGACAGCTTGGAGCCCCTGTGCAAAAATCGTATCTGGACCCCCTTTTATGGCGACTATTTCTCACGCCTCTTTTCTACTTATGTATATATATATTGTTACGGACTGGCGGAACGCACCAAGTATAGATGATATGAAACTAGGTGCGTTCGCAGTCCGAGGTCCACCGTGCAGGTAAAAACCCTGCTGCTAGTAAGACGGACTATATGGCGGTACTATAAGTATACACGCACGGGTTAACTTCACCCTGCGTGAAGGAAGCGATCCTGTTGTCACAGGACCGCGGTACCGCACATAGAGCGCGAGCAAGAAGTCAGCGAACACAACCCCAACACAGGATTGAAGTCCGATTAGACCACTTGCTGGCACAACACCGCAACTGGGTGTGTAAGGAAACTATTAAAAAAGTATATAAAGGCACGAGAGTGCATGCAGTGCCGCACGGACGGACGCCACTAACCACGCAGGCTTGGGTAAGGAAAGCGCAGAGGAAGCGCACGGCGCCGTACAGGCGGTCACAGCAACTAGACGCTGTTATGTGTGTAACGTGCTGTAGGATAAGTCGGGCGCTAGATAGCAAACATACACCTTCCGCGAACAGTCATCCAATAGGGAGGGTATTTTAAAGAGCGACTTTCACTCACAACACACACACATATTATCAAGACAATACTAGCGCATGGCCGTGCGGTCATGCGCAGTTTATATAGTTGCAGCACAGGAAGCTGCTACTGAAGTTTTGCCCTTTCAGGACCTTCCTGGAGGACCAATGGAATGTGCTGCAGTACCTGAGCATGTGACCCTCGATCTCCAAAGGGAGATCTTGCCCTGGGCATGCTCAGTGTGTGCAAATAAGGACTTAGTCCCAGAGAAGCCCGCTCGCCGCAGATCAGTGCAGGGTACAACAGGAGAGCCAGAAAAGGCAACAGTAACCCTTTGCACAGAATCAGTCCCAGCAAGACGCTGGGAGCGACGCGTCCGCTGAGCAGGCCCCACTGCGGCCGGTACAGAATGGGAGACCGCTAAACAGGGATCTAGGTTCCCCCTGTGCAGCAGAGGAAACTCGACTCCTAACATATATATATATAAAATTGTCTAAGGGTTTTTCCGTCTGTCTGTCTGTCTGTCTTGGAAATCCCGCATCTCTGATTGGTCGAGGCCGCCAGGCCTCGACCAATCAATGACGGGCACAGTATCGACGTAGAAATCCCGCGTCTCTGATTGGGCACAGCGACGATGATGTCATATAGGACGTAGAAATCCCGCGTCTCTGATTGGTCGAGGCCTGGCGGCCTCGACCAATCAGCAACGGGCACAACAATGATGATGTCATAAAGGACGTAGAAATCCCACGTTTCTGATTCAGCAATGGGCACAGTATCGACGCAGATGTCATAAAGGGTTCCATGGTGACGATGATGTCATAAAGGTTGCCTCGACCAATCAGCGACGGGCACAGTCTGCCGCGAATTCGCCTCGACCAATCAGCGACGGGCACAGTCTGCCGCGAATTCTGGAATCATCATTGTCCATATACTACGGGGACATGCATATTCTAGAATACCCGATGCGTTAGAATCGGGCCACAATCTAGTATATATATATATATATTTAGTGCCTTGCGAAAGTATTCGGCCCCCTAGAACGTTTCAACCTTTTCCCACATATCATGCTTCAAACATAAAGATACCAAATGCAAATTTTTGGTGAAGAATCAACAACAAGTGGAACACAATTGTAAAGATGAATGAAATTTATTGGCTATTTAATTTCATTCAACTTGACAATTGTGTTCCACTTGTTGTTGATTCTTCACTAGTGTTGAGCGATACCTTCCGATACCCAGAGGTATTGGTATCGGATTGTATCGGTCGATATCCACAAAATATCGGATCTCGCTGATACCGATACCCGATACCAATGCACGTCAATGGGACACAAATATCGGAATGTAAATAAGCCCTTTCTGTCCTTCAATATGCTGTTCCGGAGGGGGGAAGAGTGTGGGCGGTGCGTGGGCGGTGCGTGGGTGGACACTGTGAGTGTTTGTGTGTGTGGGCGGGGTCTGTGCGGGCCTGCCAGGGATGTGTACCTGCCTGCTGGGGCTCTGTGGGGGTCTAGCGGGGCTCTATGTGGCGTGTCAGGGCTGTATGTGGGCTGCCCGGGCTCTATGGCATGTCGGGGGCCTGTACAGGCCTGCCGGGGCTGTATGTGTGCTGCCCGGGCTCTCAGCGGCATGCGGGGTCTATGCGGCATGCCGGGGGTCTGTGCGGGCCTGCCGGGGCTGTATGTGTGCTGCCCGGGCTCTCAGCGGCGTGCGGGGTCTATGCAGCGTGCCGGGGGTCTGTGCGGGCCTGCAGGGGCTGTATGTGTGCTGCCCGGGCTCTCAGTGGCGTGCGGGGTCTCTGCAGCGTGCTGGCGCTCTGTGCTAGAGTGTGCAGGCATCATCTGATGGGACTACAAGTCCCATCGGACGATGCCTGCTACACTGACAGTGACTGGCACATTAGCCAATGATGGGACAGTAGTAGTCCCATCATCCGGCTAATGTGTTGAATGAAAAAAAAAATACTCCATACATACTCCATACATGCTCCATACATACATACTCCATACATACTCCATACATACTCCATACATACATACTCCATACATACTCCATACATACTCCATACATACATACTCGATACATACATACTCCATACATACTCCATACATACATACTCCATACATACATACTCCATACATACATACTCCATACATACTCTATATATACTACATACATACTACATACATACTACATACATACTCCATACATTACATACAGTACATTAAACATAGAGTTCATACTCACCATTACTTGTCATTTTGATCCCCGAAGCCAGTGTCAAACTGTAAAAAATATGAGAAAAACAAACAACCAATATACTTCCTGTCCACAGAAATCCACGAGTGTCCCACGACGATCTCCCATGGAGAACGGCAGCAACAGCTGTTGCAACCGCTCTCTAGGGGCTCCAGAAACACAATGACGGGAGGAAGGGATTCCTCCGCTGCTGTAAAAAAAAAGTCCCTAGCCTCACTGTTAGGGTTGGCGGAACGCACCAAATATATTGTTTATTAAAAGGAATTGGTGCGTTCGCAACCCGGGATCCACCGTGCAGGAAAGTACCTGCTGCTAAATAATGGCGGCTCTATATGACGGTATATACTAACTCTGTTAGCCTCACAGAGTAACCGCAAGAGGTGAGCTCTGTGCCCTGTTAGACTTTCACAGAGGCACAGGCCAACTACCCAGATGTGAGCAGTGAGTGGTCATGCATGCATACTCAATCTCCTCGCCGGAGGAGCCAGCATTCTAGGGGCTTATTTCAGCCGGGTCCCTGAACACATACAAACACATGACCACATTGGCGCAAAGCATATAGCAAAAAACGATACTAGCGCATGGCCGTGCGGTCATGCGCAGTTTATATAGTTGCAGCACAGGAAGCTGCTACAGATGTTTTTGCCCTTTCAGGACCTTCCAGAAGGACCAATGGAAAGTGCTGCAGTACCTGAGCATGTTTTGCCCTTTCAGGACCTTCCAGAAGGACCAATGGAATGTACTGCAGCACCTGAGCATGTGACCGAACATGTGGCCTTCGACCTCCAATGGGAGATTCTGCCCTGGGCATGCTCAGTGTGAGTAAACAAGGACTTAGTCCCAGAGAGGCTCGCTCGCCGCAGATCAGTGCAGGGTACCATAGGAAAGCCAGAAAAGGCAGTAGTGACCCTATGCACCGAATCAGCCCCAGCGAGACGCTGGGAGTGACGTCTCCGCTGAGCAGAGCCCACTGCGGACGATACCGAATGGGAGACCGCAGCAGACACGGATCGAGATTCCCCCTGTGCAGCAGAGGAAACTCGACTCCTAACACTCACTTATGGCATTGCTGGGTGAGAAATTTTCCCATGCAGCAATTGCCATAAAGTGAGACTTTGAAATTTAGTAATTTCAGTGATGCACTGCGGGAGCCATTGTCTGTCAGTGTGTCACTGAGGGTCCTATAGAGCAGTGACATCACCCGATGTCACTGTTCTATAGGGGAGATCGTCGTGGGACACTCGTTATTAATTGGACTACGGTGGACAGCATAAAAAACAGCACAAAATTGCATCAAAAACAGCACCAAAAATGCATCAAAAACAGCATCAAAAACAGCACCAAAAGCTGCATCAAAAACAGCAATACAAACAGCACAAAAAATGCATCAAAAACAGCACCAAAAACCGCAATCAAAAACAGCATCAAAGGGTATGTGTACGCGCTGCGGATCCGCAGTGGTTTTGACGCTGCGGATCTGCAGCAGTTTTCCATGCGGTGTACAGTACAATGTTAACCTATGGAAAGCAAAAACCGCTGTGCACATGCTGCGGGAAAAAACACGCGGAAACGCTGCGATTTATTTTCCGCAGCATGTCAATTCTTTGTGCAGAGTCTGCAGCGGTTTGGCACCTGCTCCATATTAAAAATCCGCAGGTGTCTAAAACCGCAGTGGAAACCGCACAAAAAATCGCGATAAATCTGCAGTACTATTTGCACTGCGGATTTAATCAAATCCGCTGCGGAGAATTCTGCAACGGAATCCGCAGCGTGTACACAAACTGCACCAAAAACTGCACCAAAAACATCACCAAAAACAGCACCAAAAACCTGCATTCAAAACTACACAAAAAACTGCATCAAAAACAGCATCAAAAACTGCACCAAAAGCTGCATCAAAAACTGCACCAAAACTGCATCAGAAACAGCACCAAAAACATGCATCAAAAACTGCACCAAAAACATGCATCAAAATCAGCATCAAAAACAGCACCAAAAACTGCAATCAAAAACAGCATAAAAAACAACACCAAAAACCTGCATCAAAAACTGCATCAAAAACAGCACCAAAAACAGCATAAAAAACAGCACCAAAAACCTGCATCCAAAACTGCACCAAAACTGCATCAAAAAAGCACCAAAAAATGCATCAAAAACCTGCATCAAAAACAGCACCAAAAACATGCATCAAAGGCCATGTTCACACACAGATTTTGCTGTGGATCCGCAGCGGATGTGACTCTGCAGATCCGCAGCAGTTTTCCCTAAGTTTACAGTGCAATGTAAACCTATGGGGGGAAAAAAACGCTGTGCACATGCTGCCGTTTTTTTCCCGTTTTTTTTCATAAAGGTCACACTTGCGTCGGTACGGGTCTGTCGCCATGCGTCGGGCCGACATACCGACACACGTTGCAAAATTTGTTGTGAAAGTTGGTGCTGTTTTTATGCTGTTTTTGATGCATTTTTGGTGCAGTTTTTGATGCTGTTTTGATGCAGGTTTTTGGTGCTGTTTTTTATGCATTTTTGTGCTGTTTTTGATGCAGTTTTTGATGCAGTTTTTGGTGCAGTTTTTGATGCTGTTTTTGATGCAGGTTTCTGGTGCTGATTTTGATGTTGTCTTTGAAGCAGGTTTTTGGTGCTGTTTTTGATGCAGATTTTGGTGCTGTTTTTGATGCAGGTTTTTGGTGCTGTTTTGATGCATTTTTGGTGCAGTTTTTGATGCGGTTAATAATGCAGTTTTTGGTGCAGTTTTTGATGCAAGTTTTTTGTGCTATTTTTGGTGCAGCACCAAAAACTTGCATCAAAAACAGCACCAAAAACTGCATCAACAACAGCATCAAAAACAGCACAAAAAATGCATCAAAAACCGCATAAAAAACAGCACCAAAAAATGCACCAAAAACTGCATCAAAAACAGCACCAAAAACAGCACCAAAAACCTGCATCAAAAACAGCACAAAAACTGCACCAAAACTGCATCAGAAACAGCACCAAAAACAGCACTAAAAACATGCATCAAAAACTGCACCAAAAACCTGCTTTAGGCCACATTCACACGCTGCGTTGTGTCCTGCGGGTTCTCCCGCAGCGGATTTGATAAATCTGCAGGGCAAACCCGCTGCGGTTATCCCTGCAGATTTATCGCGGTTTGTCCTGCGGGTTCCGCTGCGGGTTCCGCTGCGGGATTTTACCCCTACTATTGATGCTGCATATGCAGAAATATGCAGCATCAATAGTAATGTTAAAATAATAAAAACATGATGATATACTCACCCTCTGACGTCCCGATCTCCTCGGCGCTGCAGGCGGCGGTCCGGTTCCAAAGATGCTGTGCGACCAGGACCTTCGGTGACGTCACGGTCATGTGACCGTGACGTCACCGAAGGTCCTGGTCGCATAGCAAACCTGAGACCGGACGGCCGCGTGCAGCGCTGAGACTTCAGAGGTGAGTATAACATTATTTTTTATTTTAATTCTTTTTTTTAACACAAATATGGTTCCCGGGGCCTGGAAGAGAGTCTCCTCTCCTCCACCCCGGGTATAACCCGCACATTATCCGCATTACTTCCCGCATGGTGTGCACAGCCCCATGCGGGAAGTAAGCGAATCAATGCATTTCTATGGGTGCAGAATCGCTGTGATTCTGCACAAAGAAGTGACATGGTCCTTCTTTTTTTCTGCAGCAATTCAGCGCGTTTTTTTCGTGTTTTTCCGCATCATGTGCACTGCGGTTTTTGTTTTTTATAGGGTAACATTGTACTGTACCCTGGATGGAAAACAGCTGCGGACCCGCAGAGGCAAAATTGCAGCGTTTCCACAGTAAAAACCGCATAGTGTGAACATACCCTTAGGCCATGTATCAGGAATATACTCACCCTCGGACGCGCCCTGGTTCTAACCCGCAGCCTTCCTTCCTAAGAATCAGCGCTTGAAGGACCATTCGATGACGTCGCGGCTTGTGATTGGTCGAGTGACGCCCATGTGACCACTCACGTGACCAATCACAAGCCGCGACGTCATCGAAAGGTCCTTCAGGCGCTCATTCTTAGGAAGGAATGCTCCCGGTTACAACCAGGGCGCGTCCGAGGGTGAGTATAGCAATATTTTTTATTTTTATTCTTTATTTTACACATTAATATGGATCGCAGGGCCTGAAGGAGAGTTTCCTCTCCTTCAGACCCTGGGAACCATTAGAAACCGAATGCACTGCATTGGGTTTCGTATTTCGGCCGACCCCGACTTTTCTATAGGATCGGCCGATTTCACTCGACCCGACTTTTGAAAAAGTCGGGTTTCGTGAAACCCGACCCGATCCTATAAAAACAAAAGTCGCTCAACCCCACTCAACACTATTCTTCACCAAAAATTTACATTTCGTATCTTTATGTTTGAAGCATGATATGTGGGAAATGGTTGAAAAGTTCCAGGGGGCCGAATACTTTCACAAGGCACTGTATATATATATATATATATATATATATATAAGGTTGAGCGAGACGGATCCTTCATTTTCAAAAGTCGCCGACTTTTGGCACAGTCGGATTTCATGAAACCCAACCCGATCCCTGTGTGGGCTCGGCCATGCAGTACGCGACTTTCGTGCCAAAGTCGTGTTTCAATGACGCGAAAAGCGCCATTTCTCAGCCACTGAAGGTGGACGCAGAGTGTGGGCAGCATGATGACATAGGTCCTGGTCCCCACCATCTTACAGAAGGGCATTGCAGTGATTGGTTTGCTGTCTGCGGCGTCACAGGGGCTATAAAGGGGCGTTCCCGCCGACCGCTATGTTACTACTGCTGATCTAAGCATAGGGAGAGGTTGCTGCCGCTTCATCAGAAGCAGGGATAGCGTTAGGCAGGGTCTATTAACCCCCAAACCGCTTGTGCTGTAGCGATATCCACTGTCCAACACCACCTTTTGTTTGCAGTGACAGTGGAAGCTACTTTTTTTTTCCTCAGCGCTGTAGCTCATTGGGCTGCCCTAGAAGGCTCCCTGATAGCTGCATTGCTGTGTGTACGCCGCTGTGCAAACCAACTGCTTTTTTCAAAGCACAAATCCTGTTGTTCCTTCCTTCCTGCACAGCTATCTTGTTTGTTTGTCCACACTTTTGATTTAATTTGTGCAGCAGTCCACTCCTTGTTATTGCTGCCCGCCATACCTTGCTGAGATTACTGCAGGGAGATAGTAATTGTAGGACAGTCCCTGTTTTTTTTTTGTTTTTTTTTAATTCTCCCTAAAAAAAAA
Source organism: Ranitomeya imitator (assembly GCF_032444005.1). Classification (NCBI taxonomy): domain Eukaryota; kingdom Metazoa; phylum Chordata; class Amphibia; order Anura; family Dendrobatidae; genus Ranitomeya; species Ranitomeya imitator. The sequence continues at coordinate 1,026,343,939 of NC_091282.1, read as the reverse complement.
ATAGTGGGAGATTAAGATTGGCATTTCTGCTAGAGTGCCAGTCCTGTGTGTGCCATCTCTCTCCAATTTTGGGGCACAGAAAGCCTAGTGTGTAATACTGGGCCTGATTTCTTGGCAATTCTCCCTAACAAAAAAAAGTAGTGGGAGATTAAGATTGGCATTTCTGCTAGAGTGCCAGTCCTGTGTGTGCCATCTCTCTCCAATTTTGGGGCACAGAAAGCCTAGTGTGTAATACTGGCCCTGATTTCTTGGCAATTCTCCCTAACAAAAAAAAGTAGTGGGAGATTAAGATTGGCATTTCTACTAGAGTGCCAGTCCTGTGTGTGCCATCTCTCTCCAATTTTGGGGCACAGAAAGCCTAGTGTGTAATACTGGGCCTGATTTCTAGGCAATTCTCCCTAACAAAAAAAAGTAGTGGGAGATTAAGATTGGCATTTCTACTAGAGTGCCAGTCCTGTGTGTGCCATCTCTCTCCAATTTTGGGGCACAGAAAGCCTAGTGTGTAATACTGGGCCTGATTTCTTGGCAATTCTCCCTAACAAAAAAAAGTAGTGGGAGATTAAGATTGGCATTTCTGCTTGAGTGCCAGTCCTGTGTGAGACATCTCTCTCCAATTTTGGGGCACAGAAAGCCTAGTGTGTAATTGTTATGATCTGGTGGTTTAGGAACAACATGAGACAAGCTCTGAAGGAGGTGGTATCTGTACTGACTGCAAACCCTGAACCTAGCAGCGCAACTAAAAATAGCCGTGGGGGTACCTTACGCTCCCTAGACCCCTTCGGCACAGCCTAAGATCTAACTTCCCCTAAAGATGGAAACAGGAAACCTATCTTGCCTCAGAGAAAATCCCCAATGGAAAGATAGCCCCCCACAAATATTGACGGTGAGAGGAGGGGAAAATAAAATACGCAGAAATGAAATCAGATTTTAGCATAGGAGGCCAGTCTATCTTGATAGATAGGACAGGAAAGGATACTTTGCGGTCAGTATAAAAACTACAAAACAATCCACACAGAGTTTACAAAATCTCCAAACCTGACTAAAGGTGTGGAGGGTAAATCTGCTTCCCAGAGCTTCCAGCTAACAGAAAAAATCCATACTGACAAGCTGGACAAATATAGAATGCACAGAACAATAAGTCCACAACATGTAGACTGAAATGAGCAAAGCCAGAACTTATCTTTGCAGAACTGGTCAGGAAACCAGGAGAATCCAAGCAGAGATGTGAATCCAGCCAGGAACATTGACAAGTGGCACAGGCTGAAGAAAGAGCCAGACTTAAATAGCGGACAATAAGTGGAGGCAGCTGATGACAGCTAATTCCAAGGAGCAGCCATACCACTAGAAACCACAAGAGGGAGCCCAAGAGCAGAACTCACAAAAGTGCCACTTACAACCACCGGAGGGAGCCCAAGAGCGAAATTCACAACAGTAATACTGGCCCTGATTTCTTGGCAATTCTCCCTAACAAAAAAAGTAGTGGGATATTAAGATTGGCATTTCTGCTTGAGTGCCAGTCCTGTGTGTGCCATCTCTCTCCAATTTTGGGGCACAGAAAGCCTAGTGTGTAATACTGGCCCTGATTTCTTGGCAATTCTCCCTAACAAAAAAAAGTAGTGGGAGATTAAGATTGGCATTTCTGCTAGAGTGCCAGTCCTGTGTGTGCCATCTCTCTCCAATTTTGGGGCACAGAAAGCCTAGTGTGTAATACTGGCCCTGATTTCTTGGCAATTCTCCCTAACAAAAAATAAGTAGTGGGAGATTAAGATTGGCATTTCTGCTAGAGTGCCAGTCCTGTGTGTGCCATCTCTCTCCAATTTTGGGGCACAGAAAGCCTAGTGTGTAATACTGGCCCTGATTTCTTGGCAATTCTCCCTAACAAAAAAAAGTAGTGGGAGATTAAGATTGGCATTTCTGCTACAGTGCCAGTCCTGTGTGTGCCATCTCTCTCCAATTTTGGGGCAGAGAAAGCCTAGTGTGTAATACTGGCCCTGATTTCTTGGCAATTCTCCCTAACAAAAAAAAGTAGTGGGAGATTAAGATTGGCATTTCTGCTAGAGTGCCAGTCCTGAGTGTACCATCTCTCTCCAATTTTGGGGCACAGAAAGCCTAGTGTGTAATACTGGCCCTGATTTCTTGACAATTCTCCCAGAAACAAAAAAAAAGTGGGAGATTAAGATTGGCATTTGTGCTTGAGTGACAGTCCTGCGTGTGTGGCATCTCTCTCAAATTGTGGGCCACAGAAAGCCTAGTGTCTGCAATACTGTTTTTTTTTTTGGTTTTTAATTCTCCCTTTAAAAAAAAATGGGAGATTAATATTGGCATTTGTGCATGAGTGCCAGTCGTGTGTGCCATCTCTCTCAAATTGTGGGCCACAGAAAGCCTTGTGTCTGTTTTTTTTTATTTTGGTATTTAAATTCTCCCTGAAAAAAATAAATAGTGGGAGATTAATATTGGCATTTGTGCTTCAGTGCAAGTCGTGTGTGCCATCTCTCTCAAATTGTGGGCCACAGAAAGCCTAGTGTCTGTTTTTTTTGGGGTTTTTAAATTCTCCCTGAAAATAAATAAATAGTGGGAGATTAATATTGGCCTTTGTGCTTCTGTGCCAGTCGTGTGTGCCATCTCTCTCAAAATGTGGGCCATAGAAAGCCTAGTGTCTGTTTTTTTGTTTGTTTTTAAATTCTCCCTGAAAAATAATAAATAGTGGGAGATTAATATTGGCATTTGTGCTTCTGTGCCAGTCGTGTGTGCCATCTCTCTCAAATTGTGGGCCACAGAAACCCTAGTGTCTGTTTTTTTTTTTGTTTGTTTTTAAATTCTCCCTGAAAACAAATAAATAGTGGGAGATTAATATTGGCATTTGTGCTTCAGTGCCAGTTGTGTGTGTCATCTCTCTCAAATTGTTGGCCACAGAAAGCCTAGTGTCTGTTTTTTTTATTTTGGTTTTTAAATTCTCCCTGAAAAAAAAAAAAAATAGTGGGAGATTAATATTGGCATTTGTGCTTCAGTGCAAGTCGTGTTTGCCATCTCTCTCAAATTGTGGGCCACAGAAAGCCTAGTGTCTGTTTTCTTTTATTTTGGTTTTTAAATTCTCCCTGAAAAAAAATAAATAGTGGGAGATTAATATTGGCATTTGTGCTTCAGTGCAAGTCGTGTGTGCCATCTCTCTCAAATTGTGGGCCACAGAAAGCCTAGTGTCTGTTTTTTTTTTTTTTTTTTTTGGGGGGGGGGGGGTTTAAATTCTCCCTGAAAAAAAATAAATAGTGGGAGATTAATATTGGCATTTGTGCTTCTGTGCCAGTCGTGTGTGCCATCTCTCTCAAATTGTTGGCCACAGAAAGCCTAGTGTCTGTTTTTTTTTTATTTTGGTTTTTAAATATTCCCTGAAAAAAAAAAAAAAATAGAGGGAGATTAATATTGGCATTTGTGCTTCAGTGCAAGTCGTGTGTGCCATCTCTCTCAAATTGTGGGCCACAGAAAGCCTAGTGTCTTTTTTTTGGGGGGGGGTTAAATTATCCCTGAAAAAAAAAAAATAGTGGGAGATTAATATTGGCATTTGTGCTTCTGTGCCATTCGTGTGTGCCATCTCTCTCAAATTGTTGGCTATAGAAAGCCTAGTGTCTGTTTTTTTTTTTGTGGGGGGGGGCTTAAATTCTCCTTGAAAAAAAAATAAATAGTGGGAGATTAATATTGGCATTTGTGCTTCTGTGCCAGTCGTGTGTGCCATCTCTCTCAAATTGTGGGCCACAGAAAGACTAGTGTCTTTTTTTTTGTTTGTTTTTAAATTCTCCCTGAAAACAAATAAATAGTGGGAGATTAATATTGGCATTTGTGCTTCAGTGCCAGTCGTGTGTGCCATCTCTCTCAAATTGTGGGCCACAGAAAGCCTAGTGTCTGGTTTTTTTTTGGGGGGGTTTAAATTCTCCCTGAACAAAAATAAATAGTGGGAGATTAATATTGGCATTTGAGCTTCTGTGCCAGTCATGTGTGCCATCTCTCTCAAATTGTGGGCCACAGAAAGCCTAGTGTCTGTTTTTTTTTTTTTTGGTTTTTTAAATTCTCCCTGAAAATAAATAAATAGTGGGAGATTAATATTGGCATTTGTGCTTCTGTGCTAGTCCTGCGTGTGTGGCATCTGTCTCATTTTGTGCCACATAAAACCGAGTGTGTAACATTGTGCCTGATTTTCCTTGCAGTTTCACCCACCTATAAAGGGATATCTATATCCTACAGAAGTTTGAGTTCACCTTGTAAGTTATTTTACAGTAACAAATACCGTTACTTTGGTTACATTTTTAAAACAATGAAGAAGTCTGGTGGAAGAGGTCGTGGCCGTGGGCGTTCATTGCCAGCTGATAATGATGGTAGTGGTGGTGGAGCATCAGGTGGTCGTGGGAAAAACAATATAGCACCTAAGTCTCGAGCTGTGAAGCCAGGTTCGTCGTCTGGCTACACAAGGCCTCGAACGCTCCCTTTTCTGGGAGTAGGAAAACCGCTTTTAAAGCCGGAGCAGCAAGAGAAAGTTTTGGCTTTCCTTGCTGACTCAGCCTCTAGCTCTTTTGCCTCCTCTTCTGAAACTGGTAAATGTAAAAGCAGCGTGTCGTTAGTGGATGTTCACGCTCAGGGACAAGTCGCTCCATTGTCCTGTTCAGCAAAAACAACAACAGAGAAGGATGCGTCAGGCGACACAACGGGTTACTCCATGGAGCTCTTTACACATACCGTTCCTGGGTTAGAAACTGAAACAGTTAACAGGCCATGCCCATTACCAGTTGAATCGGACATGGAGTGCACAGATGCACAGCCACAGCCAGATTACTATGCTGTTCCTTTGACTCAGACCACCACATTGCCCTCGCAGTGTACTGATCCAGAATCAGACCCTGATGAGACTATGGTGCCCCGTCACAAACGCTATACCACCGGCTTACACGGTAACACAGACAAAGTTGCACATGAGATAGAAGAGGAGGTCATAGATGACCCAGTTATTGACCCCGATTGGCAGCCATTGGGGGAACAGGGTGCAGGCGGCAGTAGTTCTGAAGCGGAGGAGGAGGGGCCGCAGCAGGCATCAACATCGCAACAGGTTCCATCTGCCGGGCCCGTATCTGGCCCAAAACGCGTGGCAAAGCCAAAACCAGTTGGAGGACAGCGTGGCCATCCGGTTAAAGAAGCTCAGTCTGCAATGCCTGAAAAGGTATCCGATGCTAGAAAGAGTGCAGTCTGGCATTTTTTTAAACAACATCCAATTGATCAGCGCAAAGTCATCTGTCAAAAATGTTCAACTACCTTAAGCAGAGGTCAGAATCTGAAAAGTCTAAATACAAGTTGCATGCATAGACATTTACCACCATGCATTTGCAAGCCTGGACTAACTACCAAACGTCCCTTAAGGTTGTAGCTGTTGTGAATTCTGTTATCGAACTCCCTCCTGTGGTCATGAATGGTACTTCGGCGAGTTCTGTCCATGGACTCCCTCTGGTGGCTGTGTGTGGAGCTGCTGCTTCTGAGGTTCCTTCCACAGGTGACGTAGTTTATTCTTTGGCTGGCTGCTCTATTTAACTCCACTCAGATCGTTACTCCATGCCAGCTGTCAATGTTCTTGTACTGGTTCAGTTCGCTCTTGGATCTTTCTGGTGACCTGTCTACTCCAGCAGAAGCTAAGTCCCTGCTTGTTAATTATTTGTTCATTGTTTTCTTGTCCAGCTTGCTATCATGATTTTGCCTTGCTATCTGAAAGCTCTGGGATGCAGAGTGGCACCTCCGCACCGTGAGTCGGTGCGGAGGTCTTTTTGCACACTCTGCGTGTTTTTTTTGTAGTTTTTTGTGCTGACCGCAAAGATACCTTTCCTATCCTCAGTCTGTTTAGTAAGTCTGGCCTCCCTTTGCTGTAACCTGTTTCATTTTCTGTGTTTGTGACTGTCATCTTAACTCACAGTCAATATAGGTGGGGGGCTGCCTATTCCTTTGGGGAATTTCTCCGAGGCAAGGTAGGCTTTATTTTCTTTCTCTAGGGCTAGTTAGCTCTTAGGCTGTGAAGAGGCGTCTAGGCAGAGTTAGGTACGCTCCATGGCTATTTCTAGTTGTGTGATAGGATTAGGGGTTGCGGTCAGTAGAGCTCCCACTTCCCAGAGCTTGTCCTGTGTGAGTTTAACCATCAGGTCGTTCCGGGTGCTCCTAACCACCAGGTCCATAACATGTAGCACCCTCGGCCAATGAAGCTAGTCAGCAACGCTACATCCCTTCCGTCACTGTAAGGCCACCATTTTCCGCACAACCTGCAGTATCTGTGCAGGTTTCGTTGCCAAGCCAAAGCAGTCAGGGTCAGGGAATCACCAGTTTCGTAGTAGGAAACACTGCATCTAGGGCACCGGCAAGAATACCGTTTCCAACCGTCTCTGAGTCTGCCATGTCCACCGGCACCCACGCTAGTTCCACGATCTCCAGCTCTCCAGTCCAGCTCACCCTACATGAGACTCTCGTTAGAAAAAGGAAGTACTCATCCTCGCATCCGCATGCACAGGGTTTTAACGCCCACATAGCTAGACTAATCTCGTTAGAGATGATGCCCTACCGGTTAGTTGAAAGCTACACTTTCAAAGCCCTGATGGACTACGCTGAACCACGCTACGAGCTACCCAGTCGACACTTCTTTTCGAGAAAAGCCATCCCAGCCCTCCACCAGCATGTTAAAGAGCGCATCGTCCATGCACTCAGGCAATCTGTGAGTACAAAGGTGCACCTGACAACAGATGCATGGACCAGTAGGCATGGCCAGGGACGTTACGTGTCCATCACGGCACACTGGGTGAATGTGGTGGATGCAGGGTCCACAGGGGACAGCAATATTGGGACAGTTCTGCCTAGCCCACGGTCTAGGAAACAGTTGGCTGTAGCCGGTCGCCCCCCCTCCTCCTCCTCCTCCTCATCCTCCTGCAGAAGCGAGAGCTCGTCCACAGACCGCAGTGGCACAACCACTCCATCCGCAGCTGCCACTGTTGCACACCAGGTGTCCCATTATGGGGCAGCTACTGGCAAGTGTCAGCAGGCTGTATTGGCTATGAAGTGTTTGGGCGACAAAAGACACACCACGGAAGTTCTGTCCGAGTTCTTGCAGAAAGAAATGCAGTCGTGGCTGGGCACTGTAGATCTTGAGGCAGGCAAGGTAGTGAGTGATAACGGAAGGAATTTCATGGCTGCTATCGCCCTTTCCCAACTGAAACACATTCCTTGCCTGGCTCACACCTTAAACTTTGCTCGCATATCCGCCGTTCGCCCGTACACTCCAGCCGTATGCAGACCTATCAGCGTTCTTTGAACCTTCCCCAGCATCGCCTAATCATCGACGTTGCAACAAGGTGGAACTCAACACTGCACATGCTTCAGAGACTGTGTGAACAGAGGCGGGCTGTTATGTATTTGTGGGAGAATACACATACACGGGCAGGCAGTAGGATGGCAGACATGGAGTTGTCAGGTGTGCAGTGGTCGAAGGTACAAGACATGTGTCAAGTCCTTCAGTGTTTTGAGGAATGCACATGGCTGGTAAGTGCAGACAACGCCATAATAAGCATGGGCATCCCACTAATGCGTCTGCTGATGCAAAGTTTGACGCACATAAAGGAGCAGGCATCTGCAGCAGAGGAAGAGGAAAGCCTTGATGACAGTCAGCCATTGTCTGGTCAGGGCAGTGTACAGGACAAGGTAGCGGGTGAACAGGAGGAGGAGGATGAGGAGGATGATGGGGATGAGTATTTTTTTTAATGAGGAAGCTTCTCCGGGGCCACTGGAAATTGGTGGCGTGGCAAGGCCGGGTTCTGGTTATTTGAGGGACACAAGTGACGTAGATTTGCCTGAAACTGCCCCTCAACCCAGCACAACCGCAGATTTGACAACTGGAGCTTTGGCTCACATGGCAGATTATGCCTTACATATCCTCAAAAGGGACACACGCATTACTAAAATGATGACCGATGACGATTACTGGTTGGCCTGTGTTATGACCTGGTGGTTAGGAGCACCCGGAATGACCTGATAGTTAAACCTCATACAGGACGAGCTCTGGGATGTGGGAGCTCTGCTGACCGCAAGCCCTAATCCTATCACACACACTACAAATAGCCGTGGAGCGCTCCTGACCAGACCTAGGCGCCTCGTCACAGCCTAAGAACTATCTAGCCCTAGAGATAGAAAATAAAGCCTACCTTGGCTCAGAGAAATTCCCCAAAGGTAAAGGAAGCCCCCCACATATATTGACTGTGAGTAAAGATGAAAGTCACAAACCCAGAAATGAAACAAGTTTCAGCAAAAGGAGGCCAGACTTACTAAATAGACAGAGGATAGGATAGGTAACTTTGCGATCAGCACAAAAACCTACAAAAGACCACGCAGAGTGTGCAAACTCTGCATCCCAGAGCTTCCAGCTAACAAGACAAAATCATGATAACCAGCTGGACAAGAAAACAGTGAACAAATAAAGACTATCAGGAACTTAGCTTCTGCAGGAGAAGGCAGGTCACCAGAGAGATCCAGGAGCGAACTGAAGCAATGCAAAAAACATTGACAGCTGGCATGGAGTAATGATCTGAGAGGAGTTAAATAGAGCAGCCAACCAAAGGACAAACCACGTCACCTGTGCAAGGAACCTCAGAAGCAGCAGCTTCACTCATAGCCACCAGAGGGAGCCCATAGACAGAACTCGCCGAAGTACCATTCACGACCACAAGAGGGAGCTTGACAACAGAATTCACAACAGGCCTGCCTTCTTGATCCTCGCTATAAAGGCAAATTGCAAAATATTATGCCACATGAGAACTTGGAACAAATATTAGCAACCAAACAATCAACTCTTGTTGACCGTTTGATTCAGGCATTCCCAGCACACAGCGCCGGTGATCGTTCTCACACGAGCTGCAGGGGGCAGCAGATCAGAGGTGTTAGAGGTGCACAAATCAGAAGTGGCGTTGGACAGAGGGGTTTTCTGACCAGGTTGTGGAGTGATTTTGCTATGACCGCAGACAGGACAGGTACTGCAGCATCAATTCAAAGTGACAGGAGACATTTGTCCAGTATGGTTACTAACTATTTTTCATCCCTTATCAATGTTCTCCCTCAACCGTCATTCCCATTTGATTACTGGGCATCCAAATTAGACACCTGGCCAGAATTGGCAGAATATGCATTACAGGAGCTTGCTTGCCCAGCAGCTAGTGTGCTATCAGAAAGAGTATTCAGTGCTGCTGGTTCAATATTAACCGAAAAAACCGAAAAAAGGACTCGTCTGGCTACCCAAAATGTTGATGATCTAACCTTCATTAAAATGAACCACTACGGGATTTCGAATTATTTTGCCCCACCTTTCCCGGCTGACACCTAGCTTTCCAATGAAAAGGTCTTGCTTGTGGACTGCTCTGACTGAGTTTTCCAATCTCGTAATTTACAGCAGCTGTTTGTCCAGCATACGTCATGTTTTCACCTCCCTAAATGGCCAAACTCCCCCCACGGGGCCGTGGTCTCGCCACTTGGCGCAAGCACCCGTGAGAGTGCCGTTTGTCTGAAGAGGTGGGTGTGCACGCTTTTGGTCGACGGCACTGCCACTGGCTCCCTCATAGTACAATGAAGTGTCTCTGGCGGTGGTGGCGCGCAACCAACGTCAGACACACCGTTGTAACATGAGGGGCCCTGGGCCTGTACCGCCGGCCACAAGACAGTTCCCCCCAGCTCAAACAGTGCTCTACGATTTGCAAAATTATCTCTCACAGCTCCACCAATGTTTAGTCTATGCGCTGACATCCTTCAATGCCTGGCACTGACAATATTAATGTGTTGACATGTATGATGCTACTTAATATTGTCTGGGGCAGTGTCCTATATTTACACCAGTAAATACTTTGCGCCAAATTACTAGGTCAGAAACACAGCAGAGGAGCCCACCCCTGTACCTAAGTATGCCACCCTTTTGTTTTTTGGTTTTGTTGTATTGCCAGACATTAACATCTATTTATTTTTGGGGAGTACTGTCAGACACTCATTACAATCGGCCTCCGCTGACAACACCAATGCTGCCTGTGTACCCCTGCAAGAAAATTCCAAGTGCATAGAGCCTACTTTTGTTATGTTAGGCCTACTAAGCCTGTCTGCGGTCCCTCCTTCCAATAGTCCTCCACTGACCACACCACTGCTGCCCGTGTACCCCTGGAACCTATTTTAAAGTGCCTACAGCCAACTTTTGTTATGTTAGGCCTACTAAGCCTGTCTGCGGTCCCTCCTTCCAATAGTACTCCACTGACCACACCACTGCTGCCCGTGTACCCCTGGAAGCTATTTTAAAGTGCCTACAGCCTACTTTTGTTATGTTAGGCCTACTAAGCCTGTCTGCGGTCCATCCTTCCAATAGTCCTCCACTGACCACACCACTGCTGCCCGTGTACCCCTGGAAGCTATTTTAAAGTGCCTACAGCCTACTTTTGTTATGTTAGGCCTACTAAGCCTGTCTGCGGTCCCTCCTTCCAATAGTCCTCCACTGACCAGACCAATGCTGCTCGTGTACCCCTGGAAACTATTTTAAAGTGCCTACAGCCTACTTTTGTTATATTAGGCCTACTAAGCCTGTCTGCGGTCCCTCCTTCCAATAGTCCTCCACTGACCAGACCAATGCTGTCCGTGTACCCCTGGAACCTATTTTAAATTGCATAGAGCATCCATTTTTTAATTGTAGGCGTACTAAGTCTGTCTGCGGTCCATAATTGAAACTGTCCTCTACTGACCAGAGCAATGCTGCCTGTGTACCCCTGTAACCTTTTTTAAACTGCATTGAGACAAATTTTTTGTTTAAGGCCTACTACCTGTGTCTGTCTGCGCCACTCAATACAGCTGTCCTCCTCTGAAAAAAGCTGAGCGTCAATAGTCTGGTTTTCAGCCTATAGGAATTTGAAAACTGCATTGGGGCTACTACTTCGGTAGGGCCTACTAACGGTGTCTGCCGCTCCAAGGTGTTCTCCAGGTTGCCTCTCCATAGCTTCGATCTTCTAGCTCTCGTTCAGTAGTTGTTGAAACAACACTGCATTAGGCCTACAAGTTGGGTCTGGATTGTAGAGATGGTGTCTTCCGCTCCAAGGTGTTCTCCAGGTTGCCTCTCCATAGCTTCGATCTTCTAGCTCTCGTTAAGTAGTTGTTGAAACAACACTGCATTAGGCCTACAAGTTGGGTCTGGGTTGTAGAGACGGTGTCTTCCGCTCCTAGGTGTTCTCCAGGTTGCCACTCCATAGCTTCAATCTTCTAGCTCTCGTTCAGTTGTTGTTGAAACAACACTGCATTAGGCCTACAAGTTGGGTCTGGGTTGTAGAGACGGTGTCTGCCGCTCCAAGGTGTTCTCCAGGTTGCCTCTCCATAGCTTCGATCTTCTAGCTCTCGTTAAGTAGTTGTTGAAACAACACTGCATTAGGCCTACAAGTTTGGTCTGGGTTGTAGAGACGGTGTCTTCCGCTCCAAGGTGTTCTCCAGGTTGCCTCTCCATAGCTTCGATCTTCTAGCTCTCGTTCAGTAGTTGTTGAAACAACACTGCATTAGGCCTACAAGTTGGGTCTGGGTTGTAGAGACGGTGTCTTCCGCTCCAAGGTGTTCTCCAGGTTGCCTTTCCTGAGCTTCTATTTTCAGGCTCTTGTTAAATAGTTGTTAAATGGAACAATTGCATTTGGCCTACTAGTTGGGTTGGGGCCTACTAACAGTGTCTGCCGCTCCTTGCTGTTCTCCTGGTTTCCTGTCCTGAAATTCCATTTTCAGGCTCTCGTTAAGTAGTTGTTAATGTTAGACTGCATTTGGCCTACTAGTTGGGTTGGGGCCTACTATCGGTGTCTGCCGCTGCTTGCTGTTCTCCTCCACTCAACAAAGCTGTGCCGCCTGTTTACTACTGTTGCCAATTTTGAACTGCATTTAGACTACTTACTGATTTGGGCCTACTCTTTGTGTCAGCCTCTCATTACAGTTGTCCTCCACTGCAATGCCCCCTGGTTAGTCCTGTTACCAATTTTGAACTGCATTTAGCCCACTTTATTCTTTGGGCCTATATCTGTGTTTCCTCCTCATCCTGCCCATTGCCCAGCCAGTGATAGATGAGTCTGCTGGTACATTGACCCATAACGCAACATTCCCCGTGCACGCTACACAGCAAGATTGTGACCCTGCTGAAAGTCAGGTTCCTCTTCCCGCATACCATACCACCTTACACGGGGACAAAGAGGAAGGTGCAGATGAAAGTGCAGGTTCCTTCATCAGGTGGGGGGAGGAATACTCATTGGCGACATCACTGGCACAGGGCCCCTCATAGTACGCAAAAGTGTCGCTGGTGGTGGGAGGCGCCCCCGCCGTGCAAACACACCGCCGTACTTTGAGGGGCCCTGTGCCAGTGCCAATGCCAACGAGTGGGCCCCCTCTGCTTGCTCAGGATCACAGCACTTGCAAAGTTGAAATACTTACCTCTCCCTGCTCCACTGCCGTGACGTGGTCCAGATTTCCTGGGCCCACTAAATACTTGAACCAGCCCTACCCCCCACAACTTTAGACAAATGACCCCCAATTTCCAATGCCTTACGATTATTATAAGGTAAATTAAGATTGACAAGCTTCAGTAACAAGAATGGATGTTTTTGCCATTAAAATGGGCACTGTACATGTTTTCCTGGCCTCCACTCACTGCCGACTATGCTCCCCCATTGACTTGCATTGGGTTTCGTGTTTCGGTCGATCCCCGACTTTTCACGATAATCGGCCGATTCCACTCGACTCGACTGTTGAGATAGTCGGGTTTCGCGAAACCCGACTCGACCCTAAAAAACTAAAAGTCGCTTAACTCTCTCTCTCTATATATATATATATACAGTATAATGTGTGATTTTTCTCTTTATATGTTTATTCTTGAGTAAAATGTAAATTATTCTTTTATTCTATAATCGTCTGACAATATGAATTTCCAAGCAATAGTAACATAGTAACATAGTTAGTAAGGCCGAAAAAAGACATTTGTCCATCCAGTTCAGCCTATATTCCATCATAATAAATCCCCAGATCTACGTCCTTCTACAGAACCTAATAATTGTATGATACAATATTGTTCTGCTCCAGGAAGACATCCAGGCCTCTCTTGAACCCCTCGACTGAGTTCGCCATCACCACCTCCTCAGGCAAGCAATTCCAGATTCTCACTGCCCTAACAGTAAAGAATCCTCTTCTATGTTGGTGGAAAAACCTTCTCTCCTCCAGACGCAAAGAATGCCCCCTTGTGCCTGTCACCTTCCTTGGTATAAACAGATCCTCAGCGAGATATTTGTATTGTCCCCTTATATACTTATACATGGTTATTAGATCGCCCCTCAGTCGTCTTTTTTCTAGACTAAATTATCCTAATTTCGCTAATCTATCTGGGTATTGTAGATCTCCCATCCCCTTTATTAATTTTGTTGCCCTCCTTTGTACTCTCTCTAGTTCCATTATATCCTTCCTGAGCACCGGTGCCCAAAACTGGACACAGTACTCCATGTGCGGTCTAACTAGGGATTTGTACAGAGGCAGTATAATGCTCTCATCATGTGTATCCAGACCTCTTTTAATGCACCCCATGATCCTGTTTGCCTTGGCAGCTGCTGCCTGGCACTGGCTGCTCCAGGTAAGTTTATCATTAACTAGGATCCCCAAGTCCTTCTCCCTGTCAGATTTACCCAGTGGTTTCCCGTTCAGTGTGTAATGGTGATATTGATTCCTTCTTCCCATGTGTATAACCTTACATTTATCATTGTTAAACCTCATCTGCCACCTTTCAGCCCAAGTTTCCAACTTATCCAGATCCATCTGTAGCTGAATACTATCTACTCTTGTATTAACTGCTTTACATAGTTTTGTATCATCTGCAAATATCGATATTTTACTGTGTAAACCTTCTACCAGATCATTAATGAATATGTTGAAGAGAACAGGTCCCAATACCGACCCCTACGGTACCCCACTGGTCACATCGACCCAGTTAGAGACTATACCATTTATAACCACCCTCTGCTTTCTGTCACTAAGCCAGTTACTAACCCATTTACACACATTTTCCCCCAGACCAAGCATTCTCATTTTGTGTACCAACCTCTTGTGCGGCACGGTATCAAACGCTTTGGAAAAATCGAGATATACCACGTCCAATGACTCACCGTGGTCCAGCCTATAGCTTACCTCTTCATAAAAACGGATTAGATTGGTTTGACAGGAGCGATTTATCATAAACCCACGCTGATATGGAGTTAAACAGTTATTCTCATTGAGATAATCCAGAATAAAATCCCTCAGAAACCCTTCAAATATTTTACCAACAATAGAGGTTAGACTTACTGGCCTATAATTTCCAGGTTCACTTTTAGAGCCCTTTTTGAATATTGGCACCACATTTGCTATGCGCCAGTCCTGCGGAACAGACCCCGTTGCTATAGAGGCCTTAAAAATAAGAAATAATGGTTTATCTATTACATTACTTAGTTCTCTTAGTTGTTGTGAATTCCGCTCTTGGGCTCCCTCCGGTGGTTGTAAGTGGCACTTTTGTGAGTTCTGCTCTTGGGCTCCCTCTTGTGGTTTCTAGTGGTATGGCTGCTCCTTGGAGTTAGCTGTCATCAGCTGCCTCCACTTATCGTCTCTTCTGCTCCGCTATTTAAGTCTGGCTCTTTCTTCAGCCTGTGCCACTTGTCAATGTTTCCTGGCTGGATTCACATCTCTGCTTGGATTCTCCTGGTTTCCTGACCAGTTCTGCAAAGATAAGTTCTGGCTTTGCTCATTTCAGTCCACATGTTGTGGACTTATTGTTCTGTGCATTCTATATTTGTCCAGCTTGTCAGTATGGATTATTTCTGTTAGCTGGAAGCTCTGGGAAGCAGATTTACCCTCCACACCTTTAGTCAGGTGTGGAGATTTTGTAAACTCTGTGTGGATTGTTTTGTAGTTTTTATACTGACCGCATAGTATCCTTTCCTGTCCTATCTATCAAGCTAGACTGGCCTCCTATACTAAAATCTGATTTCATTTCTGCGTGTTATTTTCCCCTCCTCTCACCGTCAATATTTGTGGGGGGCTATCTTTCCTTTGGGGATTTTCTCTGAGGCAAGATAGGTTTCCTGTTTCCATCAAAGTTAGATCTTAGGCTGTGCCGAGGGGTCTAGGGAGCATCAGGTACCCCCCACGGCTATTTTTAGTTGCGCTGCTAGGTTCAGGGTTTGCGGTCAGTACAGATACCACCTCCTTCAGAGCTTGTCTCATGTTGTTCCTAAACCACCAGATCATAACAGTACAAGTGGCCAAAAATGAATTAAATGCATCTCAAAAGAAGGAAAAGAAAGTTCTGAACCATTTTTTTTTTCTGTGCTTTGGTTTGTCTTTTTTTTTCCTCTTGATATCTGGGTGGTTCAGGATATATGTTTTGGCATGGATGTTCAGGGTTTGTTTTCTCGTGTGGATCAACTTGCTGCAAGAGTACAGAGTATCCAGGACTATGTTGTCCAGACTCCGGCTTTAGAGCCCAGAATTCCTACTCCTGATTTGTTTTTTGGGGACAGATCCAAGTTTTTGAACTTTAAAAATAACTGCAAATTGTTTTTTGCTTTGAAACCCCGTTCTTCTGATGATCCCATTCAGCAGGTGAAAATCATCACATCCTTGCTGCGTGGTGACCCTCAAGACTGGGCTTTTTCTCTTGAAACAGGGGATCCGGCATTATAGAATGTAGATGCATTTTTTCAAGCGCTCGGATTATTGTATGACGAACCTAATTCTGTGGATCATGCAGAAAAAATCCTGTTGGCCTTGTGTCAAGGTCAGGAAGCGGCAGAGTTATACTGCCAGAAATTTAGAAAATGGTCTGTGCTCACTAAATGGAATGAAGAGGCTCTGGCTGCTATTTTTAGAAAAGGTCTTTCTGAAACCCTTAAAGATGTTATGGTGGGCTTTCCTACGCCTGCCGGTTTGAGCGAATCTATGTCTCTAGCCATTCAGATTGATCAGAGTCTGCGCGAGCGAAAAGCTGTGCACCATATGGCAGTATCCTCTGAGCATAGTCCTGAACCTATGCAATGTGATAGGATTTTGCCTAGAATAGAACGGCAGGAATTCAGACGTCAGAATAGGCTGTGTTTTTACTGTGGTGATTCGGCTCATGTTATCTCTGATTGCCCTAAGCGTACTAAGAGAGTCGCTAGGTCTGTTACCATTAGTACCATACAGCCTAAATTTCTCTTATCTGTGACCCTGATTTGCTCATTGTCATCCTTTTCTGTCATGGCATTTGTGGATTCAGGCGCTGCCCTGAACTTAATGGACTTAGAATTCGCCAGGCGCTGTGGTTTTTCCTTGCAGCCTTTGCAGCGCCCTATTCCTTTGAGGGGCATTGATGCTACACCCTTGGCCAAGGATAAACCTCAGTACTGGACACAGATGACTATGTACATGGCTCCTGCACATCAGGAAGATTGCCGTTTTCTGATGTTGCATAACCTGCATGATGTTGTTGTACTGGGATTTCCATGGTTACAGGAACATAATCCGGTGCTGGATTGGAAAACTATGTCTGTGACTAGTTGGGGTTGTCAAGGGGTACATAGTGACGTTCCTTTGATGTCAATTTCCTCTTCCCACTCTTCTGAGGTCCCTGAGTTTTTGTCGGATTTCCAGGATGTATTTGATGAGCCCAAGTCCAGTTCCCTTCCTCCACATAGGGACTGTGATTGTGCTATTAACTTAATTCCAGGTTGTAAGTTCCTTAAGGGCCGACTTTTCAATCTGTCTGTGCCAGAGCATGCCGCCATGCGGAGCTATGTTAAGGAATCTTTGGAGAAGGGGCATATTCGGCCGTCTTCGTCACCATTGGGAGCGGGTTTCTTTTTTGTTGCTAAGAAGGATGGCTCCTTGAGACCCTGTATTGATTATCGTCTTCTTAATAAGATCACGGTCAAATTCCAATACCCCTTGCCTTTGCTTACTGATTTGTTTGCTCAGATTAAGGGGGCTAGTTGGTTTACTAAGATTGATCTCCGAGGGGCATATAATCTTGTTTGTATTAAACAGGGTGACGAATGAAAAACTGCATTTAATACGCCCGAAGGCCATTTTGAATACCTTGTGATGCCATTTGGGCTCTCTAATGCTCCATCTGTGTTCCAGTCTTTCATGCATGATATTTTCCACAATTATCTTGATAAATTCATGGTCGTATATTTGGATGATATTTTGATTTTTTCCAATGATTGGGAGTCTCATGTGAAGCAGGTCAGGATGGTGTTCCAGATCCTTCGTGATAATGCTTTATTTGTGAAGGGGGCTAAGTGCTTATTCGGATTTCAGAAGGTCTCTTTTTTGGGTTTTATTTTTTCTCCCTCGTCTATAGAAATGGATCCTGTTAAGGTCCAAGCCATTCATGACTGGATCCAACCCACATCTGTGAAGGGTCTTCAAAAATTTTTGGGCTTTGCTAATTTCTATCGCCGTTTCATTGCCAACTTTTCCAGTGTGGTTAAGCCCCTTACTGATTTGACGAAGAAAGGCGCTGATGTGACGAATTGGTCCTCTGAGGCTGTTGATGCCTTTCAGGAGCTTAAACGCTGATTTACTTCTGCCCCTGTGTTGCGTCAACCGGATGTTTCTCTTCCTTTTCAGGTTGAGGTCGACGCTTCTGAGATTGGGGCAGGGGCCGTTTTGTCTCAGAGGGAGTCTGATGGTTCTTTGATGAAACTGTGTGCTTTTTTTTCCAGAAAGTTTTCGCATGCGGAACGCAATTATGATGTCGGCAATTAGGAGTTGTTAGCTATTAAGTGGGCATTTGAGGAATGGCGACATTGGCTTGAGGGAGCTAAACACCGTGTTGTGGTCCTGACCGATCATAAGAATCTGATTTACCTCGAGTCGGCCAAGCGGCTGAATCCTAGACAGGCTCGATGGTCCCTGTTTTTCTACCGTTTTGATTTTGTGGTCTCGTATCTTCCGGGATCTAAGAATGTTAAGGCTGATGCCCTCTCTAGGAGTTTTTCGCCTGATTCTCCTGGAGTCCTGGAGCCGGTTGGCATTCTTAAAGAGGGGATGATTCTTTCTGCTATCTCCCCTGATTTGCGGCGGGTGCTTCAGGAATTTCAGGCTGATAGGCCTGATTGCTGTCCAGTGGGGAAGCTGTTTGTTCCTGATAGATGGACAAGTAAGGTAATTTCTGAGGTTCATTGTTCAGTGTTGGCTGGTCTTCCTGGGATATTTGGTACCAGAGATTTGGTTGCTAGGTCCTTTTGGTGGCCTTCCTTGTCTCACGATGTGCGTGCTTTTGTGCAGTCCTGTGGGACTTGTGCCCGGGCCAAGCCTTGCTGTTCCCGCGCTAGTGGGTTGCTTTTGCCTTTGCCGCTCCCTGAGAGGCCCTGGATGCATATTTCCATGGATTTTATTTCGGATCTTCCTGTTTCCCAGAAGATGTCTGTTATCTGGGTTGTTTGTGACCGGTTCTCTAAAATGGTCCATCTGGTACCTTTGCCTAAGTTGCCTTCCTCCTCAGATCTGGTTCCGTTGTTTTTTCAGCATGTGGTTCGTTTGCATGGCATTCCGGAGAATATTGTGTCTGACAGAGGTTCTCAGTTTGTCTCTAGATTTTGGCGGGCCTTTTGTGCTAGGATGGGCATTGATTTGTCTTTTTCTTCGGCGTTTCATCCTCAGACTAATGGCCAAACTGAGCGAACTAATCAGACCTTGGAGACCTATTTGAGATGCTTTGTGTCTGCTGATCAGGATGATTGGGTATCTTTCTTGCCGTTGGCCGAGTTTGCCCTTAATAATCGGGCTAGTTCGGCTACTTTGGTTTCACCTTTCTTTTGTAATTTTGGTTTTCATCCTCGTTTTTCTTCTGGGCAGGTTGAGCCTACTGATTGCCCTGGTGTTTATTCTGTGGTGGACAGGCTGCAGCAGATTTGGACTCATGTGGTGGACAATTTGACGTTGTCTCAGGAAAGGGATCAACGTTTTGCTAACCGCCGTCGGCGTGTTGGTCCCCGGCTTCGTGTGGGGGATTTGGTTTGGTTGTCTTCTCGTCATGTTCCTATGAAGGTTTCTTCTCCTAAGTTTAAGCCTCGGTTTATTGGTCATTATAAAATTTCTGAAATTATTAATCCGGTGTCTTTTCATTTGGCTCTTTCTGCCTCTTTTGCCATTCATGATGCTTTCCATAGATCTTTGTTGCGGAGATATGTGGTGCCCGTTGTTCCCTCAGTAGACCCTCCTGCCCCGGTATTGGTTGAGGGAGAGTTGGAATATGAGGTTGAGAAGATTTTGGATTCTCGTTTTTCGAGGTGGAGGGTTCAGTATCTTGTCAAGTGGAAGGGTTATGGCCAGGAGGATAATTCTTGAGTTGTTGCCTCCGATGTCCATGCTACCGATTTGGTTCGTGCTTTTCACTTGGCTTGTCCTGATCGGCCTTTGGGCTCTGGTGAGGGTTCGGTGACCTCTCCTCAAGGGGTGGTTACTGTTGTGAATTCCGCTCTTGGGCTCCCTCCGGTGGTTGTAAGTGGCAGTTTTGTGAGTTCTGCTCTTGGGCTCCCTCTTGTGGTTTCTAGTGGTATGGCTGCTCCTTGGAGTTAGCTGTCATCAGCTGCCTCCACTTATCGTCTCTTCTGCTCCGCTATTTAAGTCTGGGTCTTTCTTCAGCCTGTGCCACTTGTCAATGTTTCCTGGCTGGATTCACATCTCTGCTTGGATTCTCCTGGTTTACTGACCAGTTCTGCAAAGATAAGTTCTGGCTTTGCTCATTTCAGTCCACATGTTGTGGACTTATTGTTCTGTGCATTCTATATTTGTCCAGCTTGTCAGTATGGATTATTTCTGTTAGCTGGAAGCTCTGGGAAGCAGATTTACCCTCCACACCTTTAGTCAGGTGTGGAGATTTTGTAAACTCTGTGTGGATTGTTTTGTAGTTTTTATACTGACCGCACAGTATCCTTTCCTGTCCTATCTATCAAGCTAGACTGGCCTCCTATGCTAAAATCTGATTTCATTTCTGCATATGTTATTTTCCCCTCCTCTCACTGTCAATATTTGTGGGGGGCTATCTTTCCTTTGGGGATTTTCTCTGAGGCAAGATAGGTTTCCTGTTTCCATCTTTAGGGGAAGTTAGATCTTAGGCTGTGCCTAGGGGTCTAGGGAGCGTCAGGTACCCCCCACGGCTATTTTTAGTTGCGCTGCTAGGTTCAGGGTTTGCGGTCAGTACAGATACCACCTCCTTCAGAGCTTGTCTCATGTTGTTCCTAAACCACCAGATCATAACACTTAGTACTCGTGGGTGTATGCCATCCGGACCCGGAGATTTATCTATTTTAATCTTGTTTAGCCGGTTTCGCACCTCTTCTTGGGTTAGATTGGTGACCCTTAATATAGGGTTTTCATTGTTTCTTGTGATTTCACCTAGCATTTCATTTTCCACCGTGAATACCGTGGAGAAGAAGGTGTTTAATATGTTAGCTTTTTCCTCGTCATCTAGAACCATTCTTTCCTCACTATTTTTTAAGGGGCCTACATTTTCAGTTTTTATTCTTTTACTATTGATATAGTTGAAGAACAGTTTGGGATTAGTTTTACTCTCCTTAGCAATGTGCTTCTCTGTTTCCTTTTTGGCAGCTTTAATTAGTTTTTTAGATAAAGTATTTTTCTCCCTATAGTTTTTTAGAGCTTCAATGGTGCCATCCTGCTTTAGTAGTGCAAATGCTTTCTTTTTACTGTTAATTGCCTGTCTTACTTCTTTGTTTAGCCACATTGGGTTTTTCCTATTTCTAGTCCTTTTATTCCCACAAGGTATAAACCGCTTACAGTGCCTATTTAGGATGTTCTTAAAGGGAACCTGTCACCTGAATTTGGCGGGACAGGTTTTGGGTCATATGGGTGGAGTTTTCGGGTGTTTGATTCACCCTTTCCTTACCCGCTGGCTGCATGCTGGCTGCAATATTGGATTGAAGTTCATTCTCTGTCCTCCATAGTACACGCCTGCACAAGGCAAGATTACCCTGCGCAGGCGTGTACCACGGAGGACAGAGAATGAACTTCAATCCAATATTGCAGCCAGCATGCAGCCAGCAGGTAAGGAAAGGGTGAATCAAACACCCGAAAACTCCACCCATATGACCCAAAACCAGTCCCGCCAAATTCAGGTGACAGGTTCCCTTTAAACATTTTCCATTTATTATCTGTATTCTTATTTCTGAGGATATTGTCCCAGTCTACCAGATTAAGGGCATCTCTAAGCTGGTCAAACTTTGCCTTCCTAAAGTTCAGTGTTTTTGTGACTCCCTGACAAGTCCCCCTAGTGAAAGACAGGTGAAACTGTACAATATTGTGGTCGCTATTTCCTAGATGCCCGACCACCTGCAGATTTGTTATTCTGTCAGGTCTATTAGATAGTATTAGGTCTAAAAGTGCTGCTCCTCTGGTTGGATTCTGCACCAATTATGAAAGATAATTTTTCTTGGTTAATAGCAGAAACCTGTTGCCTTTATGGGTTTCACAGGTTTCTGTTTCCCAGTTAATATCCGGGTAGTTAAAGTCCCCCATAACCAGGACCTCAGTATGGGTTGCATCATCATCTTTGCTTTAGAAGTAGACTTTCCATGATTTCTGTTATATTTGGGGGTTTGTAAAAGACCCCAATGAGAATTTTGTTACCATTTTTCGCTCCATGAATTTCGACCCATATGGACTCGACATCCTCATTCCCTTTACTAATATCCTCCCTTAGAGTGGACTTTAGACAAGACTTTACATAGAGACAAACCCCTCCTCCTCTCCGATTTTTACGATCCTTTCTAAACAGACTGTAACCCTGTAAGTTAACTGCCCAGTCATAGCTTTCATCTAACCATGTCTCGGTTATTCCCACTATCTCAAAGTTACCTGTAGATATTTCTGCTTCTATTTCTTCCATCTTGTGTTTGTAGTGTTTAGTGTTTGTATTTTTTTCTGACCAAGAAAAATGGTCAAAATTAAAAAAAAAACAGTGCTTTCAGACCTCAAATAATGAAAAGAAAACAAGTTAATAAACATTTGGAAACAGCAATACTAATGTAATTCGGGAAGAGTTCAGAAATCAATATTTTGTGGAATAACCATGATTATTAATCACAGCTTTCATGCGTCTTAGCATATTTTCACTAGTCCTTCACACTGATTATAGCGCAAAAACATACGCAGTTCTTCTTTGTTTGATGACTTGTGACTATCCATCATCCTCTTGATTACATTCCAGAGGTTTTCAATGGGGTTCAGGTCTGGAGATTGGGCTACCCATGACAGGGTTTTGATGTGGTGGTCTCTTGTTTTTTGCAAGAGCTGTATATTACATAGTCTGCTTTACTATGTATATTGCCATCCCTTATTACACAGTGCCCCTTCTTGTTATGTACAGCACCGTCCCTTGCATATTGGATTATATAGAGCCCTGTCTTTATTACATGCCATCCAGTCTTGTTAGATGTAAAATGCAATGATGACTGATGGAGCATTTGTAAGCTTCTTTACTAATGGAGGAGGCTTCTGGTCATCGACTGCTCCATTAGCAGTCATTTTATATCTAACAAGAAAGGGGACTATGCAATAAGAAAGGGCGCTGTGAATAACAAAAATAAGAATAAACTATATATATATACAGCACTGTACATAACAGCAGAGGAAGCTATATAATAAGGGACGGCACCATATACTAGAGAGGATGGTACACAATATGGGACGGTGTGATACATAATAAAAAAGGAAACTATGTAACTAAGGACAGTGTTTATGTAACTAAGGACAGTGTTATACATAATAAGTGAGTACACTATATACTAAGGGACTGTGCTATACATAATAAGTGAGTACACTATATACTAAGGGACTGTGCTATACATAATAAGGCTACATTCCTGTATCTGTGTGCAGTGTTGGTGTGCTGCACGCTTTTACAGATGCATTGAGCATGTGCTATGCTGATTTTGAAAATTGGATCAGAACAGAACATTCTTTGACCCTCACAGATCTCATTCTCAGATCAGTGATTTTTTTTTTTTTTTTTTTAACCAATCAGTATTTATTGAACATTTTTCACAATAAACAACATATCAGAATGAAAAGGGAAGGTGGGGGGAGGGAAGGGGGGATCAGGGGAAAAATCCAATGTATACCGTATTAAGGACCACAATGTAATCAATACAAAATACATAAATACAGTGTCACATAGAGGATAGAAGAAATAAACAGAAAACGAAAAAACAAGAGCAGAATTGTAGGAGCAAACAGTTTAAATAAGGGAAAGGGCAGACTGAGATACAAATGGCGAGGACGTCCAAGGGTCCCACCACGATAGGACCCTAGCTCTTTTCGAAAGACCCCCTGCCATTATGACCTCATAACAAAAATGTAAATCAATCCTGGAGATCAGCTCTGCTCTGGAGGGAGAAACGGAGGTCTTCCAATGCTTCGCGATACATTGCCTAGCGGCGACTAGGATATTAGAAACTATGGGGCGCAGGGGGGCAGGGAGATCGATGAGGGAGATGCCCAGGACAGCGAGTTGGCCACTCAGAACAAGGGGCATACGGATCAGATCCTCAATCAAAGTCTCTACCCCACGCTAGAAGACCCGGACCTGCGGACACGACCACCAGACATGAGAGGAGGACCCAAGGGCGCCACATCCCTTCCAGCAGCGCGGAGAGGTAGCCGGGAAAACCCTCGCCAATTGGGCGGGGGTGAGGTACCAGTGGAGCTGAATTTTTTTCACCTGCTCCAAGTGGCCCAAACAAGACGAGAACCTAGAAGGGTGTACCATAGCAAATTGCCAATCCTCCAGGGAAGCCTCAAAGCCCAACGCTGACTCCCAGGAAGACATAAAAGGCAGTTTGTCAGTAGAATCAAATGAAATGAGGGCTTTATAAATTATGGAGATGCCATGTGGCACAATGGTGGATGGTCTGAAAAATCTATGGGCCGGGTCCTCTGTCAGAGGCGGGGGTGCACCGAATGACCGCCACGGTCTGAGGAAGCTGCGAATCTGCAGGTATTGAAAGAAGTCCAACCCAGTGAGGGAAAATCTCCCTGCAAGGTCCTCAAACGACAAGAGACCGTCCGACCCGAAAAGGTCCGCCACCCGGTGCACCCCACGCCTCGTCCAGGAGGCAAGAGAAATGTGGACAATGGCACACTCCACAGCCTGCAAAGAGACATAGTCAAACATGAATGTTAGGAGAGAAGTGCTAAGGAGCGCCCATAGTTTAGATGCGTTCCTAATAGAACGGAGACAGGGGCCCACAGGAGGAACTTGAAGTAGTTGGAGCTCCAAAAGCAATCTAAGCGAGTTTTGGGGAGCAAAATGGGATTCAATCAGAAACCAGGGCAAACGTGAGTTCCCCTCCCACCATATTTTAAGGGGCTCAAGGATCGCCGCCCTGTAATACGCCTGGACCGCAGGAGCTCCCAACCCCCCCGCAGAGTACGCAAGGGACATAATCCGACGCCTGACCCTATGGGGCTTCTTATTCCAGATAAATCGGTCTATCAAAGATTGAAAAGCCGAAATAAACTTCGAGGAGATAAAAAGGGGAAGGCACCGAAAGAGGTACATTATTTTGGGGAGGAATAGCATTTTCGCCGTTTGTATGCGGGCCATCCACGAGAGAGACGCGCTTGATATTTGCTCTATGCCCCTCCTGACCTCCGAAAGAGTTTCTTCGCAATTTACTCGGACTATGTTATCTAGCCTAGTAATCTTGATACCCAGATATGTAAAGCCCAAGGGAGCCCAAATAAAAGCATATTGAGATTGAATTTGAATCTGAAGGGGGGGGGGGAGGAAGAGGGGGAAAATTGTGGATTTGGTGAGATTAAGTTTATAATATGAAACCGCCGAAAACTCAGATAGGATGGTGGTGATTGCAGTCAATGAAGTTAAGGGAGAGGTGCAGGTCAGGACCACGTCGTCTGCATAAAGACCAATTTTATGTTCAGTTCCCCCCACCGCAATTCCCCTTATGTCCGCGCACTGCCTGACCATGGCGGCCAAGGGCTCCATGATCAGAGCAAAGATGATAGGGGAGAGGGGACAGCCTTGACGAGTACCGTTCTTAATAGGAAACGTTCGAGACCCGAATCCCGCCGATCGAACCGACGCGCATGGGTTGGAATACAATGCCATAACCGCTTTGCTAATCTGCCCGGTAAGCCCAAATTTCTCCAATGTGAGCTCGATATAGCCCCAGTGCACTCTGTCGAACGCCTTCTCGGCATCGAGCGACAGGAATACACTGGGGAGACTCCCCCTCTCCACCACATCCAAGAGATCTATCAATCGTCTGGTACCATCCCTCGTCTGTCTGCCAGGAACAAACCCAACTTGGTCGGGGTGAATGAGATCAGGAAGGACTGAGAACAATCTATTGGCCCAGATTTTTGCGTAAATCTTAACGTCGCAGTTTAAGAGTGCTATCGGGCGGAAGTTCCCCGGAGATGTTGTGGGTTTCCCTTGTTTGGGGAGAGTCGCAATGGCTGCCTCCAACCCCTCAGCCCTAATACTCCCAACCGCCAGCCAATTATTAAAAAGACGCAACAGAAAGGGGCAAGGACAGGAAGAAACTGAGCATAGTAGGAGAAGGGAAAGCCATCAGGCCCCGGGGAAGAACCCTTATTGGCCTCTCTGATAATCTGCGAGAGTTCAGACTCGACAATGGGGGAATTTAGGAAGGAGAGCTGCTCCTGAGTGACCGAGGGGAGATTAGCCCTCTCCAAGAACGCCAAAATTGACTCCGGCGTAGGTTGAGGAATCCCCAGGTCAGACCCGAGGTCATAGAGCGAGGAATAATAAGAAGCAAACTCCTCCGCAATCTGAATCGGGTTGCGAACCTGGGAGCCGTCAGACCGGAGCAAGAATGGGATCTTGGATTGGGCCTCTCCCTTCCTAACACGTCTAGCCAGAACAGCACCCGCTCGATCCCCCATTGTGTAGAATTTGGCTCTGGTTTTCCTCAGGGCCTTCTCAGCCTTATGGAGGAGGAGATTGCGAACATGTATGCGGGCTTTAGAAAGGTCAGAGAGAAGCGCTGGAGTAGGAGAAAGTTTATGAGCAGATTCCAGGCGAGATAATTCGTCTAAGGCTACCTGAAGTGCCGCATTGTATTTCCTCTTAGCCTTTGCCGCTAGCTTGATGAAGTGACCCCTAATCACCGCCTTGTGGGCGAACCAGAGGGTATCGTCACCAATGTCAGGAGTGTCGTTGGAGGCAAAAAATTCTCCCAAGGCCTCTTCTATACATTGGGAATTGGATTGGTCAGCCAGGAGGTGGGCATTAAGGCGCCAACGCGCAGGGGGTCTGATGGCCAAGGGGTCCTTCAGGGTAAGGGACACCGGGGCATGATCCGACCAGGTGATACTGCCAATATCTGCTGCGATGCAGTGAGGGAGAGCCACGTCATTCACCAGCACAAAATCGATCCTGCTATAAGAACCGTGTCTGGGAGACAAAAAAGTGTAGTCTCTCTCACCGCAGTGCAGGTACCGCCAGACATCATGCAAGTGGAAAGAGTCAGCTAGAGGCCCGACTTCACATCTAGACAGTGAGGAGGCAGAGCAGTCAAGGACCTTGGACATTGGGGCATTGAAGTCACCAGCTATCAGCTTGTGCCCATGTTGAATATCATTAAGAGTTTTGAATACACCCTCCAAAAACTTAAGTTGGCCTACATTAGGGGCATATATCGAGGCAATAGTATATGGGGCATTATTAATGAGACACAACACCACAATGAATCTACCCAATGGATCCGCTATAGAGCGAACCAGTTGGAAGGAGTTGGACCTGCTGAAGAAAATGGCTACACCCGCCTTTTTTGATGGGCCATTGGCAAAAAACTGATGCGGGTACAGACCTGATTGGATTCTGGAGTTATCACATTCCAGCAAGTGCGTTTCCTGGAGACATAAAATATCATGACGGGATTTGCTCAACTGACGCCAAACCACAGACCTCTTACCCGGCGAGTTGAGGCCATTAACGTTAACTGAATGCAGTGAGATACTCATTGAAAAGGCATAAGAACAGTTTTACAGTCCTCAAACACTGATAACCTGAGCAAAGGCAAAGAAAACATGTGGTCAATAAAGCAGGACAAAAGAAAGGGCAAAACAGAAACAGGAAAGAAAGAACATAGGGAAACAAACAGGACATACAACAAAAAAACCGGCGGACCAAGGTCCATTCAGGAATATCCTGAGTCCAGAAGGTGAGAATCAAAAAAACAGTTCACCTATGGGGCAAACAAATGCTGCTGGAGCTCTCAAGCGAGAAACCAACGCAGCTTAAGAAAGGAAAAAAAAAGAAAAACCAAGTAAATCCGTGCGGGAAAATAGCCAGGAACCAAAGATACAGTAGACTCAGGCCTCCTCCCAGTCCGGTGTGATACGGGCCCTGGGACCTCCGTCAGACCCATGCTTAGGAATGTTCACGGCACTCGAGGAGTCCGGAGTCGGGAGTCCCCATTTAGCGAGAGCCGAAGCCGCGTGGGACGGAGTTAGGCAGGTAGTGATTGATCCATCTTTGCGAATAAGCAGCTTCGTCGGAAATCCCCAGCGATACAGAATGCCTTTCTCTCTGAGGATGGCAGTGTAGGGGGCGAAGGTCCTCCGCAGAGCCAAAGTGCCCGGAGAGAGATCCGGAAAGACTGAGATGTTTGCAAATCGTTCAGGAAGCGCTGGGGTTCTCCTTAGGGCCTGTAGGAAGTCCTCCTTTATCTCAAAAAAATGTATGCGCGCCAGCACATCTCTGGGGATGGAGGGCCCCAGGCCAGAGGGTTTAGGGATCCTATTCACGCGGTCTATTATGAAGTCCTTTGGCGCGAACTGCAGTAAGGCTGCCGCCATAAAGTCCTGCAGGAATGACTTCAAATCCCCTGCCAGGACAGATTCCTCGATGCCTCTCAGTTTAACTTTATTTCTCCTGGACCTATCTTCCAGGTCCAGGGCTTTAGCGTGGGTTTTAGCCGCTAGGGTTTGCAGGGATTCATGTGCGTCCCAGAGCTCATTATGAGAGGAGACCAGTTCCGCCATCTTGCGCTCCAGGCGGTCCGTGCGGTTGCCCAGCTCCGCCACCTCTCCTCTTAGCTCAGCCAGCATAGAACGCAAGTCCTCTTGGATGGAGGATCTAAGGTCCCCAAGCAGTCCTCTAAGGAGAGATGCGGTCACCGGGCCATCAGCTGCGTCAGACGCCGAGCCGCCTGAATTTAACGCTGCTCCGCCAAAATGCGACGCTGCTGCGTCCGAATGTAGCGCTGTTCCATCTGGATGCGACGCCGCAGCGCCGGACCGCGACGCCTGAGCGTTGCGTTGTGAAGAGCGGGAAGCCCTGGGGGAGGATGGCGCCATCTTGGATTCCGGCGGTGGCTGCGGGGTGGCTGCAAAGAAGTTGGGAATTCTCCTAGGGGGATCGCGGTTGGACGCTCTGGATTTCCCCATGCACTCACCGACGCTCCGGGAGCCAGCACCGATGTCGTGAAGGCAGAAGAGGACACCTGAGAGGTAGAAGTGTGCCGCTTTGAGGTTCCTGGCTGAGGAGCTCCCACTCTGTGCGACCTACTCCATCAGCAGATAGGCCACGCCCCCCAGATCCGTGATTTTCATGTATGTGTGAATAAACCTTTAAAACGTTACAAGCCCGTGTGCCATCTGATAAAAAAACCTGAAAGCACACATATTTCACACCAATGTGAGAATGTAGAATAAGGCATTTAACAGATAACATTATCACTCCAAGTTAGGCTGGTTTCACACTTGCGTTTCAAAACGCATGTGGTGAAAAAGACACAGCGTTTTGACGCGTTTACATGCGTTTTTTCATGCGTTTGCGTTTTTTAAACGCATGCTGAGAAATGTGTGACAGCTGCCAATCATCAAAATAAAGTAAAAAACCCACTATCAACAGAAATAGTTAGGGTTAGGGGTAGGGTTAGGGGTAGGGATCATAACCCTAACCCTAAAGGGATCCTAACCCTAACCCTACCCCTAACCCTAAAGGGATCCTAACCCTAACCCTAAAGGGGTTAGGGTTAGGGTTAGGATCCCTTTAGGGTTAGGGTTAGGGTTAGGATCCCTTTAGGGTTAGGGTTAGGGGTAGGGTTAGGGTTAGGATCCCTTTAGGGTTAGGGTTAGGGTTAGGGGTAGGGTTAGGATCCCTTTAGGGTTAGGGTTAGGGGTAGGGTTAGGGTTAGGGATAGGGTTAGGGATAGGGTTAGGATCCCTTTAGGGTTAGGGTTAGGGTTAGGATCCCTTTAGGGTTAGGGTTAGGGTTAGGATCCCTTTAGGGTTAGAGTTAGGATCCCTTTATCACCTTTATGGTGGGGGGTGGCATATCAGTGTGTTTTCTGTTTTTTTTTTTAATAAAAACGCATGCGTTTTTAATGCAAACAAACGCATGTGCTTAAAAACACATGCGTTTCCATTGACTCCAATGTATTTTTTGACACAAAAAAACGCATGAAAACGCATGCGTTTTTATGTGTCAAAAAACGCCTCTCAAAAATACTACAAGTTGCATTTCTGAAAAAGAACGCATGCAGCAAAAAAACGCATGTGTTTCAAAACGCGACCAAACGCGTACAACAAAAAATGCGTTTTCAATGTTAAATGTAGGAAAAAAAACGCATGCGTTTTTTTGTGCAAAAAACGCTGCAGACAAAAACGCAAGTGTGAAACCACCCTTACACAGTGCAGATACAGAATAATATCTGCATCTAGGCACTTACCGCTGACGTGTATTCTGATTTTGGATGCTTTCTCCTGTTTCTTCTTCACCTGGTCAGACCTTCATGTCGACTTCTCCCAGCCATAATTCATCTTGTAACGATCTTCGACAGCACTGAAAATAACAAGTTCACATACATTGTATACATACATGTATCTCCCCCTGAATACAGATACGTACCCCACCATTAATAAACTATTAGCCATGCACCATTAAAAATACTGTATAAAGTGATAAGCAGCACTGTGTCCCCCATTAACTATAATCTCTGCTGCCCAAAAATATAAATTATTGAGTCTGTGACTCTGCTCAATTACCTGTGAGGCTATGTGCACAAGGAATATATGGAAGGTTTTACAGTACAAGCGAAGTGAACGAGATACCTATAGTCTCATGCACATGCTGCTTATTTTTTCATTGCAGATTTGCAGCAGATTAAAATCTACATCATCTCAATTCTTGCAGCATAGTTCACCTGTACTAATGGGAAAATACCTAACAAAAGCAAGGTAAAAATGTGGAAAAAAATAAATGTATTTTACGCAACTTTCTCCTTGCCAACACATTAGGATATGCAGCAGAATTTTTTTCTACAAGTTCCGAACATGTGCACATAGCCTTAGTCCTGTTTTGTGTCCCCATCATTCACTATAAGTACTTGATATCATCATAATGAATTTGAGGGTGGGAGAAGATGCCATCAGGTACTGAGCATCCTCTGCCATCTCCCAATTCATTAAAAGTCCCTGACAGCATCTTTCAGTTCATTACAAAGTGTCCTATGCACCTTATCGCCTCCTCTCCCACTTTCCAATAAATTTTAAGTCCCCGATAACATCACAATGAATTGTGAGATGGGGAGGATGCTATCACGGGCTTAGCACCCTACTCCACCACCCAATTCATTTTACATCCATATCTAACATCTTCCTCCACCTCCCCCTATTGTAAGTCATAATAAGTCCCCCTTCCTGCCATCCCAATCCCCCACACCCCTAATTGTCCTCCCCCATGCATTCCATCATTGTCCTCTTCCCCCCTCCATCAATACCCTCTCCATTACCTCCATCATTGCCTTCTCCATCACCCCATCATTGCCCTGTCGACCACCCCAATCATTGCCCTCTCCACCACCCCAAACATTGCCCTCCTCCATCACCATCGCCTTCTCCCCAACAACACCCATAATTCTCCTTTCCACAACTATCATCATTACCTTCTCCCCACCATCCCATCATTGCCCTTTCCACCACCTCTATCATTGTTTTCTCCCCACCACCCCCACCATTGCCCTTTGCACCACCATCATTGTTCTTTCAACCACCACCATCATACCTCCTCCCCCAACACCCCCATCATTGCACTTTCAACCACCTCCATCATTGCCTTCTCCCCCACCACCCCCGTGATTGCCATTTCCACCACCTCCATCATTGCTTCCTCCCCACCACCCCATCATTGCCCTTTCCACCACCTTCATCATTGCTTCCTCCCCACCACCCCATCATTGCCCTTTCCACCACCTCCATCATTGCCTCCTCCCCCACTACCCCATCATTGCTCTTTCCACCACCTCCAACATCATTGCCTCCTCTCCATCACCCCATCATTGCCCTCTACACACACACACATACTCTCCATCATTCCATCATTGCCATCTACACACACACACCAGTCACCTCTCTTCATGTTCACCGCAGCCACACACACATCCACACACAGACAGACACACACACACAGCACCACTCACCTCCACCTCTCCACACGTTCCCCGGCAGCTACAGAATCTGTATCGCCGGCAGATTTCTCTCTGGCACAGCCACGTGCTGAATGGTGACATCATCCAGCCACGCTGCTGTATCAGAAGGAAGCACGGGCAGTAAGCAGGACTGATCTGTGCAGTCCACCTCCGGTCCCCGGAGCAGCTGCACCGGCTGCACATGCGGTGTGTCTGCCCAAGAGACAGATGATAATTGCCCCTTATTAAAGGAGAAATTAATTACAGACTCCAAATATGGCAGTTAGACCAATTTTGAATTTGTCGAAAACAACTTTAAAACAAATCTGACTCTGAATAACATTATTTTACATACAATACAAAATAAGAAAAAGCCTAAGAAATCTAGGTTGCAAATTTCAGTATTATGCATATGTCTTTGAATGACGAGTCGCACTGAGGTTTTCTGAGTGCACTAAATTATAAAATCAGCTGCAATTACATTATCTAAAGTAATTTTAGTTCTTGGACTTTGGGGAATACAGACCAAAATATTTTAATTATCAAGGAGATCTTTAAGCTTACTTATCTGTTTCAGACATTTGTAATGACAGAGGATCACGGTTGGACTATTTAATAGATCTAATGTAAAGTTTAAAGTTTTTGAACTAACAAATAGTCCACCAATGTAACAATATTTCTTGGATACATTTTATGCACATGTAAAAAAGAAAATATTTTTTCCATTTGATGTTATATTCGCCACACATAAAACAGACTCAAAAAAGATTTGGCCACTTCTTTTTAAATCCATTTCATTACTGTTGGTCCACACATTTCCATGACAACCTTAAAAAAAAAAAAAGAAGAAAGATTTTCTTGAAATACAATTGATAAAATCCTGCAATGGGTAATAGGTAGGTGACCATAAATACTCCCCCATAACTTGTATAACTGGGAATTGTACTTTTTGCTTAAAGAATTATACCCAACTTCCCACATGATGTAAAAAAGGTTATCCATTAAAGCAGGCCACCTTCTAATGCTTCATTGTCAAGTTCTGGTGCCCAAATGCCCATTCACAGTGGTTAGCATTAGCACTGATGTGTGGTTTCATTTTCAATGGGGCAAAAGGAGGGGGATTTGAACTTTTTTCACTTTTATTTGATTTGTTAGTCCCCTTAGAGGACTTGAAGTTGCAATCATCTGATCGCTTGAGCACTGCTATGTATACTGAAAATTGTAATCTCCTATAAATGCCAGCCACAAACTGGCTTTCACAGAAGGTTTACAATAACAGGCATGAGGGTCTTCAGCAGACCCTTGGCTGTCATGGCAACCCATCGGCACCTTGCCTACCCATCATAGGCAAGCCTAAGGGATTGTAGAATGACACGCACCCTTGTCAGCTTGTGTTTAATGCCACTGTCAGAGATTGACAGCAGGATTTAACAGGCTAACAACTCCAGGCAGAGCCCCACTCCACCCAATTGTGTTAGAGGCACATGAAGCTGATAAAATCAGCCACCATGTGTGGGGAAAGATGTAGGTTTGTTGTGCCAGCTTACTCAAAAGTCAGGGAGCTGGCATATGAAGTAAGTTTACATCATACAGTTGTGCTTACAAGTTTACATACCCCAGTTCAATTTTTGCTTTAAATTTTGCCAAATTTTTTTCTCCACTAATGGTTAGTGGTTGGGTGAAGCCATTTATTGTCAAACTACTGTGTTTTCTCTTTTTAAATCATAATGACAACCCAAAACATCCAAACGACCCTGACCAAAAGTTCACATACCCTGGTTATTTTGGCCTGATAACATGCACAGAAGTTGACATAAATGGGTTTGAATTGCTACTAAAGGTAACATTTTCACCTGTGACCTGTTTGCTTGTAATCAGTAGGGTTGAGCGACTTTTACTTTTTTTGAATCGAGTCGGGTTTCGCGAAACCCGACTATCTTAAAAGTCGATTGAGTGGAATCGGCCGATTATCGCGAAAAGTCGGGGATCGACAGAAACACGAAACCCAATGCAAGTCAATGGGGAAGCATAGTCGGCAGTGGGTGGAGGCCAGGAAAACACCTACAGTGCCCATTTTAATGGCAAAAACATCCATTCTTGTTACTGAAGCTTGTCAATCTTAATTTACCTTATAATAATAGTTAGGCATTGGAAATTGGGGGTGTTGTTAATTCTGTGGTCAAGCTCCCTCCTGTGGTCATGAGTGGTACTTCGGCTGGTTCTGTCCATGAGCTTCCTCTGGAGGATGTGAGTGGGGCTGCGGCTTCTGAGTTTCCTTCCTCAGGTGACGAGGTTAAGTCGTTAGGTGCTGCTCTATTTAACTCCACCTAGTTTTTTGTTCCTGGCCTCCAGTCAATGTTCCAGTATTGGTCTTGCTCTCTCCTGGATCGTTCTTGTGATCTGTCTTTCCTACATAAGCTAAGTTCTGCTTGTGTTACTTTTGTTTTGCTATTTTTTCTGTCCAGCTTGCTATATTGGTTTGTCTTGCTTGCTGGAAGCTCTGGGACGCAGAGGGAGCACCTCCGTACCGTTAGTCGGTGCGGAGTGTCTTTTTGCGCCCTCTGCGTGGTTGTTTGTAGGTTTTTGTGCTGACCGCAAAGCTATCTTTCCTATCCTCGGTCTATTCAGTAAGTCGGGCCTCACTTTGCTAATATCTATTTCATCTCTGTGTTTGTATTTTCATCTTTACTCACAGTCATTATATGTGGGGGGCTGCCTTTTCCTTTGGGGAATTTCTCTGAGGCAAGGTAGGCTTACTTTTCTATCTTCAGGGCTAGCTAGTTTCTCAGGCTGTGCCCGAGGCGCCTAGGTCTGGTCAGGAGTGCTCCACGGCTACCTCTAGTGTGGTTTGATAGGATTAGGGATTGCGGTCAGCAGAGTTCCCACGTCTCAGAGCTTGTCCTATGTTATTAGTAACTATCAGGTCATTTTCAGTGCTCTTAACCACCAGGTCCATTGTGGTTCTGAATCACCAGTTCATAACAGTACTGGAGGCCCAAAGTACTAATGCTTCTCAATAGAGGGAAAAGAGAAGTTCTGAGACCATTTTTTTTCTCTGCACTGTGTTTTGTCTTTCTTTTCCCCTAAACATTTGGGTGATTCAGAACACAGGTGTAGTGATGGACATTAAAGGCCTGTCTTCTTGTGTGGATCATCTCACTGCAAGAGTACAAAATATTCAAGACTTTGTGGTTCAGAATTCTATGTTAGAACCTAGAATTCCTATTCCTGATTTGTTTTCTGGAGATAGAGCTAAGTTTCTGAGTTTTAAAAATAATTGTAAACTATTTCTGGCTTTGAAACCCCGCTCCTCTGGTGACCCAGTTCAACAAGTTAA
This sequence comes from Ranitomeya imitator, assembly GCF_032444005.1. Lineage (NCBI taxonomy): Eukaryota > Metazoa > Chordata > Amphibia > Anura > Dendrobatidae > Ranitomeya > Ranitomeya imitator. The sequence continues at coordinate 1,026,309,073 of NC_091282.1, read as the reverse complement.
GATCATTATTTCTTTATTACGTGGCGACCCTCAAAACTGAGCATTTTCCCTTGCGCCAGGAGATCCTGCATTATGTGATATTGATGCGTTTTTTCTGGTGCTCGGATTGCTGTATGATGAACCTAATTCAGTGGATCAGGCAGAGAAAAAATTGCTGGCTCTGTGTCAGGGTCAGGATGAGGTAGAGATATATTGTCAGAAGTTTAGGAAGTGGTCTGTGCTCACTCAATGGAATGAATGTGCGCTGGCAGCAATTTTCAGAAAGGGTCTCTCTGAAGCCCTTAAGGATGTCATGGTGGGATTTCCTATGCCTGCTGGTCTGAATGAGTCGATGTCTTTGGCCATTCAGATCGATCGACGCTTACGTGAGCGTAAAACTGTGCACCATTTGGCGGTATTATCTGAGCATAAACCTGAGCCTATGCAATGTGATAGGACTTTGACCAGAGCTGAACGGCAAGAACACAGACGTCGGAATGGGCTGTGTTTTTACTGTGGTGATTCCACTCATGCTATCTCCGATTGTCCTAAGCGCACTAAGCGGTTCGCTAGGTCTGCCACCATTGGTACGGTACAGTCGAAATTTCTTTTGTCCGTTACTTTGATCTGCTCTTTGTCATCCTATTCTGTCATGGCATTTGTGGATTCAGGCGCTGCCCTGAATTTGATGGACTTGGAGTTTGCTAGGCGCTGTGGGTTTTTCTTGGAGCCCTTGCAGTATCCTATTCCATTGAGAGGAATTGATGCTACGCCTTTGGCCAAGAATAAGCCTCAGTACTGGACCCAACTGACCATGTGCATGGCTCCTGCGCATCAGGAGGATATTCGCTTTTTGGTGTTGCATAATCTGCATGATGTGGTCGTGTTGGGGTTGCCATGGTTACAAGTCCATAACCCAGTATTGGATTGGAAATCTATGTCTGTGTCCAGCTGGGGTTGTCAGGGGGTACATGGTGATGTTCCATTTCTGTCTATTTCATCATCCACTCCTTCTGAGGTCCCAGAGTTTTTGTCGGATTACTGGGATGTATTTGATGAGCCCAAGTCCAGTGCCCTACCTCCGCATAGGGATTGCGATTGTGCTATCGATTTGATTCCTGGTAGTAAATTTCCTAAAGGTCAACTGTTTAATTTGTCTGTGCCTGAGCACGCCGCTATGCGGAGTTACGTAAAGGAATCCTTGGAGAAGGGTCATATTCGCCCATCTCGTCACCATTAGGAGCAGGGTTCTTTTTTGTGGCCAAGAAGGATGGTTCGTTAAGAACTTGTATTGATTACCGCATTCTAAATAAAATCACAGTCAAATTTCAGTACCCCTTGCCGCTGCTGTCTGAATTGTTTGCTCGGATTAAGGGGGCTAGTTGGTTCACCAAGATAGATCTTCGTGGTGCGTATAATCTTGTGCGTATTAAACAGGGCGATGAATGGAAAACAGCATTTAATACGCCCGAGGGCCATTTTGAGTACCTGGTTATGCCATTCGGGCTTTCCAATGCTCCATCAGTATTTCAGTCCTTTATGCATGACATCTTCCGAGAGTACCTGGATAAATTCCTGATTGTATACTTGGATGATATTTTGGTCTTCTCGGATGATTGGGGGTCTCACGTGAAGCAGGTTAGAATGGTGTTCCAGGTCCTGCGTGCGAATTCTTTGTTTGTGAAGGGGTCAAAGTGTCTCTTTGGTGTTCAGAAGGTTTCATTTTTGGGTTTCATTTTTTCCCCTTCTACTATCGAGATGGACCCTGTTAAAGTTCAGGCCATTTATGATTGGACTCAACCGACATCTCTGAAGAGTCTGCAAAAGTTCCTGGGCTTTGCTAATTTTTATCGTCGCTTCATCAATAATTTTTCTAGTATTGCTAAACCATTGACTGATTTGACCAAGAAGAGTGCTGATGTGGTCAATTGGTCTTCTGCTGCTGTGGAAGCTTTTCAGGAGTTGAAGCATCGTTTTTCTTTTGCCCCTGTGTTGTGCCAGCCAGATGTTTCGCTCCCGTTCCAGGTCGAGGTTGATGCTTCTGAGATTGGAGCAGGGGCTGTTTTTTCACAAAGAAGTTCTGATGGCTCGGTGATGAAACCATGTGCCTTCTTTTCCAGGAAGTTTTCGCCTGCTGAGCGTAATTATGATGTTGGCAATCGAGAGTTGCTGGCCATGAAGTGGGCATTCGAGGAGTGGCGTCATTGGCTTGAAGGAGCTAAGCATCGCATGGTGGTCTTGACTGATCACAAGAACTTGACTTATCTCGAGTCTGCCAAACGGTTGAATCCTAGACAGGCTCGTTGGTCGCTGTTTTTCTCCCGTTTTGACTTTGTGGTTTCGTACCTTCCGGGCTCTAAGAATGTGAAGGCGGATGCCCTGTCTAGGAGTTTTGTGCCCGACTCTCCGGGTTTGCCTGAGCCGGCAGGTATTCTCAAAGAGGGGGTAATTTTGTCTGCCATCTTCCCTGATTTGCAGCGGGTGCTGCAAAAATTTCAGGCTAATAGACCTGACTGTTGCCCAGCGGAGAAACTGTTTGTCCCTGATAAATGGACGAGTAGAGTTATCTCTGAGGTTCATTGTTCGGTGTTGGCTGGTCATCCTGGAATCTTTGGTACCAGAGATTTGGTGGCTAGATCCTTTTGGTGGCCGTCTCTGTCGCGGGATGTGCGTTCGTTTGTGCAGTCCTGTGGGACTTGTGCTCGGGCTAAGCCCTGCTGTTCTCGTGCCAGTGGGTTGCTTTTGCCCTTGCCGGTCCCGAAGAGGCCCTGGACACATATCTCTATGGATTTCATTTCGGATCTCCCTGTCTCTCAGAAGATGTCGGTCATTTGGGTGGTTTGTGACCGCTTCTCTAAGATGGTCCATTTGGTACCCTTGTCTAAATTGCCCTCCTCCTCTGATTTGGTTCCATTGTTTTTCCAGCATGTGGTTCGTTTACATGGCATTCCGGAGAACATCGTTTCGGACAGAGGTTCCCAGTTAGTTTCAAGGTTTTGGCGAGCCTTTTGTGCTAGGATGGGCATTGATTTGTCTTTTTCCTCGGCTTTCCATCCTCAGACAAATGGCCAAACCGAACGAACCAATCAGACCTTGGAAACATATCTGAGATGTTTTGTTTCTGCTGATCAGGATGATTGGGTGTCCTTTTTGCCTTTGGCTGAGTTCGCCCTTAATAATCGGGCCAGCTCGGCTACTTTGGTTTCGTCGTTTTTCTGCAATTCTGGTTTCCATCCTCGTTTCTCTTCAGGGCAGGTTGAGTCTTCGGACTGTCCTGGTGTGGATACTGTGGTGGATAGGTTGCAGCAGATTTGGACTCATGTAGTGGACAATTTGACATTGTCCCAGGAGAAGGCTCAACGTTTCGCTAACCGCAGGCGCTGTGTGGATCCCCGACTTCGTGTTGGGGATTTGGTTTGGTTGTCGTCTCGTTATATTCCTATGAAAGTTTCCTCTCCTAAGTTTAAGCCTCGTTTCATTGGTCCGTATAGGATTTCTGAGGTTCTTAATCCTGTGTCTTTTCGTTTGACCCTTCCAGCTTCTTTTTCCATCCATAATGTATTCCATAGGTCATTGTTGCGGAGATACGTGGCACCTGTGGTTCCATCCGTTGATCCTCCTGCCCCGGTTTTGGTTGAGGGGGAGTTGGAGTATATAGTGGAGAAGATTTTGGATTCTCGTATTTCGAGACGGAAACTCCAGTACCTGGTTAAGTGGAAGGGTTATGGTCAGGAAGATAATTCCTGGGTCTTTGCCTCTGATGTTCATGCTGCCGATCTGGTTCGTGCCTTTCATTCGGCTCATCCTGGTCGGCCTGGGGGCTCTGGTGAGGGTTCGGTGACCCCTCCTCAAGGGGGGGGGGTACTGTTGTGAACTCTGTGGTCAAGCTCCCTTCTGTGGTCATGAGTTGTACTTCGGCTGGTTCTGTTCATGAGCTTCCTCTGGTGTATGTGAGTGGGGCTGCGGCTTCTGAGTTTTCTTCCTCAGGTGACGAGGTTAAGTCGTTAGGTGCTGCTCTATTTAACTCCACCTAGTTCTTTGTTCCTGGCCTCCAGTCAATGTTCCAGTATTGGTCTTGCTCTCTCCTGGATCGTTCTTGTGATCTGTCTTCCCTGCATAAGCTAAGTTCTGCTTGTGTTACTTTTGTTTTGCTATTTTTTCTGTCCAGCTTGCTATATTGGTTTGTCATGCTTGCTGGAAGCTCTGGGACGCAGAGGGAGCACCTCCGTACCGTTAGTCGGTGCGGAGTGTCTTTTTGCGCCCTCTGCGTGGTTGTTTGTAGGTTTTTGTGCTGACCGCAAAGCTATCTTTCCTATCCTCAGTCTATTCAGTAAGTCGGGCCTCACTTTGCTAATATCTATTTCATCTCTGTGTTTGTATTTTCATCTTTACTCACAGTCATTATATGTGGGGGGCTGCCTTTTCCTTTGGGGAATTTCTCTGAGGCAAGGTAGGCTTACTTTTCTATCTTCAGGGCTAGCTAGTTTCTCAGGCTGTGCCTGAGGCGCCTAGGTCTGGTCAGGAGCGCTCCACGGCTACCTCTAGTGTGGTTTGATAGGATTAGGGATTGCGGTCAGCAGAGTTCCCACGTCTCAGAGCTTGTCCTATGTTATTAGTAACTATCAGGTCATTTTCAGTGTTCTTAACCACCAGGTCCATTGTGGTTCTGAATCACCAGTTCATAACATGGGGGGTCATTTGGCTAAAGTTGTGGGGGGTAGGGCTGGTTCAAGTTTTTAGTGGGCCCAGGAAACTACGACTACGTCATGGCAGTGGAGCAGGGAGAGGTAAGTATTTCAACTTTGCAAGGCACTGGCACAGGGCCCCCCAAAGTACGGTGGTGTGTTTGCACGGTGGGGGCGCCTCCCACTGGCAGCGACACTTTTGCGTATTATGAGGGGCCCTGTGCCAGTGACGTCGCCAACGAGTATGCCCCCCCACGTGATGGAGGAACCTGCACTTTCATCTGCACCTTCCTCTTTGTCCCCGTGTAAGGTGGTATAGTATGCTGGAAGGGGAACCTGACTTTCAGCAGGGTCAGATTCTGGCTGTGTAGAGTGCAAAGGGAATGTAATGGTGTGGGTCAATGTACCAGCAGACTCATCTAGCACTGGCTGGGCAATGGGCAGGATGAGGAGGAAACACAGATATAGGCCCAAATAATAAAGTGGGCTAAATGCAGTTCAAAATTGGTAACAGGACTAACCAGGCGGCATTGCTTTGTTCAGTGGAGGACAACTGTAATGAGAGGCTGACACAGTGAGTATGCCCAAATCAGTAAGTAGGCTAAATGCAGTTCAAAATTGGTAACAGTAGTAAACAGGCGGCACTGCTTTGTTCAGTGGAGGAGAACAGCAAGGAGCGGCAGACACCGTTAGTAGGCCCAACCAAACTAGTAGGCCAAATGCAGTTTAATATTAAAAATATTTAATGAAAGCCTGAAGATTGAAGCTAAGGCAAGAAAACCAGGAGAACACCTAGGAGCGGCAGACACCGTTAGAAGGCCCCAACCAAACTAGTAGGCCAAATACAGTTTAATATTTAAACTACTTAATGAAAGCCTAAAGATAGAAGCTCAGGAAAGGAAACTAGGAGAACACCTAGGAGCGGCAGACACCGTTAGTAGGCCCCAACCAAACTAGTAGGCCAAATGCAGTTTAATATTAAAACTACTTAATGAAAGCCTGAAGATTGAAGCTAAGGCAAGTAAACCAGGAGAACACCTAGGAGCGGCAGACACCGTTAGTAGGCCCCAACCAAACTAGTAGACCAAATTCAGTTTAATATTAAAACTACTTAATGAAAGCCTGAAGATTGAAGCTAAGGCAAGTAAACCAGGAGAACACCTAGGAGCAGCAGACACCGTTTGTAGGCCCCAACCAAACTTGTAGCCCCAATGCAGTTTTCAAATTCCGATAGGCTGAAAACCTGACAATTGAAGCTCAGCTTTTTAAAGAGGAGGACAGCTGTATTAAGTGGCGCAGACAGACACTGGTAGTAGGCCTTAAACACAAAAGTTGGCTCAATGCAGTTTAAAAAAGGTTACAGGGGTACACGGGATGTATTGGTGTGGTCAGCGGAGGATGATTGCAAGGAGGGACCGCAGACAGACTTAGTAGGCCTAAAATAAAAAAAGGAGGCTAGATACAGGTTTAAATAGGTTCCAGGGGTTCACAGGCAGCATTGGTGTGGTCAGCGGAGGACAATTGGAAGGAGGGACCGCAGACAGACTTACTAGGCCTAAACTAAAAAAGTAGGCTCGATGCAGGTTTAAATAGGTTCCAGGGGTACACAGGCAGCATTGGTGTGGTCAGCGGAGGACAATTGGAAGGAGGGACCGCAGACAGACTTACTAGGCCTATAATAAAAAAGTCGGCTCGATGCAGGTTTAAATAGGTTCCAGGGGTACACAGGCAGCATTGGTGTGGTCAGCGGAGGACTATTGGAAGGAGTGTCTGAAACAGTTAGTAGTCCAAAATAATAAATTGATGTTAATGTCTAGCAAAAAAAAAAAAATTAAATAAACATGTGGCATACCTAGGTACAGGGGTGGGCTCCTCTACTGACTTGCAGACAGTGGTATTTGGCGCAAAGTATTAACTGGTGTAAATGTAGGACAAGGCCCCAGTATATTTTTAGTAGCATCACACATGTCAGCAAATTGGTATTGGCAGTGCCATTGAAGGATTTAACCGCATAGACTAAACAGTGGTGGAGCAGGGAGAGATAATTTTGCAAGTGGTAGAGCACTGTTTGAGCTGGGGGGGGAACACTCTCTCGTGGCCGGCGGTAATGGCCCAGGGCCCCTCATGTTACAACGGTGTGTCTGACGTTGGGTGCGCACCAACACCGCCAGAGACACTTCAGTGTACTATGAGGGACCCTGTGCCAGTGCCGTCGCCCAAAAGTGGGCACACCCACCTCTTCAGCCAAACGGCACTTGCACGGGTGCTTGCGCCAAGTGGTGACCACGGCCCCGTGGGGGGAGTCAGCCCATTTAGGGAGGCGTAAAAATGGCGTATGCTGGACATACAGCAGCTGCAAATGCAGAAATTGGAACAGTCAGTAAGATCAGTCCAAAAGCAAGACCTTTTTACTGGAAAGCTAGGTGTCAGCCGGGAAAGTTGGGGCAAAATAATTAGAAATCCATGATTGGTTCATTTTAATGAAGGTTAGATCATCAGCATTTTGGGTAGCCAGACGACTCCTTTTTTCGGTCAGTATTCACCCAGCAGCACTGAATACTCTTTCTGATAGCACACTAGCTGCTGGGCAAGCGAGCTCCTGTAATGCATATTCTGCCAATTCAGGCCAGGTGTCTATTTTGGATGCCCAGTAATCAAATGGGAATGACTTGTGAGGGAGAACATCGATAAGGGAGGAAAAATAGTTAGTAACCATACTGGACAAATATTGTCTCCTGTCACTTTAAATTGATGCTGCAGTACCTGTCGTGTCTGCGGTCATTGCGAAATCACTCCACAACCTGGTCATAAAACCCCTCTGTCCAATGCCACTTCTGATTTGTGCACCTCTAACACCTCTGTCATGTTGCCCCCTGCAGCTCGTGTGAGAACCATCACCGCCGCTGTGTGCTGGGAATGCCTGAACCAAATGGTCTACAAGAGTTGCTTGTTTGTGTGTATCCTCCCACAAATACATAACAGCACGCCTCTGTTCGCACAGCCTCTGAAGCATGTGCAGTGTGGAGTTCCACCTTGTTGCAACGTCGATTTTTAGGCGGTGCTGGGGAAGATTCAAAGATCGTTGATGGTTCTGCATATGGCTGGAGTGTACGGGCGAATGGCAGATGTGCGAGCAAAGTCTTCGCACCTTCAGGAGCAGGGCGGATAACCCCGGATAACTTTTCAGGAAGCACTGCACCACCAGGTTCAAGGTGTCAGCCAGGCAAGGAATGTGTTTCAGTTGTGAAAGGGCTATGGCAGCCATAAAATTCCTTCCGTTATCACTGACTACCTTGCCTGCCTCAAGATGTACACTGCCCAGCCATGACTTAGTTTCTTGCTGCAAGAAGTCGGACAGAACTTCCGCTGTGTGTCTGTCACCCAAATACTTCATTTCGAACACAGCCTGCTGACGCTTCCCACAAGCTGTTCCATAATGGGACACCACGGTTGCAACACTGGCATCTGCGGATGGAGTGGTTGTGTGACTGCGCTGTGTGGACGAGCTTTCGCTTCTGGAGGAGGAGGAGGGGCAAATGCCTAAAGCCAACTGTTTCATAGACCGTGGGCTAGGCAGAACTGAGCCACTATGGCTGTCCCCTGTGTACCCTGCATCCACCACATTAACCCAGTGCGCCGTGATAGAGACGTAACGTCCCTGGCCATGCCTACTGGTCCATGCTTCTGTTGTGAGGTGCACCTTTCTACTGACTGATTGCCTCAGTACATGGGCAATGCGGTCTTTGACATGCTGGTGGAGGGCTGGGATGGCTTTTCTTGCAAAGAAGTGTCAACTGGGTAGGTCATAGCATAGTACCGCGTAGGCCATCAGGGCTTTGAGAGCTTCGCTTTCAACCAACCGGTAGGGCATCATCTCTAACAAGATTAGTCTAGCAATGTGGGCATTCAAACCCTGTGTACGCGGATGAGAGGATGAGTACATCCTTTTCCTAAGGAGAGTCTCTTGTAGGGTTAGCTGAACTGGAGAGCTGCATATGGTGGGGGTGGTGGTGGGGTGGTGGACATGGCAGACTGAGAGAGGATTGGTGATGGTATTCTTGCTGTTGGCCTACATACAGTGTTTCCTACCAATAACCTGGTGATTCCCTGACTGCTTTGGCCTTGCGACGATACCTCCACATTTGCTGCAGGTGGTGTCATAAATGGTGGGTTTACAGTGAGGGAAGGAATGTAGCGTTGCTGACTAGCTTCATTGTGAGCAGGGGCAACAACTTCACGGGACGTTTGGTAGTTAGTCCAGGCTTGCAAGTGCATGGTGGTTAAATGTCTACGCATGCAACTTGTATTTAAATTTTTGACATTCTGACCTCTGCTAAAGGTCCTTGAGCATTTCTTACAGATCACTTTGCACCGATCATTCGGATCTTGGTTAAAAAATTGCCAGACTTCACTCTTCCTACTATGGAATACCTTTTCAGGCATTGCACACTGAGCTACTGTAACCGGATGACCACGTTGTCCTACAACTGTTTTTGGTTTTGACACACGTTTTTGGCCAGATACGGGCCTGCCAGATTAAAGCTGTTGCGATGTTGATGCCTGCTGCGGCTCCTCCTCCTCTGCTTCAGAGCTACTGCCAGCGGCACCCTGTTCCCCCAATGGCTGCCAATCTGGGTCAACAACTGGGTCATCTATCACCTCCTCTTCTATGTCCTGTGCATCTTCTTCTGTGTCACCGTGTAAGCCGCTGCTATAGCTTTCGGGACGGGGCACCATAGTCTCATCAGGGTCAGATTCTGGCTCAGTACACTGCGAGGGCAATGTTCTTATCTGAGTCAATGGAACAGCATAATTAAATAGCTGTGGCTGTGCATCTGTGCACTCCATGTCCGATTCATCTTGTATCGGGCATGGCCTGTTAACAATTTCCCTTTCTAACCCAGGCTCAGTATGTGTAAAGAGCTCCATGGAGTAACCCGTTGTGTCGCCTGACGCATCCTTCTCTGTTGTTCTGGGTCAAAGACACAAGGAAGCGACTTGTTCCTGGCCGGGAGCATCCACTGATGACACGCTGCTTTTAAATTTTGCACTTTCCGAAGAGGAGGCGAAAGAGCTAGAGGCAGAGTCAGCAAGGAAAGCCAAAACTTATTCCTGCTGCTCCGGCTTTAAAAGCGGTTTTCCTACTCCCAGAAAAGGGAGCGTTCGAGGCCTTGTGTAGCCAGACAATGATGCTGGCTCAACAACTCGAGACTTAGGTGCTATATTGCTTTTCCCACGACCATCTGATGCTCCACCACCACTACCATCATTACTAGCTGGCAATGACCGCCCACGGCCACGACCTCTTCCACCAGACTTCCTCATTCTTGGAAAAATGTAACCAAACTAACAAACGTTATATGGTACTGTAAAACCAGTTAGAAGGTGTATGTAAACTTGTTGTGAGATCTTAAATCTCCCTTTATAGGTGTGTGAGACTGCTGGGAAAATCAGGCCCACTGTATTACACAACACAGTTTGAGTGGCAGAAAGTGGATGACAGATATGCCACAAACAGGACTGACGCAGATGCACTCAGTGGCAATATAAATCTCCCATTTTTAGGTGTGGGAGAAAGCAGGAAAAAATCAGGCCCACTGTATTACACTACACAGTTTGAGTGGCAGAAAGTGGATGACAGATATGCCACAAACAGGTCTGACGCAGATGCACTCAGTGGCAATATAAATCTCCCTTTTTTAGGTGTGGGAGAATGCAGGAAAAAATCAGGCCCACTGTATTACACTACACAGTTTGAATGGCAGACAGTGGATGACAGATATGCCACAAACAGGACTGACGCAGATGCACTCAGTGGCAATTTAAATCTCCCTTTTTTAGGTGTGGGAGAATGCAGGAAAAAATTAGGCCCACTGTATTACACTACACAGTTTGAGTGGCAGAAAGTGGATGGCAGATATATCAAAAAATACAAGGGCTGTAGTAGAATTTCAATCTCCCTACAATTATCAAAGTATGGCAGCAATAAAAAGGACTGCTGTACACAAGAGTGTGCACAAAGAAACAAGAAAACTGTGCAAAAAAGAAGGAGCAACAGGATTTTTGCTTTGAAAAAAGCAGTTGGTTTGCACAGCGGCGTACAAACAGCAATGCAGCTATCAGGGAGCCTTATAAGCTATAGAGCTGATGCACAGAAATCTAGCCTCCGCTGTCCCTGCAAAGAAAAAGTGGTGTTGGACAGTGGAAATCGCTACAGCAAAAGCGGTTTGGGGGTAAATCTTCCCTTCCTAACAATATCCCTGCTTCAGAAGAAGCTACGGCAACCTCTCCCTATGCTCAGATCGGCAGAAGTAAGATGGCGGTCGGCGTGCACGCCCCTTTATAGCCCCTGTGATACCGCAGAAAGCAAGCCAATCACTGTAATGCCCTTCTCTAAGATGGTGGGGACTGAGACCTATGTCATCACGCTGCCCACACTCTGAAGTCTGAAACGTGACTTTGGCACGAAGATCGCGTACCGCATGGCCGATCCCACACTGGGATCGGGTTGGGTTTCATGAAATCCGAGTTTGCCGAAAGTTGGCAACTTATGAAATTGGCCGATCAATTTCGCTCAACCCTAGTAATCAGTGTGTGTGCATAAAAGCTGAGTGAGTTTCTGGGATCAAGACAGACTCTTGCATCTTTTCTCCTGCCACTGACATTTCTGGATTGTGAGTCATGAGGAAAGCAAAAGAATTGTCAACGGATCTACGGGAAAGGGTAGATGAACTGTATAAAACAGGAAAGGGATACAAAAAGATATCCAAGGAACTGATAATGCCAGTCAGCAGCATTCAAACTGTGATGTAACAAAGGGAAAATCAGGGGCTCTGTAAAAACAAAACCACGGTCAGGTAGACCAACAAAGGTTTCGTCCACAACTGCCAGGAAAATTGTTAGGGATGCAAAGAAAAATCCACAAATAATATCAGCTGAAAAACTGGACTCTCTGAAAACTAACAGTGTGGCTGTTTCAAGATGCACAATAAGGAGGCACTTGAAGAAAAATGGGCTGCATGGTCTAATCGCCAGAAGAAAGCCATTACTGCACAAATGCCACAAAGTATCTCACCTAAAATATGCAACACAGTACAGAGAAAAGCCTCAAAACGTCTGGAACAAGGTAATTTGGAGTGATGAGACCAAAATTGAACTTTTCGGCCACAACCATAAGCCTTACATTTGGAGAGAGGTCAACAAGGCCTATGATGAAAGGAACACCATTTCTGCTGTAAAGCACGGAGGTGAATTGCTGATGTTTTGGGGATGTGTGAGCTTCAGAGGCACAGGAAACTTGGTCCAAGTTGGCGGAATGATGAATGCAGCATGTTATCAGCAAATACTGGAGGCAAATTTGCAATCTTCAGTCCAGAAGCTGCGCATGGGACGTACTTGGACATTCCAACATGACAACGATAAAAAACATAAGGTAAAGTTGACCTGTCATTGGTTACAGTAGAACAAAGTGAAGGTTCTGGAGTGGCCATCTCAGTCTCTTGACCTCAATATCATTGAGCCACTCTGGGGAGATCTCAAGTGCGCAGTTCATGCTAGACAGCCCTGGAATTTACAGGAACTGGAGGCTTTTTGCCAAGAAGAGTTTAAACTTTACCATCTTAGAAAATAAAGAACCTCATCATCAACTACCACAAAAGACTTCAAGCTGTCATTGATGTTAGTGGGGGCAATACACAGTATTAAGAAATGGGGTATGTGCACTTTTGATCAGGGTCATTTGGATGTTTTGGGTTGTCATTATGATTTAAAAAGAGAAAACACAGTAGTTTGATGATAAATGGCTTCACCCAACCACTAACCATGAGTGGAGAAAAAAGTTTTGTGTTATTGTTCATATTCTCTGAAAAAAGGCCAAGAAAGAAAAAAATTCAGCTGGGGTATGTAAACTTTTGAGCACAACTGTATGTAATGAACAGGGTTAAGAATTACTAGGAAAGTTACAATGAAAAAGAGACATAGTAATATTATATTTCATCTTACTTATGCAGTAACATCATTTAGTGGAATTCCTGATTCTTCTGGAGATTTGCTTGAAAGATCAAAGGAATAGCTCTGAAAAGAAAGAATCGTCTAATAAATATTTTTTTATATGAAATGTAATAATGGATTCATTCCCTTTATTCACCTTGACAAAATCTCTGAATTTGTTTTCTGCTCTTCCTGGTGTTGCTCCCTTCCCGTTCTGCTAGCTTGTGATTGCAGCACCTGACTGAAGTCAGAGCAGGGCCAGACTGGCCATCTGGCAATTCTGGCAAATGCCAGAAGGGCCCGTCTGGTCATGGGCCGCCTCGTTTGCTACGTTGTTAACAGAATCAGTGTTCTCAAGACATTCATACTGTTAAGAGTTGTGATGGAGCATAAAGTTGCTGACTCTGTCACTTACCCCAGCAGGCCACAGGTATCATTAGACATATTGATCTTCTAGAAAATCTTCATTTCCTCCATCCAAGGTAACATTAGTAATATATCTCATCCGGGTCTTGGGGACGGGGACAACACGGGCCTGTGTGATTTCAAATGCCAGGGCTGAATTTCAGCCCCAGTCCGTACCTTAGTCAGAGCTAATGGTTACATTCTCTCAGTGTAAGTCTCTGCGAGCCTCTTTCTGGCCTCCTTACGGCTCTTATAGACATTCATTGAGAAATGACTTCTGCTGTTCCCAGCAAACACTGGATCGATCCAGCAGATCACAACTAGCAGAATTAGATAGGATTGGAGCTGAGAACAGTAGAAGACGGAAACCAGTAAGTATTTAACTGGAGAAAGTGAACATACATTAACCCCTTTACCCCCAAGGGTGGTTTGCACGTTAATGACCAGGCCAATTTTTACAATTCTGACCACTGTCCCTCTATGAGGTTATAACTCCGAAACGCTTCAACGGATCCTGGTGATTCTGACATTGTTTTCTCGTGACATATTGTACTTCATGATAGTGGTAAAATTTCTTTGATAGTACCTGCGTTTATTTGTGAAAAAAACGGAAATTTGGCGAAAATTTTGAAAATTTCGCAATTTTCAAACTTTGAATTTTTATGCAATTAAATCACAGAGATATGTCACACAAAATACTTAATAAGTAACATTTCCCACATGTCTCCTTTACATCAGCATAATTTTGGAACCAATTTTTTTTTTGTTAGGGAGTTATAAGGGTTAAAAGTTGACCAGCAATTTCTCATTTTTACAACACCATTTTTTTTTAGGGACCACGTCTCATTTGAAGTCATTTTGAGGGGTCTATATGATAGAAAATGCCCAAGTGTGACACCATTCTAAAAACTGCACCCCTCAAGGTGCTCAAAACCACATTCAAGAAGTTTATTAACCCTTCAGGTGTTTAATAGGAATTTTTGGAATGTTTAAATAAAAATGAACATTTAACTTTTTTACACAAAAAATTTACTTCAGCTCCAATTTGTTTTATTTTACCAAGGGTAACAGGAGAAATTGGACCCAAAAAGTTGTTGTCCAATTTGTCCTGAGTACGCTGATACCCCATATGTGGCAGTAAACCACTGTTTGGGCGCATGGGAGAGCTCGGAAGGGAAGGAGCGCTATTTGACTTTTCAATGCAAAATTGACAGGAATTGAGATGGGACGCCATGTTGCGTTTGGAGAGCCACTGATGTGCCTAAACATTGAAACCCCCCACAAGTGACACCATTTTGGAAAGTAGACCCCCTAAGGAACTTATCTGAATGTGTGGTGAGCACTTTGACCCACCAAGTGCTTCACAGAAGTTTATAATGCAGAACCGTAAAAATAAAAAATCATATTTTTTCACAAAAATTATATTTTTGCCCCCAATTTTTTATTTTTCCAAGGGTAAGAGAAGAAATTGGACCTCAAAAGTTGTTGTCCAATTTGTCCTGAGTACGCTGATACCCCATATGTGGCAGTAAACCACTGTTTGGGCGCATGGGAGAGCTCGGAAGGGAAGGAGCGCTATTTGACTTTTCAATGCAAAATTGACAGGAATTGAGATGGGACGCCATGTTGCGTTTGGAGAGCCACTGATGTGCCTAAACATTGAAACCCCCCACAAGTGACACCATTTTGGAAAGTAGACCCCCTAAGGAACTTATCTAGAGGTGTGGTGAGCACTTTGACCCACCAAGTGCTTCACAGAAGTTTATAATGCAGAACCGTAAAAATAAAAAATCATATTTTTTCACAAAAATTATATTTTTGCCCCCAATTTTTTATTTTTCCAAGGGTAAGAGAAGAAATTGGACCTCAAAAGTTGTTGTCCAATTTGTCCCGAGTACGCTGATACCCCATATGTGGCAGTAAACCACTGTTTGGGCGCATGGGAGAGCTCGGAAGGGAAGGAGCGCCGTTTGACTTTTCAATGCAAAATTGACAGGAATTGAGATGGGACGCCATGTTGCGTTTGGAGAGCCACTGATGTGCCTAAACATTGAAACCCCCCACAAGTGACACCATTTTGGAAAGTAGACCCCCTAAGGAACTTATCTGGATGTGTGGTGAGCACTTTGACCCACCAAGGGCTTCACAGAAGTTTATAATGCAGAGCCATAAAAATAAAACAAAATTTTTTTCCCACAAAAATTATTTTTTAGCCCCCAGTTTTGTATTTTCCCTAGGGTAACAGGAGAAATTGGACCCCAAAAGGTGTTGTCCAATTTGTCCTGAGTACGCTGATACCCCATATGTGGGGGGGAACCACCGTTTGGGCGCATGGGAGGGTTCGGAAGGGAAGGAGCGCCATTTGGAATGCAGACTTAGATGGAATGGTCTGCAGGCGTCACATTGCGTTTGCAGAGCCCCTAATGTACCTAAACAGTAGAAACCCCCCACAAGTGACACCATTTTGGAAAGTAGACCCCCTAAGGAACTCATCTTGATGTGTTGTGAGAGCTTTGAACCCCCAAGTATTTCACTACAGTTTATAACGCAGAGCCATGCAAATAAAAAATATTTTTTTTTCCACAAAAATTATATTTTAGCCCCCAGTTTTGTATTTTTCCAAGGTTAGCAGGAGAAATTGGACCCTAAATGTTGTTGTCCAATTTGTCCTGAGTACGCTGATACCCGATATGTGGGGGGGAACCACCGTTTGGGCGCATGGGAGGGTTCGGAAGGGAAGGAGCGCCATTTGGAATGCAGACTTAGATGGAATGGTCTGCAGGCGTCACATTGCGTTTGCAGAGCCCCTAATGTACCTAAACAGTAGAAACCCCCCACAAGTGACCCCATATTGGAAACTAGACCCCTCAATGAACTTTTCTAGATGTGTTGTGAGAACTTTGAACCCCCAAGTGTTTCACTACAGTTTATAACGCAGAGCCGTGAAAATAAAATATCTTTTTGTTTTCCCACAAAAATTATTTTTTAGCCCCCAGTTTTGTATTTTCCCAAGGGTAACAGGAGAAATTGGTCCACAAAAGTTGTTGTCCAATTTGTCCTGAGTACGCTGATACCCCATATGTTGGGGTAAACCCCTGTTTGGGCACACAGGAGAGCTCGGAAGGGAAGGAGCACTGTTTTACTTTTTCAACGCAGAATTGGCTGGAATTGAGATCGGACGCCATGTCGTGTTTGGAGAGCCCCTGATGTGCCGAAACAGTGGAAACCCCCCAATTATAACTGAAACCCTAATCTAAACACACCCCTAACCCTAATTCCAACGGTAACCCTAACCACACCTCTAACCCTGACACACCCCTAACCCTAATCCCAACCCTATTCCCAACTGTAAATGTAATCTAAACCCTAACCCTAACTTTAGCCCCAACCCTAACTGTAGCCCCAACCCTAACCCTAACCCTAGCCCTAACCCTAGCCCTAACCCTAACCCTAGCCCTAACCCTAACCCTAGCCCTAACCCTAGCCCTAACCCTAACCCTAGCCCTAACCCTAGCCCTAACCCTAACCCTAACCCTAGCCCTAACCCTAGCCCTAACCCTAACCCTAACCCTAGCCCTAACCCTAGCCCTAACCCTAGCCCTAACCCTAACCCTAGCCCTAACCCTAGCCCTAACCCTAGCCCTAGCCCTAACCCTAGCCCTAACCCTAGCCCTAACCCTAACCCTAATCCTAGCCCTAACCCTAGCCCTAATGGGAAAATGGAAATAAATACATTTTTTTTTATTTTTCCCTAACTAAGGGGGTGATGAAGGGGGGTTTGATTTACTTTTATAGCGAGTTTTTTAGCGGATTTTTATGATTGGCAGCCGTCACACACTGAAAGACCCTTTTTATTGCAAAAAATATTTTTTGCAATACCACATTTTGAGAGCTATAATTTTTCCATGTTTTGGTCCACAGAGTCATGTGAGGTCTTGTTTTTTGCGGGACGAGTTGACGTTTTTATTGAAAACATTTTTGGGCACGTGACATTTTTTTATCGCTTTTTATTCCGATTTTTGTGAGGAAGAATGACCAAAAGCCAGCTATTCATGAATTTCTATTGGGGGAGGCGTTTATACCGTTCCGCGTTTGGTAAAATTGATAAATCAGTTTTATTCTTCGGGTCAGTACGATTACAGCGATACCTCATTTATATCATTTTTTTATGGTTTGGTGCTTTTATACGATAAAAACTATTTTACAGAAAAGATAATTATTTTTGCATCGCTTTATTCTCAGGACTATAACTTTTTTATTTTTTTGCTGATGATGCTGTATGGCGGCTCTTTTTTTGCGGGACAATATGACGCTTTCAGCGGTACCATGGTTATTTATATCTGTCCTTTTGATCGCGTGTTATTCCACTTTTTGTTCGGCGGTATGATAATAAAGCGTTGTTTTTTGCCTCGTTTTTTTTTTTTTTTTCTTACGGTGTTTACTGAAGGGGTTAACTAGTGGGACAGTTTTATAGGTCGGGTCGTTACGGACGCGGCGATACTAAATATGTGTACTTTTATTGTTTTTTTTTTTTTATTTAGATGAAGAAATGTATTTATGGGAATAATATATTTTTTTTTTTTCATTATTTTGGAATATTTTTTTTTATTTTTTT
This sequence comes from Ranitomeya imitator, assembly GCF_032444005.1. NCBI lineage: Eukaryota > Metazoa > Chordata > Amphibia > Anura > Dendrobatidae > Ranitomeya > Ranitomeya imitator. Next base: position 1,026,291,400 of record NC_091282.1, on the reverse strand, counting down.
TACACATTTGGAAAATTTTTTTTTAACTTTTTTACTTTGTCCCAGGGGGGGACATCACAGATCAGTGATCTGACAGTTTGCACAGCACTCTGTCAGATCACTGATCTGATAGGAGTGCAGGCTGCTTCACAGTGCCTGCTCTGAGCAGGCTCTGTGAAGCCACCTCCCTCCCTGCAGGACCCGGATCCGCGGCCATCTTGGATCCGGGGCTCGAGCAGGGAGGGAGGTGAGGAGACCCTCGCAGCAACGCGATCACATCGCGTTGCTGCGGGGGGCTCAGGGAAGCCCGCAGGGAGCCCCCTCCCTGCGCGGTGCTTCCCTGCACCGCCGGCACATCGCGATCATCTTTGATCGCGGTGTGCCAGGGGTTAATGTGCCGGGGGCGGTCCGTGACCGCTCCTGGCACATAGTGCCGGATGTCAGCTGCGATACGCAGCTGACACCCGGCCGCGATCGGCCGCGCTCCCCCCGTGAGCGCGGCCGATCGGCTATGACGTACTATCCCGTCCAGGGTCAGATAAGCCCAGGGCACCTCGACGGGATAGTACGTCTAAGGTCACAGAGGGGTTAATGATATTATTCCAATTGGGAAATAAAACAAAATACCATAGTGGTGCTTTAACCACTTTCTGACAATAGACGTACGATCCCGTTGAGGTGACCTGGGCCCATATGACCATCGACGGGATAGTACGTCATATGCGATCAGCTGCGCTCACGGGGGGAGTGCGGCCAATTGCGGCCAGGTTGTCAGCTGATTATCACAGCTGACATCCAGTACTATTTACCAGGAGCGGTCACGGACTGCTCCCGGCACATTAACCCCCGGAACACTGCAATCAAACATGATCGCAGCGTTCCGGCGGCATAGGGAAGCATCGTGCAGGGAGGGGGCTCCCTGCGTGCTTCCCTGAGACCCTCGGAACAATGCGATGTGATTGCGTTGTTCCTAGCATCTCCTCCTGTCTCTTCTCTGCAGGCCCCGGATCCAAGGTGGCCGCGGGGGTCCTGCAGGGAGGGGGCTTGCAAGTGCCTGCTAAGAGCAGGCGTCAGCAAGCCTCCTGCACTGCCTGTCAGATCACTGATCTGACACAGTGCTTTGCAAAGTGTCAGATCAGCGATCTGAGACTATACGGTGATGTTCCACCCTGGGACAAAGTAAAAAAGTTAAAAAAAAATATTAACGTGTAAAAAAAAAAAATCCTAAATAAAGAAAAAAAATGCTTCAATAAATACATTTCTTTATGTTAATAACAAAACAGTAAAAGTACACATATTTAGTGTCGCCGCATCTGTAATGACCCAACCTATAAAACTGTTCCACTAGTTAACCCCTTCAGTGAACGTCGTAGAAAAAAATTGAGGCAAAAAATAATGCTTTATCACCATATGGCCAAACAAAAAGTGGGATAACGTGCAATCAAAAAGACAGATATAAATAAACATGATACCGCTGAAAACTTCATCTTGTCCCGCAAAAAACGAGCTGCCATACAGCATCATCAGCAAAAAAATAAAAAAGTTATAGCCCTCAGAATAAAGCGATGCAAAAATTATTATTTTCTCTAATAAATAATTTTTATAGTATAAAAGTGCCAAAACATAAAAAAAAAAGAATGAGGTATCACTGGAATCATACTGACCAGAAGAATAAAACTGCTTTATCAATTTTACCAAACGCGGAAGAGTATAAATGCCCCCCCAAAAAAGAAATTTATGAATTGCTGATTTTGTTAATTCTGCCTAACAAAACTCGTCCCGCAAAAAAAAAAGACCTCACATGACTCTGTGGGCCAAAATATGGAAAAATTATAGCTCTCAAAATGTGGTGATGCAAAAAATATTTCTTGACATAAAAACCCGCTATAAAAACCCACTATAAATTGTATATAAAACCCCCCTTTATAACTGCCTTAGTAAAGGCAAAATAATAAAATAAAAAAATCTATTTATTTCCATTTTCCCATTAGGGTTATGGTTAGGGTTAGGGTTGGGGCTAAAGTTAGGGTTAGGGTTGGGGCTAAAGTTAGGGTTAGGGTTGGGCCTAAAGTTAGGTTTGGGGCTAGAGTTAGGGTTAGGGTTTGGATTACGTTTACGGTTGGATTAGGGGTGTGTCAGAGTTAGGGGTGTGGTTAGGGTTATGGTTAGGGATGGGATTAGGGTTAGGGGTGTGTTCGGGTTAGGGTTGTGGTTTGGGTAGTGATTAGGGTTAGGGGTGTCTTGAGTTAGAGTTGGAATTATAATTGGGGGGTTTCCACTGATTAGGCACATCAGTTGCTCTGCAAACGCAACATGACATCCGATCTCAATTTCATCCAATTCGGCGTTGAAAAAGTAAAACAATGCTCCTTCCCTTCCGAGCTTTGCTGTGCGCCCAAACAGTGGTTTACCCCCCCATATGGAGTATCAGCGTACTCAAGAAAATTGAACAACAACTTTTGTGATCCAATTTATCCTGTTACCCTTGAAAAAATAAAAATTTTGGGGCTAAAACATCATTTTTGTGTGAAAAAAATGTATTTTATTTTCACGGCTCTGCATTATAAACTTTAGTGAAACACTTGGTTGTTCAAAATTCTCACAACACATCTAGATAAGCTCCTTGGGGGTCTAGTTTCTAATATGGGGTCACTTGTGGGGGGTTTCTACTATTTAGGTACATCAGGAGCTCTGCAAACGCAACGTGACACCCTCAGACCATTCCATAAAAGTCTGCATTCCAAAATACCACTTCTTCCCTTCTGAGCTCTGCCATGCACCCAAACAGTAGTTTTCTCACACATATGGGGTATCAGCGTACGCAGCACAAATTGTACAACAACTTTTGGGGTCCAATTTCTCTAGATACAAAATTGGGGGCTAAAATATCATTTTTGTGGAAAAAAATTTTTTTTAATATTCACGGCTTTACATTATAAACTTTAGCGAAACAATTGGGTGTTCAAAGTGCACACCACACAACTAGATGTTCCTTAGGTGGTCTACTTTCCAAAATGTGGTCACTTGTGGGGGTTTCCACTGTTTAGGCACATCAGGCAAACGCGACATGGCATCTGATCTCAATTCCAGCCAATTCTGAGTTGAAAAAGACAAACGGTGCTCCTTCCCTTCCGAGCTCTGTCATGCATCTAAACAGTGGTTTACCCCCACATATGGGGTATCAGCGTACTCAGAACTAATTGGAAAACATCTTTTGTGGTCCAATTTCTCGTTTTACCCTTGGGAAAATAAAAAATTGGGGACGAAAAAATAATTTTTGTGAAAAAAATATGATTTTTTATTTTTATGGCTCTACATTATAAACTTCTGTGAAGCACTTGGGGGTTCAAAGTGCTCACTACACATCTAGATAAGTTCCTTAGGGGGTCTACTTTCCAAAATGGTGTCACTTGTGGGGGTTTTCCACTGTTTTGGCACATCAGGGGCTCTCCAAATGCAACATGGCGTTCAATTCCAGTCAATTTTGCATTGAAAAGTCAAATGGCACTCCTTCCCTTCTGAGCTCTGCCATGCACCCAAACAGTGGTATACCCCCACATATGGGGTATCAGCATACTCAGAACAAATTGAACAACAACTTTTTGGGTCCAATTTCTCCTGTTACCTTTGGTAAAATAAAACAAATTGGATCTGAAATAATTTTTGTGGAAAAAAGTTAAATGTTAATTTTTTTTAAACATTCCAAAAATTCCTGTGGAGCACCTGAAGGGTTAATAAACTTGTTAAATGTGGAGCCGCATATTCATCACTATAATAAGCAGCACCACTTGACCGCTCATACAGGAAGAGCTGCAACGCTGAGAGGAAGCTTCGAGGGAGCTGGGTAAGTATTTTAATGTCAGCGGGCGGGCGCACAGGGGGAGGGACGGGGGAGATTACCGGGAACTTTATTTTAACAAAAAAAAAATGATTTTTCATTCTTTCGCTCCAGCGAACGCTGCTGGGAAGAAGGAATGAATTCTGGATTCAGCACCCAAAGCAGGGGACAGCGCTTAACTGTGGCGTTGTCTCCTGCACGGTGCGTCTGGTACCCAGTCGGCACACGGACGGCACACGGCTGCCGAACGTGTGCCACACTGATGTGCCACGTGAGCACATGGAGACACGGACACGGATAACGATTTTTCCGGTACCGGAATTATCTGGACGTGTGTGACAGGCCTCATAGAGTTGTCTCTGGTCTGGTGTTTGCAATTCTTTGCTTTCACTTGAAAGGTTCCCCTTCACCCTTAACTGTAACATGAAGCTTACATTTGTATGTTTGCAGACGTACGACATATGCACAAGACAAAAGCATATGCAAGCACTTGCCATACTGTTTGTCAAATTATATTTGTCCAAATGTCGACGTCAAAGTCATCTAGATTTTTAAATATCTTTTATAATCCTTTCATCAATTAGCTTCTAGAAACACACACAAGAAAAAGTATGTTTTAACCCCTTAGTGACAGAGCCAATTTGGTACTTAATGACCAGGCCAATTTTTGCAATTCTGACCACTGTCACTTTATGAGGTTATAACTCTGGAACGCTTTAACGGATCCCACTGATTCTGAGATTGTTTTCTCGTGACATATTGTACTTCATGTTAGTGGTAACATTTCTTCAATATTACTTGCGATTATTTATGAAAAAAACGGAAATATGGCGAAAATTTTTAAAATTTAGCAATTTTCAAACTTTGTATTTTATGCCCTTAAATCAGAGAGATATGTCACGAAAAATAGTTAATAAATAACATTTCCCACATGTCTACTTTACATCAGCACAATTTTGGAAACAAAATTTTTTTTTGTTAGGGAGTTATAAGGGTTAAAAGTTGACCAGCAATTTCTCATTTTTACAACACCATTTTTTTTTAGGGACCACATCACATTTGAAGTCATTTTGAGGGGTCTATATGATAGAAAATAATGAAGTGTGACACCATTCTAAAAACTACACCCCTCAAGGTTCTCAAAACCACATTCAAGAAGTTTATTAACCCTTTACGTGCTTCACAGGAACTGAAACAATGTGGAAGGAAAAAATGAACATTTAACTTTTTTTTGCAAACATCTTAATTCAGAACCATTTTTTTTATTTTCACAAGTAAAAACAGAATTGTAACCATAAATTTTGTTATGCAATTTCTCCTGAATACGCCAATACCCCATGTGTGGGGGTAAACCACTTTTTGGGCACACCGCAGAACTTAGAAGTGAAGGAGCGCCGTTTGACTTTTTCAATGCAGAATTGGCTGGAATTGAGATCGGACGCCATGTCACGTTTAGAGAGCCCCTGATGTGCCTAAACAGTGGAAACTCCTCACAAGTGACACCATTTTGGAAACTAGACCCCTTAAGGAACTTATCTAGATGTGTGGGGAGCACTTTGAACCCCCAAGTGCTTCACAGAAGTTTATAACGTAGAGCCGTGAAAATAAAAAATCGATTTTGTTTACACAAAAATGATCTTTTCGCCCACAAATTCTTATTTTCACAAGGGTAACAGGAGAAATTAGACCACAAAAATTGTTGTGTGATTTCTCCTGAATACGTCGATACCCCATATGTGGGGGTAAACCACTGTTTGGGCGCACCGCAGAGCTTGGAAGTGAAGGAGCGCCGTTTTACTTTTTCAATGTAGAATTGGCTGGAATTGAGATTGGACGCCATGTCGCGTTTGGAGAGCCTCTGATGTGCCTAAACAGTGGAAACCCCCCACAAGTGACCCCATTTTGGAAACTAGACCCCTTAAGGAACATATCTAGATGTGTGGTGAGCACTTTGAACCCCCATGTGCTTCACAGAAGTTTATAATGTAGAGCCGTGAAAAAAAAAATAGCATTTTTTCTACAAAAATGATCTTTTTGCCCACAAATTTTAATTTTCACAAGGGTAACAGGAGAAATTAGACCACTAAAGTTGTTGTGCAATTTCTCCTGACTACGTCGATACCCAATATGTGGGGGTAAACTACTGTTTGGGCGCACCGCAGAGCTTGGAAGAGAAAGAGTGCCGTTTTACTTTTTCAATGTAGAATTGGCTGGAATTGAGATCGGACGCCATGTCGTGTTTGGAGAGCCCCTGATGTGCCTAAACAGTAGAAATCCCCCAAAAGTGACCCCATTTTGGAAACTAGACCCCCCATGGAACTTATCTAGATGTGTGGTGAGAACCTTGAATGCCCAAGTGCTTCACAGAAGTTTATAATGCAGAGCCGTGAAAATAAAAAATATTTTTTTTTCCACAAAAAAGATTTTTTAGCCCCCAAGTTTTTATTTTCACAACGGTAACATGAGAAATTGGACCACAAAAGTTGTTGTCCAATTTGTCCTGAGTATGCTGGTACCCCATATGTGGGGGTAAACCACTGTTTGGGCGCACGGCAGAGCTCGGAAGGAAGGAGCGCCATTTTGGAATGCAGACTTTGATAGAATGGTCTGCGGGTATTATGTTGCGTTTGCAGAGCCCCTGATGTACCTAACCAGTAGAAACCCTCCACAAGTGACCCCATTTTGGAAACTAGACCCCCGAAGGAACTTATCTAGATGTGTGGTGAGAACTTTGAATGCCCAAGTGCTTCACAGAAGTTTAGAATGCAGTTGTGAAAATAAAAAATATTTTTTTTTTTCACAAAAAAGATATTGTAGCCCCCAAGTTTTTATTTTCACAAGGGTAACAGGAGAAATTGGACTGCAATAGTTGTTGTCCAATTTATCCCGAGTACGCTGATGTGCCATATGTGGGGGTAAACCACTGTTTGGGCGCACGGCAGAGCTCGGAAGGGAAGGAGCGCCTATTTGGAATGCAGACTTTGATAGAATGGTCTGTGGGCATTATGTTGCGATTGCAGAGCCCCTGATGTACCAAAACTGTAGTAACCCCCCACAAGTGACCCCATTTTGGAAACTAGACCCCCCAAGGAACTTATCTAGATGTGTGGTGAGAACTTTTAATGCCCAAGTGCTTCACAGAAGTTTAGAATGCAGAGTTGTGAAAATAAAAATATTTTTTTTTCACAAAAAAGATATTGTAGCCCACAAGTTTTTATTTTCACAAGGGTAACAAGAGAAATTGGACCCCAGAAGTTGTTGTCCAATTTATCCCGAGTATGCTGATGCCCCATATGTGGGGGTAACCCACTGTTTGGGCGCACGGCAGAGCTCAGAATGGGGGGAGCACCATTTGACTTTTTGAGCGCAAAATTGGCTGTCGTGTTTGGAGACCCCCTGATGTACCTAAACAGTGGAAACCCCCCAATTCTAGCTCCAACCCTAACCCCAACACACCCCTAACCCTAATCCCAACCTGATCCATAATCCTAATCACTAACCCTAACGATAATCCCAACCCTTACCCCAAAACAACCCTAATGTCAACCCTAACCATAACCCTAATCAAAACCCTGTTGTGAATTCTGTGGCTGAATTCACTCCTGTGGTCACAAGGGGTACTGCAGCTTCTTAGCTTCCTCCCTCAGGTGTTCTGGTGAGCTCGTTGGCTGCTTTGTTATTTAACTCCACCTGATTCTGTCTTCCTTGCTCCTTGTCAATGTTTCAGTGTTGGATCTGAGCTTCTCCTGATTGTTCCTGTGACCTGCTGCTCTGTATAGCTAAGTGATTTTTGCTTTTTTGTTGCTTTTTTTTCTGTCCAGCTTGTCTTTTGTTTTGCTGGAAGCTCTGAGACGCAAAGGGTGTACCGCCGTGCCGTTAGTTCGGCACGGTGGGTTTTTTTTGCCCCCTTTGCGTGGTTTTGCTTTAGGGTTTTTTGTAGACTGCAAAGTTCGCTTTACTGTCCTCACCCTGTCCTAGAATATCGGGCCCCACTTTGCTGAATCTATTTCATCCCTACGTTTTGTCTTTTCATCTTACTCACAGTCATTATATGTGGGGGGCTGCCTTTTCCTTTGGGGAATTTCTCTGGGGCAAGTCAGGCCTATTTTTCTATCTTCAGGCTAGCTAGTTTCTTAGGCTGTGCCGAGTTGCCTAGGTAGTTGTTAGGCGCAATCCACAGCCGCTTTTAGTTGTGTTTAGGATAGGATCAGGTGTGCAGTCTACAGAGTTTCCACGTCTCAGAGCTCGTTCTTGTATTTTTGGGTATTTGTCAGATCACTGTGTGCGCTCTGATCGCTAAGCACACTGTGTTTCTGGATTGCCTTCATAACACCTGTCATTAGCAAACATAACAAAACCCTAAATCCAACACAACCCTAATCCTAATCTCAACCCTAACCTCAAACCTAACCCTAATCCCAATACACCCCTAATCACAACCCTAACCTTAACCCTAATCCCAAACCTAACCCTAATCCCAAGCGTAACCCTAATGCCAACCCTAAACCTAATACCAACCCTAATCCAAACCCTAACCCTAATCCCAGCTCTAACCCTAACTTTAGCCCCAACCCTAGCCCTAACTTTAGCCCCAACCCTAACCCTAAGGCTACTTTCACACTTGCGTCATTTGGCATCCGTTGCAATCTGTCGTTTTGGACAAGAAACGGATCCTGCAAATGTGCCCGCAGGATGCGTTTTTTGCCCATAGACTTGTATTGCCGACGGATCGTGACGGATGGCCACACGTCGCGTCCGTCGTGCACTGGATCAGTTGTGTTTTGGCGGACCGTCGGCACAAAAAAACGTTCAATGAAACTTTTTTTGTACGTCGCATCCGCCCTTTCTGACCGAGCATGCGTGGCCGTAACTCCGCCCCCTCCTCCCCAGGACATAGATTGGGCAGCAGATGCGTTGAAAAACTACAGCTGCTGCCCACGTTGTGCACAATTTTCACAACGTGCGTCGGTATGTCGGGCCGACGCATAGCGACGGCCCCGTACCGACGTAAGTGTGAAAGAAGCCTAACCCTAAATTTAGCCCCAACCCTAACCCTAAATTTAGCCCCAACCCTAGCCCTAACCCTAGCCCTAACCCTAGCCCTAACCCTAGCCCTAACCCTAACCCTACCCCTAACCCTACCCCTGCCCCTACCCTTACCCCTACCCCTAACCCTACCCCTAACCCTACCCCTAACCCTAATCCTACCCCTAACCCTACCCCTAACCCAACCCCTAACCCTAATTTTAGCCCTATCTGCTGTTCTCCTGCCGGCCGGCAGATGGAGACAGATGGCGGGCGCACTGCGCATGCGCCCGCCATTTTCTTCTGCCGGCGGCCAGGAGGAGCAGCAAGAGGATCCAGGGACACAGGTGAGTATTGTAGGGTCCCGAATCCCCCTATTTCTCTGTCCTCTGATGTGCGATCACATCAGAGGACAGAGAATTACACTTTACTTTTTTTTTTTTTCTTTTTTTTTTTTGCGGTCGCCGGTAAACAGTTAATTACCGGCGATCGCAAAACAGGGGTCGGTAAAACCGACCCCGATCATGCTCTTTGGGGTCTCGGCTACCCCCGGCAGCTGAGACCCCAAAGATTCTCGCGGGGCCGGCCGGCGGGCGCACTGCGCATGCGCCCGCCATTTTTAAGATGGCGGCGCCCACCGGGAGCCACGAGGAGCATCGTGGGAGCTAGGTGAGTATTGGGGGGCCACCTGGGACCCCTTTTCTCTGTCCTCCGATGTGCGATCACATCGGAGGACAGAGAAATTAAAAAGAGATCGCTTTTTTTTTTTGCGATCGCCGGTAAACGGTTAATTACCGGCGATCGCAAATGCGGGGTGGGTTAAAAAAACCCCGAATCATGTTCTCTGGGGTCTCGGCTACCAGCGGCAGCCGAGACCCCGGAGAAAATCGGCCTCAGGGGGGCGCTATTCACTTTTTCCACAGCGCCGTTAATTAACGGCGCTGTGGTTTAAGTACCCTTAGCGGCCGCCGTTAAAAGGCGTATCGGCGGTCGCTAAGGAGTTAAGCATATTAAAACATAGTGCTATACACTGCAATATGACTCCAATCGAGAATAATGGAGTAATAGAGAAAAAAATGTATACATCTTTCATATGGCTTTTTGGAGACAAAAAAAACCCCAAAAAAAACATGTGGTCAACTATGTTTTTTCATTTGACATAACTATGACAAAACACAGTCAGGAGAACATTTTTGACAGTGTTTTGTCCATTTTAATCTTTATGCTGTCATATACATCTCATTAAAATCGGGGGGCAGCACGGTTCTGGGTTCAAACCCCACCAAGGACAACATCTGCAAAGCGTTTGTATGTTCTCTCCGTGTTTGTGTGGTTTTCCTCCGGGTACTCCGGTTTCCTCCCACATTCCAAAGACATACTAATAGGAAATTTAGATTGTGAGCCCCATCAGGGACAGCGATGATAATGTGTGCAACCTGTAAAGCGCTTCGGAATATGTTAGCGTTATATAAAAATAAAGATTATTATTATATTAAAGTTGTGTGCAATTTGGGCGTATACGTCCAGTGGAATACACGGTACAAAAGTGAACCTAGCCTTAGGGTATGTGCACACGTCAGGATCTCTTGCAGAAATTTTCCTGACAAAAACCGGACATTTCTGCTGCATGAGTTTTTTTTCGCATTTTTTCATGCGTTTTTGATGTGTTTTTTGTGCGTTTTTTGTGCATCTTTCCCAAATGCATAGAATAGCAGGAAAAACGCAGAAAATCCGCAAAATTAATGAACATGCTGCTTTTTTTACCGTGATGCATTTTTTTCACGGGAAAAACGCATCATGTGCACAGAACATGCAGAATGCATTCTAAATGATAGGATGCATAATGTATGCCTTTTTAATAAGTTTTTATAGCGTTTTTACCGCAAAAAAAGTGAAAAAAAGCAAAAAAACCTGAACATGTGCACATAGCCTAACTGTGGAGTACTCTCCCTTAGGCTATGTGCACACGTTCAGGTTTTTTTTTGCGTTTTTTTCGCATTTTTTCACGGTAAAAACGCTATAAAAACTCATTAAACATGCATACATTATGCATCCTATCATTTAGAATGCATTCTACATGTTTTGTGCACATGATGCGTTTTTTTCCGCGAAAAATATGCATCGCGGTAAAAAAAGGAGCATGTTCATTAATTTTGTGGATTTTCTGCGTTCTATGCATTTGGGAAAAACGCACCAAAAACGCGTCAAAAACGCATGAAAAAACGCGAAAAAAACGCATGCGGTTTTTGTCAGGAAAATTTCTGCAAGAAATCCTGACGTGTGCACCTACCCTTATTGTGGAGTTACATGCTTAACTAATCTACCTCTGATGGTGGAACCAGACACAACCTGGTTCTACTCCATTCACATTGCTGCTTGGATTATGTAACTTACATGAACTTTTTTCTTTCTCAGTGTGGTTATCAAAGCGAAGATGATAAATGAGAGGAAAAGTCCCACAAAACATCCAATTATGATACCTACAAGGTAAAATGAAATGGAGTATCAGGAAAATAATAAAATCAATGAATGTATTCACTATTTAATAACACTGCCGGGCTTAGATATCTCTGCTCTGACGAAAGGGTGAATTTTCAAACTGCAACTGTTCCATTTATCTGAGTAAGCGTAAGTTGACACAACTGTTTAAAACAAGTCTCATCCAGAAAAGTGGGATGATTTTTATCTCGCTAGTCATCCATGTACAATCCATTTTTCTTTTTTTTGCAGCATCTTTTAATCATTTACAAGACCAGTTACAGCTTCCAATATTACAGAATTGCAAAGTATCCATGTGTTATACTGTGGCATCCAATTTTTGTTATCATAACCACAGACTTGAATAGGTGAGTCTCATGCAATCTCATACATGCTGAGATTTTTTTTTACATGCTGAATTGGTAAGTTAAAATAATTGGTCATCACCCATCTGCACTGCCTAATTGAATAAAATTGGCCCAAGTGCGATCTGTTTTTTTTATGGATCGCGCTTGGACTAAAAATACGGTCGCGTTCAAGAACCCTAAGGATAGCAGAAATCCATGTGCCCATCACCAAAACAGCCATATTCAGATTATGGATCTGATTTGCACTAACATCGTTTAGTGGAATTACTGATTCATCTGCAGATTTGTTTGGGAGCTTAAATGAATAGCGAGATTTCGGTAATTCTTTTATTTCAATTTTTTTTATTTGGGTTAAAAAGTAACTGTGCTTTAAAGATTTTTTCAGACTTAGCTGTCCTGTATGTGTACATGAGGATTAACACAATTTGCAGCAATTATCTAACATATCTTGCATTCTCACTAGTTTTACCTTCTGCATGCTCTGTAACTTGTAATCCCCTGAGAGCTCAGAGGGTGGGGGAAAGGAAAGGAGCTGCAGTGATATTCCCCAAGACAGTACAGTACAGAGAGGGGAATTCACTTTTTAACTGCAACGTAGAGAACATTATACAGCAGAGCTGACCTGTGTTAATCTGACTCAACCTCTGATGTGCCATGGTTTTCTGTCTTTCTCTTCCTTTCCTGCTCCTCATTCCCACCCCCTTCCCTTCTCCAAAGAGTGTAGTGGGCTGTGTCACATGACACCAGTAAGCCATCACTTCTAAGACTTGAACTGTTTTTTCACAGTTGATGATAACTTCAAGAGGGGAATATCTCTGATCAGCTATATTATAAAGTTTCTTATAATCACCTGTACTATTGATTTATGGAAAGTTTGTTGAAAGTACAGTCCTGTTTTAACCCCTTAACGACCGCCGATACGCCTTTTAACGGTGGCAGCTAAGGGTAATTAAACCACAGCGCCGTTAATTAACGGCGCTGTGGAAAAAGTGAATAGCGCCGCCCCAGAGTCGGATTTTCTCTGGGGTTTCGGTTGCCGGGGGTAGCCGAGACCCCAGAGAACATGATTCGGGGTTTTTTACTGACCTCCGAGTTGCAATCGCCGGTAATTAACTGTTTACCGGCGATCGCAAAAAAAAAACAACGCGATTTTCCTTTTAATTTCTCTGTCCTCCGATGTGATCGCACATCAGATGACAGAGAAATGGGGTCCCCGATAGCCCCCCGATACTCACCTGTCTCCCCCAGTGCTCCTCGTGGCTCCCGATGGGCGCCGCCATCTTTTTCCGGCAAAAAAATGGCGGGCGCATGCGCCCGCCAGCCGGGACCCGGAGGATCTTTGGGGTCTCGGCTGCTGGGGGTAGCCGAGACCCCAAAGAACATAAAGGACAGAGAAATAGGGGGATTCGGGGACCCTGTTATATTTACCGGTGTCCCTGGGTCCTCCTGCGTCCCCTCCTGCCCGCTGGCTTCTTCATCGGGAAAGAAAATGGCGGGCGCATGCGCAGTGCGTCCGCTATCTGCCGCCATCTGCCGGCCGGCAGGAGAGAGTAGTTGGGGCTAAAATTAGAGTTAGGGTTAGGGTTAAATTTAGGATTAAGGTTGAGGCTAAATTTAGGGTTAGGGTTAGGGCTAGGGTTAGGCTTCTTTCACACTTGCGTCGGTACGGGGCTGTTGCAATGCGTCGGCCCGACGTACCGACGCACATTGTGAAAATTGTGTACAACATGGGCAGCGGATGCAGATTTTCAACGCATCCGCTGCCCAGTCTAGGAGGAGGGGGCAGAGTTACGGCCACGCATGTGCGGAAATGGCGGAAGCGATGTACAAAAAAAAGGTTACATTGAAAAAAATTTTTGTGACGACGGTCCAAAACACAACGGATCCAGTGCATGACGGACGCGACGTGTGGCCATCCATCGGTAATACAAGTCTATGGGCAAAAAAGGCATCCTGCGGGCACATTTGCAGGATCCGTTTTTTGTCCAAAACGACGGATTGCGACGGATGCCACACGACGCAAGTGTGAAAGTAGCCTTAGGGCTAGGGTTAGGGTTGGGGCTAAAGTTAGGGCTAGGGTTAAGGTTAAATTTAGGGCTAGAGTTGGGGCTAAAATTATGGTTAGGGCTAGGGTTAGGGTTGGGGCTAAAGTTAGGGTTAGGGCTAGGGTTAGGGTTGGGGCTAAAGTTAGAGTTAGGACTAGGGTTAGGGTTGGGGCTAAAGTTAGGGCTAGGGTTGGGGCTAAAGTTAGGGCTAGGGTCGCGGATAAAGTTAGGGTTAGAGTTGGGATTAGAGTTAGGGTTTGGATTAGGGTTGGTATTAGGGTTAGCGTTGGCATTAGGGTTACGTTTGGGATTAGGGTTAGGTTTGGGATTAGGGTTAATGTTAGGGTTGGGATTAGGGTTAGGGGTGTATTGGGATTAGGGTTAGGTTTGAGGTTAGGGTTGAAATTAGGATTAGGGGTGTGTTGGATTTAGGGTTTTGATTAGGGTTATGGTTAGGGTTGAGATTAGGGTTGTTTTGGGGATAGGGTTGTGATTATCGTTGGGGTTGTGATTAGGATTATGGATCGGGTTGGGATTAGGTTTAGGGATGTGTTGGGGTTAGGGTTGGAGTTAGAATTGGGGGGTTTCCACTGTTTAGGTACATCAGGGGGTCTCCAAACATGACAGCCAATTTTGCGCTCAAAAAGTCAAATGTTGCTCCCTCCCTTCTGAGCTCTGCCGTGCGCCCAAACAGTGGTGTACCTCCACATATGGGGAATCAGCGTACTCGGAATAAATTGGACAACAACTTTTGGGGTCCAATTTCTCTTGTTACCCTTGTGAAAATAAAAACTTGGGGGCAAAAAAATCTTTTTTGTGGAAAAAAAAAATATTTTTTATTTTCACGACTCTGCATTATAAACTTCTGTGAAGCACTTGGGCATTCAAAGTTCTCACCAGATATCTAGATAAGTTCCTTGGGGGTCTAGTTAACAAAATGGGGTCACATGTGGGGGGATTCTACTGTTTAGGTAGATCAGGGGCTCTGCAATCGCAACATAATGCCCGCAGACCATGCTATCAAAGTCTGCATTCCAAAACGGCGCTCCTTCCCTTCCGAGCTCTGCCGTGTGCCCAAACAGTGGTGTACCCCCACATATAGGGTACCAGCTTACTCAGGACAAATTGGACAACAACTTTTGGGGTCCAATTTCTCTTGATACCCTTGTGAAAATAAAAACTTGGGGGCAAAAAAATAAAAATATTTTTTTTATTTTCACAACTGCATTATAAACTTCTGTGAAGCACTTGGGCATTCAAAGTTCTCACCACACATTTAGATAAGTTCCATGGGGGTCTATTTTCCAAAATGGGGTCACTTGTGGGGTGTTTCTACTGTTTAGGTACATCAGGGGCTCTCCAAACGCGACATGGCGCCGATCTCAATTCCAGCCAATTCTACATTGAAAAAGTAAAACGGCACTTCTTCTCTTCCAAGCTCTGCGGTGCACCCAAACAGTGGTTTACCCCCACATATGGAGTATCGACGTACTCAGGAGAAATTGCACAACAACTTTTGTGGTCTAATTTCTCCTGTTACCCTTGCGAAATTAAGAATTTGTGGGCGAAAAGATCATTTTTGTGTAAACAAATGTGATTTTTTATTTTCACGGCTCTACGTTATAAACTTCTGTGAAGCACTTGGGGGCTCAAAGTGCTCACCACATATCTAGATAAGTTTCTTAAGGGGTCTAGTTTCCAAAATGGTGTCACTTGTGGGGGGTTTCCACTGTTTAGGCGCATCAGGGGCTCTCTAAATGTGACATAGCATCCAATCTCAATTCCAGCCAATTCTGCATTGAAAAAGTCAAACGTTGCTCCTTCACTTCCAAGCTCTGCGGTGCGCCAAAACAGTATTATACCCCCACACATGGGGTATCGGCATATTCAGGAGAAATTGCACAATAAAATTTATGGTTACATTTCTGTTTTTACACTTGTGAAAATAAAAAAAATGGTTCTGAAGTAAAATGTTTGCAAAAAAAAGTTAAATGTTCATTTTTTCCTTCCACATTGTTTCAGTTCCTGTGAAGCAGGGGTGCAGTTTTTAGAATAGTGTCATACTTGGTTATGTTATATCATATAAACTCCTCAAAATGACTTCAAATGTGATATGGTCCCTAAAAAAAATAGTGTTGTAAAAATGAGAAATTGCTGGTCAACTTTTAACCCTTATAACTCCCTAACAATAAAAAATTTTGTTTCCAAAATTGTGCTGATGTAAAGTAGACATGTGGGAAATGTTATTTATTAAGTATTTTTCGTGACATATCTCTCTGATTTAAGGGCATTAAAATACAATGTTTGAAAATTGCAAAATTTTAAATTTTTTTGCCATATTTACTTTTTTTCATAAATAATCGCAAGTAATATCGAAGAAATATTACCACTATCATGAAGTACAGTATGTCACGAAAAAACAATCTCAGAATCAGCGGGATCCGTTAAAGCGTTCCAGAGTTATAACCTCATAAAGTGACACTGGTCAGAATTGTAAAAATTGGCTCGGTCATTAGGTACCAAATTGGCTCTGTCACTAATGGGTTAAGGGTATGTGTGAGAAGAAAAGTGTATGTCACTTCTTTAAATAACCATGCAACGGAATCCGCTTCAATTCAGGCACTGCCCAATCGAAGGGCTGCAAAATGCTCCTGGTTAAAACTCTTAACTAGAGTTGAGCGACTTTTACTTTTTTACGATCGAGTTGGGTTTCGCGAAACCCGACTTTGTCAAAAGTCGGGTCAGGTGAAATCGGCCGATTATTTCGAAAAGTCGGGGGCCGACTGACACACGAAACCCAATGCAAGTCAATGGGGAATCAAAGTCGGCAGTGAGTGGAGGACAGGAAAACACCTACAGTGCCCATTTTAATGCCAAAAACATCAATTCTTATTACCTAAGCTGGTAAATCTTAATTTACTTCATAATAATAGTTAGGCATTGAAAACAGGGGGTCATTTGACTAAAGTTGTGGGGGGTAGGGCTGGCTCAAGATTTTCGTGGGCCCAGGAAACGCGCAATACGTCACGGCGGTGGAGCAGGGAGAGGTAAGTATTTCAACTTTGCAAGTGCTGTGATCCTGAGCAAGCAGGGGGGCCCACTAGTTGGCACTGGCACAGGGCCCCTCATAGTACGGCGGTGTGTTTGACGGCGGGTGGCGCCTCCCACTGCCAGAGACACTTTTGTGTACTATGAGGGGCCCTGTGCCAATGCCAACGAGTATGCCCCCCCACTTGATGAAGGAACCTGGACTTTCATCTGCACCTTCCTCTTTGTCCCCGTGTAAGGTGGTATAGTATGCGGGAAGGGGAACCTGGCTTTCAGCAGGGTCAGATTCAGGCTGTGTAGAGTGCAAGGGGAATGTAGTGGTCTGGGTCAAAGTACCAGCAGACTCATCTAGCAGTGGCTGAGCAATGGGCAGGATGAGGAGGAAACACAGATATAGGCACAAATAACAAAGTAGGCTAAATGCAGTTCAAAATTGGTAACAGGACTAAACAGGCGGCATAGCTTTGTTCAGTGGAGGACAATTATAATAAATGGCGCAGACACAGTTGGTAGGCCCAAAATAAAAAAGTAGGCTAAATGCAGTTCAAAATTGGTAACAGGACTAAACAGGTGGCATAGCTTTGTTCAGTGGAGGACAATTGTAATGAGTGGTGCAGACACAGTTAGTAGTCCCAAAATAAAAAAGTTGACTAAATGCAGTTCAAAATTGGTAACAGGACTAAACAGGCGGCATAACTTTGTTCAGTGGAGGACAATTGTAATGAGTGGCGCAGACACAGTAAGTAGGCCAAAATACAAATGTAGGCTAAATGCAGTTCAAAATTGGTAACAGGACTAAACAGGCGGCATAGCTAGGTACTGGGGTGGGCTCCTCTGCTGAGTAGCAGACAGTGATAGTAGGCACAAAGAATTAACTGGTCTAAATGGAGGCCAGGGCCCCTGTATATTTTAACTATATTTTAACTATCATCTATCATTTCAACAAATTTGTATTGGCAGTGCCATTGAAGGATTTAACAGCACAGACTACACAGTGGTGGAGCAGGGAGAGGTAAGTATTGCAAGTGGTAGAGCACTGTTCAAACACTCTCTCGTGGGCAGTGGTACTGGCACAGGGCCCCTCATATTACGACGGTTTGTCTGACGTAGGTTGTACACCACCACCGTCAGAAACACTTCATTGTACTATGAGGGACCCGGTGCCAGCGCCGTCACCCCAGAGTGGGCGCACCCACCTGTCCAAGCAAACGGCACTCGCATGGGTGCTTGCGCCAGGCGGTGACCACGGCCCTGTGGGGTGTGTCAGCCCATTTAGGGAGGTATAGAAATGGTCTATCGTGGACTTCAGCAGCTGCAAATGGAGGAATTGGAGAAGTCAGTAAGAGGAGGCCAAAAGCAAGACATTTTTCAGGCAAGCTACGTGTCAGCAGGAGAAGGTGGGGCAAAATAATTTGAAATCCATGATTGGTTCATTTTAATGAAGATTGGATCATTAACATTCTGGGTAGCCAGATGTGTCCTTTTTTTGGTCAGTATTGAACCAGCAGCACTGAAGACTCTTTCTGATTGCACACTAGAAGCAGGGCAAGCAAGTAGCTGTAATGCATATTCTGCCAATTCAGGCCCGGTGTCTATCTTAGATGCCCAGTAATCAAAGGGGAATGACCTGTGAGGGAGAACATCGATAAGGGAGGAAAAGTAGTTCATAACCATACTGGACAAATGCTGTCTCCTGTCACTTTGAATTGATGCAGCACTACCTGTCGTGTCAGTGGTCATTGCGAAATCACTCCACAACCTGGTCATAAAACCCCTCTGTCCAATGCCACTTCTGATTTGTGCACTTCTAACACCTCTGCCATGTTGCCCCCTATGGCTTGTGTGAGAACCATCACCGCCGCTGTGTGCTGGGAATGCCTGAACCAAACGGTCTACAAGAGTTGCTTGTTTGGTAGCCAATATTTGCTCAAGGTTCTCATGTGGCATGATTTTTTTTCATTTTCCTTGATATTGTGGATCCAGGAGGCAGGCCAACCAGTAATCGTCATCGGTCATCATTTTAGTAATGCGGGGGTCCCTTTTTAGGATACGCAAGGCATACTCAGCCATGTGGGCCAATGTTCCAGGTGTCAATTCACTGCTTGTGCTGGGTTGAGGAGCACTTTCTTGCAAATCAACATCACTTGTGTCCCGCAAAAACCCTATACTTGACCTTGCAACGCCACCAGTTTCTATTGCCCCCGAGAAGCATCCTCCTCTCATAAATATTCATCCCCATCATCCTCATCCTCCTCCTCTTCCAGGATAGTTCCCTGAGCAGACAATGGCTGACTGTCATCAAGGCTTCCCTCCTCCTTGGCTAGAGACGCCAGCTCCTTAATGTGCGTCAAACTTTGCATCAGCAGACGCATTAGTGGGATGCTCATGCTTATGATGGCGTTGTCTGCACTAACCAGGCATGTGCATTCCTCAAAACACTGAAGGACTTGACAGAGGTCTTGGAGCTTCGACCACTGCATACCAGACAACTCCATGTCTGCCATCCAACTGCCTGCCCGTGTATGTGTATCCTCCCACAAATTAATTATAGCATGCCTCTGTTCGCACAGCCTCTGAACCATGTGCAGTGTGGGGTTCCACCTTGTTGCAACGTTGATTATTAGGCGGTGCTGGGGAAAATTCAGCGAAAAAAAACAGAGACGCTTCCTCAATAATGCAGCCACAGGGGGAGGGGCCGGTAATAAGCACCAATCTTTTAAAAAGAAGGTTCACATGGAAGCTCCTTGCTGCATGCTGTCCCAAGGTTGTAACATGGATGACAGCGATCAGCAGCTCCAGCCGCCGCAGCAGCAGCGCCATCATCAGCGGCTGAAGTCGGACCCACAGAAGAAGCTAACTTCTGCTGACAACCGGAGTTCTCGGTCTGGTAGCCATTCCACGCAGCATAGCAAGAATTCTAGTGTGGTAAACCAGCTACCGCCCACGGATCACACACCTCAGGATACTGCCCCTCCTCCAGAACTGGTACCTGTGGCTGCGTCAGATTGGTGAGTGATCTTCGTGAAAGCTCACTTTTTTGTAATTGGGGTTCCCCTTCTCCATTTATCTTAGGCAAGGAAGAAAACGGGGAAGACAAAACACAGAACCTGCCCCTTATGCGGGAAAGCTCTACCACAATCTTGGGATAAGAAGCTACAGTTAGGGCCAGAAATATTTGGACAGTGACACAAGTTTTGTTATTTTAGCTGTTTACAAAAACATGTTCAGAAATACAATTATATATAATATGTGCTGAAAGTGCACACTCCCAGCTGCAATATGATAGTTTCCACATCCAAATCGGAGAAAGGGTTTAGGAATCATAGCTCTGTAATGCATAGCGTCCTCTTTTTCAAGGGACCAAAAGTAATTGGACAATGGACTCTAAGGGCTGCAATTAACTCTGAAGGCGTCTCCCTCGTTAACCTGTAATCAATGAAGTAGTTAAAAGGTCAGGGGTGGATTCCAGGTGTGTGGTTTTGCATTTGGAAGCTGTTGCTGTGAGCAGACAACATGCGGTCAAAGGAACTCTCAATTGAGGTGAAGCAGAACATCCTGAGGCTGAAAAAAAAGAAAAAATCCATCAGAGAGATAGCAGACATGCTTGGAGTAGCAAAATCAACAGTTGGGTACATTCTGAGAAAAAAGGAATTGACTGGTGAGTTTGGGAACTCAAAAAGGCCTGGGCGTCCACGGATGACAACAGTGGTGGATGATCGCCGCATACTTAATTTGGTGAAGAAGAACCCGTTCACAACATCAACTGAAGTCCAGAACACTCTCAGTGAAGTAGGTGTATCTGTCTCTAAGTCAACAGTAAAGAGAAGACTCCATGACAGTAAATACAAAGGGTTCACATCTAGATGCAAACCATTCATCAATAACAAAAATAGACAGGCCAGAGTTAAATTTGCAGAAAAACACCTCAAGAAGCCAGCTCAGTTCTGGAAAAGTATTCTATGGACAGATGAGACAAAGATCAACCTGTACCAGAATGATGGGAAGAAAAAAGTTTGGAGAAGAAAGGGAACGGCACATGATCCAAGGCACACCACATCCTCTGTAAAACATGGTGGAGGCAACGTGATGGCATGGGCATGCATGGCTTTCAATGGCACTGGGTCACTTGTGTTTATTGATGACATAAGAGCAGACAAGAGTAGCCGGCTGAATTCTGAAGTGTACCGGGATATACTTTCAGCCAAGATTCAGCCAAATGCTGCAAAGTTGATTGGACGGCGCTTCATAGTACAGATGGACAATGACCCCAAGCATACATCCAAAGCTACCCAGGAGTTCATGAGTGCCAAAAAGTGGAACATTCTGCAATGGCCAAGTCAATCTCCAGATCTAAACCCAATTGAGCATGCATTTCACTTGCTCAAATCCAGACTTAAGACGGAAAGACCCACAAACAAGCAATACCTGAAGGCTGCGGCTGTAAAGGCCTGGCAAAGCAATAAGAAGGAGGAAACCCAGCGTTTGGTGATGTCCATGGGTTCCAGACTTAAGGCAGTGATTGCCTCCAAAGGATTTGCAACAAAATATTGAAAATAAAAATATTTTGTTTGGGTTATGTTTATTTGTCCAATTACTTTTGACCTCCTAAAATGTGGAGTGTTTGTAAAGAAATGTGTACAATTCCTACATTTTCTATCAGATATTTTTGTTCAACCCTTCAAATTAAACGTTACAATCTGCACTTGAATTCTGTTGTAGAGGTTTCATTTCAAATCCAATGTGGTGGCATGCAGAGCCCAACTCGCGAAAATTGTGTCACTGTCCAAATATTTCTGGCCCTAACTGTATGTGACTCCTCCTGTATAGAACGAGTCCTCTGTGAGGAGACCCCAAACTTCGCCTCTAAGTTACGATCCGTAATTAAATCAGAGGTCAAGACTGTGTTTAACTCCCTTAAAGGTGAAAAGAAAGCCAGTAGGAAACAAACTATTCCTTATAGAAATTCTGACTTTTCCAGCTCTGAGAGTAAAAACTCAGATACACAGGACTCCTCCTTCTCTTCTTTGGATAATGAGAGTGGAGGTCGTCATTGCTTCCCCCTAGATGAGGTCAACGGCCTTGTAAAAGCAGTAAGATCAACAATGGGGGTATTGGACCCTCATCCTGATAAAACTGTACAGGATATCATGTTTGGAGGGCTATGCCAAAAAAAACATAAAGTGTTCCCCCTTAATGAAAACATACAAGCGTTAATTAAAAAGGAGTGGGAAAAACCTGAAAGGAAAAATGCATCGGTTCCCTTTATTAAAAGAAAATACCCTTTGAAGAAGAGGCTTCTGTCTCGTGGGATAAAGCCCCCAAACTCGACGTTGCGGTAACTAAGGCCTCAAAAAAGTTTGCATTACCATTTGAGGATATGGGAACCCTGAAAGATCCTCTTGATAAAAGAGCAGATACTTTTCTTAAAGGGGCCTGGGAGTCGACAGGAGGATGCTTAAGACCAGCCATGGCAGCTGCTTGCACGTCACGATCCTCAATAGTCTGGGTTGATAACTTAGAGAAACAGCTTAGGGATGGGGTGCCGAGAAATAAAATTTTAGAGTCTATCCCTATGTTTAAAGGAGCTGCGGCATTTTTGGCAGTTTCATCGTCCAACTCAATTAAATTAGCGTCTAAATCTGCAGCTCTTTGGAATGCAGCGCTTAGAACCTTATGGCTAAAGAGCTGGCCAGGGGATTTACAAACTAAGCAAAAACCTTGTTCAATCCCATGTGAGGGCAATTTTCTTTTTGGAGAGACTCTGGACGATATCCTGCAAAAAGCAGGTGACAAAAAGAAAGGGTTTCCCATCCTGGCCCCAACGTTTAATAAGCGGCCCTTTCAGAATAGGACGTTTTTCAGGAGAAGACCACCAAGGGAACAGAACCGATGGGATGACGGGAAAAGAACGGACAGGGGGTTCCTTTTCGGTAATGCCCCACGGGATAGAAACCCCCCCAAGTGACGTCTCCCCCAGAGTGGGAGGGAGATTATCTCAATTCCTCCCGTCCTGGGAGAAAATTTCGACCAGCCCTTGGATATTAAATTTAATAGGAGCAGGGCTTCGAATTGAATTTTTATCCCTACCCCCCCGAAACTATGTGGTAACACCACTGAGGTCGTCTCCTCAACAACAAGAAGCTCTAGAACTAGAAATCTTTAAACTGATAAACAAAGCTGTCACCCAGGAAGTCTCCCCTCTGGAGAGAGGGAAGGGATTTTACTCTCCATTATTCCTGGTTCCCAAACCGGTTGGAACCTTCCGGACTATAATAAACTTATGGAAGTTGAATACTTATGTAAAGAACCTGAGATTCAAAATGGAGTCAATAAAGTCAACAATAAAAAATCTGTTTCCAAACTGTTTTATGATAGTTCTAGATCTCAGGGACGCGTATTATCACGTCCCCATCAACAAGAACTCTCAAAAATTCCTCAGACTGGCAGTAGTCATAAAAGGACAGATAAGGGAATACCAATACAGAGCTCTTCCCATTGGCATATCAATTGCACCCCGCATTTTCACCACGCTGATAGCGGAAATGATGGCACATCTGAGAGAGGAAGACGTCTTGATTATTCCATATTTAGATGACTTTCTGATTGTGAGCAACTCGGCCGAACTCTGCCATCAGCAATGCGACAGAGTGATAGACACTTTAAAAAAAATTAGGATGGCTGGTGAACCTCCAAAAGTCAAAACTAGAACCAACCAGGGTTCAAGAATTTTTGGGTCTCACCTTGGACTCAAGTTCTCAAGTGTGTCGCCTTCCAGTCCAGAAAAAACAAAAGATAGTACATCTAGTGTCAGAAGCGCGTGCAAACCCTACCATGACTCTAAGAAAGGCGATGTCATTACTGGGGTCCCTCTGTGCTTGCCTTCCAGCAGTTCAGTGGGCACAGCTCCACACAAGACCTCTCCAGTGGGACATTTTAAGGAACCAGAAAGTACTAAGGGGGCAGTTAGAGGGTTGCATAACTCTAAGTTTGCCTACTATTCATTCCCTAGCTTGGTGGTTAAATCCCAGCAACCTGTCAAAAGGGATTCCCTGGGTGATAGAGGTGTCTCAGATAGTTACCACAGATGCCAGTCCCACAGGGTGGGGGGCTCATCTGGACAACAGAGTCGCTCAGGGGATGTGGACAAGTCAGGAACATGGGTCTTCCTCAAATCAAAAAGAACTGAGGGCCGTAAATCATGCATTATTATTCTTCCTAGACAAGCTACAAGGGCATCATGTCCGAGTA
This sequence comes from Ranitomeya imitator, assembly GCF_032444005.1. Classification (NCBI taxonomy): domain Eukaryota; kingdom Metazoa; phylum Chordata; class Amphibia; order Anura; family Dendrobatidae; genus Ranitomeya; species Ranitomeya imitator. The sequence goes on along the minus strand of NC_091282.1, from coordinate 1,026,267,371 downwards.
TTTTCGGACACCAGAGTAGTAGTAGCCTACTTGAACCACCAGGGGGGGACCAGGTCTCAAACACTAATGAAAACCACCTCCGAAATTTTCAGCTTAGTACAAAACAACTTTCTATCCCTATCGGCCCTACGTATAAAAGGTGTAGAGAACCAGAAAGCGGACTTCCTGAGTCGTACCCTACTAAAGCAAGGGGAATGGTCTCTAAATCAGGGAACCTTCAACAAAATTACAGATCTGTGGGGAATACCTGTAAAAGACCTCTTTGCCAATGTGCACAACAGAAAAGTGGAAACTTTCTACTCCCTAGATTCCATGGGGAACCCTCAGGCTGTAGATGCGTTCACAATTCCCTGGACACAAACTCTTGCATATGCATTTCCTCCCACTATCCTCATTCCAGCAGTCCTGCGGAAAATCAGGCAGGACAGATCCAGACTCATCCTAATAGCCTCCTTTTGGCCCAAAAGAGCCTGGTTCTCATGGCTGAGGATGCTATCAATCACCGATCCCTGGGTTCTTCCGGACCTCCTGTCTCAGGGACCGGTGTTCCACCCTCAGTCAGAGAATCTCCACCTGACAGCGTGGAATTTGAGAGGTCACTATTGAAGGGAAGAGGTTTTCTGACAAACTAGTCTTTACACTAATGAAAAGTAGAAAACCTGTAACCACAAAATTATATGGCAAAACCTGGAAAAAAATATTTTGTCTTCCTCTGGGGTAAGGTTGCAAGATGGGGTCCCAGTTGCAGAGATATTAGAATTTCTACAAAAGGGGTTAGACCTAGGCCTTTTAGTAAGTACCTTAAAGGTACAGATAGCAGCTCTAGGAGCATTATACTGTGAAAACATAGCGGCCAACCCTTGGGTTATATGGTTTGTCAGAGCAGCCGCAAGGTCTAAACCTGTAACTATATGTAGATTACCAACCTGGGATTTGAACTTAGTCTTGTCAGCTTTAACAGAACCCCGTTTGAGCCTATAGAATCAGTACCCCATAGGATTCTTTCAATTAAAACGGCCCTCCTAATAGCCCTGACGTCGGCCCGTATGATAAGTGATCCCCAAGCCCTGTCTGCAAACCCTCCCTTTACACAAATCCTGGAGTATAAGGATATACTAAAAACAGACCCTGCCTATCTACCAAAAGTTGCGTCCACATTCCATAGGTCTCAGGAAATAATCCTTCCTTCCTTCTAAACCCTAGGAATAAGAAGGAAGAGAAATTCCCCACACTAGATGTGAAAAGGTGTCTAGTTCAATATATTAAAACCACCCAGCAGAATAGGAAGGAAGGGTCTCTTTTAATCTGCTTCCAGGGACCCAGAAAAGGACTCACAGTCTCTAAGGGCAATATAGCTCGGTAACAGATGTGATAGCCTTGGCGTACTCATCCACCGGGAACGCCGTTCCGCAGGGACTGAAGGCCCACTCTACAAGGGCTATGGCGACCTCCTGGGCCAAAAGGTCGGAGGTACCATTAGATCAATTTTGTTAGGCGGCCACCTGGTCATCACCTTCAACCTTTTTTAGACACTACCGCTTAGACCTAGCCTCTTCATCTGACCTAACCTTTGGAAGAAGGGTTCTGCAGGCTGTGGTCCCTCCCTAAGCAATAAGCTCTGCAATTCTCCCTGATAGTGCTGTCATGGGCGACTGAGAAAAGCGTAGTTACTCACTGATAACGGTGTTTCTCAGAGGCCATGACAGCACCTGCTTATTGCCCCCCTCATCACGTGTGCGGTGAGCACATTCCTTGTATAAAATGTATTTTTTTATATATATAGACATGGTGTTCACTTGTTAAGCAATATGATAAAGTTGTATATTTTTTTGTTGTTATGACTAACCTGGAGGACCTCCGATGCTCTGTAAACAAAACTGATGCATGGCAGAGGTACCGCCCTTTTATCCCGTAGGTTTCCTGTCCCTGAAGGGCGGATCCCATCTCTCTCTGGTAGTGCTGTCGTGGGCTCTGAGAAACACCATTATCGGTGAGTAACTACGCTTTTTTGAGGAAGCACTGCACCACCAGGTTCAAGGTGTGAGCCAGGCAAGGTATGTGTTCTGAAAGGGCTATGGCAGCCATAAAATTCCTTCCGTTATCACTGACTACCTTGCCTGCCTCAAGATGTACACTGCTCAGCCATGACTGAGTTTGTTGCTGCAAGTACTCGGCCAGTACTTCCGCGGTGTGTCTGTTGTCGCCCAAACACTTCATTGCCAATACAGCCTGCTGACGCTTACCACTAGCTGTTCGATAATGGCACACCTCGTGTGCAACACTGGCAGCTGCGGTTGGAGTAGTCGTGTGACTGCGCTCTGTGGATGAGTTTTCGCTTCTGGAGGAGGAGGATGAGGAGGGGTGGTGAACACCTACAGCCAACTGTTTCCTAGACCATGGGCTAGGCAGAACTATCCCACTATGGCTGTCCCCTGTCGACCCTGCATGCCCCACATTAACCAAGTGTGCCGAGATGGACACGTAACGTCACTGGCCATGCCTACTGGTCCATGCATCTGTTGTGAGGTACACCTTTCTACTGACTGATTGCCTCAGTGCATGGACAATGCGGTCTTTGACATGCTGGTGGAGGGCTGGGATGGCTTTTCTCGCGAAGAAGTGTTGACTGGGTAGGTCATAGCGTGGTACTGCGTAGGCCATCAGGGTTTTGAAAGCTTCACTTTCAACCAACCAGTAGGGCATCATCTCTAACGAGATTAGTCTAGCAATGTGGGCGTTCAAACCCTGTGTACGCGGATGAGAGGATGAGTACTTTCTTTTCCTAACAAGAGTCTCTTGTAGGGTGAGCTGGACTGGAGAGGTGCATATGGTGGAACTAGCGGTGGTGGTGGTGGTGGTGGACATGGCGGATTGAGAGAGGGTTGGTGATGGTATTCTCGATATTGGCCTACATACAGTGTTTCCTACCAAGAACCTTGTGATTCCCTGACTGCTTTGGCCTTGCGACAATACCTCCACATTTGCTGCTGGTGGTGTCCTAACCGGTGGGCTTACAGGGAGGGAAGCAATGTAGCGTTGCTGACTACCTTCATTCTGAGCAGGTGCACAAACGGTACTGGATGTTTGGTAGTTAGTCCAGGCTTGCAAGTGCATGCTGGTTAAATGTCTAAGCATGCACGTTGTATTTAAATTTCGAAGATTCTTCCCTCTGCTGAAGGTCTTTGAGCATTTCTTACAGATAACTTTTGACTGATCATTCGGATCTTGGTTAAAAAATTGCCACATTGCACTCTTCCTACTATGGAATACCTTTTCAGGCATTGCACACTGTGCTACTTTCACCGGATGGCCACACTGTCCTAAAACTGTTTTTGTTTTTGACAAACGTTTTTGGCCTGATACGGGCATGCCAGATGACAGCTGTTGCGATGTAGATGGCTGCTACGGATCATCCTCCTCCACTTTAGAGCTACTGGCAGCGGCACCCTCTTCCCCCAATGGCTGCCAATCTGGGTCAACAACTGGGTCATCTATCACCTCCTCTTCAATATCATGTGCACCTTCCTCTGTGTCACCATGTAAGGGGCTATAGCGTTCGGCATGGGGCACCATAGTCTCATCAGGGTCATATTCTGGCTCAGTACACTGCGAGGGCAATGTAGTGATCTGATTCAATGGAACAGCAGTATAATCTAGCTGTGGCTGTGCATCAGTGCACTCCATGTCCGATTCATCTTGTAATGGGCAGTTAACAATTTCCCGTTCTAACCCAGGCACGGTATGTGTAAAGAGCTCCATGGAGTAACCTGTAGTGTCACGTGACGCTTCCTTCACTTTTGGTTGGGTGAAGGACACAAGGAAACGTCTTGTTTCTGACCAGGAGCATCCATTGACGACTCGCTGCTTTTATATTTGGAACTTTCTGAAGAGGAGGCGAAAGAGCTAGAGGCTGAGTCAGCAAGGAAAGCCAATACTTTTTCCTGCTGCTCCGGCTTTAAAAGCCATTTTCCTACTCCCAGATAAGGGAGCCTTCAAGGCCTTGTATAGCCAGACGATGTCGCTGGCTCAACACCTCCAGCCTTAGGTGCTATTGTGCTTTTGCCACTACCACCAGATGCACCACCACCACCATCAGTACCAGCTGGCAACCACCGACCACGGCCTCTTTCACCTGACTTCCTCATTTTTTGGAAAATCTAACCAAAATAACAACCGTTATATGGCACTGTAAAACAAGGTAGATCGTGTATATAAACGTGTTGAGATTTTAAATCTCCCTTTTTTTGGGGAGACTGAACAAAAAATCAGGCCCTGTGCAAAAAACAACACAATGTAAGTGTCTGAAAGTGGCTGGCTGATATACGACAAACTAACAGGACAGAAGTATATCCACTTTGTGAGAATTGAATCTCCCTTTTTTTAGGGGGAGACTAAATCACAACTTAGGCCCTGTGTATATAACAACGCAATCTAAGTGGCAGGAAGTGGCTGGCTGACATACACCAAACTAACAGGACTACAGTAGATCCACTTTGTGAGAATGTGAAACTCCCTTTTTTGGGGGAGACTGAACCAAGACTCAGGCCCAGTGTATAAAACAAAGCAATCTAAGTGGCAGAAAGTGGCTGGAAGATATATGAAAAAATACAAGGACTGTAGTACAATTTCAATCTCCCTACAATGATCTCAGGAAAAGTATGGCAGCAATAAAAAGGACTGCTGCACACAAAAGTGTGGACACATAAACAAGATAACTGTGCAGAAAGAAGCAACAGGATTTTTGCTTTTAAAAAAGCAATTGGTTTGCACAGCAGCGTCCAAACAGCAATGCAGCTATCAGGGAGCCTTATAAGTCAGCCTAATAAGCTACAGAGCTGATGCACAAAAATAAAGCCTCCACTGTCCCTGCAAACAAATGGTGGTGTTGGAAAGTGGAAATCGCTACAGCACAAGCACTTTCGGGGCTTAACCTTCCCTCCCGAACTATATCCCTTCTCCTGATGAAGCTGCGGCAACCTCTCCCCATGCTACGATCGGCAGAAGTAAGATGGCGGTCAGCGTACACGCCCCTTTATAGCCCCTGTGACGCTGCAGAAAGCAAGCCAATCACTGTAATGTGTTATGACCTGGTGGTCAGGACAATAATGGACCTGGTGGTTAAGAGCACACGGAATGACCTGATAGTTTCTGATAATAAAGGACGAGCTATGGGACGTGGGAACTCTGCTGAGCGCAATCCCTAATCCTATCAAACACACTAGAAATAGCCGTGGATTGCGCCTAACGCTCGCTATGCAACTCGGCACAGCCTAAGGAACTAGCTAGCCCTGAAGATAGAAAAATAAAGCCTACCTTGCCTCAGAGAAATTCCCCAAAGGAAAAGGCAGCCCCCCACATATAATGACTGTGAGTAAAGATGAAAATACAAACACAGAGATGAAATAGATTTAGCAAAGTGAGGCCCGACTTACTGAACAGACCAAGGATAGGAAAGGTTACTTTGCGGTCAGCACAAAAACCTACAAAAAGACCACGCAGAGGGCGCAAAAAAGACCCTCCGCACCGACTCACGGTGCGGAGGCGCTCCCTCTGCGTCCCAGAGCTTCCAACAAGCAAGACAACAATAAAAATAGTGAGCTGGACAGAAGAATAGCAAACCAAAGAAATACAAGCTGGAACTTAGCTTCTGCTGGGAAGACAGGTCACAAGAACGATCCAGGAGTAAACTAGACCAATACTGGAACATTGACAGGTGGCATGGAGCAAAGATCTAAGTGGAGTTAAATAGAGCAGCCAGCTAACGAATTCACCTCGTCACCTGAGGAAGGAAACTCAGAAACACCCACCAGAGGAAGTCCATGGACAGAACCAGCCGAAGTACCATTCATGACCACAGGAGGGAGCCCGACAACAGAATTCACAACAGTACCCCCCCCCTTGGGGAGGGGTCACCAAACCCTCACCAGAGCCCCCAGGCCGACCAGGATGAGCCAAATGAAAGGCACGAACCAGATCGGCAGCATGAACATCAGAGGCAAAAACCCAGGAATTATCTTCCTGACCATAACCCTTCCACTTGACCAGGTACTGGAGTTTCCGTCTCGAAACACGAGAATCCAAAATCTGCTCCACCACATACTCCAACTCCCCCTCAACCAACACCGGGGCAGGAGGATCAACGGATGGAACCACAGGCGCCACGTATCTCCGCAATAACGACCTATGGAACACATTATGGATGGCAAAAGAAGCAGGAAGGGCCAAACGAAATGACACAGGATTGATAACCTCAGAAATCTTATACGGACCAATGAAACGAGGCTTAAACTTAGGAGAGGAAACTTTCATAGGAACATAACGAGATGACAACCAAACCAAATCCCCAACACGAAGTCGGGGACCCACACAGCGCCGGCGGTTAGCGAAACATTGAGCCTTCTCCTGGGACAATGTCAAATTGTCCACCACATGAGTCCAAATCTGCTGCAACCTATCCACCACAGTATCTACACCAGGACAGTCCGAAGACTCAACCTGCCCTGAAGAGAAACGAGGATGGAAACCAGAATTGCAGAAAAATGGCGAAACCAAAGTAGCTGAGCTGGCCGGAATATTAAGGGCGAACTCAGCCAACGGCAAAAAGGACACCCAATCATCCTGATCAGCAGAAACAAAGCATCTCAAATATGTTTCCAAAGTTTGATTAGTTCGTTCGGTTTGGCCATTTGTCTGAGGATGGAAAGCCGAGGAAAAAGACAAATCAATGCCCATCCTAGAACAAAAGGATCGCCTAAACCTCGAAACAATATGGGAACCTCTGTCAGAAACGATGTTCTCCGGGATACCATGTAAACGGACCACATGCTGGAAAAATAATGGCACCAAATCAGAGGAGGAAGGCAATTTAGACAAAGGTACCAAATGGACCATCTTAGAAAAGCGATCACAAACCACCCAAATCACCGACATCTTTTGAGAGACGGGGAGATCCGAAATAAAATCCATAGAAATATGCATCCAGGGCCTCTTCGGGACCGGCAAGGGCAAAAGCAACCCACTGGCACGAGAACAGCAGGGCTTAGCCCGAGCACAAGTCCCACAGGACTGCACAAAAGAACGCACATCCCGTGACAAAGACGGCCACCAGAAGGATCTAGCCACCAAATCTCTGCTATCAAAGATTCCAGGATGCCCAGCCAACACTGAACAATGAATCTCAGAGATAACTCTACTAGTCCATCTATCAGGGACAAAAATAACGACCATCGAGCCTGTCTCGGATTCAACCGTTTGGCAGACTCAAGATAAGTCAAATTCTTGTGATCTGTCAAGACCACCAGGCGATGCTTGGCTCCTTCCAGCCAATGACGCCACTCCTCGAATGCCCACTTCATGGCCAACAACTCACGATTACCAACATCATAGTTACGCTCAGCAGGCGAAAACTTTCTAGAAAAGAAAGCACATGGCTTCATCACCGAGCCATCAGAACTTCTTTGCGACAAAACAGCCCCTGCTCCAATCTCAGAAGCATCAACCTCAACCTGAATCGGGAGCGAAACATCTGGCTGGCACAACACAGGGGCAGAAGAAAAATGACGCTTCAACTCCTGAAAAGTCTCTACAGCTGCAGAAGACCAATTGACCACATCAGCACCCTTCTTGGTCAAATCAGTCAATGGTTTAGCAACAGTAGAAAAATTAGCGATGAAGCGCCGATAAAAATTAGCAAAGCCCAGGAACTTTTGCAGGCTCTTCACAGATGTCGGCTGAGTCCAATCGTAAATGGCCTGGACCTTAACAGGGTCCATCTTGATAGTAGAAGGGGAAAAAATGAACCCCAAAAATGAAACCTTCTGAACTCCAAAGAGACACTTTGACCCCTTCACAAACAAGGAATTCGCACGAAGGACCTGAAACACCATTCTGACCTGCTTCACGTGAGACTCCCAATCATCCGAGAAGACCAAAATGTCATCCAAATACACAATCAGGAATTTATCCAGGTACTCTCGGAAGATGTCATGCATAAAGGACTGAAATACTGATGGAGCATTGGAAAGCCCGAATGGCATAACCAGGTACTCAAAATGGCCCTCGGGCGTATTAAATGCTGTTTTCCATTCATCGCCTTGTTTAATACGCACAAGATTATACGCCCCTCGAAGATCTATCTTGGTGAACCAACTAGCCCCTTTAATACGAGCAAACAAATCAGACAGCAACGGCAAAGGATACTGAAATTTGACTGTAATTTTATTAAGAAGGCGGTAATCAATACAAGGTCTCAAAGAACCATCCTTCTTGGCCACAAAAAAGAACCCTGCTCCTAACGGTGATGACGACGAGCGAATATGGCCTTTCTCCAAGGACTCCTTTATATAACTCCGCATAGCGGCGTGCTCTGGCACAGATAAATTGAACAATCGGCCCTTAGGAAACTTACTACCAGGAATCAAATTAATTGCACAATCGCAATCCCTATGAGGAGGTAGGGCACTGGCTTTGGGCTCATCAAATACATCCCGATAATCCGACAAAAACTCTGGAACTTCAGAAGGAGTGGAAGACGAAATAGACAAAAATGGAACATCACCATGTACCCCCTGGCAACCCCAGCTGGACACAGACATAGATTTCCAGTCCAATACTGGATTATGAACCTGTAGCCATGGCAACCCCAAAACGACCACATCATGCAGATTATGCAACACCAGAAAGCGGATATCCTCCTGATGTGCAGGAGCCATGCACATGGTCAATTGGGTCCAGTACTGAGGCTTATTCTTGGCCAAAGGCGTAGCATCAATTCTTCTCAATGAAATAGGATACTGCAAGGGCTCCAAGAAAAAACCACAGCGCCTAGCATACTCCAAGTCCATCAAATTCAGGACAGCGCCTGAATCCACAAATGCCATAACGGAATAGGATGACAAAGAGCAAATCAGAGTAACATACAATAGAAATTTAGACTGTACCGTACCAATGGTGGCAGACCTAGCGAACCGCTTAGTGCGCTTAGGACAATCGGAGATAGCATGAGTGGAATCACCACAGTAAAAACATAGCCCATTCCGACGTCTGTGTTCTTGCCGTTCAGCTCTGGTCAAAGTCCTATCACATTGCATAGGCTCAGGCCCATGCTCAGATAGTACCGCCAAATGGTGCACAGCTTTATGCTCACGCAAGCGTCGATCGATCTAAATGGCCAAGGACATAGACTCATTCAGACCAGCAGGCATGGGACACCCCACCATGACATCCTTAAGGGCTTCAGAGAGACCCTTTCTGAAGATTGCTGCCAGGGCACATTCATTCCACTGAGTGAGCACAGACCACTTTCTAAACTTCTGACAATATATCTCCGCTTCATCCTGACCCTGACACAGAGCCAGCAAGATTTTCTCTGCCTGATCCACTGAATTAGGTTCGTCATAAAGCAATCCAAGCGCCAGGAAAAACGCATCAACATCACGCAATACCGGATCTCCTGGCGCAAGGGAAAATGCCCAGTCTTGAGGGTCACCACGTAACAAAGAAATAATGATCTTTACTTGTTGAACAGGGTCACCTGAGGAGCGAGGTTTCAAGGCAAGAAACAATTTACAATTATTTTGGAAATTCAAGAACTTAGATCTATCACCAAAAAACAAATCAGGAATTGGAATCCTAGGCTCTGACATCGGATTCTGAACCACAAAATATTGAATGTTTTGTACCCTTGTAGTGAGATTATCCATCCAAGAGGACAGACCTTGAATGTCCATGTTTACACCAGTGTCCTGAACCACCCAGAGGTAAAGGGGAAGAGAGAGACAAAACACACTGCAAAGAAAAAAAATGGTCTCAGATCTTCTCTTATCCCTCTATTGAGATGCATTAGTACTTTGGGCCACCTGTACTGTTATGACCTGGTGGTCAGGACAATAATGGACCTGGTGGTTAAGAGCACACGGAATGACCTGATAGTTTCTGATAATGAAGGACGAGCTCTGGGACGTGGGAACTCTGCTGACCACAATCCCTAATCCTATCAAACACACTAGAAATAGCCGTGGATTGCGCCTAAAGCTCCCTATGCAACTCGGCACAGCCTAAGGAACTAGCTAGCCCTGAAGATAGAAAAATAAAGCCTACCTTGCCTCAGAGAAATTCCCCAAAGGAAAAGGCAGCCCCCCACATATAATGACTGTGAGTAAAGATGAAAATACAAACACAGAGATGAAATAGATTTAGCAAAGTGAGGCCCGACTTACTGAACAGACCGAGGATAGGAAAGGTTACTTTGCGGTCAGCACAAAAATCTACAAAAAGACCACACAGAGGGCGCAAAAAAGACCCTCCGCACTGACTCACGGTGCGGAGGCGCTCCCTCTGCGTCCCAGAGCTTCCAGCAAGCAAGACAACAATAAAAATAGCGAGCTGGACAGAAAAATAGCAAACCAAAGAAATACAAGCTGGAACTTAGCTTCTGCTGGGAAGACAGGTCACAAGAACGATCCAGGAGTAAACTAGACCAATACTGGAACATTGACAGGTGGCATGGAGCAAAGATCTAAGTGGAGTTAAATAGAGCAGCCAGCTAACGAATTCACCTCGTCACCTGAGGAAGGAAACTCAGAAACACCCACCAGAGGAAGTCCATGGACAGAACCAGCCGAAGTACCATTCATGACCACAGGAGGGAGCCCGACAACAGAATTCACAACAGTAATGCCCTTCTCTAAGATGGTGGGGACTGAGACCTATGTCATCACGCTGCCCACACTCTGCGTCCTCCTTCATTGGCTGAAAAATGGCGCTGAAAGCGTCATATGAAACGCGACTTTGGCGCGAAGATCGCCGACCTCATGGCCGATCCCACACTAGGATCAGGTCGGGTTTCATGAAACCAGACTTTGATGAAAGTTGGCGATTTTTGAATTTGTCCGATCAGTTTCGCTCAACCCTACTCTTAACCCCTTTATGACCTTGGACATATCCATACATCCAGGTCGCCTGGTACTTAATGACCTAGAACGTCTGGATATGTCATGGCGATCGCCCGTGCACAGGAGCTGATTCTGACAGCTGCTCCTGCCACTTTACCCCTAAATTCTGTGATCAAAATCAATCACAGCATTTAGGAAGCAGGCAGAGGGAGAAAGCCCCCACTACCCATGGAACGGCACCCCCTCAACTTCATGGTGGGGGCCCGATTGTTGCTATGATGACCCAATGTCGTCATGATGACATCTAGGTCACCAGAGCTAGCAAATTTGCTAGATCATGCTCAGTGCATGATCTAATAAGTTTGTCAGTGCAGCACTTACAGTTTGTACAGCATAGGAATGCTCCTGCATTCTTATACTTAATAAGCAATCAGCATGCAAAAAGTGAAAGTTCTATAGTTGGACAATGTAAAAAGTCCAAAGTGAAAAAAACACACAAAATAATAATAAAAACATGTTATATTGCCCATAAATAAATATTTTAATAATATTTTATGAAAAAAAGGTTCACATACTTGCTATCGCCGCGTCCAGAGCGACAAGACCTATAAATCTGTCCCACTAGTTAAATCCTTTATTGAACACCATTAAAAAAAATATAATAGAAAAAAGGGAGGCAATAAACAAATGATTTATCATTATATCGCTGAACAAAAAGTGGAATAAAACACGATCAAAAAGACAAATGTAAATAAAAATGGTACAGCTGAAAATGTTGTATTGTCCAGCAAAAGAAAAGATGACCCAGGAGGTCCCTTCCAACTCTACCATTCTATGATTCTAAGCCACCAAACAGCTCAATCAGCAAATTTAAAAAGTTATAGGTCTCTGGATAAAGGGATGCAAAAATAATGATTTTTTTTCTATAAAATACAGTCCCTGATGAAGCCACAGGCTTTTTGGTGACACGTGTTGGGCATCCTGCCCTGTTACTCTCCTCCAACCATTTGCTGAATTGTGATCTCATCTTGATATCCATAGGTTTTTTAATCTTAATTTCTTGACACTATTACTATTGTCTTGTGACCATTTGTATTAGTCTTGATAGCCTATGTCTGGCAAATGCTGCTTGTTTCCAGCATACAATATATGCTTTCTTTCTATTGCATTATAAATGATAGGTAGGCACTTATGCACTTTCATATCTCTCACTTTGTAGGATACAGTTGGACTTTGTATACAGGTCCTTCTCAAAAAATTAGCATATAGTGTTAAATTTCATTATTTACCATAATGTAATGATTACAATTAAACTTTCATATATTATAGATTCATTATCCACCAACTGAAATTTGTCACGTCTTTTATTGTTTTAATACTGATGATTTTGGCATACAACTCCTGATAACCCAAAAAACCTGTCTCAATAAATTAGCATATTTCACCCATCCAATCAAATAAAAGTGTTTTTTAATAACAAACAAAAAAACCATCAAATAATAATGTTCAGTTATGCACTCAATACTTGGTCGGGAATCCTTTGGCAGAAATGACTGCTTCAATGCGGCGTGGCATGGAGGCAATCAGCCTGTGACACTGCTGAGATGTTATGGAGGCCCAGGATGCTTCAATAGCGGCCTTAAGCTCATCCAGAGTGTTGGGTCTTGTGTCTCTCAACTTTCTCTTCACAATATCCCACAGATTCTCTATGGGGTTCAGGTCAGGAGAGTTGGCAGGCCAATTGAGCACAGTAATACCATGGTCAGTAAACCATTTACCAGTGGTTTTGGCACTGTGAGCAGGTGCCAGGTCGTGCTGAAAAATGAAATCTTCATCTCCATAAAGCATTTCAGCCGATGGAAGCATGAAGTGCTCCAAAATCTCCTGATAGCTAGCTGCATTGACCCTGCCCTTGATGAAACACAGTGGACCAACACCAGCAGCTGACATGGCACCCCACACCATCACTGACTGTGGGTACTTGACACTGGACTTCAGGCATTTTGGCATTTCCTTCTCCCCAGTCTTCCTCCAGACTCTGGCACCTTGATTTCCGAATGACATGCAAAATTTGCTTTCATCAGAAAAAAGTACTTGGGACCACTTAGCAACAGTCCAGTGCTGCTTCTCTGTAGCCCATTTCGGCACCTGTAGCCCATTTCCTGCACACGCCTGTGCACGGTGGCTCTGGATGTTTCCACACCAGACTCAGTCCACTGCTTCCTCAGGTTCCCCAAGGTCTGGAATCGGTCCTTCTCCACAATCTTCCTCAGGGTCCGGTCTCCTCTTCTCGTTGTACAGCGTTTTCTGCCACATTGTTTCCTTCCAACAGACTTACCATTGAGGTGCCTTGATACAGCACTCTGGGAACAGCCTATTTGTTGAGAAATTTCTTTCTGGGTCTTACCCTCTTGCTTGAGGGTGTCAATGATGGCCTTCTTGACATCTGTCAGGTCGCTAGTCTTACCCATGATGGGGGTTTTGAGTAATGAACCAGGCAGGGAGTTTATAAAAGCCTCAGGTATCTTTTGCATGTGTTTAGAGTTAATTAGTTGATTCAGAAGATTAGGGTAATAGGTCGTTTAGAGAACCTTTTCTTGATATGCTAATTTATTGAGACAGGTTTTTTTAGTTATCAGGAGTTGTATGCCAAAATCATCAGTATTAAAACAATAAAAGACGTGACAAATTTCAGTTGGTGGATAATGAATCTATAATATATGAAAGTTTAATTGTAATCATTACATTATGGTAAATAATGAAATTTAACACTATATGCTAATTTTTTGAGAAGGACCTGTACATATGTTCTGCTCTTAGGATATGGTTGTTTTCACTTAAACTAAGCGTGTTTTGTAGCCAATTTGTCTGGTCTTATACCGCATTTGTGCACATTATGACTATTTCTGGTTTATTTAGTCCTCATCTTAAACTGTTGACATCATACGGTATGTAAATTTTGCACGGTGATGTAAATCTTCAATATTCATTATTCTTAGATCATTTCTTGGTTGGTTATTGAGATACATTGGTTAATTAGCCAAATTGTGTGCTAATATTGTCATCTATAAGTCATTTTTTACTTTAACTGTTTTTAATAAGTCTTTGTCTATTGTATGGCTTAATACAAAATTTCTTTATTTTTGGTGATCCCTGTATTCATGGCATATTTCTTTCTCACTTTGTTTTTGTATATTACATTCTACAGGCTGATCCTTGTTACTAGGTAGTGACCTCTATAATATGTTTTTTGCAATGGGCATAACCTGGTGGCAACTGTCAAGCTTGGCAAGATCACACACATTCCATGCTTGGCCCACATGCTCAACGTCGTAGTTCAGCGGGTTCTAAAAGTATACCCAGATTTGCCAGAGCCTTTGTTAGTGCCCGTTTCTGCTATTTGACTACAGCTGCCGCCGCTCTGGCAGTATTGCAGCACTGGTCACATTCCACACATAATAACTGAACAGTGGGTGTGGATGCCTGACATTGGTGAGGTTCTCCAAGTCTTTGCGGACTCCACAACAATGGTGAGCGGCAATGATGCCATCATCAGCATAACGATCCTGCTTCTGTGCCAACTTGAACAGTTGCTGATTACCCATAAACATGAAGCTTTGCATGTGGACCAGGTTGAGATGGAGGAAGACATGAGAAAGGGAGATACTGCTCAGCCTCATCTACTCAGCACAGATTGGGTAACAGTGAGGAGGTGCAAGCTGAAGAAGAAAAGGAGGAACAGGAGCTGACTGAGGCTAGTACCCACACAAGCTTCACCCTGTCTCTTCTACATAGATGGGATGAAGAAGGAAATGAGAAGGAAGAGAGGGAGTGTAGTCATCATGGTGGAGACAGGAAGGTGTTGGCTGTTGGTACCTTGGCATGTATGGCAGACTTTATTTACCACTATCTTTTCCATGACCCTCGCGTTACATGCATTTTGGGCAAAAAAAAGGAGTATTGGTTGTTCACCCTGCTAGACCCTTGTTAGAGCACAGTAGGAGAGGCAGGGGTACACTGTTAAAAGGCCTGGGCCAATTTCATGACATACTCCAAGCATCCATGCCGTCAAGACCGGGTATTTTTGACAAGGAGGGAAAAGTTTTAAAAGATGGTCAAGCAATATGTGGCTGACCAAGCCAGCCTGCTATTCAATTCCTCTGCGACCTTCAGCTATTGGGTCTGAAAGCTGGACATCTGGCATGAGCTGTCCTTCTATGACTTGGAGGTGTTTTGCTGCCCTGCCACTAGCGTCTTCTCTGAGGATATTTTTAGTGCCACAGAGGGGTCATAAAAGACAGATGATTTCACCTGTCAACAGAAAGTAGTGATAGGCTCACTCTGATAACAATTAAAAAAGCCTGTTGTAGACACGACTTTTACACACCACCTGATGACAGCAGCACATAAAATGTTTTTAATGTTCTATTTTAATGAGGCCAACCAGTCTACAGTCTATGGATGACCCTACTTATAACTTTTTTCTGGCGTTGCATTTTGTGCAAAGCCTTTATGAGTGTAGGAATACCACAGCTACATTTTGTTCACAATAGTTGAATCAGGCAACAGTGTTGGTGTATGGAGGACCCTGAAGGATTTGTACTTAGTGCACAGCCTTAATGCGTCTAGGACTACCAATACATGACAATTTGAACAGAATGTGTATGAGGCCCTCCTTTATGTCTAAGACAGGATGTATCCAAGTTCCTGAGACCCTAATTTTTGACAGTTCTTCCTTCCTTCATACATTACTCTGAAATTTCCTATTTTGCAATAAAAAAATTTTTTTCCTTTACTTAAATTATATACAGTACAGACCAAAAGTTTGGACACACCTTCTCATTTAAAGATTTTTCTGTATTTTCATGACTATCAAATTTGTAAATTCACACTGAAGTCATCAAAACTATGAATTAACACATGTGGAATTATATACTTAACAAAAAAGTGTGAAACAACTGAAAACATGTCTTATATTCTAAATTCTTCAAAGTAGCCACCTTTTGCTTTGATTACTGCTTTGCACACTCTTGGCATTCTCTTGATGAGCTTCAAGAGGTAGTCACCGGAAATGGTATTCCAACAATCTTGAAGGAGTTCCCAGAGATGCTTAGCACTTGTTGGCCTTTCTGCCTTCAATCTGCGGTCCAGCTCACCCCAAAGCATCTTGATTGGGTTCAGGTCTAGCGTAGCACCCCATCACTCTCCTTCTTGGTCAAATAGCCCTTACTCAGCCTGGAGGTGTGTTTGGGGTCATTGTCCTGTTGAAAAATAAATAATAGTCCAACTAAACACAAACCGGATGGAATAGCATGCCGCTGTAAGATGCTGTGGTAGCCATGCTGGTTCAGTATGCCTTCAATTTTGAATGAATCCCCAACAGTGTCACCAGCAAAGCACACACACAAAATTTCAGCTCACCCTTCTTGAATGATCGCCATGAGTTTTAATCAATCCGAGCACGGAAAGGGCTTTTGCCAAAGCTCTCTGGGAGGGGTGAAAGTAGGAAAAGAATCCAGCTCAGGAAAATGTATAAAATCGAAAATTCTTTATTCCAAATAATTTTTAAAACGAGAAGAAACACTGCATGTCAAAAAATGTTTTCATCTATGTAGTAATTAGGGTTGAGCGAAACGGGTCGAACATTTTCAAAAGTCGCCGACTTTTGACAAAGTCGGGTTTCATGAAACCCGATCCGACCCCTGTGCGGGGTCGGCCATGCGGTACGCGACTTTCGCGCCAAAGTCGCATTTCAATGACGCGAAAAGCGCCATTTCTCAGCCAATGAAGGTAAACGCAGAGTGTGGGCAGCGTGATGACATAGGTCCTGGTCCCCACCATCTTAGAGAAGGGCATTGCAGTGATTGGCTTGCTGTCCGCGGCGTCACAGGGGCTATAAAGGGGCATTCCCGCCGACCGCCATGTTACTGCTGCTGATCTGAGCTTAGGGAGAGGTTGCTGCCGCTTCGTCAGAAGCAGGGATAGCGTTAGGCAGGGTCCATTAACCACCAAACCGCTTGTGCTGTAGCGATTTCCACAGCCCAACACCACCTTCGGTGTGCAGGGACAGTGGAAGCTACATTTTTTTTTTCTTCCTCAGCGCTGTAGCTCATTGGGCTGCCGTAGAAGGCTCCATGATAGCTGCATTGCTGTGTGTACGCCGCTGTGCAAACCAACTGCTTTTTTCAAAGCACAAATCCTCTTGTTCCTTCCTTTCTGCACAGCTATCTTGTTTGTTTGTCCACACTTTTTATTTAATTTGTGCATCAGTCCACTCCTTATTGCTGCCTGCCATACCTGGCTGAGATTACTGCAGGGAGATAGTAATTGAAGGACAGTTCCTTTTTTTTTTTTTTTTTTTTTTTTTTTTGTGGGAGATTAAGATTGGCATTTCTGCTAGAGTGCCATCCCTGTCTGTGTCATCTCTCACTCAGTGGGCCATAGAAAGCCTATTTATTTTTTTGCTTAATTTGGGTTCTAAAATCTACCTGAAAAAAATCACTACATCAATCAGTGGGAGAAAAATATTGGCCTCAGGGCTTGTGTGCCACTCCTTACTCCTGTGTGTGCCATCTCTCACTCAGTGGGCCATAGAAAGCCTATTTATTTTTTTGCTTGATTTGGGTTCCAAAATCTACCTGAAAAAATCACAACATCAATCAGTGGGAGAAAAATATTGGCCTCGGGGCTTGTGTGCCACTCCTGACTCCTGTGTGTGCCATTTCTCACTCAGTGGGCCATAGAAAGCCTATTAATTTTTTTGCTTGATTTGGGTTCTAAATTCTACCTGAAAAAATCAATAAATCAATCAGTGGGAGATTAATATTGGCCTTTGGGCTTGTGTGCCAGTCCTAAGCGTGCCATCTCTCTCTCAGATAGTGGGCCATAGAAAGCCTATTTATTATTTTTTTTATTGGGTTTATAAATTTTCCCTGGAAAAAAAAAAAAAAAGTGGGAGATTAATATTGGCCTCTGGGCTTGTGTGCCAGTCCTGAGCGTGCCATCTCTCTCACAAATAGTGGGCCATAGAAAGCCTATTTATTTTTTTGGTTGATTTGGGTTCTAAATTCTACCTGAAAAAATCAATAAATCAATCAGTGGGAGATTAATATTGGCCTTTGGGCTTGTGTGCCAGTCCTAAGCGTGCCATCTCTCTCTCTCAGATAGTGGGCCATAGAAAGCCTATTTATTATTTTTTTTATTGGGTTTATAAATTTTCCCTGGAAAAAAAAAAGAAAAGTGGGAGATTAATATTGGCCTCTGGGCTTGTGTGCCAGTCCTGAGCGTGCCATCTCTCTCACAAATAGTGGGCCATAGAAAGCCTATTTATTTTTTTGGTTGATTTGGGTTCTAAATTCTACCTGAAAAAATCAATAAATCAATCAGTGGGAGATAAATATTGGCCTCTGGGCTTGTGTGCCACTCCTGACTCCTGTGTGCGTCCTCTCTCACTCAGTGGGCCCTAGAAAGCCTATTTTTTGTTTTATTTGTTTTCTAAATTCTCCCTGAAAAAATCATTTTATTTTATTTGGTTTCTAAATTATTCCTGAAAAAATCATTTTTTTTTTTTTTTTCTAAAGTCTCCCTGAAAAAAAAAAAAAAATCAAATCAGTGGGAGATTAATATTGCCCTTTCTGCTTGTGTGCCAGTCTTGGCTCCTGGGTGTGCCATCTCTCTCTCTCCAATTGTGGGCCATAGAAAGCCTATTAATTTTTTTGCTTGATTTGGGTTCCAAAATCTACCTGAAAAAATCACTAAATCAATCAGTGGGAGAAAAATATTGGCCTCTGGGCTTGTGTGCCACTCCTGACTCCTGTGTGCGTCCTCTCTCACTCAGTGGGCCCTACAAAGCCTATTTTTTTTTATTTGTTTTCTAAATTCTCCCTGAAACAATCATTTTATTTTATTTGGTTTCTAAATTCTTCCTGAAAAATTCATTTTTTTGTATTTTTTTTTTCTAAAGTCTCCCTGAAAAAAAAAAAAAAAATCAAATCAGTGGGAGATTAATATTGCCCTTTCTGCTTGTGTGCCAGTCTTGACTCCTGGGTGTGCCATCTCTCTCTCTCCAATTGTGGGCCATAGAAAGCCTATTAATTTTTTTGCTTGATTTGGGTTCCAAAATCTACCTGAAAAAATCACTAAATCAATCAGTGGGAGATAAATATTGGCCTCTGGGCTTGTGTGCCACTCCTGACTCCTGTGTGCGTCCTCTATCACTCAGTGGGCCCTACAAAGCCTATTTTTTTTTATTTGTTTTCTAAATTCTCCCTGAAACAATCATTTTATTTTATTTGGTTTCTAAATTCTTCCTGAAAAATTCATTTTTTTGTATTTTTTTTTTCTAAAGTCTCCCTGAAAAAAAAAAAAAAATCAAATCAGTGGGAGATTAATATTGCCCTTTCTGCTTGTGTGCCAGTCTTGACTCCTGGGTGTGCCATCTCTCTCTCTCCAATTGTGGGCCATAGAAAGCCTATTAATTTTTTTGCTTGATTTGGGTTCCAAAATCTACCTGAAAAAATCACTAAATCAATCAGTGGGAGATAAATATTGGCCTCTGGGCTTGTGTGCCACTCCTGACTCCTGTGTGCGTCCTCTCTCACTCAGTGGGCCCTACAAAGCCTATTTTTTTTTATTTGTTTTCTAAATTCTCCCTGAAACAATCACTAAATCAATCAGTGGGAGATAAATATTGGCCTCTGGGCTTGTGTGCCACTCCTGACTCCTGTGTGCGTCCTCTCTCACTCAGTGGGCCATAGAAAGCCTATTTTTTTTAATTTGCTTTCTAAATTCTCCCTGAAACAATCATTTCATTTTATTTGGTTTATAAATTCTTCCTTAAAAAATCATTTTTTTTTATTATTTTTTTTTTCTAAAGTCTCCCTTTTAAAAAAAAAAAAAAAAATCAGTGGGAGATTAATATTTACATTTGCGCTTCAGTGACAGTCCTGCGTGTGTGGCATCTCTCTCATTTGTTGCCACCAACAACAGAGTGTGTAACATTGTGCCTGATTTTCGTTGTGGTCTCACCCACCTGTAAAGGGGTAGCTAAATCATACTGAAGTTATAGCTCACCGTGTAAGTTGTGTGACAGCAACAAATACCGTTAGTTTGGTAACGTTTTTAAAACAATGAGGAAGTCTGGTGGAAGAGGTCGTGGCCGGGGCGTTCATTGTCAGCTGGTAATGAGGGTAGTGGTAGTGGTGGAGCATCAGGTGGTCGTGGGAAAAAAAATATTGCACCTAAGTCTGGAGCTGTGGAGCCAGGTTCGTCGTCTGGCTACACAAGGCCTCGAACGCTCCCTTTTCTGGGAGTAGGAAAACCGCTTTTAAAGCAGGAGCAGCAAGAGCAAGTTTTGGCTTATCTTGCTGACTCAGCCTCTAGCTCTTTTGCCTCCTCTCGTGAAACTGGTAAAAGTAAAAGCAGCGCGTCGTTAGTGGATGTTCACGGTCAGGGACAAGTCGCTTCCTTGTCCTCTTCAGCAAAAACAACAACAGAGAAGAATGCAGCAGGCGACACAACGGGTTACACCATGGAGCTCTTTACACATACCGTCCCTGGCTTAGAAAGTGAAGCAGTGAACAGTCCATGCCCATTACAGGTTGAATCTGACATGGAGTGCACTGATGCACAGCCACAGCCAGACTACTATGCTGGTCCTTTGACTCAGACCACAACATTGCCCTCGCAGGGTGCTGATCAAGAATCAGACCCTGATGAGACTATGTTGCCCCATCACGAACGCTATACCACCGACCGACACGGTGACACAGACGAAGTTGCACACGAGCTACAAGAAGAGGTAATAGATGACCCAGTTCTTGACCCCGATTGGCAGCCATTGGGGGAACAGGGTGCAGGCGGCAGCAGTTCTGAAGCGGAGGAGGAGGGGCCGCAGCAGGCATCAACATCGCAACAGGTTCCATCTGCCGGGCCCGTATCTTGCCCAAAACGCGTGGCAAAGTCAAAACCTGTTGGAGGACAGCGTGGCCATCCGGTTAAAGCTCAGTCTGCAATGCCTGAAAAGGTATCCGATGCTAGAAGGGTGCAGTCTGGCATTTTTTTAAACAACATCCAATTGATCAGCGCAAAGTCATCTGTCAAAAATGTTCAACTACCTTAAGCAGAGGGCAGAATCTGAAAAGTCTCAATACAAGTTGCATGCATAGACATTTAACCACCATGCATTTGCAAGCTTGGACTAACTACCAAACGTCCCTTAAGGTTGTAGCACCCTCGGCCAATGAAGCTAGTCATCAACGCAACATCCCTTCCGGCAGTGTAGGGCCACCATTTTCTGCACCACCTGCAGTATCTGTGCAGGTTTCTTTGCCAGGCCAAAGCAGTCAGGGTCAGGGAATCACCAGTTTCGTAGTAGGAAACACTGCATCTAGGGCACCGGCGGCAACAATACCATCTCCCACCGTCTCTCAGTCTGCCATGTCCACCGGCACCCCCGCTAGTTCCACAATCTCCAGCTCTCCAGTCCAGCTCACCCTACATGAGACTATGGTTAGAAAAAGGAAGAAGTACTTAGCCTTGCATCCGCGTACACAGGGTTTGAACGCCCACATAGCTAGACTAATCTCGTTAGAGATGATGCCCTACTGGTTAGTTGAAAGCGAAGCTTTCAAAGCCCTGATGGACTACGCTGTACCACGCTACGAGCTACCCAGTCGACACTTTTTTTCCAGAAAAGCCATCCCAGCCCTCCACCAGCATGTTAAAGAGCGCATCGTCCATGCACTCAGGCAATCTGTGAGCACAAAGGTGCACCTGACAACAGATGCATGGACCAGTAGGCATGGCCAGGGACGTTACGTGTCCATCACGGCACACTGGGTAAATGTGGTGGATGCAGGGTCCACAGGGGACAGCAAGTTTGGGACAGTTCTGCCTAGCCCACAGTCTAGGAAACAGTTGGCTGTAGCCGTTCGCACCCCCTCCTCCTCCTCCTCGTCCTCCTGCAGAAGCGAGACCTCGTCCACAGACCGCAGTCGCACAACCACTCCATCCGCAGCTGCCACTGTTGCACACCAGGTCTCCCATTATGGGGCAGCTACTGGCAAACGTCAGCAGGCTGTATTTGCTATGAAGTGTTTGGGTGACAACAGACACACCGCTGAAGTTCTGTCCGAGTTCTTGCAGAAAGAAACGCAGTCGTGGCTGGGCACTGTAGATCTTGAGGCAGGCAAGGTAGTGAGTGATAACGGAAGGAATATCATGGCTGCCATCTCCCTTTCCCAACTGAAACACATTCCTTGCCTGGCTCACACCTTAAACCTGGTGGTGCAGTGCTTCCTGAAAAGTTATCCGGGGTTATCCGACCTGCTCCTCAAAGTGCGTGGACTTTGCTCACATATCCGCCGTTCGCCTGTACACTCCAGCCGTATGCAGACCTATCAGCGTTCTTTGAACCTTCCCCAGCATCGCCTAATCATAGGCGTTGCAACAAGGTGGAACTCAACACTGCACATGCTTCAGAGACTGTGTGAACAGAGGCGGGCTGTTATGTTTTTGTGGGAGGATACACATACACGGGCAGGCAGTAGGATGGCAGACATGGAGTTGTCAGGTGTGCAGTGGTCGAAGATTCAAGACATGTGTCAAGTCCTTCAGTGTTTTGAGGAATGCACACGGCTGGTTAGTGCAGACAACGCCATAATAAGCATGAGCATCCCCCTAATGCGTCTGCTGATGCAAAGTTTGACGCACATAAAGGATCAGGCGTCTGCAGCTGAGGAAGAGGAAAGCCTTGATGACAGTCAGCCATTGTCTGGCCAGGGCAGTGTATAGGACGAGGTAGCGGGCGAAGAGGAGGAGGAGGACGAGGAGGATGATGGGGATGATTATATTTTTAATGAGGAAGCTTTTCCGGGGCCAGTGGAAATTGTTGGCGCGGCAAGGCCGGGTTCTGGTTTTTGGAGGGACACAAGTGACGTGGATTTGCCTGAAACTGCCCCTCAACCAAGCACAACCACAGATTTGAGAACTGGAACTTTGGGCCACATGGCGGATTATGCCTTACGTATCCTCAAAAGGGACACACGCATAACAAAAATGATGAACGATGACGATTACTGGTTGGCCTGCCTCCTTGATCCTCGCTATAAAGGCAAATTGCAAAATATAATGCCACATGAGAACTTGGAACTAATATTAGCAACCAAACAATCAACTCTTATTGACCGTTTGCTTCTGGCATTCCCTGCACACAGCGCCCGTGATCGTTCTAACACGAGGTGCAGGGGCCAGCAGACCAGAGGTGTTAGAGGGGCAGAAATCAGAAGTGGCGTTGGCCAGAGGGGTTTTCTGACCAGGTTGTGGAGTGATTTTGCTATGACCGCAGACAGGACAGGTACTGCAGCATCAATTCAAAGTGACAGGAGACAACATTTGTCCAGTATGGTTACTAACTATTTTTCATCCCTTATCGACGTTCTCCCTCAACCGTCATTCCCATTTGATTACTGGGCATCAAAATTAGACACCTGGCCAGAATTGGCAGAATATGCATTGCAGGAGCTTGCTTGCCCGGCAGCTAGTGTCCTATTAGAAAGAGTATTCAGTGCTGCAGGTTCAATACTAACAGAAAAAAGGACTCGTCTGGCTACCCAAAATGTAGATGATCTAACCTTCATTAAAATGAACCACAACTGGATTTCGAAATCTTTTGCCCCACCTTGCCCGGCTGACACCTAGCTTTCCTATGTAAAGGTCTTGCCTGTGGACTATTCTGAATGACTTTTCCAATCTCGTAATTTGCAGCACCTGATTGTCCAGCATCCGACATGTTAACACCTCCCTAAATGGCCAAAGTCCCCACACGGGGCCGTGGTATCGCCACTTGGCGCCAGCACCCGTGAGAGTACTGTTTGTCTGAAGAGGTGGGTGTGCCCGCTTTTGGTCGACGGCACTGCAACTAGGTCCCTCATAGTACAATAAAGTGTCTGGCGGTGGTGGTGCGCACCCAACGTCAGACACACCGTTGTAATATGAAGGGCCCTGGGCCTGTACCGCCGGCCACAAGACAGTCCCCCCCCCCAGGTCAAACAGTGCTCTACCACTTGCAAAATTTTCTCTCACAGCTCCACCAATGTTTAGTCTATGCGCTGACATCCTTCAATGCCTGGCACTGTCAATACCATTGTATTGACATTTTTCTTATGTTAGGCCTTCGAAGCCTGTCTGCGGTCACTCCTTCCACTAGGCCTCCACTGACCTGTCTACTGCTGCCCGTGTTCCCCTGGAACCAATTTTAAATTGCCTACAGCCAGCCCAATTTATTATGTTAGGGCTTCGAAGCCTGTCTGCGGTCCCTCCTTCCACTAGGCCTCCACTGAGCTGTCTACTGCTGCCCGTGTTCCCCTGGAACCAATTTTAAATTGCCTACAGCCAGCCCAATTTATTATGTTAGGGCTTCGAAGCCTGTCTGCGGTCCCTCCTTCCACTAGGCCTCCACTGACCTGTCTACTGCTGCCCGTGTTCCCCTGGAACCAATTTTAAATTGCCTACAGCCAGCCCAATTTATTATGTTAGGGCTTCGAAGCCTGTCTGCGGTCCCTCCTTCCACTAGGCCTCCACTGACCTGTCTACTGCTGCCCGTGTTCCCCTGGAACCAACATCAGAAAATATAAAAATAAGTATTTTGCTTATAAAAAAGAAAATACTGGAGAGATATCAAATGCAGACATTTTAACATTAAAAACAAACACATACAACAAAAATCTGGTACAGTACTAAAAATGGCCACCAGCTACAATAACTTTCTCCTGCAAGTAGTTAACTGAAAGTTTTTTTCAATTTAAAACACAGATAAGGCATCCACCGAGTGTTGTCCTGTCGCGTCTTCTTTATATTATTGCCAAGAAGATGCAAAACAATGAAAATAATAAAATCATTATTTACCAAAAAAATAGAGTAAGTCAAAACCACATTGCAAATAAACATTCATTACAAATAAAGAAGCAGGGCGCGTCCGAGGGTGAGTATATACCTAATAAGAATATAATCACCCTCGGACGCGCCCTGCTTCTTTCCGACAGCCTTCCTTCCTAAGAATCAGCCCTTCCGTGGTGTAGAGAGAGGGTGTGTTACACTCCAAGGTGTTCCCCAGGTTGCCTTTCCTGAGCTTCGATCTTCATGCTCTCGTTTAGTAGTTGTCGGAAAGTAGGCTGCATTAGGCCTACAAATTGGGTATGGGGTGGAGAGAGATGGTGTGTTAGACTCCAAGGTGTTCCCCAGGTTTCCTTGCCATTGCTTCGGTCTTCCGACTCTCGTTTAGTAGTTGTAGAAAACTACACTGCATTAGGCCTACAACATGAGTATAGGGTGGAGAGAGATGGTGTGTTCCACTCCAAGGTGTTCTCCAGGTTGCCTTTCCAGAGCTTCGATCTTAATGCTCTCGTTTAGTAGTTGTTGGAAACTACACTGCATTAGGCCTCCAAATTGGCTATGGGGTGGAGAGAGATGGTGTGTTACACTCCAAGGTGTTCTCCAGGTTTCCTCGCCATTGCTTCGATCTTCAGACTCTCGTTTAGTAGTTGTAGAAAACTACACTGCATTAGGCCTACAAAATGGGTATCGGGTGGAGAGAGATGGTGTGTTACACTCCAAGGTGTTCCCCAGGTTTCCTTGCCATTGCTTCGGTCTTCCGACTCTCGTTTAGTAGTTGTAGAAAACTACACTGTATTAGGCCTACAACATGGGTATAGGGTGGAGAGAGATGGTGTGTTCCACTCCAAGGTGTTCTCCAGGTTGCCTTTCCAGAGCTTCGATCTTAATGCTCTCGTTTAGTAGTTGTTGGAAACTACACTGCATTAGGCCTCCAAATTGGCTATGGGGTGGAGAGAGATGGTGTGTTACACTCCAAGGTGTTCTCCAGGTTTCCTCGCCATTGCTTCGATCTTCAGACTCTCGTTTAGTAGTTGTAGAAAACTACACTGCATTAGGCCTACAAAATGGGTATCGGGTGGAGAGAGATGGTGTGTTACACTCCAAGGTGTTCCCCAGGTTTCCTTGCCATTGCTTCGGTCTTCCGACTCTTGTTTAGTAGTTGTAGAAAACTACACTGCATTAGGCCTACAAAATGGGTATAGGGTGGAGAGAGATGGTATGTTCCACTCCAAGGTGTTCTCCAGGTTGCCTTTCCAGAGCTTCGATCTTAATGCTCTCGTTTAGTAGTTGTTGGAAACTACACTGCATTAGGCCTCCAAATTGGCTATGGGGTGGAGAGAGATGGTGTGTTACACTCCAAGGTGTTCTCCAGGTTTCCTCGCCATTGCTTCGATCTTCAGACTCTCGTTTAGTAGTTGTAGAAAACTACACTGCATTAGGCCTACAAAATGGGTATCGGGTGGAGAGAGATGGTGTGTTACACTCCAAGGTGTTCCTCAGGTTTCCTTGCCATTGCTTCGGTCTTCCAACTCTCGTTTAGTAGTTGTAGAAAACTACACTGCATTAGGCCTACAAAATGGGTATAGGGTGGAGAGAGATGGTGTGTTCCACTCCAAGGTGTTCTCCAGGTTGCCTTTCCAGAGCTTCGATCTTAATGCTCTCGTTTAGTAGTTGTTGGAAACTACACTGCATTAGGCCTCCAAATTGGCTATGGGGTGGAGAGAGATGGTGTGTTACACTCCAAGGTGTTCTCCAGGTTTCCTCGCCATTGCTTCGATCTTCAGACTCTCGTTTAGTAGTTGTAGAAAACTACACTGGCATTAGGCCTACAAAATGGGTATCGGGTGGAGAGAGATGGTGTGTTACACTCCAAGGTGTTCCCCAGGTTTCCTTGCCATTGCTTCGGTCTTCCGACTCTCGTTTAGTAGTTGTAGAAAACTACACTGCATTAGGCCTACAAAATGGGTATGGGGTGGAGAGAGATGGTGTGTTCCACTCCAAGGTGTTCTCCAGGTTGCCTTTCCTGAGCTTCTATCTTCAGGCTCTCGTTAAATTGTGGTTAAATGGAACAACTGCATTTGGCGTACTAGTTGGTTTGGGGCCTACTAACAGTGTCTGCCGCTCCTTGCTGTTCTCCTGGTTTCCTGTCCTGAAATCCGTTTTCAGGCGCTCGTTAAGTAGTTGTTAATGTTAGACTGCATTTGGCCTACTAGTTGGGTTGGGGCCTACTATCGGTGTCTGCCACTCCTTGCTGTTCTCCTCCACTGAACAAAGCTGTGCCGCCTGTTTACTACGGTTGCCAATTTTGAACTGCATTTCGACTACTTACTGATTTGGGCCTACTCTCTGTGTCAGCCTCTCATTCCAGTTGTCCTCCACTGCAATGCCCCCTGGTTATTCCTGTGTTACCAATTTTGAACTGCATTTAGCCAACTTTATTCTTTGGGCCTATATCTGTGTTTCCTCCTCATCCTGCCCATTGCCCAGCCAGTGATAGATGAGTCTGCTGGTACATTGACCCATAACGCAACATTCCCCGTGCACGCTACACAACAACATTGTGACCCTGCTGAAAGTCAGGTTGCTCTTCCCGCATACCATACCACCTTACACGGGGACAAAGAGGAAGGTGCAGATGAAAGTGCAGGTTCCTTCATCAGGTGGGGGGAGGAATACTAGTTGGCGACGTCACTGGCACAGGGCCTCTCATAGTACGCAAAAGTGTTGCTGCCGGTGGGAGGCGCCCCCGCCGTGCAAACACACCGCTGTACTTTGAGGGGCCCTGTGCCAGTGCCAATGCCAACGAGTGGGCCCCCCCTGCTTGCTCAGGTTCACAGCACTTGCAAAGTTGAAATACTTACCTCTCCCTGCTCCACTGCCGTGACGTGGTCCAGATTTCCTGGGCCCACTAATTACTTGAACCAGCCCTACCCACCACAACTTTAGCCAAATGACCCCCAATTTCAAATGCCTTCCAATTATTATAAGGTAAATTACGCTTGACAAGCTTCATTAAGAAGAATGGATGGTTTTGACATTAAAATGGGCACTCTGGCCCCCACTCACTGCCGACTATGCTGCCCCATTGACTTGCATTGGGTTTCGTGTTTCGGTCGATCCCGACTTTACGTCATAATCGGCCGATTTCACTCGACCCGACTTTTGAGATCGTCGGGTTTCGCGAAACCCGGCTCGACTCTAAAAAGGTCAAGGTCGCTCAACTCTAGTAGTAATGCATACTATTTTATATTGTTCTTGTTTTAGAAATAATATATGTTTAATAAAATTAATATATTTAATATAGTACTATAGTGGTGACCGAATTATTTTTTGGTTTACACGTTTTGTGATGGATATTTGATACATAGTACTTTCTGCCCTTGTTTGGGGAGGGCAAGATTTTTTGTTATTTGTGGAGCACATCTTGGTGTATATGTCAAAAATCAACAATATCCAAAAAATGGAAGGACAACCATGGTACAGCTGAACGCGTTTCGAACACTAAGTGTTCACAGCAAGTGATCCAGGTGAGTGCTTCGTATATAAAAGCATCCATCACAGGTGAAATAAATACAAGATATAATTAGAGAAACCGCACCTGCTGCAATGCAGAGGATTGCATATATGATACAAAAAAAAAACACGAAGAAAAAAATATAATTAAGTGACATACAAACACAAAAGCAGATATAGATGTAATATGATATAACTAAAATTGGATATATAATACGAAAAAATGCAAAGAAAAAATATAATTAAGTGACATACAATCACAAAAGCGAAAATAAACGTAATATGATATAACTATAAATATTACTATATAAACACATAAATATGACTGTAACATAACTTGAATGAAAAATGAATTAATAATGCAACATAATTTCTTTTTTAAGGTTTAAACCCATAGGAGTACGTGTGTCAAGTAAATAAATCCAGAATGCTTCTTTGTCTCGCAGTTTTTTTTCCCCTATCTCCTCCTCGTATATCCCTATGGACTTGTTCAATGGCGTATACTCTTAAATGTGTAGTTTGTCTGTTATGTACATTAATAAAATGATGTGAAACATTAGAAATATGACGTAAAGTAGGCTGAACAATGTCATTAAGATGTTCCCGAAATCTTTCTTTGAATTTTCTGATGGTGGAACCAACATACAACAAATTGCAGTGTATGCATTCAATGATATAGACCACATGATCAGAGTTGCAATTCATGAAATTCTTTATGGAAAAAATCCTTGAGTCATTAGAACCGCAAAATGTTGATGTTTTTTTCACATATGTGCATGTTTTACAAGGATATGTGCCACATTTAAAAAAACCTTTTGTAAGTAACCAATTTGAAGAATTTGCATATTTTTTAGAATGCACAAAATTCGGAGAAAGAATATTGCCCAAAATTGGAGCACGTCTCGGTACAATGCGGACCCCGTTTTGAAGAATTGTGTCCATAATATGATCATCACGTAAAATATTGAGATATTTTGACACAATATTTGAGATAGACTTGAAGTGTGTGCTATATGTAAGCACTAATACTGGTTTATCCAAAGCATTACGATCTGAATTTTGTGATGTATAATTAGAGTAAGGGGACTGAATAAGATCTAATCTAGACCTATTGTGCGCTATATCAAAAGCCTGGTCCAGAGATCAATTTGGATAGTTTCTGTTTCTCAAACGTTTTTTAATGACATGTTTTTCCTGTTCAAATGCTAAATCATTGCTGCAGTTCCTTCTGGCTCTAATAGCCTCTCCCACTGGTATAGCATGAATTGTGTGGGATGGGTGGAAACTCTGAGCATGTAGAATAGTATTCCCAGCACCTGGTTTGCGGTATGTGCGACTTTGAACAATTTGATGTGGTAATCCCGTAAGAATTAAATCTAAAAAAGATATAGAATTATAATCAGAAAAAAAGTGAACTTAAAGGGATTATTATTCATGTAAAATAAAAATTGTACAATAGAATCCTGATCTTCGTTCCACACCAGTAGTAAGTCATCAATATATCTAAAGAATGATTGAATATGTTTAGAAAAGGGATTATCTACACAAAAAATATATTGTTCTTCCCACCAAGACATAACTAAGTTGGCTACAGAAGGTGAGAATTTGGCCCCCATTGAAACTCCACTTTTTTGCAAAAAAAATTTGTTTTCAAACATGAAATAATTATGTGACAACAAAAAAGATAGAACTGAAATAATAAAAGACTGTAAATGATTAGAACAAGAACTATAATTTTTGAGATGATGGTGTACTGCATGCAATGCAATCTGGTGTGGAATGGACGTATAAAGCGCAATAACATCACATGTGAGCCAACATCAGTTAGGATTCCATTTCACATTTTCAAGCACATTAAGTACATCTCTAGAATCTTTGAGATTACCTGGAACCCTCTGTACTAAAGGTTGCAGGATGCTATCCAGCCATTCCCCCAAATGTTCACTATAGGACCCTATACCTAAGATTATAGGACGCATAGGCGGTGGTGTGACATGTTTGTGTGTTTTAGGCAGACCATATAAGAACGGAATCCTCGGATTATCGACATATACATATTCAGCCTGTTTCTTGGTGAAGAAATTTTGATTTAAACCAAAATCAATAATCTCCTTACAAAGTTTGAGATATTCTGAAGTTGGATCAGATTTCAGCTGAAGATAAGTGTTTTGGTCTGATAACATATCAAACATAGCTTTCATATAATCACATTTGTTAAGCACCACCACCGATCCCCCTTTATCTGACATTTTGATAATGATATCAGGGTTGCTATGGATATTTTCCAAAGATTCTCGCTCACATTTATTCAGATTAAATTTAGAGACATGTGTGTCTGATTTCAATACTAAATTACGTATGTCTCTTTCCACATTTTCCTGGAATCTATCCATAGCTTGTGTTCTAGTCTGAACAGGATAAAACGTAGGATTTTTTGTCCTAAATGAGGGAACCGAATTTTCATCCTGCTGAGTTTCTTTCTGAGTATCCAATTCCATAAGACATAGTAGCCCATTTTGTTCAGCAAAATCCATGCCAAAAAACTCATTGATGAGTCTGAAGTATCCTCTTCTGAAAAAAAATGTCTTTTGACTGTCAAGTCTCTCACAAATTTGTTAATGTCTTTAAGTGTAGAATAAATATCCAAATTGGTGTTGGTAGGAGCAAAATTTAGACCTCGTGACAATAGTTTTAAATCCGAGTTAGAAAAAACACAAGAAGACAAATTGATGACATCTAACGGGGTGTTTTGTTGTGACTCCTCAGACGATTCTGGAATATAGTTGGCACATCTATGATGTTTTCTGCCGCTCCTCCTGGTGCGTTTTTTGATGCGTTTTTTGAATAACCAGTGTAACTTTGTTTTGATTTGCGGAAATAACTGGTCTGAGATTTAGAGTTGATATTTGCTGATTGTACACGAGTATCATAGTTTGAAGAGTCTACAAAGACAGCGGAAGATTCTGGATCTGATGATGAAAATGTAACTTGATTACGATGTGCAAAAGTGCGGTTGCGTCTTTTTAGAATAGATTTAGGTGTATTTGTTTGCCTCTCCCATCTACCCCATTCATATACTTGTTTATTAGTATAGTCAAAAACATCTCGATTAAATTTGCGCTTTTTGACTGCAATAATCGACTCTTCCAGAGCTTGCAATTTAGTTTTTAGGTCTTTTTGAAAGTCCACATATTCCTGACTAGTAATAGAGGATTTCAATAATAATAAATCTTTGTCCAGATTATTTTTTATAGTTAGTAGCTCCTCATTTTCATATTTGACTATGAGTTGCATTAATTGCTTTGAGCATGTTGAAAGAATTAAATTCCAGTTGGTAACAAAATCCTCATTATATACCGTAGTAGGTATCTTTTTAACTCTTAAACCACGCGGAATGATATCTTGTTCTAGATAGTTTGTGAGAGTTGTTTGATCCCACCAAATACGAGTCTCATTCAGAGACAGTTTTTCTATCGAATGCATGATATCAGGTATGTCAGGAGAAGTATCAACATTTTTATGTAAGCACTGAAAGACCTGCGCTGCTCGTTCTTTTCTTGAAGGGTCAATAATAGACTCCATGGGTGTGGGGAGGCAAACCACCTACAGTATTGCACTGCTTAAAAAATATGAAAATATGTAAATAAAAACAAAGAAAAAAGGTGTTCCGACCAAAAATTGCGTATGAAAATTCCAAAATTAATGATATTATGACAGAGGCAGTGTTTCTCGAATACAACAGTCCAGCAAAGCACCCCCACACCATCACATCTCCTCCTCCATGCTTCACGGTGGGAACCAGGTATGTAGAGTCCATCCGTTCACCTTTGCTGCGTCGCACAACGACATGGTGGTTCGCGCCAAAGATCTCAAATTTGGACTCCTCAGACCAAAGCACAGATTTCCACTGGTCTTATGTCCATTCCTTGTGTTCTTTAGCCCAAACAAGTCTCTTCTGCTTGTTGCCTGTCCCTAGCAGTGGTTTCCTAGCAGCTATTTTACCATGAAGGTCTGCTGCACAAAGTCTCCTCTTAACAGTTGTTGTAGAGATGTGTCTGCTGCTAGAACTCTGTGTGGCATTGACCTCGTCTCTAATCTGAGCTGCTGTTAACCTGCAATTTCTGAGGCTGGTGACTCGGATAAACTTATCCTCAGAAGCAGAGGTGACTCTTGGTCTTCCTTTCCTGGGGCGGTCCTCATGTGAGCCAGTTTCTTTGTAGTGCTTGATGGTTTATGTAACTGCACTTGGGGACTGTCATGATCCCAATGGCAGGGGATCACAAAAGGACAAGCACACAAAAAACAGAACAAGCTCTAGGGTGATGGAAACTGAGCTGACCGCGATCCTGAACCTAATTCACAACACTAGCAGTAGCCGGGGAACGTGCCTACGATGATTCTAGACGTCTCGCGCCAGCCGAAGGACTAGCTTCCCCTATTAGAAGAAACAAAGACCTCTCTTGCCTCCAGAGAAACACCCCACAGAAATAGCAGCCCCCCACATGTAATGACGGTGAAATGAGAGGAAAGCACATACGTAGTAATGAAAACAGATTCAGCAAAATGAGGCCCGCTAAAACTAGATAGCAGAGGATACAAAAGTGAACTGCGCGGTCAGCAAAAAACCCTACAAAAAACCATCCTGAAATTACCTGAACTCATGTGCCAACTCATGGAACATGAGGAGTAATATCAGCCCACTAGAGCAACCAGCAACAAGGAATCACATAACTGCAAGCTGGACTAATACAAAAATAAAGCAAAACGTGGAACAGGAAAATCAAAAACTTAGCTTGTCCTGAAGATTACAGAAGCGGAAAGCAGAGGTAACAAGACACACTGATTACATTGATCGCCGGCGAGGAAATGACAAGAAAGCCAGGTTAAATAGGAAACTCCCATATCCTGATAGAACAGGTGGACACCAGAGACCGCAGAGAACACAAGTCACCCAGTACCATCTGTAACCACCAGAGGGAGCCCAAAAACAGAATCCACAACAGTACCCCCCCTTGAGGAGGGGTCACCGAACCCTCACGAGAACCACCAGGGCGACCAGGATGAGCCCTATGAAATGCACGGACCAAATCAGCAGCATGAACATCAGAGGCAACCACCCAAGAATTATCCTCCTGACCATAACCCTTCCACTTGACCAAATACTGAAGTTTCCGTCTGGAAACACGAGAATCCAAGATCTTCTCCACAACATACTCCAATTCTCCCTCCACCAGCACCGGAGCAGGAGGCTCAAGCGAAGGAACAACAGGTACCTCATACCTCCGCAACAACGACCGATGGAACACATTATGAATAGCAAACGATGCCGGGAGATCCAAACGAAACGACACAGGGTTAAGAATTTCC
This sequence comes from Ranitomeya imitator, assembly GCF_032444005.1. Classification (NCBI taxonomy): domain Eukaryota; kingdom Metazoa; phylum Chordata; class Amphibia; order Anura; family Dendrobatidae; genus Ranitomeya; species Ranitomeya imitator. The sequence goes on along the minus strand of NC_091282.1, from coordinate 1,026,233,706 downwards.
AAGATCCTATAGGGACCGATAAACCGAGGCTTGAACTTAGGAGAAAAGACCTTCATAGGAACAAAACGAGAAGACAACCACACCAAGTCCCCAACACGAAGTCGAGGACCCACGCGGCGACGGCGATTAGCAAACTGCTGAGCCCTCTCCTGGGACAACTTCAAATTGTCCACCACATGACTCCAAATCTGATGCAACCTATCCACCACCATGTCCACTCCAGGACAATCAGAAGGCTCCACCTGACCAGAGGAAAAACGAGGATGAAACCCCGAATTACAAAAGAAAGGAGAAACCAAGGTAGCAGAACTAGCCCGATTATTAAGGGCAAATTCGGCAAGCGGCAAAAAGGTAACCCAGTCATCTTGATCAGCAGAAACAAAACACCTTAAATAAGTTTCCAAGGTCTGATTAGTTCGTTCCATCTGGCCATTCGTCTGAGGATGGAATGCAGACGAAAAGGACAAATCAATGCCCATCTTAGCACAGAACGTCCGCCAAAATCTAGACACAAACTGGGATCCCCTGTCAGAAACAATGTTCTCCGGAATCCCATGCAAACGAACCACGTTCTGAAAAAACAAAGGGACCAACTCAGAGGAGGAAGGTAACTTAGGCAAGGGAACCAGATGAACCATCTTAGATAAGCGGTCACACACAACCCAGATGACGGACATTTTTTGAGAGACAGGGAGATCCGAAATAAAGTCCATGGAAATGTGCATCCAAGGCCTCTTCGGGATAGGCAAAGGTGACAACAATCCACTGGCCCGAGAACAGCAAGGCTTAGCCCGAGCACAAACTTCACAAGACTGCACAAAAGAACGCACATCCCTCGACAAGGAAGGCCACCAAAAAGACCTGGCCACCAAGTCTCTAGTACCAAATATTCCAGGATGACCTGCCAACGCAGAAGAATGGACCTCGGAGATGACTCTACTGGTCCAATTATCCGGAACAAACAGTCTTTCAGGCGGACAACGATCAGGTTTATCCGCCTGAAACTCCTGCAAAGCACGTCGCAAGTCTGGGAAGACAGCCGACAAAATCACCCCATCCCTAAGGATACCAGTGGGCTCAGAATTTCCAGGGGAATCAGGCACAAAACTCCTAGAAAGAGCATCCGCCTTCACATTCTTTGAACCTGGCAGATATGAAACCACAAAATCGAAACGGGAGAAAAACAGTGACCAACGAGCCTGTCTAGGATTCAGACGCTTGGCAGACTCAAGGTAAATCAGATTTTTGTGATCAGTCAAGACCACCACACGATGTCTAGTACCCTCAAGCCAATGACGCCACTCCTCAAATGCCCACTTCATGGCCAAAAGCTCCCGATTACCAACATCATAATTCCGCTCAGTGGGCGAAAACTTTCTAGAAAAGAACGCACATGGCTTCATCACCGAGCAATCGGAGCTTCTCTGTGACAAAACCGCCCCCGCTCCAATCTCAGAAGCATCAACCTCAACCTGAAAAGGAAGCAAAACATCTGGCTGACGCAACACAGGAGCAGAAGAAAACCGTCGCTTAAGTTCCTGAAAGGCCTCCACAGCCGCAGGAGACCAATCAGCAACATCAGCACCCTTCTTAGTCAGATCCGTCAAAGGCTTAACAACACTAGAAAAATTAGTTATGAAACGACGATAAAAATTAGCAAAGCCCAAGAACTTCTGTAGACTCTTAAGAGATGTAGGCAGCGTCCAGTCACAAATAGCTTGAACCTTGACGGGATCCATTTCAATAGTAGAAGGGGAAAAAATATACCCCAAAAAAGAAATCTTCTGGACTCCAAAGAGACACTTTGAACCTTTTACAAACAAAGAATTGGCCCGCAGGACCTGAAACACCTTCCTGACCTGCTGAACATGGGACTCCCAGTCATCAGAAAAAACCAAAACATCATCCAAATACACAATCATAAATTTATCCAGATATTCACGGAAAATATCGTGCATAAAGGACTGGAAGACAGAAGGAACATTAGAAAGTCCAAAAGGCATCACCAAATACTCAAAATGGCCCTCAGGCGTATTAAATGTGGTTTTCCACTCATCACCCTGCTTAATCCGCACAAGATTATACGCACCCCGAAGATCAATCTTAGTGAACCATTTAGCCCCCTTAATGCGAGCGAACAAATCAGTCAACAATGGCAAAGGATACTGATATTTGACCGTAATCTTATTCAAAAGACGGTAATCTATACAAGGCCTCAAGGAACCATCTTTTTTGGCCACGAAAAAAAACCTGCTCCCAAAGGAGATGAAGATGGACGGATATGTCCCTTTTCCAAGGACTCCTTAACATAATCCCGCATAGCAGTATGCTCTGGCACTGACAGATTGAACAAACGACCTTTAGGAAATTTACTGCCAGGAATCAAATCTATAGCACAATCGCAATCCCTGTGAGGAGGAAGCGAATTGAGCTTAGGCTCCTCAAAAACATCCCGATAATCAGACAAAAATACAGGAACCTCAGAAGGAGTAGATGAAGCGATAGAAATCGGAGGTGCATCATCATGAACCCCCTGACATCCCCAGCTTAACACAGACATCGTTTTCCAGTCCAAGACTGGGTTATGAGTTTGTAACCATGGCAGACCAAGCACTAAGACATCATGTAAATTATACAGTACCAGGAAGCGAATCACCTCCTGATGAACGGGAGTCATACGCATGGTCACGTGTGTCCAGTACTGAGGTTTATTCATAGCCAAAGGTGTAGAGTCAATTCCTTTCAAAGGAATAGGGACTTCCAGAGGCTCCAGACTAAACCCACAGCGGTTGGCAAATGACCAATCCATAAGACTCAGGGCAGCGCCTGAATCCACATAGGCATCAACGGAAATGGCTGATAATGAACAAATCAGAGTCACAGACAGAATGAACTTAGACTGTAAAGTACTAATGGCAACAGACTTATCAACCTTTCTTGTGCGTTTAGAGCATGCTGATATAACATGAGCTGAATCACCACAATAAAAACACAACCCATTTTTCCGCCTATAGTTTTGCCGTTCACTTCTGGACTGAATTCTATCACATTGCATTGTCTCAGGTGCCTGTTCAGAAGACACCGCCAAATGGTGCACAGGTTTGCACTCCCGTAAACGCCGATCAATCTGAATAGCCATAGTCATAGACTCATTCAGACCTGTAGGCGCCGGGAACCCCACCATAACATCTTTAATGGCCTCAGAAAGGCCATCTCTGAATTTTGCAGCCAGAGCGCACTCATTCCACTGAGTAAGCACCGACCATTTCCGAAATTTCTGACAATATATTTCTGCTTCATCTTGCCCCTGAGAGAGAGCCAATAAAGCTTTTTCAGCCTGAATCTCTAGGTTAGGTTCCTCATAGAGCAAACCCAATGCCAGAAAAAACGCATCCACATTGAGCAACGCAGGATCCCCTGGTGCCAATGCAAATGCCCAATTCTGAGGGTCACCCCGCAGGAAAGATATTACAATTTTGACTTGCTGAGCAGGGTCTCCAGAGGAGCGAGATTTCAAAGAAAGAAACAACTTGCAATTGTTCCTAAAATTCAGAAAACTAGATCTATCTCCAGAAAAAAACTCTGGGATAGGAATTCTAGGTTCAGACATAGGAGCATGTACAACAAAATCTTGTATATTTTGAACCTTAGCAGCAAGATTATTCAGGCTGGAAGCCAAACTCTGGACGTCCATGATGAACAGCTGAGGTCAGAGCCATTCAAGGATTAAGAGGAGGTAAGACGCAGCCAGGCTGCAATTAAGGCTAGGCAGCAAACTCTGAGGGGAGAAAAAAAAAAAAAAACTTCCTCAGACTACTTTTCCTCCTACTTCAGCCAATACGATTACCACTTTTCGGGCCGGCAATACTGTCATGATCCCAATGGCAGGGGATCACAAAAGGACAAGCACACAAAAAACAGAACAAGCTCTAGGGTGATGGAAACTGAGCTGACCGCGATCCTGAACCTAATTCACAACACTAGCAGTAGCTGGGGAACGTGCCTACAATGATTCTAGACGTCTCGCACCAGCCGAAGGACTAGCTTCCCCTATTAGAAGAAACAAAGACCTCTCTTGCCTCCAGAGAAACACCCCACAGAAATAGCAGCCCCCCACATGTAATGACGGTGAAATGAGAGGAAAGCACATACGTAGTAATGAAAACAGATTCAGCAAAATGAGGCCCGCTAAAACTAGATATCAGAGGATACAAAAGTGAACTGCGCGGTCAGCGAAAAACCCTACAAAAAACCATCCTGAAATTACCTGAACTCATGTGCCAACTCATGGAACATGAGGAGTAATATCAGCCCACTAGAGCAACCAGCAACAAGGAATCACATAACTGCAAGCTGGACTAAAACAAAAATAAAGCAAAACGTGGAACAGGAAAATCAAAAACTTAGCTTGTCCTGAAGATTACAGAAGCGGAAAGCAGAGGTAACAAGACACACTGATTACATTGATCGCCGGCGAGGAAATGACAAGAAAGCCAGGTTAAATAGGAAACTCCCATATCCTGATAGAACAGGTGGACACCAGAGACCGCAGAGAACACAAGTCACCCAGTACCATCTGTAACCACCAGAGGGAGCCCAAAAACAGAATCCACAACAGGGGACACTTTCAAAGTTTTCTCAATTTTTCGGACTGACTGACCTTCATTTCTTAAAGTAATGATGGCCACTCGTTTTTCTTTACTTAGCTGCTTTTTTCCTGCCATAATACAAATTCTAACAGTCTATTCAGTAGGACTATCAGCTGTGTATCCACCAGACTTCTGCAGAACACAACTGATGGTCCCAACCCCATTTATAAGGCAAGAAATCCCACTTATTAAACCTGACAGGGCACACCTGTGAAGTGAAAACCATTCCCGGTGACTACCTCTTGAAGCTCATCAAGAGAATACCAAGAGTGTGCAAAGCAGTCATCAAAGTAAAAGATGGCTACTTTGAAGAACCTAGAATATAAGACATAATTTCAGTTGTTTCACACTTTTTTGTTAAGTATATAATTCCACATCTGTTAATTCATAGTTTTGACGCCTTCAGTGGGAATGTACAATTTTCATCGTCATGAAAATACAGAAAAATCTTTAACCCCTTCACCCCAAAGCCTGTTTTCACCTAAGTGACAGGGCCAATTTTTACAATTCTGACCATTGTCACTTTATGAGGTTATAACTCTGAAATGCTTCAACGGATCCTGGTCATTCTGACACTGTTTTCTCGTGACATATTGTACTTCATGATAGTGGTAAAACTTCTTCGATATGACTTGCATTTATTTGTGAAAAAAACAAAAATTTGTCGGAAATTATGAAAATTTAGCAATTTTCAAACTCTTAGTTTTTATGCCCTTAAATTAGTTATATCACATAATATAGTTAATAAACAACATTTCCCACATGTCTGCTTTACATCAGCACAATTTTGGAAACATAATTTTTTTTTGTTAGGACGTTATAAGGGTTAAAAGTTGACCAGCGATTTCTCATTTTTGCAACAAAATTTGCAAAACCATTTTTTACGGACCACCTCACACTTGAAGTGACTTTGAGGGGTCTATATCAGGGGTCCCCAACTCCAGTCCTCAAGGCCCACCAACATGTCATGTTTTCAGGATTTCCTTAGTCTTGCCCAGGTAATAATTGCATCACCTGTGCAATGCAAAGGAAATCCTGAAAAGATGACCTGTTGGTGGGCCTTGAGGACTGGAGTTGGGGACCTCTGGTCTATATGACAGAAAATGCCCAAAAGTGACACCATTCTAAAAACTGCACCCCTCAAGGTACTCAAAACCACATTCAAAAAGTTTATTAACCCTTCAGGTGCTTCACAGGAATTTTTTGAATGTTTAAAAAAATTGAACATTTAACTTTTTTTTCACAAAATTTTTACTTCAGGTCCAATTTGTTTCATTTTACCAAGGGTAACAGGAGAAATTGGACCACAAAAGTCGTTGTACAATTTGTCCTGAGTACGCCGATACCCCATATGTGGGGGTAAACCACTGTTTGGGCACATGGCAGAGCTCGGAAGGGAAGGAGCGCTATTTGACTTTTCAATGCAAGATTTGCTGGAATTGAGATCGGAGCCCATGTCACGATTGGAGAGCCCCTGATGTGCCTAAACAGTGGAAACCCCCACAGGTGACACCATTTTGGAAAGTAGACCCCCTAAGGAACTAATCTAGATGTGTGGTGAGCACTTTGAACCTCCAAGTGCTTCACAGAAGTTTATAATGTAGAGCCGTAAAAAAATTTTTTTTATTAATTTTCACAAAAAATGATCTTTTTGCCCCAAATTTTTTATTTTCCCAAGGGTAAAAGGATAAATTGGACCACAAAAGTTGTTGCGCAATTTGTCCTGAGTACGTCGATACTTCATATATGGGGATAAACCACTGTTTGAGCGCATGGCAGAGCTCGGAAGGGAAGGAGTGCCATTTGACTTTTCAATGCAAAATTGGCTGGAATTGAGATCGGACGCCATGTCGCATTTGGAGAGCCCCTGACGTGCCTTAACAGTGGAAACCCCCCACAAGTGACCCCATTTTGGAAAGAAGACCCCCTAAGGAACTTATCTAGATGTGTGGTGAGCACTTTTAACCCCCAATTGTTTCACTAAAGTTTAAAATGTAGCATTGTGAAAATTAAAAAATCATTTTTTCTTTCCACAAAATGATGTTTTAGCCCGCAATTTTTTTTCCCCAAGGGTAACAGGAGAAATTGGACCACAAATGTTATTGTCCAATTTGTCCTGAGTACGCTGATACCCCACATGTTGGGGGGAACCACCGTTTGAGTGCATGGCAGAGCACGGAAGGGAAGGAGCACCGTTTGAAATGCAGACTTAGATGGAATGGACTGCAGGTGTCATGTTGCATTTGCAGAGCCCCTGATGTACCTAAACAGTAGAAACCCCCCACAAGTGACCCCATATTGGAAACTAGACCCCCCAAGGAACTTATCTAGATGTGTTGTGAGAGCTTTGAACCAACAAGTGTTTCACTACAGTTTATAACGCAGAGCCGTGAAAATAAAAAATATTTTTTTTTCCACGAAAATGATATTTTATCCCCTATGTTTTTATTTTCCCAAGGGTAACAGGACAAATTGGACCCCAAAAGTTGTTGTCCAACTTGTCCTGAGAACGCAGATACCCCATATGTTGGGGGGAACCACTGTTTGGGTGCACGGCAGAGCTCGAAAGGGAAGGAGCGCCATTTGAAATGCAGACTTAGATGGATTGGTCTGCAGGCGTCATGTTGCATTTGCACAGCCCCTGATGTACCTAAACAGTAGAAACCCCCCACAAGTGACCCCATATTGGAAACTAGACCCCCAAAGGAACTTATCTAGATGTGTTGTGAGAGCTTTGAACCAACAAGTGTTTCACTACAGTTTATAACGCAGAGCCGTGAAAATAAAAAATATTTTTTTTTTCCACGAAAATGATATTTTATCCCCTATGTTTTTATTTTCCCAAGGGTAACAGGACAAATTGGACCCTAAAAGTTGTTGTCCAACTTGTCCTGAGAACGCTGATACCCCATATGTTGGGGGGAACCACTGTTTGGGCACACATGAGAACTCGGAAGGGAAGGAGCCCTGTTTTACTTTTTCAAAGCAGAATTGGCTGGAATTGAGATCGGACGCCATGTCGCGTTTGGAGAGCCCCTGATGTGCCTAAACAGTGGAAACCCCCAATTATAACTGAAACCCTAACCCCAACCCTAACCCTAACCCTAACCCTAGCCCTAACCCTAGCCCTAACCCTAGCCCTAGCCCTAACCCTAGCCCTAACCCTAGCCCTAACCCTAGCCCTAGCCCTAACCCTAGCCCTAACCCTAGCACTAATGGGAAAATGGAAATAAATACATTTTTTTACATTTTATTATTTTTCCCTAACTAAGGGGGTGATGAAGGGGGGTTTGATTTACTTTTATAGCGTTTTTTTGGCGGATTATTATGATTGGCAGCTGTCACACACTAAAAGACGCTTTTTATTGCAAAAAATAGTTTTTGCATCACCACATTTTGAGAGCTATAATTTATCCATATTTTGGCCCACAGAGTCATATGAGGTCTTGTTTTTTGCGGGACGAGTTGACGTTTTTATTGGTAACATTTTCGGGCAGATGACATTTTTTGATCGCTTTTTATTCCGATTTTTGGGAGGCGGAATGAACAAAAACCAGCTATTCATGAATTTCTTTTGGGGGAGGCGTTTATACCGTTCCACGTGTGGTAAAATGGATAAAGCAGTTTTATTCTTCGGGTCAGTACGATTACAGCGATACCTCATTTATGTAATTTTTTTTATGTTTTGGCGCTTTTACACAATAAAAACTATTTTATATAAAAAAATAATTGTTTTTGCATCGCACTATTCTGAGAGCTATAACTTTTTTATTTTTCTGCTGATGATGCTGTATGGTGGCTTTTTTTTTGCGGGACAAGATGACGTTTTCAGCGGTACCATGGTTATTTATATCCGTCGTTTTGATCGCGTGTTATTCCACTTTTTGTTCGCCTGTATGATAATAAAGCGTTGTTCTTTGCCTTGTTTTTTTTTTTTTTTTTTTTTGCGGTGTTCACTGAAGGGGTTAACTAGTGGGATAGTTTTATAGAGCGGGTCGTTACGGACGCGGCGATACCAAATATGTGTACATTTATTGTTTTTTTTTTTTTTTACATAAATAAATGGATTTATTGGGAAATGTTTTTTTTTTTTTTATTTGGGGATTTTTTTTTATTTTTTTTTACACATTCTATTTTTTTTTTTTTTTTACTTTCTAACATTGTCCCAGGGTGGGACATCTCTGTATTAGATCAGATCGTTGATCTGACACTGTGCATAGCACACTGTCAGATCAACGATCTGACAGGCAGCTTACCTGGCTTTCCAGCGCCTGCTCTCAGCAGGCGCCGGCTAGCCAGGTCACTTCATGACCCGGAAGGAGTCCGGCGGCCATCTTGGATCCGGGGACTCCTTCCGGGTTACCGGAGCAACGCGATCTCATTGCGTTGCTCCGGTGGGAGAGCGCAGGGAGCCCCCGTCCCTGCGCAATCCCCCTCTATGCCGCTGTCACTACTGACAGCGGCATCAGAGGGGTTAAATGCCCGCGATCGGCGATAGCGCCGATCGTGGGCATTGCTGCGGGGTGTCAGCTGTCATATACAGCTGACACCCGCACCCGATCACCGCGGCGCTCAGCGCGAGACCGCGGTGATCGGTGCGCCGTACTAGTACTGCTGCTGGCACTAATGCAGTGCCGGCAGCGCAGTACTAGTACGGCGCGTGTCGCGAAGGGGTTAAATGAGAAGGTGTGTCCAAACTTTTGGTCTGTACTGTATATTTTTTAAAATATTTTTAAATTTTGCCTTATATACAAGTCATTATACAGGAAAAAATGTTTACATTTTTTTCCCTGTAAAATGTAATTTGATTTGGAATGTTGTTCTGTCACTGCTTAAAGAGGAGAAAAAGTGTCACACTATTGTTCTCTGCAGAAATTTGGGAGTCAGAGTTGCTTACAGGGGCTTCCTCATGCTGTTCTCCTTCCATTTAGCACTTTTCCACTTCAACATTTTCACTGCCCCTCTCTTTGTACAGTCTGCCGGAAAAATTCTTGGATTCCCCACTGACTACCACTATACTCTTTACTTGAACCAAGCATTCGAGCATTAGGAATTGCTCGGTTCGAGCATCCGAGCATTTTAGTGCTCACTCATCTCTATTAATCAATGATCTTCATCATTCATATCTTGGTAATCATGCTTTTAGCAAAAAATAAAAGTTGCAAAAGCCAATGATACCAAGTGCATATTTCTTACAAGAGTTACCAGTATATACAGTAACAGTGGCACTTCTTGCTCAGCATATAGAAATTTCCCCCCTGTTAGTAGCATGAAACATAAAGCGGGGGGGGGGGAGGGGGCTGTAGGAACGCAGTTAAAGAAAAGCTCCCCATGACTGCGTTGCCAAGGGAACTTGGGGAGCATTGTTTGAAATCAGGCAGGGGCAGTGGGGATTGGTTGAAGGGATGGGAGGAAAAGGGGTGGTCCGTAATTTGTAGGGCGGGTTTGTAGGGAAAAGTGCGGGAAAGGGGGCCATTACCTTTTAGGTAGCGTAGTTTGAAGACGTGCACGATGTCCTCCGTGGAATCCATTGTGGGGCAGCTGCGGGAGATGGCGTGGTCCAGGCGAGGCGGCTGGCTGGAGGACCAGCTGGCATAGTTGCTAGGCAGTCCGGGAGTCCAGGGGACAAGATCAAGGAGGACCCGTCCCCTGGAGCATCTGTCCCTGGACCTTGGAGCGCGCAGCAGCCGCCGGCCACGGAGCCCTTCTCGGGACCCTGCGGAGGGTGGTCACCTATCCATCCCAGCCCGCCCTCCGACAGGAATCCTCCGGCTGGTGCTGCTGGCGCTAGGCGGCGGTCAGGAGCAGAGGCGGTGCAGGCCAGGAGAGATGCGCAGGCCGCACCGGAAGTGCCTGCATTGGATCCGGTTCAAGGGGCAAACATGGTGGTGGTGAGCAGGTGCATTACCCGGCGAGCAGCAGCGGCTGCTGCGGCGCCGGCGACGGCTTCAGCGACGAGGAGGAGACCCCAGGGAGCAGCGGCGGTGCAGAGGAGCAGCAGCGATGGAGGCAGCGGTTCAGCGGCGGGTAACTCGGGGTCTGACCCACCCCGGGTGCCTGGCAGGAACGGCACTCCAAGAGGCAGGGCGACGGGCAGGCGTATTTCAACCCCTCAGCCTGGCCCAGTTTGGAGGGTGTGCAGTGTGGCAGCGGCTGGGGCTCGTGGCAGGGCCCAGCAAGAAGACAGGCCTGGAGACGTTCTGGCAGCCGCCAGGTCGCCCAGGAGGTCGAGGGAGAGCTCCATCTCTTCTGCTCCGGTCCCCCCTGGTGACGAGGAGGCTATGGGTGCGGGCCAGGAGCAACACAGAGGCGCGGAGGATTCCGGATCCGGGAGTGACCCACGCGAATTCGGTGATCGCACGGCTGGCGGGGACACAGCACCTGCGCAGCTTCGTGAGTATGAGACTGATTCTGTTGCGGTGTTGGATAGTGGAGTTCGGTCTGGGGATAGCTGGTATGGGGGGGTCGATTTGGCTGGGAGAGGAGGGGCTAGCACTGTGGGGGTCCCGGGGGTCAGGGAGCTTTTGGCGGGTATGTCTCAGATTTTGAGGAGATTGGATTGGGGGGCCTTGATAGTGCGAGGTTGTCTCTGGTAGGAGCATGGTTGCCGGCGTCTGGTCCGGGTGCTGGATTGGTAGTGGGGTCCGATATGGCGAGTGGTGCAGAGCAAGCGTCGGCGGCAGGGGTGTCGGTGTTGGTTCAAACAGAAAAGGATAAAGGGGATACGATTAAATTGGATGATAGAGCTAAGGGGGAGGTTTATGTGTGTTTTGAGGGGCCGTTGGGGGCTCATTTAAAGAAAGAAATAATTTGGAAAGATGAATATGTGGAGATTTTCTCCCTCCTGCCTTTGGAGAAGTTTAATTTAGATAAGGGTAAGAAGGAGGATAGTAAAAAGGAGGAGGAAGAAAAGAGGCGCTGGCGATTAATACCGCAAACGTTTGTGAATTGGCAGCAGGCGTTTTCAATTTTGGCAAGTGTTATCGGGGAAAGGTTTCTGGAGAACTGTTTGGGCCTGTTTTTCTACTTGGATGCTATAGGGGAGGCATACAGGGCGTACGGGGGCCAGGCGTGGTTACAGTATGATGAGCAGTTTCGGCAAAGGAAGGCGGTCAGGCCCGAGATAAAATGGGATCAAAAAGATATAGGGTTGTGGTTGAAAGTTATAGCTCCAACGCGGTTTGGGCAGTCCTTTCGGGGGGGGAGTAGTGGTTAGCAGTCGGGACAGGGAGCTGGGGGACAGGGGTCACAGGGGGGTAAGGACAAAACAGGGATGTGTTGGCAGTTTAATGACGGCCAATGCAAATACGGCAGTACATGCAAGTTCAAGCATGTCTGTTCTCACTGCGGCGGGGCATCGCATGGAGTGGCCAAATGTTTTAAAAGGCAAGGAGTAAACCAGCAGTGGGAGGCGGTCAAGTGGGTGACACCAGTGAAGGTTCAAAGGATGGCCCCTTATCTAAGTAGGTATCCGGATCGGGAAAAGGCGAGGCTACTGTGGGAAGGTTTTTTGGAGGGTTTTCATATTTCTCACCCGGCTCATACTATGCCATTTTCAAAAAAGAATTTGAGGTCGGCTAATTTACAGGCGGACATAGTTACGGCTAAATTGGCGGAGGAGGTTGAGTTAGGGCGTATGGTGGGGCCGTTTAGTGCTTTACCTGTGGAGGGGGTGGTTGTTTCGCCTCTGGGGGGTTGTCCCTAAAAAAGAGCCTAATAAGTTTCGCCTGATTCAACATCTGTCATATCCAAAGGGCCAGTCGGTTAATGATGGCATCGCTGATGAGCTATGTTCTGTGGTATATACTTCTTTTGATGCTGCGGTGCAATGGGTGCGTAGGTATGGCGCAGGTGCGTTAATGGCTAAGACAGATGTTGAATCGGCATTCCGATTACTTCCGGTTCACCCCGATAGCATACCGCTGTTAGGATGTTTTTGGAACGGGGTTTTTTATTTGGATAGGTGTTTGTCTATGGGTTGTTAAATTTCTTGCTCGCTGTTCGAGGCCTTTAGTACGTTTCTTGAGTGGATTGTTTGGGATGTTTCCCAGGTTCCGTCTGTCATCCACTACTTGGATGATTTTTTGTTTGTCGGCCCACCGGATTCTCTGTTGTGAGGCAATTTGTTGGCTACCATGGAATGGGTGGCGGGACAGTTTGGTGTGCCTTTAGCGTGGGAAAAACCGTAGGGACCTTGCACGGTTTTGAGTTTTTTGGGTATTCTCATAGACTCGGAGAGGATGGAGTGCAGGTTGCCTGAGGAGAAGTTGTTGGCTTTACGACAGGAGTTGCTGAAATGTGAAAAGTTGCGCAAGGTTACGTTAAGAGAGTTGCAGTCGCTGAAGGGGCGTTTGAATTTTGCGTGCCGTATTATGCCTATGGGCAGAATATCTTGCAGGAGATTGTCTAGGGCAACTGCTGGAGTGCGGTCGGCTCATCATTTTGTACGTTTGAACAAAGAGCATAGGGAGGATTTAGTAATCTGGTGGCGTTTTTGGATAATTACAACGGCAGGGCTTTGATTCAACAGGAGGATTTGAACGATTTTGATTGCAAAATTTTTACGGACGCAGCAGGAAGTGTTGAATATGGGGCCTATTGGGCAGGAAAATGGAGTGTTGGAGGATGGCCTGATTGGTGGTGTAAAGCTGGTTTAACTAAAAATTTGGCGTTGCTTGAGCTGTTTCCAATTGTGGTTTTGGTGTTTATTTGGGGTAGTACGTTTAAGGATAGGCGGGTACGTTTCCATTGCGATAATTTGAGTGTGGTGGCGGTGATTAATAGTCTTTCTTCTTCCTCTCCCCAGGTAGTCAGACTGGTTCGGGAGTTAGTCTTGCGGTGCCTGGAGTTGAATACATGAATTTCGGCTGTACATGTTCCCGGCGTTCAAAACTCTATAGCGGATGCCCTTCTCATTTGTGGCGGATTGTTGAAGACGAGGAGGTCGGTTGATACAGGCCTCGGTGTCGGGAAGGACGTGGTCAGGTTACGAATCATCATGGCATATGTGGGAAGGGTGGTTGGAGCAGTTGGGTTCAGTTGAATCGGATGGTGACAGAGTGATGGCGATTTTGCTTTTGATTGGGTCGGCGGGGGAATGGGGTTGGTCAGTGTCAAAGCTGAACAAATTTATAACTGGTTTGGCTTTTGGGTTTAAGCTTCAGGGTTCCGTGGATGTTACTAAGGATTTCTTGATTCGGCAGGTGTTGAAAGGTTTTCGGAAGGGTTCGTCAACTTGCGATGCACGTAGGCCCATATCTTTTGGGACAGTGGAGCGTTTGGGTGAAGCGTTGGGGGAAATTTGTAGTTCTCACTTTGAGGCTGTTTTGTTTCGGTTGGCGTTTTCATTGGCTTTTTTTGGGGTGTTGAGACTCGGTAAGCTGGTGTCCCCTAATAGGTTTAAAGCGGGGGTTTGTTGGCAGAGGATATGGAATTTTGGGCTGGTGGAATTGCCTTTTGGATTCGGCGGTCAAAGACTGACCAGTTGGGGAAAGGAAGACGTGTGGTTTTAGGGAAGGTGGTTGGGGGTTTGATGTGCCCCCATCGGTGTTTGGAGGATTATTGGGGTTTGTGGCCTGACAGGTCTGGCCCACTTTTACGGCACCGACAAGGTGAGTTTTTGTCGCAGTTTCAGTTCACGGCAGTATTGAGACAGAGGCTGACATTGTTAGGCCTTGACCCTTTTTCCTTTGGGACACACTCATTTCGGATTGGGGCGGCATCTGAGGCTGCTGGTTTGGGTTTGGGGCCGGAGGTTATTCGGCGTATTGGCAGGTGGTCGTCGAATCGGTATTTGTCTTATGTTCGTCATTGATGTTGGTTACTTGTTTGGTGGGTATTAATTGTTGTATTTTTGCAGGTCAGACCCCACTGCTGGCTTGGATATTCGGACACTCTTTTGTGCATTGTGGTGCGATTCGTGCTGATGCTAGGCAAGATTTAGGCAACTGGGTTTTAAGAGAGATGGTTGGGTTTTCGGGGCATGTTGTGGTGCAGGATACTAGCTGAGTTTGCCCGCGCTGCTAGTTTGGATCGTTCCCCAGACATTGTTGTAGTACATTTGGGTGGGAATGATTTGGGGTCTAAGCCAGTGAGAGAGTTAATTCGGGATATCCGTTTTGATTTTTTGAGATTGTGGGTATCCTTTCCAGGGATGGTGACGGTTTGGTCTGACATCGTGCCTAGGAAAACGTGGAGGGCGGTACGTTCCCTTAAGGGGATCAATAGGGCCCGGGTGAAGCTGAACAGGGCCGTGGCGAGCTTTGTTTCCCGTAATGGGGGTGTGGCAGTTCGGCATTTTGAGTTGGAGGTTGGTGTGGGAATTTTTTGGAGGAATGATGGCGTTCATTTGAACGATATTGGTTTGGATTTGTGGATGTTGGCCATACAGGAAGGGGTTGAGAGAGCCATGATGGTGGTGGGGCACTTGTGAGCCTGAGGTGTCAGTGCTGCTCATGGTTGGCGGGGGGCGGGGTTCTTGGAGTTGGTGTTTTATGGGGCTGATCTGGCTTTGGTTTACTGGCTCTGGACGGGGATTTTACATCTGGAGTTTTGGGGTTGGTTTGCCCGGTAAACGGGTTACATGGTGCCCTCGAGCTGGTGGTTACAGCTGAGGGTAAAGAAGGTTTTTCACTTTAAAAGTTGGTTTGGGCTTTTGCCTATTGGGTGCCAGATTTATTAGCTCCAAGAACCCTCCCCTCAAGTTTTTTATAATAATGTATAAATGGTTATTTATGTTTGTTTTTGTTAATAAAATGACCGCTGTGGCCAAATTATCCAAAGAAATAATTGTCATGTCTTAATTGAGGGAAAGAAGCATTTCTTTGGGTGAATGTGGTCGGGGATAGGCACTATGCGGTATCTCAAAGGTCCAATCTTGGGATACGCAGTCAAGCGGGGGGGCTGTAGGAACGCAGTTAAACGAAAGCTCCCCATGACTGCGTTGCCAAAGGAACTTGGGGAGCATCATTTGAAATCAGGAAAAGGGGTGGTCCGTAATTTGTAGGGCGGGTTTGTAGGGAAAAGTGCGGGAAAGGGGGCCATTACCTTTTAGGTAGCGTAGTGTGAAGCCCACCCACCCTCCCTTGTTATTTAGTTCTTGCTTTGGGTGTTTTTGTCGGGCTTGGGGGGGAGTAGTAAGGGGATTCGGGATTTAAATAAGTCCTTTTCATAGGGGTTCGAGTCGTACTGTCGTCACAGTGGCTGGTTGGTGGGGGGCGGGGTTCTTGTAGCTAGTTGGTGTTTTATGGGGCTGATCTGGCTTTGGTTTACTGGCTCTGGACGGGGATTTTACCTCGGGAGCTTTGGGGTTGGTTTGCCCAGTAAACGGGTTACATGGTGCCCTCGAGCTGGTGGTTATGGCTGAGGGTAAAGAAGGTTTTTCGCTTTAAAAGTTGGTTTGGGCTTTTGCCTATTGGGTGCCAGATTTATTAGCTCCAAGAACCCTCCCCTCAATTTTTTTTATAATAATGTATAAATGGTTATTTATGTTTGTTTTTGTTAAAAATGACCACTGTGGCCAAATTATCCAAAGAAATAATTGTCATGTCTTAATTGAGGGTAAGAAGCATTTCTTTGGGTGAATGTGGTCAGGGGTAGGCACTATGCGGTATCTCAAAGGTCCCATCTTGGGATACGCAGTCATGGAAATTCTGAGTATATTGTATTATGCTTTGTTTATAACAATGATTTATTACTGAAGGAATCACTTACCAGTGACTTTTTTGGAAGGATATCCATTCTGTTCTACAAAAAAATAAAAATAAACAAAAGGATTTCAAAATATAACTTCAATTTACATGTGGACATACATTTTGCACACCAAACTTTTTCAATTCAACCTTACAGTCTGCTTAGTTCTGTTGTGCAGTGGCATCGCTCTTGGATGTGGGTCATGGGAACTGGCATGTGATGTGACTAAATGCTCCTCCATTTGCCACAACAGGAAACAGCATAAATGTCAAACTTTCAAATGAGACTGAGGAGCTATAAGGCTATGTGCCCACATTGCAGATTAGCCTCAGGAATTTTTTGTGCGGATTCTGCATCTCTTGGCAGAAAACGCAGGTGCAGATTTGTTGCGTTTTTTGTGCGAATTTTGTGTGGCTTTGCTGCGGATTTACTGTGGATTTTGTGCGGATTTCTTGCGCTTTTTACCCCTGTGGATTTCTATTATGGAGCGGGTACAAAAACGCTGCAGATCTGCAAAAAAGAAGTGACATGCTACTTCTTTTAATCCGCAGCCATTCCACACTGAATTTTCCGCACCATTAGCACAGCTTTTTTTCCCCATTGATTTACATTGTACTGTAAATCACTTGCGAATCTGAAGCATTTCTGCGTGGAAAAAAATGCTGCGGATCCTCAGGAAATCCATAACGTGTGCACATAGCCTTAATCTCGTTCTGTTTGAGTGGTTGCGTATCACACACAAACTTTAAGTGGATGCCATAGTGCAATATTTCTATTCTGACTCTGCATAGAACAATGGGGTAAATTTCAGAAAACGGCTAAAAAATGTATTTTGCTCTTGCAATATTACATCCGTGCTGTGATTGGTTGCTTTAGAAAATAAATAATTTTTTAGACAGTTTTCAAAAACCTGCCCCAACCTCTGTATACCACCGTCATTTTTATGCTTGGACCTACTTAAATACAGTTTCCGTATCATGCAGCTCCAAAATGCAGATGTGCATATAATGTGCAATGTTGGATCCCTATCTAGATTGTGAGCCCCATTGGGGACAGCGATGATAATGTTTGCAAACTGTAAAGCGCTGTGGAATATGTTAGCGCTATATAAAAATAAAGATTATTATTATTATTATCCCTCAAAAAGAACATAGAAATGTTTTCTATTTGGGCTAGGTTCACATAAGCACAGTGTAAATAGTTATGTACACTGAAGTTTTCAGTTATTTTGTCCAATTTGTAGTTTGCTTCATAATAAAAATAAAACCAAATGTTCACAGTTCTAGGCATGTCATTTACATGAACTGATGCAAACACTAAAAAACCCTGAAATTCCAGGTTGTGGAAGTAGCAAAACACGAAAAATGCCAAGAGGAGTGAATACTTTCACAAGCCATTGAACACGAGATTAGGACAAGAGACCTGGAAACATACAGTTACATACACACATCAGGAAACTATAGGGGTAGCTCAGGCAACTCCCTATTGGGGAGGGTGCCTTTTATACAAGATGCCTCCCAGCTTTTGGCTGGGGACATTGTCAAATTACGAGCGTGTGCTCCCCTGGTCTTTAAGTAACAGCCCGCACAGGAGCACTGCTGGGAAGTCTGTGTGGTATGAACAGACAGCAGGAAGCAGAGAGACAAGGACGTGATTGCACGGTCATGGCAGTAAGCATGTTTGAGTCTCTACACCGGAATTAGCCTTACAGTATCCAACTACTACCACAAGGTTATTGTATAGTGGTATTTGTTGATTTTTTACTTATGAAGTGGCAGCGCATTCTTGGCTCAAGACCGTCTAATTAGTTGTTTTCCTGTCCCACTTATTTTCCTCCTTGTGATGTGGGTGGCAAGGGCCGATGCCAAACAAAGTAAAATTTGTTCAACCATTCTCATTGCTCTGCTTTTTTTTGAGAATTTGGGAGGGAAGGGGTGCAATATTTTTTCAAGGATTTGTTTTAGGTTAGTGTGCCTTGGTTACTTCTGAATACCAGTCCATCCCTAATTTGGGCCATCAGTCCACATGGAAAAATTAACATATACCGTAAATAGCCACATAGATTATGGTGTGAAGCAAACAGATGAAAGGGTAACTTTGTACTTAATTGCTTCTTCAGTTGCCATTGTGGTGTCTGGTTTTCCTGCTAGAACTGTCGATGTAAAAAAAAAGTATAACAAAATATTTTGACACAAGGTGTAAACTACACAAAAATGTGTAAAAATGCACAAATCAAAAAAATGTGTAAAATATACAAAGTAATATATTAAAACAAATAACTTGTACTTGTAATAATTCTTAAATGTAACTTTTAAATGTTAAAGTGTGTGGGCCCTATTTTGTTTTTTTTTATACTTTGTATCCCGGGTTGTGCACCCTTAACTAGAGTTGAGCGACCTTGACCTTTTTAGAGTCGAGCCGGGTTTTGCGAAACCCGACTATGTCCAAAGTCGGGTCGAGTGAAATCGGCCGATTATGACGTAAAGTCGGGATCGACCGAAACACGAAACCCAATGCAAGTCAATGGGGCAGCATAGTCGGCAGTGAGTGGGGGCCAGGAAAACACCTAGAGTGGCCATTTTAATGTCAAAACCATCCATTCTTCTTAATGAAGCTTGTCAAGCGTAATTTACCTTATAATAATTGGAAGGCATTTGAAATTGGGGGTCATTTGGCTAAAGTTGTGGGGGGTAGGGCTGGTTCAAGTAATTAGTGGGCCCAGGAAATCTGGACCACGTCACGGCAGTGGAGCAGGGAGAGGTAAGTATTTCAACTTTGCAAGTGCTGTGAACCTGAGCAAGCAGGGGGGGCCCACTCGTTGGCATTGGCACTGGCACAGGGCCCCTCAAAGTACAGCGGTGTGTTTGCACGGCGGGGGCGCCTCCCACCGGCAGCAACACTTTTGCGTACTATGAGAGGCCCTGTGCCAGTGACGTCGCCAACTAGTATTCCTCCCCCCACCTGATGAAGGAACCTGCACTTTCATCTGCACCTTCCTCTTTGTCCCCGTGTAAGGTGGTATGGTATGCGGGAAGAGCAACCTGACTTTCAGCAGGGTCACAATGTTGTTGTGTAGCGTGCACGGGGAATGTTGCGTTATGGGTCAATGTACCAGCAGACTCATCTATCACTGGCTGGGCAATGGGCACGATGAAGTGGAAACACAGATATAGGCCCAAAGAAGAAAGTGGGCTAAATGCAGTTCAAAATTGGTAACACAGGAATAACCAGGGGGCATTGCAGTGGAGGACAACTGGAATGAGAGGCTGACACAGAGAGTAGGGCCAAATCAGTAAGTAGTCGAAATGCAGTTCAAAATTGGCAACCGTAGTAAACAGGCGGCACAGCTTTGTTCAGTGGAGGAGAACAGCAAGGAGTGGCAGACACCGATAGTAGGCCCCAAACCAACTAGTACGCCAAATGCAGTTGTTCCATTTAACCACAATTTAATGAGAGCCTGAAGATAGAAGCTCAGGAAAGGCAACCTGGGGAACACCTTGGAGTGTAACACACCATCTCTCTCCACCCCATACCCATTTTGTATGGCCTAATGCAGTGTACTTTTCTACAACTACTAAACGAGAGTCGGAAGACCGAAGCAATGGCAAGGAAACCTGGGGAACACCTTAGAGTGTAACACACCCTCTCTCTACACCCCATACCCAATTTGAAGGCCTAATGCAGTGTAGTTTCCAAGAACTACTAAACGAGAGCCGGAAGATCGAAGCTCAGGAAAGGCAACCTGGGGAACACCTTGGAGTGTAACACACCCTCTCGCTACACCCCATACCCAATTTGAAGGCCTAATGCAGCGTAGTTTCCAACAACTACTAAACGAGAGCCGGAAGATCGAAGCTCAGGAAAGGCAACCTGGGGAACACCTTGGAGTGTAACACACCCTCTCTCTACACCCCATACCCAATTTGAAGGCCTAATGCAGTGTAGTTTCCAAGAACTACTAAACGAGAGCCGGAAGATCGAAGCTCAGGAAAGGCAACCTGGGGAACACCTTGGAGTGTAACACACCCTCTCGCTACACCCCATACCCAATTTGAAGGCCTAATGCAGCGTAGTTTCCAACAACTACTAAACGAGAGCCGGAAGATCGAAGCTCAGGAAAGGCAACCTGGGGAACACCTTGGAGTGGAACACACCATCTCTCTACACCCCATACCCAATTTGAAGGCCTAATGCAGAGTAGTTTCCAAGAACTACTAAACGAGAGCCGGAAGATCGAAGCTCAGGAAAGGCAACCTGGGG
Source organism: Ranitomeya imitator (assembly GCF_032444005.1). Taxonomy (NCBI): domain Eukaryota; kingdom Metazoa; phylum Chordata; class Amphibia; order Anura; family Dendrobatidae; genus Ranitomeya; species Ranitomeya imitator. The sequence continues at coordinate 1,026,213,106 of NC_091282.1, read as the reverse complement.
AACACCTTGGAGTGTAACACAACGTCTCTCTACACGACGGAAGGGCTGATTCTTAGGAAGGAAGGCTGTTGGAAATAAGCATTGCGCGTCCGAGGGTGATTATATTCTTATTAGGTATATACTCACCCTCGGACGCGCCCTGCTTCTTTATTTGGAATGAATGTTTATTTGCAATGTGGTGTTGACTTTCTCTATTATTTTGGTAATTAATGATTTTATTATTTTCATTATTTTGCATCTTCTCGGCAATAATATAAAGAAGACGCGACAGGACAACACTCGGTGGATGCCATATGTGTGTTTTCAATTTAAAAAAACTTTCAGTTAACTACTTGCAGGAGAAAGTAATTGTAGCTGGTGGCCATTTTTAGTACTGTACCAGATTAGAGTTGTGTGTTTGTTTTTAATGTTAAAATGTCTGCATTTGATATCTCACCAGTATTTTCTTTTTTATAAGCAAAATACTTATTTTTATATTTTCTGATGTTGGTTCCAGGGGTACACGGCCAGCAGTGCCCTGGTCAGTGTAGTAGTAGTTGAAAGAATGGACCGCAGACAGGCATCGAAGGCCTAAAATAATAACACATGGCTGTAGGCAATTTTAAATTGGTTCCAGGGGTACACGGACAGCAGTGGTGTGGTCAGTGGAGGCCTAGTGGAAGGAGTGACCGCAGACAGGCATCGAAGGCCTAAAATAATAACACATGGCTGTAGGCAATTTTAAATTGGTTCCAGGGGTACACGGACAGCAGTGGTGTGGTCAGTGGAGGCCTAGTGGAAGGAGTGACCGCAGACAGGCATCGAAGGCCTAAAATAATAACACATGGCTGTAGGCAATTTTAAATTGGTTCCAGGGGTACACGGGCAGCAGTGACCTGGTCAGTGTAGTAGTAGTTGAAAGAATGGACCGCAGACAGGCATCGAAGGCCTAAAATAAAAAAATTGGGCTGGCTGTAGGCAATTTTAAATTGGTTCCAGGGGTACACGGGCAGCAGTGACCTGGTCAGTGTAGTAGTAGTTGAAAGAATGGACCGCAGACAGGCATCGAAGGCCTAAAATAAAAAAATTGGGCTGGCTGTAGGCAATTTTAAATTGGTTCCAGGGGTACACGGGCAGCAGTGGTGTGGTCAGTGGAGGCCTAGTGGAAGGAGTGACCGCAGACAGGCATCGAAGGCCTAACATAACAAACTTGGGCTGGCTGTAGGCACTTTTAAATTGGTTCCAGGGGTACACGGGCAGCAGTGGTCTGGTCAGTGGAAGTCTAGTGGAAGGAGTGACCGCAGACAGGCATCGAAGGCCTAAAATAATAACACATGGCTGTAGGCAATTTTAAATTGGTTCCAGGGGTACACGGACAGCAGTGGTGTGGTCAGTGGAGGCCTAGTGGAAGGAGTGACCGCAGACAGGCATCGAAGGCCTAAAATAATAACACATGGCTGTAGGCAATTTTAAATTGGTTCCAGGGGTACACGGACAGCAGTGGTGTGGTCAGTGGAGGCCTAGTGGAAGGAGTGACCGCAGACAGGCATCGAAGGCCTAAAATAATAACACATGGCTGTAGGCAATTTTAAATTGGTTCCAGGGGTACACGGGCAGCAGTGACCTGGTCAGTGTAGTAGTATTTGAAAGAATGGACCGCAGACAGGCATCGAAGGCCTAAAATAAAAAAATTGGGCTGGCTGTAGGCAATTTTAAATTGGTTCCAGGGGTACACGGGCAGCAGTGACCTGGTCAGTGTAGTAGTAGTTGAAAGAATGGACCGCAGACAGGCATCGAAGGCCTAAAATAAAAAAATTGGGCTGGCTGTAGGCAATTTTAAATTGGTTCCAGGGGTACACGGGCAGCAGTGACCTGGTCAGTGTAGTAGTAGTTGAAAGAATGGACCGCAGACAGGCATCGAAGGCCTAAAATAAAAAAATTGGGCTGGCTGTAGGCAATTTTAAATTGGTTCCAGGGGTACACGGGCAGCAGTGGTGTGGTCAGTGGAGGCCTAGTGGAAGGAGTGACCGCAGACAGGCATCGAAGGCCTAAAATAATAACACATGGCTGTAGGCAATTTTAAATTGGTTCCAGGGGTACACGGGCAGCAGTGACCTGGTCAGTGTAGTAGTAGTTGAAAGAATGGACCGCAGACAGGCATCGAAGGCCTAAAATAAAAAAATTGGGCTGGCTGTAGGCAATTTTAAATTGGTTCCAGGGGTACACGGGCAGCAGTGGTGTGGTCAGTGGAGGCCTAGTGGAAGGAGTGACCGCAGACAGGCATCGAAGGCCTAAAATAATAACACATGGCTGTAGGCAATTTTAAATTGGTTCCAGGGGTACACGGGCAGCAGTGACCTGGTCAGTGTAGTAGTAGTTGAAAGAATGGACCGCAGACAGGCATCGAAGGCCTAAAATAAAAAAATTGGGCTGGCTGTAGGCAATTTTAAATTGGTTCCAGGGGTACACGGGCAGCAGTGGTGTGGTCAGTGGAGGCCTAGTGGAAGGAGTGACCGCAGACAGGCATCGAAGGCCTAAAATAATAACACATGGCTGTAGGCAATTTTAAATTGGTTCCAGGGGTACACGGGCAGCAGTGACCTGGTCAGTGTAGTAGTAGTTGAAAGAATGGACCGCAGACAGGCATCGAAGGCCTAAAATAAAAAAATTGGGCTGGCTGTAGGCAATTTTAAATTGGTTCCAGGGGTACACGGGCAGCAGTGACCTGGTCAGTGTAGTAGTAGTTGAAAGAATGGACCGCAGACAGGCATCGAAGGCCTAAAATAAAAAAATTGGGCTGGCTGTAGGCAATTTTAAATTGGTTCCAGGGGTACACGGGCAGCAGTGGTGTGGTCAGTGGAGGCCTAGTGGAAGGAGTGACCGCAGACAGGCATCGAAGGCCTAAAATAATAACACATGGCTGTAGGCACTTTTAAATTGGTTCCAGGGGTACACGGGCAGCAGTGGTCTGGTCAGTGGAAGTCTAGTGGAAGGAGTGACCGCAGACAGGCTTCGAAGGCCTAACATAACAAAATTGGGCTGGCTGTAGGCACTTTAAATTGGTTCCAGGGGTACATGGGCAGCAGTGTATGGTCAGTGGAAGTCTAGTGGAAGGAGTGACGGCAGACAGTCTTCGAAGGCCTAACATAACAAAATTGGGCTGACTGTAGGCACTTTTAAATTGGTTCCAGGGTAACACGGCCAGCAGTGGCCTGGTCAGTGTAGTAGTTGTAGAAAGAAGGGACCGCAGACAGGCTTCGAAGGCCTAACATAACAAAAATGTCAAAACAATGGTATTGTCAGTGCCAGGCATTGAAGGATGTCAGCGGCTAGACTACACATTGGTGAAGCTGTGAGAGATAATTTTGCTAGTGGTACAGCACTGTTTGAGCTGGGGGGGGGAACTGTCTTGTGGCCGGCGGTACAGGCACAGGGCCCCTCATATTACAACGGTGTGTCTGACGTTGGGTGCGCACCACCACCGCCAGAGACACTTTATTGTACTATGAGGGACCCAGTGGCAGTGCCGTCGACCAAAAGCGGCCACACCCACCTCTTCAGACAAACAGCACTCTCAAGGGTCCAAGCGCAAAGTGGCGATAGCACGGCCCCGTGTGGGGAGTTTGGCCATTTCGTGAGGTGGAAACATGTCGTATGCTGGACAATCAGGTGAAGAAAATTACGAGATTGGAAAAGTCATTCAGAATAGTCCACAGGCAAGACCTTTTCATAGGAAAGCTAGGTGTCAGCCGGGCAGGGTGGGGCAAAAGATTTTGAAATCCAGTTGTGGTTCATTTTAATGAAGGTTAGATCATCTACATTTTGGGTAGCCAGACGAGTCCTTTTTTCTGTTAGTATTGAACCTGCAGCACTGAATACTCTTTCTGATAGGACACTAGCTGCCGGGCAAGCAAGCTCCTGCAATGCATATTCTGCCAATTCTGGCCAGGTGTCTAATTTGGATGCCCAGTAATCAAATGGGAATGACGGTTGAGGGAGAACGTCGATAAGGGATGAAAAATAGTTTGTAACCATACTGGACAAATGTTGTCTCCTGTCACTTTGAATTGATGCTGCAGTACCTGTCCTGTCTGCGGTCATAGAAAAATCACTCCACAACCTGGTCAGAAAACCCCTCTGTCCAACGCCACTTCTGATTTCTGCCCCTCTAACACCTCTGGTCTGCTGGCCCCTGGAGCTCGTGTGAGAACGATCACGGGCGCTGTGTGCAGGGAATGCCAGAAGCAAACGGTCAACAAGAGTTGATTGTTTTGTTGCTAATATTAGTTCCAAGTTCTCATGTGGCATAATATTTTGCAATTTGCCTTTATAGCGAGGATCAAGGAGGCAGGCCAACCAGTAATCGTCATCGTTCATCATTTTTGTAATGCGTGTGTCCCTTTTGAGGATACGCAAGGCATAATCCGCCATGTGGGCCAAAGTTCCCGTTGTCAAATCTGCGGTTGTGCTTGGTTGAGGGGCAGTTGCAGGCAAATCTACGTCACTTGTGTCCCTCAAAAAACCAGAACCCGGCCTTGCCACGCCACCAATTTCCCGTGCCCCCGGGAAAGCTTCCTCATTAAAAATATACTCATCCCCATCATCCTCCTCATCCTCCACCTCCTCTTCGCCCGGTACCTCGTCATGTACACTGCCCTGACCAGACAATCGCTGACTGTCATCAAGGCTTTCCTCTTCCTCTGGTGCAGACGCCTGATCCTTTATGTGCGTCAAACTTTGCATCAGCAGACGCATTAGGGGGATGCTCATGCTTATTATGGCGTTGTCTGCACTAACCAGCCGTGTGCATTCCTCAAAACACTGAAGGACTTGACACATGTCTTGAATCTTCGACCACTGCACACCTGACAACTCCATGTCTGCCATCCTACTGCCTGCCCGTGTATGTGTATCCTCCCACAAAAACATAACAGCCCGCCTCTGTTCGCACAGTCTCTGAAGCATGTGCAGTGTTGAGTTCCACCTTGTTGCAACGTCTATGATTAGGCGATGCTGGGGAAGGTTCAAAGAACGCTGATAGGTCTGCATACGGCTGGAGTGTACAGGCGAACGGCGGATATGTGCGCAAAGTCCACGCACTTTGAGGAGCAGGTCGGATAACCCCGGATAACTTTTCAGGAAGCACTGCACCACCAGGTTTAAGGTGTGAGCCAGGCAAGGAATGTGTTTCAGTTGGGAAAGGGAGATGGCAGCCATGAAATTCCTTCCGTTATCACTCACTACCTTGCCTGCCTCAAGATCTACAGTGCCCAGCCACGACTGCGTTTCTTGCTGCAAGAACTCGGACAGAACTTCCGCGGTGTGTCTATTGTCGCCCAAACACTTCATAGCCAATACAGCCTGCTGACGTATGCCAGTAGCTGCCCCATAATGGGAGACCTGGTGTGCAACAGTGGCAGGTGCGGATGGAGTGTTTGTGCGACTGCGGTCTGTGGACGAGCTCTTGCTTCTGCAGGAGGACGAGGAGGAGGAGGAGGAGGGGGTGCGAACGGCTACAGACAACTGTTTACTAGACCGTGGGCTAGGCAGAACTGTCCCAAACTTGCTGTCCCCTGTGGACCCTGAATCCACCACATTTACCCAGTGTGCCGTGATGGACACGTAACGTCCCTGGCCATGCCTACTGGTCCATGCATCTGTTGTCAGGTGCACCTTTGTGCTCACAGATTGCCTGAGTGCATGGACGATGCGCTCTTTAACATGCTGGTGGAGGGCTGGGATGGCTTTTCTGGAAAAAAAGTGTCGACTGGGTAGCTCGTAGCGTGGTACAGCGTAGTCCATCAGGTCTTTGAAAGCTTCGCTTTCAACTAACCGGTAGGGCATCATCTCTAACGAGATTAGTCTAGCTATGTGGGCGTTCAAACCCTGTGTACGCGGATGCGAGGCTAAGTATTTCCTTTTTCTAACCATAGTCTCATGTAGGGTGAGCTGGACTGGAGAGCTGGAGATCGTGGAACTAGCGGGGGTGCCGGTGGACATGGCAGACTGAGAGACGGTGGGAGATGGTATTGTTGCCGCCGGTGCCCTAGATGCAGTGTTTCCTACTACGAAACTGGTGATTCCCTGACCCTGACTGCTTTGGCCTGGCAAAGATACCTGCACAGATACAGCAGGTGGTGCGCTAAATGGTGGTCCTACACTGCCGGAAGGGATGTTGCGTTGATGACTAGCTTCATTGGCCGAGGGTGCAACAACCTTAAGGGACGTTTGGTAGTTAGTCCAAGCTTTCAAATGCATGGTGGTTAAATGTCTATGCATGCAACTAGTATTGAGACTTTTCAGATTCTGACCTCTGCTTAAGGAAGTAGAACATTTTTGACAGATGACTTTGCGCTGATCAATTGGATGTTGTTTAAAAAAATGCCAGACTGCACTCTTTCTAGCATCGGATACCTTTTCAGGCATTGCAGACTGAGCTTTAACCGGATGGCCACGCTGTCCTCCACCAGGTTTTGGCTTTGCCACGCGTTTTGGGCAAGATACGGGCCCGGCAGATGGAACCTGTGGCGATGTTGATGCCTGCTGCGGCCCCTCCTCCTCCTCTGCTTCAGAACTGCTGCCGCCTGCACCCTGTTCCCCCAATGGCTGCCAATCGGGGTCAAGAACTGGGTCATCTAATAACTCTTCTTGTACCTCCTGCGCAACTTCGTCTGTGTCACCGTGTCGTTCGGTGGTATAGCGTTCGTGATGGGGCAACATAGTCTCATCAGGGTCTGATTCTTGATCAGCACCCTGCGAGGGCAATGTTGTGGTCTGAGTCAAAGGACCAGCATAGTAGTCTGGCTGTGGCTGTGCGTCAGTGCACTCCATGTCAGATTCAATTTGTAATGGGCATGGACTGTTAACTGCTTCACTTTCTAAGCCAGGGACGGTATGTGTAAAGAGCTCCATGGAGTAACCCGTTGTGTCGCCTGCTGCATTCTTCTCTGTTGTTGTTTTTGCTGAAGAGGACAAGGAAGTGACTTGTCCCTGACCGTGAACATCCACTAACGACGCGCTGCTTTTACTTTTACCAGTTTCACGAGATGAGGCAAAAGAGCTAGAGGCTGAGTCAGCAAGATAAGCCAAAACTTGCTCTTGCTGCTCCGGCTTTAAAAGCGGTTTTCCTAATCCCAGAAAAGGGAGCGTTCGAGGCCTTGTGTAGCCGGACGACGAACCTGGCTCCACAGCTCCAGACTTAGGTGCAATATTTTTTCCCCCACGACCACCTGATGCTCCACCACTACCACTACCCTCATTACCAGCTGACAATGAACGCCCCCGGCCACGACCTCTTCCACTAGACTTCCTCATTGTTTTAAAAACGTAACCAAACTAACGTTATTTGTTGCAGTCACACAACTTACACGGTGAGCTATAACTTCTGTATGATTTAGCTACCCCTTTACAGGTTGGTGAGACCACAGCGAAAATCAGGCCCAATGTTACACACTCTTTTTTTGGTGGCTGCAAATTAGAGAGATGCCCCACACGCAGGACTGTCACTGAAGCACAAATGTTAATATTAATGTCACACTATTATTTTTTTTTTATTTTTATTTTTTTCAGGAACACTTTAGAAACCCCCCAAAAAAAAAAAAATAGATTTTTGCAGGGAGAATTTAGAAAACAAATGTAACAAACTATATGCTTTCTATGGGCCACTGAGTGAGAGATGACGCACACAGGAATCAGGAGTGGCACACAAGCCCAGAGGCCAATATTTTTCTACCAATGATTGATGGAGTTATTTTCTCTGGTAGATTTTGGAACCCAAATCAAGGAAAAAAAATGTAGGCTTTCTATGGACCACAATTGGAGAGAGAGAGAGAGAGAGATGGCACACCCAGGAGTCAAGACTGGCACACAAGCAGAAAGGCCAATATTAATCTCCCACTGTTTTTTTTGGTTGTTTTTTTTTTTTTTTTTTTCAGGGAGACTTTAGAAAAAAAAATAATAAAAAAAATATGATTTTATCAGGAAGAATTTAGAAACCAAATAAAATAAAATGATTTTTTCAGGGAGAATTTAGAAAACAAATAAAACCAAAAATAGGCGTTCTATGGCCCACTGACTGAGAGATGACGCACCCAGGAGTCAAGACTGGCACACAAGCAGAAAGGCCAATATTAATCTCCCACTGTTTTTTTTGGTTGTTTTTTTTTTTTTTTTTTTCAGGGAGACTTTAGAAAAAAAAATAATAAAAAAAATATGATTTTATCAGGAAGAATTTAGAAACCAAATAAAATAAAATGATTTTTTCAGGGAGAATTTAGAAAACAAATAAAACCAAAAATAGGCGTTCTATGGCCCACTGACTGAGAGATGACGCACCCAGGAGTCAAGACTGGCACACAAGCAGAAAGGCCAATATTAATCTCCCACTGTTTTTTTTGGTTGTTTTTTTTTTTTTTTTTTCAGGGAGACTTTAGAAAAAAAAATAATAAAAAAAATATGATTTTATCAGGAAGAATTTAGAAACCAAATAAAATAAAATGATTTTTTCAGGGAGAATTTAGAAAACAAATAAAACCAAAAATAGGCGTTCTATGGCCCACTGACTGAGAGATGACGCACCCAGGAGTCAAGACTGGCACACAAGCAGAAAGGCCAATATTAATCTCCCACTGTTTTTTTTGGTTGTTTTTTTTTTTTTTTTTTTCAGGGAGACTTTAGAAAAAAAAATAATAAAAAAAATATGATTTTATCAGGAAGAATTTAGAAACCAAATAAAATAAAATGATTTTTTCAGGGAGAATTTAGAAAACAAATAAAACCAAAAATAGGCGTTCTATGGCCCACTGACTGAGAGATGACGCACCCAGGAGTCAAGACTGGCACACAAGCAGAAAGGCCAATATTAATCTCCCACTGTTTTTTTTGGTTGTTTTTTTTTTTTTTTTTTCAGGGAGACTTTAGAAAAAAAAATAATAAAAAAAATATGATTTTATCAGGAAGAATTTAGAAACCAAATAAAATAAAATGATTTTTTCAGGGAGAATTTAGAAAACAAATAAAACCAAAAATAGGCGTTCTATGGCCCACTGACTGAGAGATGACGCACCCAGGAGTCAAGACTGGCACACAAGCAGAAAGGCCAATATTAATCTCCCACTGTTTTTTTTTTTTTTTTTCAGGGAGACTTTAGAAAAAAAAATAATAAAAAAAATATGATTTTATCAGGAAGAATTTAGAAACCAAATAAAATAAAATAATTTTTTCAGGGAGAATTTAGAAAACAAATAAAACCAAAAATAGGCGTTCTATGGCCCACTGACTGAGAGATGACGCACACAGGAGTCAGGAGTGGCACACAAACCCAGAGGCCAATATTTTTCTACCAATGATTGATGTAGTTATTTTCTCTGGTAGATTTTAGAACCCAAATCAAGGAAAAAAAATATAGGCTTTCTATGGACCACAATTGGAGAGAGAGAGAGAGAGAGAGAGAGAGAGAGAGAGAGAGATGGCACACCCAGGAGTCAAGACTGGCACACAAGCAGAAAGGCCAATATTAATCTCCCACTGTTTTTTTGGTTGTTTTTTTTTTTTTTTTTTTTCAGGGAGACTTTAGAAATAAAAATAATAAAAAAAATATGATTTTATCAGGAAGAATTTAGAAACCAAATAAAATAAAATGATTTTTTCAGGGAGAATTTAGAAAACAAATAAAACCAAAAATATGCGTTCTATGGCCCACTGACTGAGAGAGAGAGAGAGATGGAACGCTTAGTACTGGCACACAAGCCCAAAGGGCAATATTAATCTCCCTTTTTTTTTCCAGGGAGAATTTCTGAAACCCAAAAAAAAAATAAAATAGGCTTTCTATGGCCCACTATTTGTGAGAGAGATGGGACGCTCAGGACTGGCACAGATGGCACGCTCAGGACTGGCACAGAAGCCCAGAGGCCAATATTAATCTCCCTTTTTTTCTGGGAGAATTTATAAAACCAAAAAAATATTTAAATAGGCTTTCTATGGCCCACTATTTGTGAGAGAGATGGCACGCTCAGGACTGGCACAGATGGCACGCTCACAACTGGCACAGAAGCCCAGAGGCCAATATTAATCTCCCTTTTTTTCTGGGAGAATTTATAAAACCAAAAAAATATTTAAATAGGCTTTCTATGGCCCACTATTTGTGAGAGAGATGGCACGCTCAGGACTGGCACAGATGGCACGCTCACAACTGGCACACAAGCCCAGAGGCCAATATTAATCTCCCTTTTTTCAGGGAAAATTTATAAAACCAAAAAAAAAATTAAATAGGCTTTCTATGGCCCACTATTTGTGAGAGAGATGGCACGCTCAGGACTGGCACAGATGGCACGCTCACAACTGGCACACAAGCCCAGAGGCCAATATTAATCTCCCTTTTTTCAGGGAAAATTTATAAAACCAAAAAAAAAATTAAATAGGCTTTCTATGGCCCACTATTTGTGAGAGAGATGGGACGCTCAGGACTGGCACAGATGGCACGCTCAGGACTGGCACAGAAGCCCAGAGGCCAATATTAATCTCCCTTTTTTTCAGGGAGAATTTATAAAACCCAAAAAAAAATAAAATAGGCTTTCTATGGCCCACTATTTGTGAGAGAGATGGCACACTCAGGACTGGCACACAAGCCCAAAGGCCAATATTAATCTCCCACTGTATTTTTATCAGGGAGAATTTATACACCCCACAAAAAAAAATACAGAAAAATGAAAAGGCTTTCTATGGCCCACTATGTGAGAGAGATGGCACACACAGGGATGGCACTCTAGCAGAAATGCCAAATTGCCAATCTTAATCTCCCACCAAAAAAAAAAAAAAAAAAAAAACAGGGAATGTCCTACAATTACTATCTCCCTGCCTGCAGTAATCTCAGCCAGGTATGGCAGGCAGCTACTATCTCCCTGCCTGCAGTAATCTCAGCCAGGTATGGCAGGCAGCAATAAGGAGTGGACTGATGCACAAATGAAATAAAAAGTGTGGACAAACAAAAAAGATAGCTGTGCAGAAAGGAAGGAACAAGAGGATTTGTGCTTTGAAAAAAGCAGTTGGTTTGCACAGCGGCGTACACACAGCAATGCAGCTATCAGGGAGCCTTCTAGGGCAGCCCAATGAGCTACAGCGCTGAGGGGAAAAAAAAAAAAAAAAAAAATTCCACTGTCCCTGCACACCGAGGGTGGTGTTGGACAGTGCAAATCGCTGCAGCACAAGCGGTTTTGTGGTTAATGGACCCTGCCTAACGCTATCCCTGCTTCTGACAAAGCGGCAGCAACCTCTCCCTAAGCTCAGATCAGCAGCAGTAAGATGGCGGTCGGCGGGAACGCCTCTTTATAGCCCCTGTGACGTCGCAGACAGCAAGCCAATCACTGCAATGCCCTTCTCTAAGATGGTGGGGACCAGGACCTATGTCATCACGCTGCCCACACTCTGCGTTTACCTTCATTGGCTGAGAAATGGCGCTTTTCGCGTCATTGAAACGCGACTTTGGCGCGAAAGTCGCGTACCGCATGGCCGACCCCGCACAGGGGTCGGATCGGGTTTCATGAAACCCCGACTTAGCCAAAAGTCGGCGACTTTTGAAAATGTTCGACCCGTTTCGCTCAACCCTACCCTTAACTACTCATGTTTCCCAAATAAGATTTCATTACAAGCTAAGCCTGGTTTACTTTCTTTTCCACATGTAATTTGATCTGGTTATGGATCATCCTTATTGCAATATATTTAAGCAGACGTTCAAAATGTTTTTAACTACCGTAAGTGCATTAATTGAAGTGTGCTCACGCACTTTGAATGTATACATGTTTTTAATGTTTGTGATTATTGTTTGCATATTTTCAATTAAAAAATGGATGGTATAGATGATCAAACTGTTTAAAATTTAAATTTGTTGAGTCTGCTGCATTTTATACAAAATTTAGTTTCAGCAAATAAATTTACTGCTAATCTCAATACAGTGAAGCCTCTTACTACCCTGAAAATAGGTATTTAACACTCAGAGGTCTCCTAAGGCACATGTGGCTTCCGTTTTTCACACGTACAGTTAGGTCCATATATATTTGGACAAAGACAACATTTTTCTAATTTTGGTTATAGACATTACCACAATGAATTTTAAACAAAACAATCCAGATGCAGTTGAAGTTCAGACTTTCAGCTTTCATTTGAGGGTATCCACATTAAAATTGGAAGAAGGGTTTAGGAATTTTCAGCTCCTTAACATGTGCCACCCTGTTTTTAAAGGGACCAAAAGTAATTGGACAGATTAAATAATTTTAAATAAAATGTTCATTTTTAGTACTTGGTTGAAAACCCTTTGTTGGCAATGACTGCCTGAAGTCTTGAACTCATGGACATCACCAGACGCTGTATTTCCTCCTTATTGATGCTCTGCCAGGCCTTCACTGCGATGGTTTTCAGTTGCTGTTTGTTTATGGGCCTTTCTGTCTGAAGTTTAGTCTTTAACAAGTGAAATGCATAATCAATTGGGTTGAGATCAGGTGACAGACTTGGCCATTCAAGAATATTCCACTTCTTTGATTTAATAAACTTCTGGGTTGCTTTGGCTTTACGTTTTGGGTCATTGTCCAGCTCTAGTATGAAATGACGACCAATCAGTTTTGCTGCATTGGCTGGATCTGAGCAGACAGTATGTCTCTGAATACCTCAGAATTCATTCGGCTGCTTCTGTCCTGTGTCACATCATCAATAAACACTAGTGACCCAGTGCCACTGGCAGCCATGCATGCCCAAGCCATCACACTGCCTCCGCCGTGTTTTACAGATGATGTGGTATGCTTTCAATCATGAGCTGTACCAAGCCTTCACCATGCTTTTCTCTTTCCATCATTCTGGTTGATCTTGGTTTCATCTGTCCAAAGAATGTTCTTCCAGAACTGTGCTGGCTTTTTTAGATGTTTTTTTAGCAAAGTCCAGTCTAGCCTTTTATTCTTGATGCTTATGAGTGGCTTTGCACCGTGCAGTGAACCCTCTGTATTTACTTTCATGCAGTCTTCTCTTTATGGTAGATTTAGATATTGATACGCCGACCCCCTGGAGAATGTTGTTCACTTGGTTGGCTGTTGTGAAGGGGTTTCTCTTTATCATGGAGATTATTCTGCGATCATCCACCACTGTAGTCTTCCGTGGGCGCACAGGTCTTTTTGCATTGAGGAGTTCACCAGTGCTTTCTTTCTTTCTCAGGATGTACCAAACTGTAGATTCTGCCACTCCTAATATTGTACCAATTTCTCGGATGGTTTTTGCCTGTTTTTGCAGCTTAAGGATGGCTTGTTTCACCTGCATGGAGAGCTCCTTTGACCGCATGTTTACTTCACAGCAAAACCTTCCAAATTCAAGCACCACACCTCAAATCAACTCCAGGCCTTTTATCTGCTTAATTGAGAATGACATAACTAAGGGATTGCCCACACCTGTCCATGAAATAGCCTTGGAGTCAATTGTCCAATTACTTTTGGTCCCTTTAAAAACAGGGTGGCACATGTTAAGGAGCTGAAACTCCTAAAGCCTTCATCCAATTTTAATGTGGATACCCTCAAATGAAAGCTGAAAGTCTGAACTTCAACTGCATCTGAATTGTTTTGTTTAAAATTAATTGTGGTAATGTCTATAACCAAAATTAGAAAAATGCTGTCTCTGTCCAAATATATATGGACCTAACTGTATACTCGCACACCCATTGTATTTTATGGGGCTGGGCATATGTCCGTGTTAAAACATGTAGACATGTCAGTTGATCCACTGCAGCATGGAAGACAATAAGTACCGCACACAGATGATATACAGTCATGGCCAAAAGTATTGACACCCCTGCAATTTTGTCAGATAATACTCATTTTCTTCCTGAAAATGATTGCAATCACAAATTATTTGGTATTATTATCTTCATTTAATTTGTCTTAAATGAAAAAACACAAAAAGAATTGTCCTAAAGCCAAATTGGATATAATTCCACACCAAACATAAAAAAGGGGGTGGATAAAAGTATTGGCACCTTTCGAAAAATCATGTGATGCTTCTCTAATTTGTGTAATTAACAGCACCTGTAACTTACCTGTGGCACCTAACAGGTGTTGGCAATAACTAAATCACACTTGCAGCCAGTTGACATGGATTAAAGTTGACTCAACCTCTGTCATGTGTCCTTGTATGTACCACATTGAGCAGGGAGAAAAGAAAGAAGACCAAAGAACTGTCTGAGGACTTGAGAAACCAAATTGTGTGGAAGCATGAGCAATCTCAAGGCTACAAGTCCATCTCCAAAGACCTGAATGTTCCTGTGTCTACCGTGCGCAGTGTCATCAATAAGTTTAAAGCCCATGGCACTGTGGCTAACCTCCCTAGATGTGGACGGAAAAGAAAAATTGACAAGAGATTTCAACGCAAGATTGTGCGGATGTTGGATAAAGAACCTCGACTAACATCCAAACAAGTTCAAGCTGCCCTGCAGTCCTGGGGTACAACAGTGTCAACCCGTACTATCCGTCTGCGTCTGAATGAAAAGGGACTGTATGGTAGGAGACCCAGGAAGACCCTACTTCTTACCCCAAGACATAAAAAAGCCAGGCTGGAGTTTGCCAAAACTTTCCTGAAAAAGCCTAAAACGTTTTGGAAGAATGTTCTCTGGTCAGATGAAACAAAAGTAGAGCTTTTTGGGCAAAGGAATCAACATAGAGTTTACAGGAGAAAAATAGAGGCATTCAAAGAAAAGAACACGGTCCCTACAGTCAAACATGGCAGAGGTTCCCTGATGTTTTGGGGTTGCTTTGCTGCCTCTGGCACTGGACTGCTTGACCATGTGCATGGAATTATGAAGTCTGAAGACTACCAACAAGTTTTGCAGCATAATATAGGGCCCAGTGTGAGGAAGCTGGATCTCCCTCAGAGGTCATTGGTCTTCCAGCAGGACAATGACCCAAAACACACTTAAAAAAGCACTAGAAAATGGTTTGAGAGAAAGCACTGGATACTTCTAAGGTGGCCAGCAATGAGTACAGACCTGAATCCCATAGAACACCTGTGGAGAGATCTAAAAATGGCAGTTTGGAGAAGGCACCCTTCAAATATCAGGGACCTGGAGCAGTTTGCCAAAGAAGAATGGTCTAAAATTCCAGCAGAGCATTGTAACAAACTCATTGATGGTTACCGGAAGCGGTTGGTCGCAGTTATTTTGGCTAAAGGTTGTGCAACCAAGTATTAGGCTGAGGCTGCCAATACTTTTGTCTGGCCCATTTTTGGAGTTTTGTGTGAAATGATCAATGTTTTGCTTTTTGCTTCATTCTCTTTTGTGTTTTTTCATTTAAGACAAATTAAATGAAGATAATAATACCAAAGAATTTGTGTTTGCAATCATTTTCAGGAAGAAAATGAGTATTATCTGACAGAATTGCAGGGGTGTCAATACTTTTGGCCATGACTGTAGGTGTGTTATCTGTGTGCTCTCCTTGTGACACGTACCAGAATAGATCGCAGAATGGAAATGAAAGATTTTTAGGTGTTAAAGGGAATCTGTCACCTCTTTTTGGCCCCATATACTGGGGCCACCGCCATCAGGGGCTTATCTACAGCATTCTGTAATGCTATAGATAAACCCCCAATGTAACCTGAAAGATAAGAAAAACAAGTTAAATTATGCTCACCCAGGGGTTGTTCTGGTGCAGTCCGGTCCAATGGGCGTCACGGTCCGGGTCCGGCGCCTCCCATCTTCATACGATGATGTCCTCTTTTTGTCTTCCTGTCACGGCTCCTGCACAGGCGTACTTTATCTGCCCTGTTGAGGACAGAGGAAAGTACTGCAGTGCACAGGTGACGGGAAAGGTCAGAGGGGCCCGGCACCTGCGCACTGCAGTACTTTGCTCTGCCCTCAACAGAGCAGATAAAGCATGCCTATACAGGAGCTGCAACAGAAAGCAAAGAAGAGGATGGCATCGTATGAAGATGGGAGGCGCCGGACCTGGACCTGCGATGCCCATCAGACCGGATCGAACCGGGACCGCTTCTGGGTCAGTATAATCTAACTTGTTTTTCAGGTTACATCAGGGGCTTATCTACAGCATTACAGAATGCTGTAGATAAGCCCCTGATGGCTGTGGCCACAGTTTATAAGGCCAAAATTAGGTGACAGATTTCCTTTAAAGATGTGAAGATAGATAGACAGTGATATATATATATATATATATATTTGATGTCTTTCATGTGTAGCTTACTGCACATGTATGTATAAAAAATGACATGACGTTCCCCCCATTTTTGGTAAAAAGGAAAAGAAAATCAGACTGCAGTGAGCTGATATCAGACTGGGAAGGTCCATTGGGCCCTTCCCAACCTAAAAATACCAGCCCACAGCTGCCTCAGAGATGGAGCATCCCATTGGATGCTCCATTTCTGGCCGTTCATCTTCGCTCTTCCTGATTGCCCTAATGGTTGGCAATCGGCTAATGGGTCTTGGGGTTGATATACAGGTCCTTCTCAAAAAATTAGCATATAGTGTTAAATTTCATTATTTACCATAATGTAATGATTACAATTAAACTTTCATATATTATAGATTCATTATCCACCAACTGAAATTTGTCAGGTCTTTTATTGTTTTAATACTGATGATTTTGGCATACAACTCCTGATAACCCAAAAAACCTGTCTCAATAAATTAGCATATCAAGAAAAGGTTCTCTAAACGACCTATTACCCTAATCTTCTGAATCAACTAATTAACTCTAAACACATGCAAAAGATACCTGAGGCTTTTATAAACTCCCTGCCTGGTTCATTACTCAAAACCCCCATCATGGGTAAGACTAGCGACCTGACAGATGTCAAGAAGGCCATCATTGACACCCTCAAGCAAGAGGGTAAGACCCAGAAAGAAATTTCTCAACAAATAGGCTGTTCCCAGAGTGCTGTATCAAGGCACCTCAATGGTAAGTCTGTTGGAAGGAAACAATGTGGCAGAAAACGCTGTACAACGAGAAGAGGAGACCGGACCCTGAGGAAGATTGTGGAGAAGGACCGATTCCAGACCTTGGGGAACCTGAGGAAGCAGTGGACTGAGTCTGGTGTGGAAACATCCAGAGCCACCGTGCACAGGCGTGTGCAGGAAATGGGCTACAGGTGCCGCATTCCCCAGGTAAAGCCACTTTTGAACCATAAACAGCGGCAGAGGCGCCTGACCTGGGCTACAGAGAAGCAGCACTGGACTGTTGCTAAGTGGTCCCAAGTACTTTTTTCTGATGAAAGCAAATTTTGCATGTCATTCGGAAATCAAGGTGCCAGAGTCTGGAGGAAGACTGGGGAGAAGGAAATGCCAAAATGCCTGAAGTCCAGTGTCAAGTACCCACAGTCAGTGATGGTGTGGGGTGCCATGTCAGCTGCTGGTGTTGGTCCACTGTGTTTCATCAAGGGCAGGGTCAATGCAGCTAGCTATCAGGAGATTTTGGAGCACTTCATGCTTCCATCGGCTGAAATGCTTTATGGAGATGAAGATTTCATTTTTCAGCACGACCTGGCACCTGCTCACAGTGCCAAAACCACTGGTAAATGGTTTACTGACCATGGTATTACTGTGCTCAATTGGCCTGCCAACTCTCCTGACCTGAACCCCATAGAGAATCTGTGGGATATTGTGAAGAGAAAGTTGAGAGACGCAAGACCCAACACTCTGGATGAGCTTAAGGCCACTATTGAAGCATCCTGGGCCTCCATAACATCTCAGCAGTGTCACAGGCTGATTGCCTCCATGCCACGCCGCATTGAAGCAGTCATTTCTGCCAAAGGATTCCCGACCAAGTATTGAGTGCATAACTGAACATTATTATTTGTTGGTTTTTTTGTTTGTTATTAAAAAACACTTTTATTTGATTGGATGGGTGAAATATGCTAATTTATTGAGACAGGTTTTTTGGGTTATCAGGAGTTGTATGCCAAAATCATCAGTATTAAAACAATAAAAGACCTGACAAATTTCAGTTGGTGGATAATGAATCTATAATATATGAAAGTTTAATTGTAATCATTACATTATGGTAAATAATGAAATTTAACACTATATGCTAATTTTTTGAGAAGGACCTGTAAGGTGTAATTTGTCTAAAAACATGGCTGGCATCAAGCCCTGGTGTTAGTAATGGAGACACCCCATTTCTAATCCAGTAATAAAAATAATTAAAAAAAACAACACACAAAAATACCTATTTAAATAAACACTGCCCAACACTTTCCCTCTTTCACCACTTTACTTTTTTTTTTTAAATCCCACAGAGGTCCACTGTAGTCCACTGAATCCAGCAAAGTCCATATAATCCTCCATGCAAATACTATGGAGCCTCATTCTGAGACTGCACAGTCTTTGCAAACAGCCACTACCCGGTCACACTACACTGTGAGAGTCTCTACGGCTCTGAAAAGCAATGGCATTAGTAACCTTACAGCTCATCAGAGTTCCGGATCACGCTGCCCTTTGCATTACCCGGTACTCTGATGAGCGGTAATGTTAATTATGTCATCGCTCTTCAGAAACGTCGATTCTCACACAGCGCAGTGTGACCTGGCAGTGGATGTTTGTAATGGCTATGGAGCCTCAGAACGAGACCCCATAGTCTTTGCACAGTGAATTCAATGGACTTTGCTGGGTTCTCTTGGACTATGTCAGAAATGTGTGAGAACTTTTTTTTAAATAAAGTGGTAAACAAGGGAATGTGTCTGTTTTATTTCTCTGTGTTTAATATGTTTGTTCTTTTTGGGTTTCCATTGAGTTGACTACGTCGGATTCGGTGGACTACTGCAGACTTGTTTGGGATTTTTTTTCATAAAGTGGTGAACCAGGAAAAGTGTCTGGTAGTGTTTATTTAAATAAAGTATTTTTTGAGTGTGTCTGTTTTTTTAATTACTGGGTTAGTAGTAGAGTGTCTGATAAACACCTTTCCATTACAAACACCAGGGCTTAATGCCAGCTGTGTTTTTGGACAATTTACAGCTGACATCAACCCCAAACCCCATTACATTGATGAAGCATCTCATGGAATGCTGCATTTAGAGGCTGGCTGTGGTCTGGTATTTTTAGGTTGGGAAGGGCCCAATAACCATGGACCTTCCCAGCCTGATAATATCAGCTCACTGCTGTCTATTTTACCTTTGCTGGTTACCAAAAATGGGAAGAACCCACGTCATTTTTAGATGTATCTATTTGGATAATATATGTACAGTAAGCTGCACATGCAAGGCAATAATTATATAACTCACAGATATCTATTTAGCTTTCTATTATCTATTGATCTTTTATCTGTCTACTGTTGTGAATTCTGCTCTTGGGCTCCCTCTGGTGGTTATGAGTGGTAGTGCTGCTGTCTTTGGATCGCAGCATTTATCAGCTGTGTCCACTTTTTGCAATTTGGACTGGGCTATTTAGTCTTGCTTTATCCTTTAGTCAGTACCAGTTGTCCATTGTTTTTGGAGGATTCACATCCATACCTGGTCTCTCCTGTTTGCTGTTCTTTTCTACAAAGATAAGTTCTGGCTTTGTTTTTGCTGTCCACAGGCTGTGGACCTTATAGTTCAGTGCATTTTCATGTTTTGTCTTGTCCAGCTTTGTCTGTGAAGGATTTTTGCAGCCAAGCTGTGTCTCTGGAGATGCAGATTTACCCTCTATGTCTTTAGTCAGATGTGGAGATTTGTATTTTCTGTGGTGGATATTTTCCAGTGGTTTAATACTGACCGCATAGTACTCTGTCCTATTCTTTCTTTTTAGCTAGAATGGCCTCCTTTGCTAAATCCTGATTTCAGTCTGCATATGTTATTTCCCTCTCCTCTCACAGTCTATATTCGTGGGGGGCTGTCTATCCTTTGGGGATTTTCTCTGAGGCAAGATAGTTTTCCCGTTTCTATCTTTAGGGGAAGTTAGATCTTAGGCTGTGTCAAGGTGTCTAGGGAGTGTTAGGTACATCCCACAGCTATTTCTAGTTGCAGTGCTGAGTTCAGGGTCTGCGGTCAGTACAGGTACCACCTTCTCCAGAGTACGTCTCATGCTGCTCCTAGGCCACCAGATCATAACAGTACAACTGGCCAACAATGAGTTAAACGCATCTCAGAAGAAGGGAAGGAAAGTGCTGAGCCATTTTTTTTTTCTGTAGTCTGTTTTGTCTTTCCTTCCCTCTTCACCTCTGGGTGGCTCAGGAGTTAGGCGCTGGCATGGAGGTTCAGGAATTGGTTTCTCGTGTGGACCAACTTGCTGCAAGAGTACAGGGTATTTCCAGTTATATCATTCAGACTCCGGCTTTAGAGCCTAGAATTCCAACTCCTGATTTGTTTTTTGGGGACAGGTCCAAATTTTTGAGCTTTAAAAATAACTGTAAACTGTTTTTTGCTCTGAAACCCCGTTCTTCTGGTGATTCCATTCAGCAGGTTAAAATTGTTATTTCCCTGCTGCATGGTGATCCTCAGGATTGGGCATTTTCCCTGGAATCTGGGAATCCTGCTTTGCTTAATGTAGACACCTTTTTTCAGGCGCTAGGGTTATTGTATGATGAACCTAATTCAGTGGATCATGCAGAGAAGACCTTGTTGGCCCTGTGTCAGGGTCAAGAAGCGGCAGAATCGTATTGCCTGAAATTTAGAAAATGGTCGGTGTTGACTAAATGGAATGAGGATGCCTTGGCGGCAATTTTCAGAAAGGGTCTTTCTGAATCCGTTAAAGATGTTATGGTGGGGTTCCCCACGCCTGCTGGTCTGGGTGATTCTATGTCTCTGGCCATTCAGATTGATCGGCGCTTGCGCGAGCGCAGAGTTGTGCACACTGTGGCGTTGTCCTCCGAGCGGAGCCCTGAGCCTATGCAGTGTGATAGGATTTTGTCTAGAGCTGAACGACAAAGATTCAGGCGTCAGAATAGGTTGTGTTTTTACTGCGGCGATTCTGCTCATGTTATTTCTGATTGCCCTAATCGCTAGTTCTGTTACCATCAGTACTGTACAACCTAAATTTCTGTTATCTGTGACCTTGATCTGCTCATTATCGTCATTTTCTGTCATGGCGTTTGTGGATTCAGGCGCCGCTCTGAACTTAATGGACTTGGAATTTGCCAGACGTTGTGGTTTCCCCTTGCAGCCTTTGCGGAACCCTATTCCTTTAAGGGGGATTGATGCTACACCGTTGGCTATAAATAAACCTCAGTTTTGGACACAGCTGACCATGCGCATGGCGCCAGCCCATCAGGAAGATTGTCGTTTTCTGGTGTTGCATAATTTGCATGATGATATTGTGCTGGGTTTTCCATGGTTACAGGTACATAATCCGGTGTTAGATTGGAAATCTATGTCTGTGACTAGTTGGGGTTGTTAGGGGGTTCATGGTCACGTTCCTTTGATGTCAATTTCCTCTTCCCCCTCTTCTGAAATTCCTGAGTTTTTGTCAGATTTCCAGGATGTATTCGATGAGCCCAAATCTAGTTCCCTTCCACCACATAGGGACTGTGATTGTGCTATTGACTTCATTCCAGGTTGTAAGTTCCATAAGGGCCGACTTTTCAACCTGTCTGTGCCAGAACATGCCGCCATGCGGAGCTATATTAAGGAGTCTTTGGAGAAAGGGCATATTCGGCCATCTTCTTCACCATTGGGAGCAGGTTTTTTTTTTGTTGCCAAGAAGGATGGCTCCTTGAGACCCTGTATTGATTATCGCCTCTTGAATAAGATCACGGTCAAATTTCAATACCCTTTGCCTTTGCTTACTGATTTGTTTGCTAGGATTAAGGGGGCTAGTTGGTTTACTAAGATTGACCTTCGAGGGGCATATAATCTTATTCGTATTAAGCAGGGTGACGAATGGAAAACTACATTTAATACGCCCGAAGGCTATTTGAATACCTTGTGATGCCATTCGGACTCTCTAATGCCCCATCTGTGTTCCAGTCCTTCATGCATGATATCTTTTGGAGTTATCTTGATAAATTCATGGTTGTATATTTGGATGATATTTTGATTTTTTCCGATGATTGGGAGTCTCATGTGAAACAGGTCAGGATGGTATTTAAGATCCTCCGTAATAATGCTTTATTTGTGAAGGGGTCGAAGTGCCTCTTTGGAGTGCAGAAGGTTTCTTTTTTGGGCTTCATTTTTTCTCCCTCATCTATAGAAATGGATCCGGTTAAGGTTCAGGCCATTCATGATTGGATTCAGCCCACATCTGTGAAGTGCCTTCAGAAATTCTTGGGCTTTGCTAATTTTTATCATCGTTTCATTGCCAACTTCTCCAGTGTGGTTAAACCTCTGACCGATTTGACGAAGAAAGGCGCCGATGTGACGAATTGGTCCTCCGCGGCTGTTTCTACCTTTCAGGAGCTTAAACGCCGATTTACTTCTGCCCCTGTGTTGCGTCAGCCGGATGTTTCTCTTCCATTTCAGGTTGAGGTTGACGCGTCTGAGATTGGGGCAGGGGCCGTTTTGTCTCAGAGGAATTCTGATGGTTCCTTGATGATACCATGTGCCTTCTTTTCTCGGAAGTTTTCGCCTGCGGAACGCAATTATGATGTCAGCAATCGGGAGTTGTTGGCTATGAAGTGGGCATTTGAGGAGTGGCGACATTGGCTTGAGGGGGTCAAGCACCGTATTGTGGTCCTGACCGATCATAAGAATCTGATTTACCTCGAGTCTGCCAAGCGACTGATTCCTAGACAGGCTCAATGGTTTCTGTTTTTCTCCCATTTTGATTTTGTGGTCTCGTATCTTCCGGGTTCTAAGAATGTTAAGGCTGATGCCCTCTCTAGGAGTTTTTTTCCTGATTCCCCTGGGGTTCTTGAGCCGGTCGGCATTCTGAAGGAACGGGTGATTCTCTCTGCCATCTCCCCTGATTTACGACGGGTTCTTCAGGAATTTCAGGCTAATAAACCTGACCGCTGTCCAGTGGGGAAACTGTTTGTTCCTGATAGATGGACTAGTAAAGTGATTTCTGAGGTTCATTGTTCTGTGTTGGCTGGCCATCCTGGGATTTTTGGTACCAGAGATTTGGTTGGTAGGTCCTTTTGGTGGCCTTCTTTGTCATGGGATGTGCGTTCTTTTGTGCAGTCCTGTGGGATTTGTGCGCGGGCTAAGCCTTGCTGTTCCCACGCTAGTGGGTTGCTTCTGCCTTTGCCGGTCCCTGAGAGACCTTGGACGCATATTTCTATGGATTTTATGTCAGATCTTCCGGTTTCCCAGAGGATGTCGGTTATCTGGCTGGTTTGTGACCGGTTTTCTAAGATGGTTCATTTGGTACCTTTGCCTAAATTGCCTTCCTCTTCTGATTTGGTTCTGTTGTTTTTTCAGCATGTGGTTCGTTTGCATGGAATTCCGGAGAATATTGTGTCCGATAGAGGTTCCCAGTTTGTCTCTAGGTTTTGGCGGGCCTTTTGTGCTAGGCAGGGCATTGATTTGTCTTTTTCTTCCGCATTTCATCCTCAGACAAATGGCCAAACCGAACGAACTAATCAGACCTTGGAAACTTATTGGAGATGCTTTGTGTCTGCTGATCAGGATGATTGGGTGGCTTTCTTGCCATTGGCCGAGTTTGCCCTTAATAATCTGTCTAGTTCTGCTACCTTGGTTTCGCCTTTTTTTTGTAATTTTGGTTTTCATCCTCGTTTTTCTTCAGGGCAGGTTGAGCCTTCTGATTGTCCTGGTGTGGATTCTGTGGTTGACAGGCTGCAGAAAATTTGGGCTCATGTGGTGGACAATTTGGTGTTGTCTCAGGAGGAGGCTCAGCGTTTTGCTAACCGTCATCGGTGTGTTGGTTCCCGGCTTCAGGTTGGGGATTTTGTCTGGTTGTCTTCCCGTCATGTTCCTATGAAGGTTTCGTCCCCTAAGTTCAAGCCTCGGTTTATTGGTCCTTATAGGATTTCTGAGATTATCAATCCAGTGTCTTTTTGTTTGGCCCTTCCAGCCTCTTTTTCCATCCATAATGTTTTCCATAGATCTTTGTTGCGGAAGTATGTGGTGCCCGTTGTTCCCTCTGTTGATCCTCCAGCCCCGATGTTGATTGATGGGGAGTTGGAGTATGTGGTTAAGAAGATTTTGGATTCTCGTTTTTCGAGGCGGAAGCTTCAGTATCTGGTCAAATGGAAGGGTTATGGCCCGGAGGATAATTCTTGGGTTGTTGCCTCCGATGTTCATGCTGACGATTTGGTTTGTGCCTTTCATTTGGCTCGTCCTGATCGGCCTGGGGGCTCTGGTGAGGGTTCGGTGACCCCTCCTCAAGGGGGGGGTACTGTTGTGAATTCTGCTCTTGGGCTCCCTCCGGTGGTTATGAGTGGTAGTGCTGCTGTCTTTGGATCGCAGCATTTATCAGGTGTGTCCACTTTTTGCAATTTGGACTGGGCTATTTAGTCTTGCTTTATCCTTTAGTCAGTGCCAGTTGTCCATTGTTTTTGGAGGATTCACATCCATACCTGGTCTCTCCTGTTTGCTGTTCTTTTCTACAAAGATAAGTTCTGGCTTTGTTTTTGCTGTCCACAGGCTGTGGACCTTATAGTTCAGTGCATTTTCATGTTTTGTCTTGTCCAGCTTTGTCTGTGAAGGATTTTTGCAGCCAAGCTGTGTCTCTGGAGATGCAGATTTACCCTCCATGTCTTTAGTCAGATGTGGAGATTTGTATTTTCTGTGGTGGATATTTTCTAGTGTTTTAATACTGACCGCATAGTACTCTGTCCTATTCTTTCTTTTTAGCTAGAATGGCCTCCTTTGCTAAATCCTGATTTCAGTCTGCATATGTCATTTCCCTCTCCTCTCACAGTCTATATTCGTGGGGGGCTGTCTATCCTTTGGGGATTTCCTCTGAGGCAAGATAGTTTTCCCGTTTCTATCTTTAGGGGAAGTTAGATCTTAGGCTGTGTCGAGGTGTCTAGGGAGTGTTAGATACATCCCACAGCTATTTCTAGTTGCGGTGCTGAGTTCAGGGTCTGCGGTCAGTACAGGTACCACCTTCTCCAGAGTACGTCTCATGCTGCTCCTAGGCCACCAGATCATAACAGTCTACCCCACATCTATCCATCTATTTCATCATTGCACATCTTTATCATCTTAAAATCTGTAATTTCTAATCTGATTTCTATTCCGGTATGTGTCACACGGTTTCCTATCTCATCCCACTCAGATGTGCTCATCTGCGCAGGGCTACACACAAGTCACCATCTAGAGATATGTTCTTAATAACTATTTTCTACTCCTGGTGCTAATGCACCAAGCTGGAAGACAGCCACGAGCCACAAATCATGGGCCCATGCGCCACATGTGGCTCCCGAGCTACTGGTTGGGGACCCCTGTCTTAATGAATAGTGACTGCAACATCTAAGCATTCAGGGGTTCTTTGTGTTGCTAATGGCTTGGTTGGTAAGGCAATAATACACAGCAACATTCAGTGTAAATTAAAAGCAATTGCATGTTAAATTCCTCTAATCGGATGAAAAAGGACAAAACATGTGTAACAACAGTTTAATGAAATTAAGAAAAAAAGATATACAAAAATTGTAAACAGGAAAAAAAAGCCCCATCTGTAACCAGGGCAATTGGGAAGAGCGAAGGCAAAGCGCCAGAATGTCAAGCGCCATTTCTTATTCAGCTGTAGCCTGGCATTTTTTAGGCTTTGAAGGACCCAATAACCAAGGACCTTCCCAGCTTGATGATATCAGCTCGCAGCTGTCTGCTTTACCTTCGCTGGTTTCATAAACTAGGGGAGACCTCACATCTTTTTTTTATTTATTAGGTTAAACAAGCCTAAAAAGCGTAGCAATATATTCCACTTCAAAGGCACTAAAGGGTGCAAGTTTATAATATGTAGTGGGCTTGTGAAATTATATACTGTATCTGTAGAATATCTATTTATATCTTTGCACGATCTTTAACGCCTAAAAATCTATAATTTCTAAGCTGATGTCACAGGTTTACCGTGACAGGGAGGAGCCAGAAGACCGCAGCATCTGATTTCTCCTACTCTTGCACTGATTAGAAGCATTTCACCTTCATATTCAATGGAGTAAGTTTCTTTTTAGCAGTGAAGGGGTTAATCTGCTCAGTTCAGAGATCCTGAACTCAGCAGTTCACTGTTAGTCACTCCCATCTCCTAAATTATCTAGGCGCTGGCTGGCACTCATTGTAAGAGTAGCTTTTACTGCATGGCTGTAGGTTGTTGGTTGGTGGTTATTATTGGAAAAGGCGTTTGTAGGTTTATCTGTGACTGTTGCAAGGTTTTGAGTGTGTGATAATTCCCTTTCTTCTCCTACTTTAATTTAACTCCATCCTCCTCTCCCCAGTGCATTCCTTTGTTGTCTGTGTGAGTATAATTGTATGTTTGGTAATTTTTCATTATCCCTCTTATGTATTACCTTGCTAGTCTGGTTGGTGTATTACGGTACACTACTACTCCCCTCTTCCCTGGGTGAGGGAAGGGTACAGACTAAGGGCAGATTCAGGAACTAAGGCAAGGTACATGGCCCCAGCATCTTCACCATCAGAAGTAATCCGGGGAACAGGCAAGCTAGGGCACCCCTAGCTTTAGGGACATTAAAGGAGCCACTGGTCCTGGGATTCCGACAAGACTCCTTACATCTGCTTTCTCTTCTTCTATGTGTCACACAGACGGCACACAGATGTCACACAGTCGGGCAACAGAAAATCACACGGATAGTAAAAATGGATGTGTGAAGGGAGCCTTAGATGGTGCTTTTGGGGCTGTTGGTATTTATTAGCAAGACTGAGCCTGTTAGTACTTAATAGGAGATGCTGTGACAATGTTAGGGCTAGCGGAACGCACCAAATACTAAGACAGATAGAGTATGGTACGTTCGCAGCCCGGGGTCCACCGTGCAGAGATGGAACCTGCTGCCAAGTAATGACGGACTATATAACGGTACTCATAAGTATACACACGTGGATTAAACTTCACCCAGCGTGAAGGAAGCGATCCTGTTGCGTCACAGGATCGCGGTACCGCACATAGAGCGCGAGCAAGTAGTCAGCGAACTCAACCCCAACTAGGATTAAAGTCCGATTAGACCCTTGCTGACACAACACCGCAACTGGGTGTGTAAGCAAGCTAATAACAATATTAGGGCACAAGAGTGCATGCGGTGCCGCACTGACGAACGCCACTAACCACCCAGGCTTGGGTAAAGAAAGCACAGAGGAAGTGCACGGCGCCGTACTGGCGGTCACAGCAACTGGACGCTGTAATGTGTGATTCGTGCTGTAGGATAAGTCGGGCGCTAGATAGCAACCATACACCTTCCGCGAACAGACATTCAATAGGGAAGGGGTATCCAAGGATGACTTGCACTCACAACAAACACACGTATGCAAATGTACACTAGCGCATGGCCGTGCGGTCATGCGCAGTTTATATAGTTGCAGCACAGGAAGTGGCCACAGAAACTTTGCCCTTCCAAGACCTGCCAAGAGGACCAATGGAATGTGCTGCAGGGCCTGAGCACATGACCCTCGATCTCCAACGGGAGATCTTGCCCTAGGCATGCTCAGTGTGTGCAGACAAGGACTTAGTCCCAGAGAAGTCTGCTCGCTGCTGACCAGCACTGGCTTTAATGGCAGAAGCTGAAGAAGCAGCAGTAACTCTCTGTACAGAGTGAGACTGAGCAAGACGCTGGGACCGACGTCCCTGCTGAGCAGACTCCACTGCGGCTGGATAAGAATGGGAGACCGCAGCGGAGATGGCTCGAGATTCCCCCTGTGCAGAAGCGGGAACTCGAGACCTAACATTACCCCCCCTCCTAGGGCCCCCTCCTCCTTGGGCCTCGCTACGCTCGAAGGCAGCAATGAGCTGTGGGGCCCGAATGTTTTCAGCAGGCTCCCATGACCTGTCCTCTGGGCCATAACCCTTCCAATCCACCAGATAGAACTTTTTGCCGTGTACCACCTTGCACCCCAAAATAGCGTTCACCTCGTAATCGTCCGTAGACGAACCCGATGTCCCAGCAGATGACTCGGAAAACCGGGACATGTATACGGGTTTCAAGAGGGACACATGAAAGGTGTCGGTGATACCCAAGCGTGGAGGAAGAGCCAAACGGTAGACCAAAGGATTAACCTGTTCGAGAACCTTTAAGGGTCACAAGTAGCGAGGAGCAAACTTAGTGGACTCAACTTGCAGCCTGATGTTACGGGCGGAGAGCCACACCAAGTCGCCAGGAGCAAAGGTCGGAGCGGGGCGCCGATGAACATCGGCGGAGGACCTCATTCTCTCCTTGGAGGCCCGAATGGCATCCTGCGTGCGGTCCCAAATGTCCCGTGCCTCCACAGCCCAGTCTGCCACCCTGGAGTCAGCAGAAGACACAGGCATGGGCACAGGAACACGCGGATGCTGGCCGTAATTTAGGAGGAATGGAGTCTGACCGGTGGAGTCGGCTACGGCATTGTTAAGTGCAAACTCTGCCCACGGTAGCAAGGATGCCCAGTCATCCTGCCTGGCAGAAACAAAATGTCGTAAATATGTGACCAAGGTCTGGTTGGCCCTCTCTACCAACCCATTCGTCTCGGGATGATATGCCGAAGAGAGATTCAACTCAATACTGAGTAGACGACAAAGCTCTCTCCAGAATCGAGACGCAAACTGGGGACCCCGGTCACTAACAATTTTGTCTGGCATACCGTGTAGGCGAAAGATATGCTTGACGAACAAGACAGCCAACGCCCGTGCTGAAGGTAGCCGTGGAAGAGGCACCAAGTGCACCATTTTGGAAAAATGGTCGGTGATCACCCAGATAATGGTGCAGTTACGAGACTTGGGTAAGCCCACCACAAAGTCCATCCCAACCATCTCCCAGGGCCTGTCTGCCACCGGCAGAGGATAAAGCAAACCAGCTGGCCGTTGCCGAGGAGTCTTGTTCTTGGCGCAAGAGACACACGCCCGAACATACTCTGCGACATCACGAGCCATATGCGGCCACCAGTATGTCCTCGCCAGTAACTCAGATGTCCTTTTGGTACCAAAATGTCCACCCACCCTGGACGAGTGTGCCCAAGAGAGAACCTCCGGTCACAAACTGGATGATACAAAAGTCTTGCCCGGAGGCACAGACTCTAGCGAAACTGGGGCCACAGTTCTCAAGCTCTCGGTGGGGACAATAAGCCGAGGCTCCTCCTCCTCCTCCGCAGATGACACAACGGAGCGAGAGAGAGCGTCGGCCCGAATGTTCTTCTCCCCAGAAAGAAAATGGAGGGTGAAATGAAACCGGGAGAAGAATAAGGACCATCTGGCCTGGCGAGAATTCAACCGCTGGGCTGTCTGCAGGTACACCAAATTTTTATGGTCTGTGAAGACTTGGAAGGGAAAACGTGCTCCCTCCAAGAGATGTCTCCACTCCGAGAAAGCCAACTTCATGGCTAGCAACTCCCTGTCCCCGATGGAATAATTCCTCTCTGCTGGTGAGAAGGTCTTGGAGAAAAAGAAGCAAGGATGCTTCCGACCTTGAGCATCCTTTTGGAAGAGGACTGCTCCAGCACCAACAGAAGAGGCATCCACCTCCATGATAAATGGCTTATCAACATCGGGGCGATGTAGGATGGGAGCGATAGCGAAGTGTGACTTTATAGAGTTAAAGGCCTTGGAGACCTCCTCAGACCACAATTTGGGATTCGCCCCCTTCTTGGTGAGGGCAACCAAGGGAGCTACCAAAGTTGAGAAGTGCGGAATGAACTGGCGATAATAATTAATGAACCCCATAAAGCGCTGCACCGCTTTAAGAGAATGGGGTTCCTGCCAGTCCATCACAGCCTGTAGTTTGGCAGGATCCATAGCCAATCCCTGGGCAGAGGTGATGTAGCCTAGGAAAGGTAAGGACTCCTGCTCAAACATACACTTCTCCAACTTGGCATAGAGGGAGTTTGCCCATAGGAGGTCGAAGACTTTGCAAACATCTCTCCGGTGGGAGTCAATATCTGGAGAGTAGATGAGAATATCATCCAGATAGACTACGACCGAGGTGGAAAGCATATCCCGGAAGATATCGTTCACAAAGTCTTGGAAAACGGCTGGGGCATTACAGAGCCCAAAGGGCATCACCAGATATTCATAGTGCCCATCCCTGGTGTTAAAAGCCGTCTTCCATTCGTCCCCCTCACGGATGCGAATCAGGTTGTAAGCACCCCGCAGATCTAGTTTAGTAAATACCCTTGCTCCCCGAAGCCTATCGAAGAGCTCAGATATCAAGGGCAAAGGATACTTATTTTTAACGGTGATGGCATTAAGACCCCTGTAGTCTATGCATGGACGCAATTCCCCATTCTTCTTCTGCACGAAGAAGAACCCTGCCCCAGCAGGTGACACTGACTTCCTAATGAATCCTCTTGCCAGATTTTCCTGGATGTACTGTGACATGGCCTCCGTGTCCGGGAGAGATAGCGGATAGACTCGACCCCGAGGAGGCTCAGCACCAGGCAAGAGATCAATAGGACAGTCATAGGGGCGATGGGGCGGAAGGATCTCCACCGCCTTTTTGGAGAACACGTCTGCATAAGACCAATACTGCTTGGGGAGAGAGGAAAGATATGCGGGTACCTCTGTAGTAGCAACCTGAACGCACTCCCTCTGACACCTACCCCCACAAGATTCGCCCCATCCCAGGATTCTGCCAGGGGACCACTCGATATGAGGAGAGTGGTACCGTAGCCAAGGTATTCCCAACAGGACTTCATCAATTCCCTCAGGAATGACGAGCAGAGATATAATCTCCTGATGAGATGGCGACATGGACAGAGTAAAAGGGATGGTCTGGTGTGTTATCTGTGAGGGCAGTGTCGACCCATTCACCACTCGTACCGTTACTGGTTGAGCTAGCATAACCAGGGGTATTGCGTGACGTTGGGCGAAGGCAGAAGACATAAAATTGCCCTCCGCCCCAGAATCCACGCAGAGCTCTACCGAGTGGGAGAATGAGCCTATAGTAATTGTCCCCTTAAAGGACAATTTAGAGGCAAACATCGCCGTGTCTAGTGTACCTCCACCTACTACCACTAGACGCTGACGTTTCCTCGACCGCTGAGAACATCTGGTGGCTAGATGTCCTGACTGCTGGCAAACATGATAGACCTTGAGTGCACAAGCGGTCCGGGACTTAGATCCCGCTTGTGACACTTCCCTGGCCTCATGTGACTCAGGAACCAGGACCGGAGATTCCAGAGGTTTGGCGAAGGTAGGAGCCAGCCGAAACCTCTGCCTACACTGGGCTCGCTCTAACCTCCGCTCGTTAAAACGGAGGTCAATTCGAGTGGAGACAGTTATTAACTCCTCCAGTGTGGCAGGAATCTCCCTAGTGGCCAGAGCGTCCTTAACGTGGCCAGCCAGGCCCCTCCAAAATATGGGGATAAGAGCTTTATCCGACCAATCCAGCTCAGAAGCTAAAGTGCGGAATTGGACGGCAAAATGACTGACCAAGGACTCATCCTGAGTTAATGCCAGCAGTTGGAGCGCAGTATCATGGGTGACTTGAGGTGCTAAAAAGACCTGTTTCAGAGTGCTCAGAAACAGCGGAGCACTCTGCACCACATGATCGCCACGCTCCCACAGCGGCGTAGCCCATTCCAACGCCCTGTCCGACAAGAGAGACACTCTAAATCCCACCTTAGCCCGCTCTGTGGGAAAACGTGCAGCCAGGAGCTCGAGGTGAATAGAGCACTGACTCACAAATCCCCTACAAAATTTGCTATCACCAGAAAAATTTTCTGGCAGCGGGAGGCGAGAAAATGTCGGAGCAGGGGTGGCAATGGACAGGGTTGCTGCAGCCACGCTAGCAGCCTGTACAGCAACTGCGGTAACATCCACAGCTGAGGTTGCGCTCTCAAGAGCCGCCAACCTACCCTCCAGCTGCTGGATATACCGCAAGGATTGCTGTTTGTCCGTCATTACTAGCCAGACCCTGGCGCTAGTGTAATGTTAGGGCTAGCGGAACGCACCAAATACTAAGACAGATAGAGTATGGTACGTTCGCAGCCCGGGGTCCACCGTGCAGAGATGGAACCTGCTGCCAAGTAATGATGGACTATATGGCGGTACTCTTAAGTATACACACGTGGGTTAAACTTCACCCAGCGTGAAGGAAGCGATCCTGTTGCGTCACAGGATCGCGGTACCGCACATAGAGCGCGAGCAAGTAGTCAGCGAACTCAACCCCAACTAGGATTGAAGTCCGATTAGACCCTTGCTGGCACAACACCGCAACTGGGTGTGTAAGGAAGCTAATAACAATATTAGGGCACAAGAGTGCATGCTGTGCCGCACTGACGAACGCCACTAACCACCCAGGCTTGGGTAAGGAAAGCACAGAGGAAGTGCACGGCGCCATACTGGCGGTCACAGCAACTGGACGCTGTAATGTGTGATTCGTGCTGTAGGATAAGTCGGGCGCTAGATAGCAACCATACACCTTCCGCGAACAGACATTCAATAGGGAATGGGTATCCAAGGACGACTTGCACTCACAACAAACACACGTATGCAAATGTACACTAGCGCATGGCCGTGCGGTCATGCGCAGTTTATATAGTTGCAGCACAGGAAGTGGCCACAGAAACTTTGCCCTTCCAAGACCTACCAAGAGGACCAATGGAATGTGCTGCAGGGCCTGAGCACATGACCCTTGATCTCCAACGGGAGATCTTGCCCTGGGCATGCTCAGTGTGTGCAGACAAGGACTTAGTCCCAGAGAAGTCTGCTCGCTGCTGACCAGCACTGGCTTTAATGGCAGAAGCTGAAGAAGCAACAGTAACTCTCTGTACAGAGTGAGACTGAGCAAGACGCTGGGACCGACGTCCCTGCTGAGTAGACGCCACTGCGACTGGATAAGAATGGGAGACCGCAGCGGAGATGGCTCGAGATTCCCCCTGTGCAGAAGCGGGAACTCGAGACCTAACAGACTATTGCTGCTTTTGTGGAGGGGCTGTTTGGCACTACTTATGAGAGGCAACTTGGATGTGACTATTTATGATAGACAATGGGGTGGTCACTGTTATGGAGATTCTGCTTTTATTAACATTCATATGTCTCTTTACCATTTGTCATGGAAAAATAGCAATCTGCTACAATGACAAATCCACTGTAAGCATGTACACAATAAAATATTGGCATTCTTGTTTTGTTGCTTTCTTTGCACTAGATTGATTTGAGCGGTTACATAAAAGGGTCAGGTAGTGAAGTGATTAACAAGTAGCAATAAAAAAAGATCTCCACATGAACATTGATATCTGTTGTACATTATTTCATCTGTTAAAAATTTACCATTGATGAGTTGTTCTTCAGACATTTCATTTTCATGGTTTACAGTGGATGAATTTGGGCTGGTTACTGGCAAATCTGTCAAGTGAAATAAAATATACAGCATCTAAGTGGCAGAAAGTGGCTGGCTGGCATACGACAAACTAACAGGACTGCAGTAGATCCACTTTGTGAGAATTTGAATCTCACTTTTTTGGGGGGAGACTGAACCAAAACTCATGCCCAGTGTATAAAATAAAGCAATCTAAGTGGCAGAAAGTGGCTGGAAGATATATGAAAAAAGACAAGGACTGTAGTACAATTTCAATCTCCCTACAATGATCTCAGGAAAAGTATGGCAGCAACAAAAAGGACTACTGCACACAAAAGTGTGGACAAATAAACAAGGTAACTGTGCAGAAAGAAGCAACGGGATTTTTGCTTTTAAAAAAGCAGTTCGTTTGCACAGCAGCGTGCAAACAGCAATGCAGCTATCAGGGAGCCCTATAAGGCAGCCTAATAAGCTACAGAGCTGATGCACAAAAATATAGCCTCCACTGTCCCTGAAAAAAATGGTGGTGTTGGACAGTGGAAATCGCTACAGCACAAGCAGTTTGGGGGTTAATCTTCCCTCCCTAACTATATCCCTTCTTCTGATTAAGCTGCAGCAACCTCTCCCTATGCTACGATCAGTAGAAGTAAGATGGCGGTCGGCGTGCACGCCCCTTTATAGCCCCTGTGATGCTGCAGAAAGCAAGCCAATCACTGTCATGCCCTTCTCTAAGATGGTGGGGACCGAGACCTATGTTATCACGCTGCCCATACTCTGCGTCCTCCTTCATTGGCTGAAAAATGGCGCCCTCATTGCCGATCCCAGACTAGGATCGGGTCGAGTTTCATGAAACCCGACTTTGCCGAAAGTCGGCGATTTTTGAATTTGTTCGATCCGTTTCGCTCAACCCTAGTTGTCATTATGGTGTCTTCTTTCCTCACTGGTGTTAAAGATAAACAAGAGAAACAAAAATATTGTGTTACAAGGTTAATAAAACACTAAAAATAACATTAAAACTTAGAACTTTCATTAACTCTAGCAGTTGAATATAAGAAGTAGGTAGCACCATCTCAGCTATGAACATTCTAGAAGAGATTACCACTTTTAGGGATTGCTCAATCAGCATATTAAAAATTGCTCCCATGTTCATCCCGAAAAGATGGAGAAGTAGAATCAGTATGATTTACCTTTTGCCATGTGCGTGTGCTTTTTTTCTCGCCTACCATCTGTGTGACATCTGTATGACATGTGTATGCAATCCGTATGCAATGTTATTTTAACATAATCATCATACTATAATGCTCTATGTAACTTAAAGCTAGTTTACAAAAGTAATAAAGCAATATTATATGAAGATATAGATATTAGATATATGATAGTTATAAAGATATCCCCTTATTTTATGACACCAGCAAAAATAACTCAGACAGCTGTGAGCTGATATTATCAGGCTGGGAAGTTCCTTGGTTATTGGGTCCTTCATAGACTAAAAATTGCAGCCTGTAGTTTCTCCAGAAGTGACGCATCTCATTAAATGCACCAATTCGGGTGCTTTGCCTTCACTCTTCTCAATTACCTGGTGCAGTGGCATCAGGGTAATTGGCATTGAGATTGATGTCAGCTTTGATTGGTCAAAAATCACATCTGGCATCAAGCCCTGGTGTTAGTAATGGAGAGGTGTCTATCAGACACCCTGATTATTAACATAGTAAGAAAAAATAAACAGAGTCCACCAGCTTTAAAAAAAAAACAACAAGCAGGTCTGACGTAGTCCACCAAACCCAACATAGTCCACAAATTTATACTTGAAAAATATAAAAAGAGAGAAGCAAAAACAAGACACCATCCCTCATTCCCCAATTTATTAGAAAATAAAGGTCCGATGCAACATAATCCAGCGTTTCCTAGGATGTTCCCCGATTCCATCGTTAAATGCCTATGAAGCCTTGTTCTGAGTCATAGGCTTTTAGTAGCAGCCACTCTTGGCTCCTGCTGCGCTCCACAAAGCCCAGCGATTCTAAACAGCACTGAGTTCAGTAACGCTCAGAGTAGTCAAATCTCACAGAGTGCAGAAATATTGAGCGACTCGTGGCATGCTGCGTTTTTTTCCTCAGCAAGAATGCACATGAGGAAAAACTCGCAGATCAGCACTGACTTATTGAATAACAATGGTCACATTGCACTCATCCAATTTATACACTAATGTGAGCAAACTTTAAATATTATGATAATGTTATAGTTACGGCTTTTTTTCTGTTACAATTTTACATATTTTTGTGGGGGTTTTTATTTTGTTAAAATGTTGTTACACATTTGTTGTCCTTTTTTTCATCCTATTAGAGGAATTTAACATGCAGTTGTTTTTATATTACACTGAATACTGCAGCGTATTATTGCTTTACCAAGCAAGCCATTAGAAACACGAAGAACCCAAGGTCTGAGGGCTCTTTCACACGTCCTGAAATTTCCAGTACTGGAAAAAACACAGTAAATGGCATCCCCCCATTTTTGACAACCAACCAAGCTAAAGCAGACAGCTGGAGCTGGGATTCTCAGGCTGGTAAGGGCCGTGGATATTGCCCCTCTCAAGCCTAAAAATAGCAGCTCGCAGCCACCCCAGAAAAGGCACATCTATTAGGTGCACCAATTCTGGCTCTTTGCCTGGCTATTTCCACTTGCCCTGTGGTGGTGGCAAATGGGGTTCATATTTGTGGGGTTGATGTCACCTTTGTACTGTCCGGTGACATCAAGCCCACGGGTTAGTAATGGAGAGGCGCCTATAAGATGCCTATTCATTCCTAATCCTATAGTTATATTTTAAATAAAAACATATCCAGAATAAATTCCTTTATTTGAAATAAAAGCAAAACACACTTTGACTTTTTATGTAAAAATAACAAACACAGTTCTATTCACCTAACGCCCATCCCATTGAAGCAATGGTCTCCTGTAATAAAACAAAAATAAAAAACAACTATATCCCTCACCTATCTAACGTTCTGTCCCACGCCGTAATCCATGTCTGCAATAAATAGTTTTCAACCTCGGTAGTGCCAAGATGCAAGCGTCCAGGCTGAAAACCACAGGAGAATGCAAGTGCAGCATCAGTGACCAGCAATGACGTCATAGAGGTTACCGCAGATCACTGAGGCTGCATTCCCAATCGGCAGTTCAGCTCAGTGAGTTTACCGCAGTTCAGCTCAGAAGAATAAGAAATTCTTACAGACACCACTAAAACTGCCCATGCGAGAGATGCCCTAATGTGTCTACCAGGTACACATGAATTGGTCAATTTATGCGCTAAACACTCTCATTTTTTCATATTTCTAGTGCAGTAATGCAGTTCAATTTTCATGTTTCATGTTTGCATGTTTTAGCGCCGCAGTGTGCTGCCTTATTTATTTGACTGTATATGAGTTGGTGACTCTAGGTTCAGCACCAGTTCACACTTAGTCTATGTTTGGATGTGACGGTCAGTTTTTTTAAATTTCCACCGTGATGATGACTTTCCATTTCCTACTCCTCCCTTTTTACCTTCTCATTCCCATTCTCAGCCCATCCACGTAGGAGATATGGTATGAAGGTTTTATGGCTACAAGCCTCTGTTAAACTAGCCACCATCTCTTGTTCCTCCTCTTCCTCTTCTTCAGCATCCACCTCCTCATTGATACCCAATGAATGCTGAGCAGATGAGATGAGGCTGGGCTGGCTACAACCTCTCTGTGTTATGACTTACTCCATCCCCACCAGGTCCGCATGCAAAGCATCCTGTTTAATTGTGAACTGTGACTGTTTAGTTAGGCACAGAAATGGGATAGTTGCACTGACAATGGCGTCATCCCCACTCACCATCTTTGTGGAGTTCTCAAAGTCTTGTAGAACCACATAAATGTCAGACATCCATGCCCACTTTTCAGTTATGTGCGGACCAGAATATCGGCGGGTGTGTTGGAGCTGGTACTCAACCATTGGCCTCTTCTGCTCAAAAAGCCTTTCCATCATGTGCAGTGTGGAGTGCCAGCATGTGACCACTCTAGCCATTAGGTAGTCCTTAACATCACCATGTATACACCGTGTTCCAAATTATTATTGTTGTGGGTTCCTACTGTTTAGGCACTTCAGGGGCTCTCCAAACTTGACATGGCATCCACTAATTATGCCAGCACATTTTACATTCAAAAAGTGCATGGGGTATCGGAATGCTAAGGAGAAATTGCACAATATAATATATGGTCCATTTTCTCCTGTTCCCCTTGCAAAAGTTAAAAAAATATGTATAAAGAAGCCTGTCACGCTGATTCTTATGCTAGGTTGCCCCTTGGTTTAGGAAAACCGTATGTTTAAATGGTAATTGACATCGTTATACAGTTATACAAATAAATTACCATTTAAATATACAGTTTTCCTAAACCTAATTTAGTTTTTGGTTTGTTTTCACTTGTGAACTATTCCAGTATCCATCTGCACCTAGACCAAGGGGCAATTTGGCATAGGAATCAGCATGAGAGACTTCTTTATCTATGCTTTTAATTGTTTCTACCTTCACAGTTTTTCACACAGACCTGTGCATCTGCCTTGCAGCTTTTTCCTTTGGTTCATTCTTAGGCATGTCTACTAGTCTCTGGGGCACTAGTGTATTTAAAGGGAACCTGTAACCCCCTGGTGCTTTTAACTAAAAGAGCCACCTTGTGCAGCACTATTGCTGCATTCTGTCAAGGTGGGTCTTTTATTTGGGGTCTCCTCCACCTCTGAAATAATCGCTTTTATAATTTGCCCGCTATACCTGTAGTGTGCCCGGGGGGTACGTCTTTTTCCCCCCCCCGACACAAACGCCTCCCAGACATGACTCATTTCCTCTGTGCTCAAGGCGCCGCCTCCTCTGCGTACATTTACCGTCCCCGGCGCCTGCGCTGTAAGTTCCCATCATGTGATGTGAGTCGAAGGGCAGCGCAAACTGCACATGCTGGGAAACAAAATATACAGTTCAGGCGCCGGGGACGTAACTGAATGCTGAGGAGGCGGCGCCCGGCAAAAAGAGCAAACGACTGATGGCTGGAAGGCGTTTGTGTCCGGGGGCAAAAGACATGTCCCCAGGCAGACTACAGGTATGGCGGGCAAATTATAAAAACGATTATTTCAGCGGTGGAAGGGACCCCAAATAAAAGAGTCACCTTGATAGAATGCAGCATTAGTGCTGTACAAGGTGGGTCTTTTAGTTAAAACTGCAAGGGGGGGGGGGGTGACAGGTTCCCTTTAACAATCTTTTATTATTCCGAAAGTTAAAAAAATTAGGTCTAAAGGAAAATTTTTGTGAAAGAAAAGTAAATGTTTATTTTTTTATTCCACATTCCAAAAATTCCTGTGAAGAACCTG
Source organism: Ranitomeya imitator (assembly GCF_032444005.1). NCBI lineage: Eukaryota > Metazoa > Chordata > Amphibia > Anura > Dendrobatidae > Ranitomeya > Ranitomeya imitator. Next base: position 1,026,174,476 of record NC_091282.1, on the reverse strand, counting down.
TAGGGTTAATAAACTTCTTGAATGTGGTTTTGAGTACCTTGAGGGGTGCAGTTTTTAGAATGGTGAAAATTGGGGGTATTTTATGTCGGATAGGCCCCTCAAAGTCACTTCAAATGTAAGGTGTTCCATAGAAAAAGGTTGTGCAAATTTTCTTGTAAAAATGAGAAATTGCTGGTCAACTTTTAACCCTTTTAACTTCCTAACCAAAAAAAAATTGTTTCCAAAATTGTGCTGATGTAAAGTGGACATATGGGAAATGTTATTTATTAATTATTTTAGCAATATGATGCTGACTTAAGGGCATAAAAATTACGTTTGATAATTGCAAAATTTTAAATTTTTTTGCCAAATTTCTATTTTTATTCACAAATAAACGCATATCAAGGAAATTTTACCACTATCATAAAGTACAATATGTCACAAAAAACAGTCTCAGGCTGCCGTCACACTAGCAGTATTTGGTCAATATTTTTCATCAGTATTTGTAAGCCAAAACCAGGAGTGGAACAATTAGAGGAAAAGTATAATAGAAACACATGCACCACTTCTGCATTTATCACCCACTCCTGGTTTTGACTGAGAAATACTGATGTAAAATACTGACCAAATACTGCTAGTGTGACGGCAACCTCATAATCAGTGGAATACTTTGAAGCGTTCCACAGTTATGACCTAATAAAGTGACAGTGTCAGAATTGTAAAATTGGTCTGGTCAGGAAGATGAAAACAGGCTTCGGGGTTAAATATATGCACAGTAATTTGCACACACTGCACTAATTGTATTTGTCACTGACATCTATATATCTATCTTTTCTATATATATTTACTGTATGTAATCTATATCTTCTATCCTGTCAGCTCCTGCTGTGATTTTACAGTACACAGCAGATGAATTGCCAGCTTTTCTTCTATCTATTGTGAGGCAGTGACCGGTGTCACATGTAGGGGTCACTGTGTGTTCCCCGCAGGATGCGCACGGATGCATATTGAAGCCATGGCAGTGCATTGTAGTCACAGGTGTAGCTGTGATTGCAATGCAGAATAAAAGTAAGTGTTAGACTTGGGCAAACTATTTGTCCAAGGTGGATTTAAGAAAACCTGCTTGGCTTTTATTTTTTAAACGGACTACAGGATGGTAGTGGAGCTGCCCATTTCCTTCCTGGCCAGGTTTTCCATGTGGCCCATGGCCACAGGTTCTAGTTAAAATCCTGCAGTAAAGGGTTTGGGTGTGTCAGGTTCAGTGTCAGTGTCAGTCTGGTGTTGGCAGGTGTACAGAGCAGAAGTCTCTGCAGAGCTCCACCTGTGTGAGGCAACACAGGCAATTTGAGCCCAACAGCCAAAGCAGCTGAAAGACCTTGCACTCACAGCGTACACGGCGGTGCAGTCGCCCACGATATCTGGTCTTAGAGAAGTACTGGTGCCTATTGGCTGCAATCTGGAGGATATGGTTCCCGGCTGTGATCCAGATGATATCATGTACTGTGTAGTTCTGTGAGTTAAACATTAAAGAGATGTTTTGTTTGAACTTTGCTGGGTCACTGCCTCATAGGGTGCTACCACTGCACTGCACTATCTATGTAATATACATACATTTATGTATATCTGTGTTACCGACATCTATATATCTATGCATTCTATGTTTATATACAGTATCTATTCTATCTATTCTATTCTAACTTGTCACGCTGTGATTATACTGTATCTATCTATCTATCTATCTATCTATCTACTTCTCACAATATTAGAATATCATTAAAAAGTTATTTTATTTCAGTTCTTCAATACAAAAAGTGAAACTCATATATTATATATAGTCATTACAAACAGATTGATCTATTTCAAGTGTTTATTTCTGTTAATTGTTGACGATTATGGCTTACAGCCAATGAAAACCCAGAAGTCATTATCTCAGTAAATTAGATAATTTACTGATATAATTAGATAATTAGCTGTTTCAGGCTCGGATTTCAGTTTCAGGTACTGCCAGAGCGATTTCAGTTTAGACAACATGGGTAAGGCTGTGTGCACACGTTGCGGTTTTTTCGCGGGTTTTCCTGATAAAAACGCTATAAAACTGCAAAAAAAATGCATACAATAAGCATCCCATCATTTGAAATGAATTCCGCATGTTTTGTGCACATGATGCGGTTTATCCACAAAAAAACCCATCGCGGTAAAAACCGCAGCATGTTCATTAATTTTGCATTTTTTTGTGGATTTCCCACTACAAAATGCATTGGGAAATGTCCGGAAAAAACCGCGGCAAAACCGTGGCAAAACCGCATGCAGATTTCTTGCGGATTTCTTGCAGAAAATGTCCGGTTTTTCTCAGGAATTTTCTGCGAGAAATCCTGAACGTGTTCACATAGCCTTACTGGAACAGGTTCTATTTTAGACAAGTGGTTTCAGAGTACAGAAACAAACAAGATGGTTCAGGGTTCACAATCAGACATGACGGTTCAGGATTCTGGATCAGGTTCAGGCAGGATGATTATAGCAATAGGCAATATGTTCAGGTACAGACTAGGTGGGTTTAGGATTCAGGTTTAGGTTCATGCAGAATTGATTCATCTTTAGGTTCAGGTTCAGATTGGGACAGGTTCAGGAATAGTTTTAGGAACCTGACAACAACCTAGCGGGAACAAACTATATCTAAAAACTAAACCAGGCATTGTTCAAGCATCTCCCTACAGGGGATGATGTACTAAGTACTTTAACATTGGTGAGCATTGGTAGCATTGGTGAGCCTTACTCATAACTCCACAAAAATTTTGCTCCAAAATGTCAGCACATAATCTTAATGTTCAAACTAGGGTTGAGCGAAACGGGTCGTTCATTTTCAAAAGTCGCCGACTTTTGGCAAAGTCGGGTTTCATGAAACCCGATCCGACCCCTGTGCGGGGTCGGCCATGCGGTACGCGACTTTCGCGCCAAAGTCGCATTTCAATGACGCGAAAAGCGCCATTTCTCAGCCAATGAAGGTAAACGCAGAGTGTGGGCAGCGTGATGACATAGGTCCTGGTCCCCACCATCTTAGAGAAGGGTATTGCAGTGATTGGCTTGCTGTCTGCGGCGTCACAGGGGCTATAAAGGGGCGTTCCCGCCGACCGCCATCTTACTGCTGCTGATCTGAGCTCAGGGAGAGGTTGCTGCCGCTTCGTTAGAAGCAGGGATAGCGTTAGGCAGGGTCCATTAACCACCAAACTGCTTGTGCTGTAGCGATTTCCACTGCCCAACACCACCTTCGGTGTGCAGGGACAGTGGAAGCTACATTTTTTTTTTTCTCAGCGCTGTAGCTCATTGGGCTGCCCTAGAAGGCTCCCTGATAGCTGCATTGCTGTGTGTACGCCGCTGTGCAAACTGTTATGTTTGCTAATGACAGGTGTTATGAAGGCAATCCAGAAACACAGTGTGCTTAGCGATCAGAGCGCACACAGTGATCTGACAAATACCCAAAAATACAAGAACGAGCTCTGAGACGTGGAAACTCTGTAGACTGCACACCTGATCCTATCCTAAACACAACTAAAAGCGGCTGTGGATTGCGCCTAACAACTACCTAGGCAACTCGGCACAGCCTAAGAAACTAGCTAGCCTGAAGATAGAAAAATAGGCCTGACTTGCCCCAGAGAAATTCCCCAAAGGAAAAGGCAGCCCCCCACATATAATGACTGTGAGTAAGATGAAAAGACAAAACGTAGGGATGAAATAGATTCAGCAAAGTGGGGCCCGATATTCTAGGACAGAGCGAGGACAGTAAAGTGAACTTTGCAGTCTACAAAAAACCCTAAAGCAAAACCACACAAAGGGGGCAAAAAAAAACCCACCGTGCCGAACTAACGGCACGGCGGTACACCCTTTGCGTCTCAGAGCTTCCAGCAAAACAAAAGACAAGCTGGACAGAAAAAAAGCAACAAAAAAGCAAAAAGCACTTAGCTATACAGAGCAGCAGGTCACAGGAACAATCAGGAAAAGCTCAGATCCAACACTGAAACATTGACAAGGAGCAAGGATAGCAGCATCAGGCGGAGTTAAGTAATGAAGCAGTTAACGAGCTCACCAGAACACCTGAGGGAGGAAGCTCAGAAGCTGCAGTACCACTTGTGACCACAGGAGTGAATTCAGCCACAGAATTCACAACAGTACCCCCCCTTGAGGAGGGGTCACCGAACCCTCACCAGAGCCCCCAGGCTGACCAGGATGAGCCGCATGAAAGGCACGAACAAGATCGGAAGCATGAACATCAGAGGCAAAAACCCAGGAATTATCTTCCTGAGCATAACCCTTCCATTTAACCAGATACTGGAGTTTCCGTCTAGAAACACGAGAATCCAAAATCTTCTCCACAATATACTCCAATTCCCCCTCCACCAAAACCGGGGCAGGAGGCTCAACAGATGGAACCATAGGTGCCACGTATCTCCGCAACAACGACCTATGGAATACATTATGTATGGAAAAGGAGTCTGGGAGGGTCAAACGAAAAGACACAGGATTGAGAACCTCAGAAATCCTATACGGACCAATAAAACGAGGTTTAAATTTAGGAGAGGAAACCTTCATAGGAATATGACGAGAAGATAACCAAACCAGATCCCCAACACGAAGTCGGGGACCCACACGGCGTCTGCGATTAGCGAAAAGTTGAGCTTTCTCCTGGGACAAGATCAAATTGTCCACTACCTGAGTCCAGATCTGCTGCAACCTATCCACCACAGAATCCACACCAGGACAGTCCGAAGACTCAACCTGTCCTGAAGAGAAACGAGGATGGAACCCAGAATTGCAAAAAAATGGAGAAACCAAGGTAGCCGAGCTGGCCCGATTATTAAGGGCGAACTCAGCCAACGGCAAAAAGGACACCCAATCATCCTGGTCTGCAGAAACAAAACATCTCAGATATGTTTCCAAGGTCTGATTGGTTCGTTCGGTCTGGCCATTAGTCTGAGGATGGAAAGCCGAGGAAAAGGATAGGTTAATGCCCATCCTACCACAAAAGGCTCGCCAAAACCTTGAAACAAACTGGGAACCTCTGTCAGAAACAATATTCTCAGGAATGCCATGCAACCGAACCACATGCTGAAAGAACAAAGGTACCAAATCAGAGGAGGAAGGCAATTTAGCCAAGGGCACCAGATGGACCATTTTAGAAAAGCGATCACAGACCACCCAAATGACTGACATCTTTTGAGAAACGGGAAGGTCAGAAATGAAATCCATCGAAATATGTGTCCAAGGCCTCTTTGGGACCGGCAAGGGCAAAAGCAACCCACTGGCACGAGAACAGCAGGGCTTAGCCCTAGCACAAATCCCACAGGACTGCACAAAAGTACGTACATCCCGTGACAGAGATGGCCACCAGAAGGATCTAGCCACTAACTCTCTGGTACCAAAGATTCCAGGATGACCAGCCAACACCGAACAATGAAGTTCAGAGATAAGTTTATTAGTCCACCTATCAGGGACGAACAGTTTCTCTGCTGGACAACGATCAGGTTTATTCGCCTGAAATTTTTGCAGCACCCGCCGCAAATCAGGGGAGATGGCAGACACAATGACTCCTTCCTTGAGGATACCCGCTGGCTCAGATAAACCCGGAGAGTCGGGCACAAAACTCCTAGACAGAGCATCCGCATTCACATTTTTAGAGCCTGGAAGGTACGAAATCACAAAGTCGAAGCGGGCAAAAAATAACGACCAACGGGTCTGTCTAGGATTCAAGCGCTTGGCAGACTCGAGATGAGTCAAGTTCTTATGATCAGTCAATACCACCACGCGATGCTTAGCTCCTTCAAGCCAATGACGCCACTCCTCGAATGCCCACTTCATGGCCAGCAACTCTCGATTGCCCACATCATAATTACGCTCAGCGGGCGAAAACTTCCTGGAAAAGAAAGCACATGGTTTCATCACTGAGCAATCAGAACCTCTCTGTGACAAAACCGCCCCTGCTCCAATCTCAGAAGCATCAACCTCGACCTGGAACGGAAGAGAAACATCTGGCTGACACAACACAGGGGCAGAACAAAAACGACGCTTCAACTCCTGAAAAGCTTCCACAGCAGCAGAAGACCAATTAACCAAATCAGCACCCTTCTTGGTCAAATCGGTCAATGGTTTGGCAATGCTAGAAAAATTACAGATGAAGCGACGATAAAAATTAGCAAAGCCCAGGAACTTTTGCAGACTTTTCAGAGATGTCGGCTGAATCCAATCCTGGATGGCTTGGACCTTAACTGGATCCATCTCGATAGTAGAAGGGGTAAAGATGAACCCCAAAAATGAAACTTTCTGCACACCGAAGAGACACTTTGATCCCTTCACAAACAAAGAGTTAGCACGCAGGACCTGAAAAACCATTCTGACCTGCTTCACATGAGACTCACAATCATCTGAGAAGATCAAAATGTCATCCAAGTAAACAATCAGGAATTTATCCAGATACTCACGGACGATGTCATGCATAAAAGACTGAAACACAGATGGAGCATTGGCAAGTCCGAACGGCATCACTAGATACTCAAAATGACCCTCGGGCGTATTGAATGCAGTTTTCCATTCATCTCCTTGCCTGATTCTCACCAGATTGTACGCACCACGAAGATCTATCTTAGTGAACCAACTAGCCCCCTTAATCCGAGCAAACAAGTCAGATAACAATGGCAAGGGATACTGAAATTTAACAGTGATCTTATTAAGAAGGCGGTAATCAATACACGGTCTCAGCGAACCATCCTTCTTGGCTACAAAGAAGAACCCTGCTCCCAGTGGTGATGACGATGGGCGAATATGTCCCTTCTCCAGGGATTCCTTCACATAACTGCGCATAGCGGCGTGTTCGGGCACGGATAAATTAAATAATCGACCTTTAGGGAATTTACTACCAGGAATCAAATTGATAGCACAATCACAATCCCTATGCGGAGGTAGAGCATCGGACTTGGGCTCTTCAAATACATCCTGATAATCAGACAAGAACTCTGGGACCTCAGAAGGGGTGGATGACGAAATCGACAAAAATGGAACATCACCATGTACCCCCTGACAACCTCAGCTGGATACCGACATGGAATTCCAATCCAATACTGGATTATGGGTTTGTAGCCATGGCAACCCCAACACGACCACATCATGCAGATTATGCAACACCAGAAAGCGAATAACTTCCTGATGTGCAGGAGCCATGCACATGGTCAGCTGGGCCCAGTATTGAGGTTTATTCTTGGCCAAAGGTGTAGCATCAATTCCTCTCAATGGAATAGGACACCACAAAGGCTCCAAGAAAAACCCACAACGTTTAGCATAATCCAAATCCATCAGATTCAGGGCAGCGCCCGAATCCACAAACGCCATGACAGAAAACGACGACAAAGAGCATATCAAGGTAATGGACAGAAGGAATTTGGACTGTACAGTACCAATGACGGCAGACCTAGCGGACCGCTTAGTGCGCTTAGGACAATCAGAAATAGCATGAGTGGAATCACCACAGTAGAAACACAGACCATTCAGACGTCTGTATTCCTGCCGTTCAACTCTAGTCATAGTCCTATCGCACTGCATAGGCTCAGGTTTAACCTCAGGCAGTACCGCCAAATGGTGCACAGATTTACGCTCGCGCAAGCGTCGACCGATCTGAATGGCCAAAGACAAAGACTCATTCAAACCAGCAGGCATAGGAAATCCCACCATGACATCCTTAAGAGCCTCAGAGAGACCCTTTCTGAACAAAGCTGCCAGCGCAGATTCATTCCACTGAGTGAGTACTGACCATTTCCTAAATTTCTGACAATATACTTCTATATCATCCTGACCCTGGCACAAAGCCAGCAAATTTTTCTCAGCCTGATCCACTGAATTAGGCTCATCGTACAGCAATCCGAGCGCCAGGAAAAACGCATCGACACTACTCAATGCAGGGTCTCCTGGCGCAAGAGAAAATGCCCAGTCTTGAGGGTCGCCGCGCAAAAAAGAAATAATAATCAAAACCTGTTGAATAGGATTACCAGAAGAATGAGGTTTCAAGGCCAGAAATAGCTTACAATTATTTTTGAAACTTAGAAACTTAGTTCTATCTCCAAAAAACAAATCAGGAATAGGAATTCTTGGTTCTAACATAGATTTCTGATCAATAGTATCTTGAATTTTTTGTACATTTATAACGAGATTATCCATTGAAGAGCACAGACCCTGAATATCCATGTCCACACCTGTGTCCAGAATCACCCAAATGTCTAGGGGAAAAAAAAAAATGAACACAGAGCAGAAAAAAAAAAAAAAAAAAAAATTATGTCAGAACTTTTTCTTTCCCTCTATTGAGAATCATTAGTTGGCTCCTTGTACTGTTATGTTTGCTAATGACAGGTGTTATGAAGGCAATCCAGAAACACAGTGTGCTTAGCGATCAGAGCGCACACAGTGATCTGACAAATACCCAAAAATACAAGAACGAGCTCTGAGACGTGGAAACTCTGTAGACTGCACACCTGATCCTATCCTAAACACAACTAAAAGCGGCTGTGGATTGCACCTAACAACTACCTAGGCAACTCGGCACAGCCTAAGAAACTAGCTAGCCTGAAGATAGAAAAATAGGCCTGACTTGCCCCAGAGAAATTCCCCAAAGGAAAAGGCAGCCCCCCACATATAATGACTGTGAGTAAGATGAAAAGACAAAACGTAGGGATGAAATAGATTCAGCAAAGTGGGGCCCGATATTCTAGGACAGAGCGAGGACAGTAAAGTGAACTTTGCAGTCTACAAAAAACCCTAAAGCAAAACCCCGCAAAGGGGGCAAAAAAAAACCCACCGTGCCGAACTAACGGCACGGCGGTACACCCTTTGCGTCTCAGAGCTTCCAGCAAAACAAAAGACAAGCTGGACAGAAAAAAAGCAACAAAAAAGCAAAAAGCACTTAGCTATACAGAGCAGCAGGTCACAGGAACAATCAGGAGAAGCTCAGATCCAACACTGAAACATTGACAAGGAGCAAGGATAGCAGCATCAGGCGGAGTTAAGTAATGAAGCAGTTAACGAGCTCACCAGAACACCTGAGGGAGGAAGCTCAGAAGCTGCAGTACCACTTGTGACCACAGGAGTGAATTCAGCCACAGAATTCACAACAGCAAACCAACTGCTTTTTTCAAAGCACAAATCCTCTTGTTCCTTCCTTTCTGCACAGCTATCTTGTTTGTTTGTCCACACTTTTTATTTAATTTGTGCATCAGTCCACTCCTTATTGCTGCCTGCCATACCTGGCTGAGATTACTGCAGGTAGATAGTTATTGAAGGACAGTTCCTTTTTTTTTTTTTTTTTTGTGGGAGATTAAGATTGGCATTTCTGCTAGAGTGCCATCCCTGTCTGTGCCATCTCTCACTCAGTGGGCCATAGAAAGCCTATTTATTTTTTTGCTTGATTTGGGTTCCAAAATCTACCTGAAAAAATCACTACATCAATCAGTGGGAGAAAAATATTGGCCTCAGGGCTTGTGTGCCACTCCTGACTCCTGTGTGCATCATCACTCACTCAGTGGGCCATAGAAAGCCTATTTTTTTTTTTTTGCTTTATTTGGGTTCTAAATTCTACCTGAAAAAATCAATAAATCAATCAGTGGGAGATTAATATTGGCCTTTGGGCTTGTGTGCCAGTCCTAAGCGTGCCATCTCTCTCACAAATAGTGGGCCATAGAAAGCCTATTTATTTTTTTTTTTTTGGTTTTATAAATTCTCCCTGAAAAAAAAAAGGGAGATTAATATTGGCCTTTGGGCTTGTGTGCCAGTCCTAAGCGTGCCATCTCTCTCTCTCAGATAGTGGGCCATAGAAAGCCTATTTATTATTTTTTTTATTGGGTTTATAAATTTTCCCTGAAAAAAAAAAAAAAAGTGGGAGATTAATATTGGCCTCTGGGCTTGTGTGCCAGATCTGAGCGTGCCATCTCTCTCACAAATAGTGGGCCATAGAAAGCCTATTTATTTTTTTTTTTTTGGTTTTATAAATTCTCCCTGAAAAAAAAAAGGGAGATTAATATTGTCTTTTGGGCTTGTGTGCCAGTCCTAAGCGTGCCATCTCTCTCTCTCTCAGATAGTGGGCCATAGAAAGCCTATTTATTATTTTTTTTATTGTGTTTATAAATTTTCCCTGAAAAAAAAAAAAAAAAGTGGTAGATTAATATTGGCATCTGGGCTTGTGTGCCAGTCCTGAGCGTGCCATCTCTCTCACAAATAGTGGGCCATAGAAAGCCTATTTATTTTTTTGGTTGATTTGGGTTCTAAATTCTACCTGAAAAAATCAATAAATCAATCAGTGGGAGATAAATATTGGCCTCTGGGCTTGTGTGCCACTCCTGACTCCTGTGTGCATCATCTCTCACTCAGTGAGCCATAGAAAGCCTATTTTTTGTTTTATTTGTTTTCTAAATTCTCCCTGAAAAAATCATTTTATTTTATTTGGTTTCTAAATTCTTCCTGAAAAAATCATTTTTTTTTATTATTTTTTTTTTCTAAAGTCTCCCTGAAAAAAAAAAAATCAAATCAGTGGGAGATTAATATTGTCCTTTCTGCTTGTGTGCCAGTCTTGACTCCTGGGTGTGCCATCTCTCTCTCTCTCTCTCCAATTGTGGGCCATAGAAAGCCTATTATTTTTTTAGCTTGATTTGGGTTCCAAAATCTACCTGAAAAAATCACTACATCAATCATTGGGAGAACAATATTGGCCTCTGGGCTTGTGTGCCACTCCTGACTCCTGTGTGCGTCATCTTTCACTCAGTGGGCCATAAAAAGCCTATTTTTTGTTTTATTTGTTTTCTAAATTCTCCCTGAAAAAATCATTTTATTTTATTTGGTTTCTAAATTCTTCCTGAAAAAATCATTTTTTTTTATTATTTTTTTTTTCTAAAGTCTCCCTGAAAAAAAAAAAATCAAATCAGTGGGAGATTAATATTGTCCTTTCTGCTTGTGTGCCAGTCTTGACTCCTGGGTGTGCCATCTCTCTCTCTCTCTCTCTCCAATTGTGGGCCATAGAAAGCCTATTATTTTTTTAGCTTGATTTGGGTTCCAAAATCTACCTGAAAAAATCACTACATCAATCATTGGGAGAACAATATTGGCCTCTGGGCTTGTGTGCCACTCCTGACTCCTGTGTGCGTCATCTTTCACTCAGTGGGCCATAAAAAGCCTATTTTTTGTTTTATTTGTTTTCTAAATTCTCCCTGAAAAAATCATTTTATTTTATTTGGTTTCTAAATTCTTCCTGAAAAAATCATTTTTTTTTATTATTTTTTTTTTCTAAAGTCTCCCTGAAAAAAAAAATAAATCAGTGGGAGATTAATATTGCCCTTTCTGCTTGTGTGCCAGTCTTGACTCCTGGGTGTGCCATCTCTCTCTCTCCAATTGTGGGCCATAGAAAGCCTATTATTTTTTTTGCTTGATTTGGGTTCCAAAATCTACCTGAAAAAATCACTACATCAATCATTGGGAGAAAAATATTGGCCTCTGGGCTTGTGTGCCACTCCTGACTCCTGTGTGTGGCATCACTCACTCAGTGGGGCATAGAAAGCCTTTTTTTTTTTGTTTTTTTTTAATTTGGTTTCTAAATTGTCATTGGAAAAATCCTTTTATTTTATTTGGTTTCTAAATTCTTCCTGAAAAATCATTTTATTTTATTTTGTTTCTAAAGTCTCCCTGAAAAAAAATAAAAAAAATAAAAAAAAACAGTGGGAGATTAATATTTACATTTGTGCTTCAGTGACAGTCCTGCGTGTGTGGCATCTCTCTCATTTGGTGCCACCAAAAACAGAGTGTGTAACATTGTGCCTGATTTTCGTTGTGGTCTCACCCACCTGTAAAGGGGTAGCTAAATCATACTGAAGTTATAGCTCACCATGTAAGTTGTGTGACAGCAACAAATACCGTTAGTTTGGTTACGTTTTTAAAACAATGAGGAAGTCTGGTGGAAGAGGTCGTGGCCCCGGCGTTCATTGTCAGCTGGTAATGAGGGTAGTGGTAGTGGTGGAGCATCAGGTGGTCGTGGGAAAAAAAATATTGCACCTAAGTCTGGAGCTGTGGAGCCAGGTTCGTCGTCTGGCTACACAAGGCCTCGAACGCTCCCTTTTCTGGGAGTAGGAAAACCGCTTTTAAGGCCGGAGCAGCAAGAGCAAGTTTTGGCTTATCTTGCTGACTCAGCCTCTAGCTCTTTTGCCTCCTCTCGTGAAACTGGTAAATGTAAAAGCAGCGCGTCGTTAGTGGATGTTCACGGTCAGGGACAAGTCGCTTCCTTGTCCTCTTCAGCAAAAACAACAACAGAGAAGAATGCAGCAGGCGACACAACGGGTTACTCCATGGAGCTCTTTACACATACCGTCCCTGGCTTAAAAAGTGAAGCAGTTAACAGTCCATGCCCATTACAAGTTGAATCTGACATGGAGTGCACTGATGCACAGCCACAGCCAGACTACTATGCTGGTCCTTTGACTCAGACCACAACATTGCCCTCGCAGGGTAATGATCAAGAATCAGACCCTGATGAGACTATGTTGCCCCATCATGAACGCTATACCACCGACCGACACGGTGACAAAGACGAAGTTGCACACGAGCTACAAGAAGAGGTAATAGATGACCCAGTTCCTGACCCTGATTGGCAGCCATTGGGGGAACAGGGTGCAGGCGGCAGCAGTTCTGAAGCGGAGGAGGAGGGGCCACAGCAGGCATCAACATCGCAACAGGTTCCATCTGCCGGGCCCGTATCTTGCCCAAAACGCGTGGCAAAGCCAAAACCTGTTGGAGGACAGCGTGGCCATCCGGTTAAAGCTCAGTCTGCAATGCCTGAAAAGGTATCCGATGCTAGAAAGAGTGCAGTCTGGCATTTTTTTAAACAACATCCAATTGATCAGCGCAAAGTCATCTGTCAAAAATGTTCAACTACCTTAAGCAGAGGGCAGAATCTGAAAAGTCTCAATACAAGTTGCATGCATAGACATTTAACCACCATGCATTTGCAAGCTTGGACTAACTACCAAACGTCCCTTAAGGTTGTAGCACCCTCGGCCAATGAAGCTAGTCATCAACGCAACATCCCTTCCGGCAGTGTAGGGCCACCATTTTCCGCACCACCTGCAGTATCTGTGCAGGTTTCTTTGCCAGGCCAAAGCAGTCAGGGTCAGGGAATCACCAGTTTCGTAGTAGGAAACACTGCATCTAGGGCACCGGCGGCAACAATACCATCTCCCACCGTCTCTCAGTCTGCCATGTCCACCGGCACCCCCGCTAGTTCCACGATCTCCAGCTCTCCAGTCCAGCTCACCCTACATGAGACTATGGTTAGAAAAAGGAAGTACTTAGCCTCGCATCCGCGTACACAGGGTTTGAACACCCACATAGCTAGACTAATCTCGTTAGAGATGATGCCCTACCGGTTAGTTGAAAGCGAAGCTTTCAAAGCCCTGATGGACTACGCTGTACCACGCTACGAGCTACCCAGTCGACACTTTTTTCCAGAAAAGCCATCCCAGCCCTCCACCAGCATGTTAAAGAGCGCATCGTCCATGCACTCAGGCAATCTGTGAGCACAAAGGTGCACCTGACAACAGATGCATGGACCAGTAGGCATGGCCAGGGACGTTACGTGTCCATCACGGCACACTGGGTGAATGTTGTGGATGCAGGGTCCACAGGGGACAGCAAGTTTGGGACAGTTCTGCCTAGCCCACGGTCTAGGAAACAGTTGGCTGAAGCCGTTCGCACCCCCTCCTCCTCCTCCTCGTCCTCATGCAGAAGCGAGAGCTCGTCCACAGACCGCAGTCGCACAACCACTCCATCCGCAGCTGCCACTGTTGCACACCAGGTCTCCCATTATGGGGCAGCTACTGGCAAACGTCAGCAGGCTGTATTGGCTATGAAGTGTTTGGGCGACAACAGACACACCGCTGAAGTTCTGTCCGAGTTCTTGCAGAAAGAAACGCAGTCGTGGCTGGGCACTGTAGATCTTGAGGCAGGCAAGGTAGTGAGTGATAAAGGAAGGAATTTCATGGCTGCCATCTCCCTTTCCCAACTGAAACACATTCCTTGCCTGGCTCACACCTTAAACCTGGTGGTGCAGTGCTTCCTGAAAAGTTATCCGGGGTTATCCGACCTGCTCCTCAAAGTGCGTGGACTTTGCTCACATATCCGCCATTCGCCCGTACACTCCAGCCGTATGCAGACCTATCAGCGTTCTTTGAACCTTCCCCAGCATCGCCTAATCATAGACGTTGCAACAAGGTGGAACTCAACACTGCACATGCTTCAGAGACTGTGCGAACAGAGGCGGGCTGTTATGTTTTTGTGGGAGGATACACATACACGGGCAGGCAGTAGGATGGCAGACATTGAGTTGTCAGGTGTGCAGTGGTCGAAGATTCAAGACATGTGTCAAGTCCTTCAGTGTTTTGAGGAATGCACACGGCTGGTTAGTGCAGACAACGCCATAATAAGCATGAGCATCCCCCTAATGCGTCTGCTGATGCAAAGTTTGACGCACATAAAGGATCAGGCGTCTGCAGCTGAGGAAGAGGAAAGCCTTGATGACAGTCAGCCATTGTCTGGCCAGGGCAGTGTACAGGACGAGGTAGCGGGCGAAGAGGAGGAGGAGGACGAGGAGGATGATGGGGATGATTATATTTTTAATGAGGAAGCTTTTCCGGGGCCACTGGAAATTGTTGGCGCGGCAAGGCCGGGTTATGGTTTTTTGAGGGACACAAGTGACGTGGATTTGCCTGAAACTGCCCCTCAACCAAGCACAACCGCAGATTTGAGAACTGGAACTTTGGCCCACATGGCGGATTATGCCTTACGTATCCTCAAAAGGGACACACGCATTACTAAAATGATGAACGATGACGATTACTGGTTGGCCTGCCTCCTTGATCCTCGCTATAAAGGCAAATTGCAAAATATAATGCCACATGACAACTTGGAAATAATATTAGCAACCAAACAATCACCTCTTGTTGACCGTTTGCTTCTGGCATTCCCTGCACACAGCGCCCGTGATCGTTCTCACACGAGCTGCAGGGGCCAGCAGACCAGAGGTGTTAGAGGGGCAGAAATCAGAAGTGGCGTTGGCCAGAGGGGTTTTCTGACCAGGTTGTGGAGTGATTTTGCTATGACCGCAGACAGGACAGGTACTGCAGCATCAATTCAAAGTGACAGGAGACAACATTTGTCCAGTATGGTTACAAACTATTTTTCATCCCTTATCGACGTTCTCCCTCAACCGTCATTCCCATTTGATTACTGGGCATCCAAATTAGACACCTGGCCAGAATTGGCAGAATATGCATTGCAGGAGCTTGCTTGCCCGGCAGCTAGTGTCCTATCAGAAAGAGTATTCAGTGCTGCAGGTTCAATACTAACAGAAAAAAGGACTCGTCTGGCTACCCAAAATGTAGATGATCTAACCTTCATTAAAATGAACCACAACTGGATTTCGAAATCTTTTGCCCCACCTTGCCCGGCTGACACCTAGCTTTCCTATGAAAAGGTCTTGCCTGTGGACTATTCTGAATGACTTTTCCAATCTCGTAATTTTCTGCACCTGATTGTCCAGCATACGACATGTTTACACCTCACTAAATGGCCAAACTCCCCACACGGGGCCGTGGTATCGCCACTTGGCGCCAGCACCCGTGAGAGTGCTGTTTGTCTGAAGAGGTGGGTGTGCCCGCTTTTGGTCGACGGCACTGCCACTGGGTCCCTCATAGTACAATAAAGTGTCTCTGGCGGTGGTGGTGCGCACCCAACGTCAGACACACCGTTGTAATATGAGGGGCCCTGGGCCTGTACCGCCGGCCACAAGACAGTTCCCCCCCCCAGCTCAAACAGTGCTCTACCACTTGCAAAATTATCTCTCACAGCTCCACCAATGTTTAGTCTATGCGCTGACATCCTTCAATGCCTGGCACTGACAATACCATTGTATTGACATTTTTGTTATGTTAGGCCTTCGAAGCCTGTCTGCGGTCCCTCCTTCCACTAGGCCTCCACTGACCATTGTACTGCTGCCCATGTACCCCTGGAACCAATTTTAAATTGCCAACAGCCCTATTTTTTTATGTTAGGCCTTCGAAGCCTGTCTGCGGTCCCTCCTTCCACTAGGCCTCCACTGACCATTGTACTGCTGCCCGTGTACCCCTGGAACCAATTTTAAATTGCCAACAGCCCTATTTTGTTATGTTAGGCCTTCGAAGCCTGTCTGCGGTCCCTCCTTCCACTAAGCCTCCACTGACCACACCACTGCTGCCCGTGTACCCCTGGAACCAATTTAAAATTGCCTACAGCCATCTGTTATTATGTTAGGCCTTCGATGCCTGTCTGCGGTCACTCCTTCCACTAGGCCTCCACTGACCACACCACTGCTGCCCGTGTACCCCTGGAACCAATTTAAAATTGCCTACAGCCAGCCCAATTTTTTTATTTTAGGCCTTCGATGCCTGTCTGCGGTCCGTTCTTTCTACTACTACTACACTGACCAGGCCACTGCTGCCCGTGTTCCCCTGGAACCAATTTAAAATTGCCTACAGCCATGTGTTATTATGTTAGGCCTTCGATGCCTGTTTGTGGTCACTCCTTCCACTAGGCCTCCACTGACCACACCACTGCTGCCCGTGTACCCCTGGAACCAATTTTACAGTGTCTACAGCCTAATTTTGTTATGTTAGGCCTACTACGCCTGTCTGCGGTCCCTCCTTCCAATACTCGTCCACTGACCACACCACTGCTGCCCGTGGACCCCTGGAACCTATTTTTAATTGCATAGAGCATCCTTTTTTTAATAGTAGGCGTACAAAGTCTGTCTGCGGTCCACTATTGAAATTGTCCTCCACTGCCCAGAGCACTGCTGCTTGTGTACCCCTGTAACTTTTTTAAGCTGCAGTGAGCCGCATTTTTGGTTTAAGTCCTACTACCTGTGTCTGTCTGCGCCACTCAATTCAGCTGTGTTCCTTTGAAAAAAGCTGAGCGTCAATAGTCTTGTTTTCAGCCTCTAGGAATTTTAAAACTGCATTGGGGGTACAACTTTGGTAGGGCCTACTAACGGTGTCTGCCTCCCCAAGGTGTGCCCCAGGTTTCCTCGCCATTGCTTCGATCTTAATGCTCTCGTTTAGTAGTTGTTGGAAACTACACTGCATTAGGCCTACAAATTGGGTATGGGGTGTAGAGAGATGGTGTGTTACACTCCAAGGTGTTCCCCAGGTTTCCTCTCCATTGCTTCGATCTTCATGCTCTCGTTTAGTAGTTGTTGGAAACTACACTGCATTAGGCCTACAAATTGGGTATGGGGTGTAGAGAGATGGTGTGTTCCACTCCAAGGTGTTCTCCAGGTTGCCTTCCCTGAGCTTCGATCTTCCGGCTCTCGTTTAGTAGTTGTTGGAAACTACACTGCATTAGGCCTCCAAATTGGGTATGGGGTGTAGAGAGATGGTGTGTTCCACTCCAAGGTGTTCCCCAGGTTTCCTCGCCATTGCTGCGATCTTAATGCTCTCGTTTAGTAGTTGTTGGAAACTACACTGCATTAGGCCTACAAATTGGGTATGGGGTGTAGAGAGACGGTGTGTTACACTCCAAGGTGTTCCCCAGGTTTCCTCTCCATTGCTTCGATCTTCTGGCTCTCGTTTAGTAGTTGTTGGAAACTACACTGCATTAGGCCTACAAATTGGGTATGGGGTGTAGAGAGATGGTGTGTTCCACTCCAAGGTGTTCCCCAGGTTTCGTCCACATTGCTTCGGTCTTCCGACTCTCGTTTAGTAGTTGTAGAAAACTACACTGCATTAGGCCTACAAATTGTATATGGGGTGTAGAGAGATGGTGTGTTCCACTCCAAGTTGTTCCCCAGGTTTCCTCTCCATTGCTTCGATCTTCATGCTCTCATTTAGTAGTTGTTGGAAACTACACTGCATTAGGCCTATAAATTGGGTATGGGGTGTAGAGAGATGGTGTGTTCCTCTCCAAGGTGTTCTCCAGGTTGCCTTTCCTGAGCTTCGATCTTCCGGCTCTCGTTTAGTAGTTGTTGGAACCTACGCTGCATTAGGCCTACAAATTGGGTATGGGGTGTAGAGAGATGGTGTTTTCCACTCCAAGGTGTTCCCCAGGTTTCCTCTCCATTGCTTCGATCTTCATGCTCTCGTTTAGTAGTTGTTGGAAACTACACTGCATTAGGGCTACAAATTGGGTATGGCGTGTAGAGAGATGGTGTGTTCCACTCCAAGGTGTTCCCCAGGTTTCCTCTCCATTGCTTCGATCTTCATGCTCTCGTTTAGTAGTTGTTGAAAACTACACTGCATTAGGCCTACAAATTGGGTATGGGGTGTAGAGAGATGGTGTGTTCCACTCCAAGGTGTTCCCCAGGTTTCGTCCACATTGCTTCGGTCTTCTGACTCTCGTTTAGTAGTTGTAGAAAACTACACTGCATTAGGCCTACAAATTGGGTATGGGGTGTAGAGAGATGGTGTGTTCCACTCCAAGGTGTTCCCCAGGTTTCCTCTCCATTGCTTCGATCTTCATGCTCTCGTTTAGTAGTTGTTGGAAACTACGCTGCATTAGGCCTACAAATTGGGTATGGGGTGTAGAGAGATGGTGTGTTCCACTCCAAGGTGTTCCCCAGGTTTCCTCTCCATTGCTTCGATCTTCATGCTCTCGTTTAGTAGTTGTTGGAAACTACACTGCATTAGGGCTACAAATTGGGTATGGCGTGTAGAGAGATGGTGTGTTCCACTCCAAGGTGTTCCCCAGGTTTCCTCTCCATTGCTTCGATCTTCATGCTCTCGTTTAGTATTTGTTGGAAACTACACTGCATTAGACCTACAAATTGGGTATGGGGTGTAGAGAGATGGTGTGTTCCACTCCAAGGTGTTCTCCAGGTTGCCTTTCCTGAGCTTCGATCTTCCGGCTCTCGTTTAGTAGTTGTTGGAAACTACACTGCATTAGGCCTACAAATTGGGTATGGGGTGTAGAGAGATGGTGTGTTCCACTCCAAGGTGTTCCCCAGGTTTCCTCTCCATTGCTGCGATCTTAATGCTCTCGTTTAGTAGTTGTTGGAAACTACACTTCATTAGGCCTACAAATTGGGTATGGGGTGTAGAGAGACGGTGTGTTACACTCCAAGGGGTTCCCCAGGTTTCCTCTCCATTGCTTCGATCTTCTGGCTCTCGTTTAGTAGTTGTTGGAAACTACACTGCATTAGGCCTACAAATTGGGTATGGGGTGTAGAGAGATGGTGTGTTCCACTCCAAGGTGTTCCCCAGGTTTCCTCGCCATTGCTGCGATCTTAATGCTCTCGTTTAGTAGTTGTTGGAAACTACACTGCATTAGGCCTACAAATTGGGTATGGGGTGTAGAGAGACGGTGTGTTACACTCCAAAGGGGTTCCCCAGGTTTCCTCTCCATTGCTTCGATCTTCTGGCTCTCGTTTAGTAGTTGTTGGAAACTACACTGCATTAGGCCTACAAATTGGGTATGGGGTGTAGAGAGATGGTGTGTTCCACTCCAAGGTGTTCCCCAGGTTTCCTCGCCAATGCTTCGATCTTCAAGCTCTCGTTTAGTAGTTGTTGGAAACTACACTGCTTTAGGCCTACAAATTGGGTATGGGGTGTAGAGAGATGGTGTGTTCCACTCCAAGGTGTTCCCCAGGTTTCGTCCACATTGCTTCGGTCTTCCGACTCTCGTTTAGTAGTTGTAGAAAACTACACTGCATTAGGCCTACAAATTGGGTATGGGGTGTAGAGAGATGGTGTGTTCCACTCCAAGGTGTTCCCCAGGTTTCCTCTCCATTGCTTCGATCTTCATGCTCTCGTTTAGTAGTTGTTGGAAACTACGCTGCATTAGGCCTACAAATTGGGTATGGGGTGTAGAGAGATGGTGTGTTCCACTCCAAGGTGTTCCCCAGGTTTCCTCTCCATTGCTTCGATCTTCATGCTCTCGTTTAGTAGTTGTTGGAAACTACACTGCATTAGGGCTACAAATTGGGTATGGCGTGTAGAGAGATGGTGTGTTCCACTCCAAGGTGTTCCCCAGGTTTCCTCTCCATTGCTTCGATCTTCATGCTCTCGTTTAGTAGTTGTTGGAAACTACACTGCATTAGGCCTACAAATTGGGTATGGGGTGTAGAGAGATGGTGTGTTCCACTCCAAGGTGTTCTCCAGGTTGCCTTTCCTGAGCTTCGATCTTCCGGCTCTCGTTTAGTAGTTGTTGGAAACTACACTGCATTAGGCCTACAAATTGGGTATGGGGTGTAGAGAGATGGTGTGTTCCACTCCAAGGTGTTCCCCAGGTTTCCTCTCCATTGCTGCAATCTTAATGCTCTCGTTTAGTAGTTGTTGGAAACTACACTGCATTAGGCCTACAAATTGGGTATGGGGTGTAGAGAGACGGTGTGTTACACTCCAAGGGGTTCCCCAGATTTCCTCTCCATTGCTTCGATCTTCTGGCTCTCGTTTAGTAGTTGTTGGAAACTACACTGCATTAGGCCTACAAATTGGGTATGGGGTGTAGAGAGATGGTGTGTTCCACTCCAAGGTGTTCCCCAGGTTTCCTCGCCATTGCTGCGATCTTAATGCTCTCGTTTAGTAGTTGTTGGAAACTACACTGCATTAGGCCTACAAATTGGGTATGGGGTGTAGAGAGACGGTGTGTTACACTCCAAAGGGGTTCCCCAGGTTTCCTCTCCATTGCTTCGATCTTCTGGCTCTCGTTTAGTAGTTGTTGGAAACTACACTGCATTAGGCCTACAAATTGGGTATGGGGTGTAGAGAGATGGTGTGTTCCACTTCAAGGTGTTCCCCAGGGTTCCTCGCCAATGCTTCGATCTTTAAGCTCTCGTTTAGTAGTTGTTGGAAACTACACTGCATTAGGCCTACAAATTGGGTATGGGGTGTAGAGAGATGGTGTGTTCCACTCCAAGGTGTTCTCCAGGTTGCCTTTCCTGAGCGTCGATCTTCCGGCTCTCATTTAGTAGTTGTTGGAAACTACACAGCATTAGGCCTACAAACTGGGTATGGGGTGTAGAGAGATGGTGTGTTACACTCCAAGGTGTTCCCCAGGTTTCCTCTCCATTGCTTCGATCTTCATGCTCTCGTTTAGTAGTTGTTGGAAACTACACTGCATTAGGCCTACAAATTGGTTATGGGGTGTAGAGAGATGGTGTGTTCCACTCCAAGGTGTTCTCCAGGTTGCCTTTCCTGAGCTTCGATCTTCTGGCTCTCGTTTAGTAGTTGTTGGAAACTACGCTGCATTAGGCCTACAAATTGGTTATGGGGTGTAGAGAGATGGTGTGTTCCACTCCAAGGTGTTCTCCAGGTTGCCTTTCCTGAGCTTCGATCTTCCGGCTCTCGTTTAGTAGTTGTTGGAAACTACACTGCATTAGGCCTACAAATTGGTTATGGGGTGTAGAGAGATGGTGTGTTCCACTCCAAGGTGTTCTCCAGGTTGCCTTTCCTGAGCTTCGATCTTCTGGCTCTCGTTTAGTAGTTGTTGGAAACTACGCTGCATTAGGCCTACAAATTGGGTATGGGGTGTAGAGAGATGGTGTGTTACACTCCAAAGGGGTTCCCCAGGTTTCCTCTCCATTGCTTCGATCTTCTGGCTCTCGTTTAGTAGTTGTTGGAAACTACACTGCATTAGGCCTACAAATTGGGTATGGGGTGTAGAGAGATGGTGTGTTCCACTCCAAGGTGTTCCCCAGGTTTCCTGTCCATTGCTTCGATCTTCATGCTCTCGTTTAGTAGTTGTTGGAAACTACACTGCATTAGGCCTACAAATTGGGTATGGGGTGTAGAGAGATGGTGTGTTCCACTCCAAGGTGTTCCCCAGGTTTCGTCCACATTGCTTCGGTCTTCCGACTCTCGTTTAGTAGTTGTAGAAAACTACACTGCATTAGGCCTACAAATTGGGTATGGGGTGTAGAGAGATGGTGTGTTCCACTCCAAGGTGTTCCCCAGGTTTACTCTCCATTGCTTCGATCTTCATGCTCTCATTTAGTAGTTGTTGGAAAGTACACTGCATTAGGCCTACAAATTGGGTATGGGGTGTAGAGAAATGGTGTGTTCCACTCCAAGGTGTTGTCCAGGTTGCCTTTCCTGAGCTTCGATCTTCCGGCTCTCATTTAGTAGTTGTTGGAAACTACACTGCATTAGGCCTACAAATTGGGTATGGGGTGTAGAGAGATGGTGTGTTACACTCCAAGGTGTTCCCCAGGTTTCCTCTCCATTGCTTCGATCTTCATGCTCTCGTTTAGTAGTTGCTGGAAACAACGCTGCATTGGCCCTACAAATTGGGTATGTGGTGTAGAGAGATGGTGTGTTCCACTCCAAGGTGTTCTCCAGGTTGCCTTTCCTGAGCTTCGATCTTCTAACTCTCGTTTAGTAGTTGTTGGAAACTACGCTGCATTAGGCCTACAAATTGGGTATGGGGTGTAGAGAGATGGTGTGTTCCACTCCAAGGTGTTCCCCAGGTTTCCTGTCCATTGCTTCGATCTTCATCCTCTCGTTTAGTAGTTGTTGGAAACTACACTGCATTAGGCCTACAAATTGGGTATGGCGTGTAGAGAGATGGTGTGTTCCACTCCAAGGTGTTCCCCAGGTTTCCTCGCCATTGCTGCGATCTTAATGCTGTCGTTTAGTAGTTGTTGGAAACTACACTGCATTAGGCTTACAAATTGGGTATGGAGTGTAGAGAGACGGTGTGTTACACTCCAAAGGGGTTCCCCAGGTTTCCTCTCCATTGCTTCAATCTTCTGGCTCTCGTTTAGTAGTTGTTGGAAACTACACTGCATTAGGCCTACAAATTGGGTATGGGGTGTAGAGAGATGGTGTGTTCCACTCCAAGGTGTTCCCCAGGTTTCCTCGCCAATGCTTCGATCTTCATGCTCTCGTTTAGTAGTTGTTGGAAACTACACTGCTTTAGGCCTACAAATTGGGTATGGGGTGTAGAGAGATGGTGTGTTCCACTCCAAGGTGTTCTCCAGGTTGCCTTTCCTGAGCTTCGATCTTCCGGCTCACATTTAGTAGTTGTTGGAAACTACACTGCATTAGGCCTACAAATTGGGTATGGGGTGTAGAGAGATGGTGTGTTACACTCCAAGGTGTTCCCCAGGTTTCCTCTCCATTGCTTCGATCTTCATGCTCTCGTTTAGTAGTTGTTGGAAACTACACTGCATTAGGCCTACAAATTGGGTATGGGGTGTAGAGAGATGGTGTGTTCCACTCCAAGGTGTTCTCCAGGTTGCCTTTCCTGAGCTTCGATCTTCTGGCTCTCGTTTAGTAGTTGTTGGAAACTACGCTGCATTAGGCCTACAAATTGGGTATGGGGTGTAGAGAGATGGTGTGTTCCACTCCAAGGTGTTCCCCAGGTTTCCTGTCCATTGCTTCGATCTTCATGCTCTCGTTTAGTAGTTGTTGGAAACTACACTGCATTAGGCCTACAAATTGGGTATGGGGTGTAGAGAGATGGTGTGTTCCACTCCAAGGTGTTCCCCAGGTTTCGTCCACATTGCTTCGGTCTTCCGACTCTCGTTTAGTAGTTGTAGAAAACTACACTGCATTAGGCCTACAAATTGGGTATGGGGTGTAGAGAGATGGTGTGTTCCACTCCAAGGTGTTCCCCAGGTTTCCTCTCCATTGCTTCGATCTTCATGCTCTCATTTAGTAGTTGTTGGAAACTACACTGCATTAGGCCTACAAATTGGGTATGGGGTGTAGAGAGATGGTGTGTTCCACTCCAAGGTGTTCTCCAGGTTGCCTTTCCTGAGCTTCGATCTTCTGGCTCTCATTTAGTAGTTGTTGGAAACTACACTGCATTAGGCCTACAAATTGGGTATGGGGTGTAGAGAGATGGTGTGTTACACTCCAAGGTGTTCCCCAGGTTTCCTCTCCATTGCTTCGACCTTCATGCTCTCGTTTAGTAGTTGTTGGAAACTACGCTGCATTAGGCCTACAAATTGGGTATGTGGTGTAGAGAGATGGTGTGTTCCACTCCAAGGTGTTCTCCAGGTCGCCTTTCCTGAGCTTCGATCTTCTGGCTCTCGTTTAGTAGTTGTTGGAAACTACGCTGCATTAGGCCTACAAATTGGGTATGGGGTATAGAGAGATGGTGTGTTCCACTCCAAGGTGTTCCCCAGGTTTACTCTCCATTGCTTCGATCTTCATGCTCTCGTTTAGTAGTTGTTGGAAACTACACTGCATTAGGCCTACAAATTGGGTATGGGGTGTAGAGAGATGGTGTGTTCCACTCCAAGGTGTTCCCCAGGTTTCGTCCACATTGCTTCGGTCTTCCGACTCTCGTTTAGTAGTTGTAGAGAACTACACTGCATTAGGCCTACAAATTGGGTATGGGGTGTAGAGAGATGGTGTGTTCCACTCCAAGGTGTTCACCAGGTTTCCTCTCCATTGCTTTGATCTTCATTCTCTCGTTTAGTAGTTGTTGGAAACTACACTGCATTAGGCCTACAAATTGGGTATGGGGTGTAGAGAGATGGTGTGTTCCACTCCAAGGTGTTCCCCAGGTTTCCTCTCCATTGCTTCGATCTTCCGGCTCTCGTTTAGTAGTTGTTGGAAACTACGCTGCATTAGGCCTACAAATTGGGTATGGGGTGTAGAGAGATGGTGTGTTCCACTCCAAGGTGTTCCCCAGGTTTCGTCCACATTACTTCGGTCTTCCGACTCTCGTTTAGTAGTTGTAGAAAACTACACTGCATTAGGCCTACAAATTGGGTATGGGGTGTACAGAGATGGTGTGTTCCACTCCAAGGTGTTCCCCAGGTTTACTCTCTATTGCTTTGATCTTCATGCTCTCGTTTAGTAGTTGTTGGAAACTACACTGCATTAGGCCTACATATTGGGTATGGGGTGTAGAGAAATGGTGTGTTCCACTCCAAGGTGTTCCCCAGGTTTCGTCCACATTGCTTCGGTCTTCCGACTCTCGTTTAGTAGTTGTAGAAAACTACACTGTATTAGGCCTACAAATTGGGTATGGGGTGTAGAGAGATGGTGTGTTCCACTCCAAGGTGTTCCCCAGGTTTCCTCTCCATTGCTTCGATCTTCATGCTCTCGTTTAGTAGTTGTTGGAAACTACGCTGCATTAGGCCTACAAATTGGGTATGGGGTGTAGAGAGATGGTGTGTTCCACTCCAAGGTGTTCCCCAGGTTTCCTCTCCATTGCTTCGATCTTCATGCACTCGTTTAGTAGTTGTTGGAAACTATGCTGCATTAGGCCTACAAATTGGGTATGGGGTGTAGAGAGATGGTGTGTTACACTCCAAAGGGGTTCCCCAGGTTTCCTCTCCATTGCTTCGATCTTCTGGCTCTCGTTTAGTAGTTGTTGGAAACTACACTGCATTAGGCCTACAAATTGGGTATGGGGTGTAGAGAGATGGTGTGTTCCACTCCAAGGTGTTCCCCAGGTTTCCTGTCCATTGCTTCGATCTTCATGCTCTCGTTTAGTAGTTGTTGGAAACTACACTGCATTAGGCCTACAAATTGGGTATGGGGTGTAGAGAGATGGTGTGTTCCACTCCAAGGTGTTCCCCAGGTTTCGTCCACATTGCTTCGGTCTTCCGACTCTCGTTTAGTAGTTGTAGAAAACTACACTGCATTAGGCCTACAAATTGGGTATGGGGTGTAGAGAGATGGTGTGTTCCACTCCAAGGTGTTCCCCAGGTTTCCTCTCCATTGCTTCGATCTTCATGCTCTCATTTAGTAGTTGTTGGAAACTACACTGCATTAGGCCTACAAATTGGGTATGGGGTGTAGAGAGATGGTGTGTTCCACTCCAAGGTGTTCTCCAGGTTGCCTTTCCTGAGCTTCGATCTTCCGGCTCTCATTTAGTAGTTGTTGGAAACTACACTGCATTAGGCCTACAAATTGGGTATGGGGTGTAGAGAGATGGTGTGTTACACTCCAAGGTGTTCCCCAGGTTTCCTCTCCATTGCTTCGATCTTCATGCTCTCGTTTAGTAGTTGTTGGAAACTACGCTGCATTAGGCCTACAAATTGGGTATGTGGTGTAGAGAGATGGTGTGTTCCACTCCAAGGTGTTCTCCAGGTTGCCTTTCCTGAGCTTCGATCTTCTGGCTCTCGTTTAGTAGTTGTTGGAAACTACGCTGCATTAGGCCTACAAATTGGGTATGGGGTGTAGAGAGATGGTGTGTTCCACTCCAAGGTGTTCCCCAGGTTTCCTGTCCATTGCTTCGATCTTCATCCTCTCGTTTAGTAGTTGTTGGAAACTACACTGCATTAGGCCTACAAATTGGGTATGGCGTGTAGAGAGATGGTTTGTTCCACTCCAAGGTGTTCCCCAGGTTTCCTCGCCATTGCTGTGATCTTAATGCTGTCGTTTAGTAGTTGTTGGAAACTACACTGCATTAGGCTTACAAATTGGGTATGGAGTGTAGAGAGACGGTGTGTTACACTCCAAAGGGGTTCCCCAGGTTTCCTCTCCATTGCTTCGATCTTCTGGCTCTCGTTTAGTAGTTGTTGGAAACTACACTGCATTAGGCCTACAAATTGGGTATGGGGTGTAGAGAGATGGTGTGTTCCACTCCAAGGTGTTCCCCAGTTTTCCTCGCCAATCCTTCGATCTTCATGCTCTCGTTTAGTAGTTGTTGGAAACTACACTGCTTTAGGCCTACAAATTGGGTATGGGGTGTAGAGAGATGGTGTGTTCCACTCCAAGGTGTTCTCCAGGTTGCCTTTCCTGAGCTTCGATCTTCCGGCTCACATTTAGTAGTTGTTGGAAACTACACTGCATTAGGCCTACAAATTGGGTATGGGGTGTAGAGAGATGGTGTGTTACACTCCAAGGTGTCCCCAGGTTTCCTCTCCATTGCTTCGATCTTCATGCTCTCGTTTAGTAGTTGTTGGAAACTACACTGCATTAGGCCTACAAATTGGGTATGGGGTGTAGAGAGATGGTGTGTTCCACTCCAAGGTGTTCTCCAGGTTGCCTTTCCTGAGCTTCGATCTTCTGGCTCTCGTTTAGTAGTTGTTGGAAACTACGCTGCATTAGGCCTACAAATTGGGTATGGGGTGTAGAGAGATGGTGTGTTCCACCCCAAGGTGTTCCCCAGGTTTCCTGTCCATTGCTTCGATCTTCATGCTCTCGTTTAGTAGTTGTTGGAAACTACACTGCATTAGGCCTACAAATTGGGTATGGGGTGTAGAGAGATGGTGTGTTCCACTCCAAGGTGTTCCCCAGGTTTCGTCCACATTGCTTCGGTCTTCCGACTCTCGTTTAGTAGTTGTAGAAAACTACACTGCATTAGGCCTACAAATTGGGTATGGGGTGTAGAGAGATGGTGTGTTCCACTCCAAGGTGTTCCCCAGGTTTCCTCTCCATTGCTTCGATCTTCATGCTCTCATTTAGAAGTTGTTGGAAACTACACTGCATTAGGCCTACAAATTGGGTATGGGGTGTAGAGAGATGGTGTGTTCCACTCCAAGGTGTTCTCCAGGTTGCCTTTCCTGAGCTTCGATCTTCTGGCTCTCATTTAGTAGTTGTTGGAAACTACACTGCATTAGGCCTACAAATTGGGTATGGGGTGTAGAGAGATGGTGTGTTACACTCCAAGGTGTTCCCCAGGTTTCCTTTCCATTGCTTCGATCTTCATGCTCTCGTTTAGTAGTTGTTGGAAACTACGCTGCATTAGGCCTACAAATTGGGTATGTGGTGTAGAGAGATGGTGTGTTCCACTCCAAGGTGTTCTCCAGGTCGCCTTTCCTGAGCTTCGATCTTCTGGCTCTCGTTTAGTAGTTGTTGGAAACTACGCTGCATTAGGCCTACAAATTGGGTATGGGGTGTAGAGAGATGGTGTGTTCCACTCCAAGGTGTTCCCCAGGTTTCCTGTCCATTGCTTCGATCTTCATGCTCTCGTTTAGTAGTTGTTGGAAACTACACTGCATTAGGCCTACAAATTGGGTATGGGGTGTAGAGAGATGGTGTGTTCCACTCCAAGGTGTTCTCCAGGTTTCGTCCACATTGCTTCGGTCTTCCGACTCTCGTTTAGTAGTTGTAGAGAACTACACTGCATTAGGCCTACAAATTGGGTATGGGGTGTAGAGAGATGGTGTGTTCCACTCCAAGGTGTTCCCCAGGTTTCCTCTCCATTGCTTTGATCTTCATTCTCTCGTTTAGTAGTTGTTGGAAACTACACTGCATTAGGCCTACAAATTGGGTATGGGGTGTAGAGAGATGGTGTGTTCCACTCCAAGGTGTTCTCCAGGCTGCCTTTCCTGAGCTTCGATCTTCCGGCTCTCGTTTAGTAATTGTTGGAAACTACGCTGCATTAGGCCTACAAATTGGGTATGGGGTGTAGAGAAATGGTGTGTTCCACTCCAAGGTGTTCCCCAGGTTTCGTCCACATTGCTTCGGTCTTCCGACTCTCGTTTAGTAGTTGTAGAAAACTACACTGCATTAGGCCTATAAATTGGGTATGGGGTGTAGAGAGATGGTGTGTTCCACTCCAAGGTGTTCCCCAGGTTTCCTCTCCATTGCTTCGATCTTCATGCTCTCGTTTAGTAGTTGTTGGAAACTACACTGCATTAGGCCTACAAATTGGGTATGGGGTGTAGAGAGATGGTGTGTTCCACTCCAAGGTGTTCCCCAGGTTTCCTCGCCATTGCTACGATCTTCATGCTCTCGTTTAGTAGTTGTTGGAAACTACACTGCATTAGGCCTACAAATTGGGTATGGGGTGTAGAGGGATGGTGTGTTCCACTCCAAGGTGTTCCCCAGGTTTCCTCGCCAATGCTTCGATCTTCATGCTCTCGTTTAGTAGTTGTTGGAAACTACACTGCATTAGGCCTACAAATTGGGTATGGGGTGTAGAGAGATGGTGTGTTCTACTCCAAGGTGTTCTCCAGGTTGCCTTTCCTGAGCTTCGATCTTCCGGCTCTCGTTTAGTAGTTGTTGGAAACTACACTGCATTAGGCCTACAAATTGGGTATGGGGTGTAGAGAGATGGTGTGTTACACTCCAAGGTGTTCCCCAGGTTTCCTCTCCATTGCTTCGATCTTCATGCTCTCGTTTAGTAGTTGTTAGAAACTACGCTGCATTAGGCCTACAAATTGGGTATGGGGTGTAGAGAGATGGTGTGTTCCACTCCAAGGTGTTCTCCAGGTTGCCTTTCCTGAGCTTCGATCTTCTGGCTCTCGTTTAGTAGTTGTTGGAAACTACGCTGCATTATGCCTACAAATTGGGTATGGGGTGTAGAGAGATGGTGTGTTCCACTCCAAGGTGTTCCCCAGGTTTCCTGTCCATTGCTTCGATCTTCATGCTCTCGTTTAGTAGTTGTTGGAAACTACACTGCATTAGGCCTACAAATTGGGTATGGGGTGTAGAGAGATGGTGTGTTCCACTCCATGGTGTTCCCCAGGTTTCGTCCACATTGCTTCGGTCTTCCGACTCTCGTTTAGTAGTTGTAGAAAACTACACTGCATTAGGCCTACAAATTGGGTATGGGGTGTAGAGAGATGGTGTGTTACACTCCAAGGTGTTCTCCAGGTTGCCTTTCCTGAACTTCTATCTTCAGGCTCTCATTAAATTGTGGTTAAATGGAACAACTGCATTTGGCGTACTAGTTGGTTTGGGGCCTACTATCGGTGTCTGCCACTCCTTGCTGTTCTCCTGGTTTCCTGTCCTGAAATTCCATTTTCAGGCTCTCGTTAAGTAGTTGTTAATGTTAGACTGCATTTGGCCTACTAGTTGGGTTGGGGCCTACTATCGGTGTCTGCCACTCCTTGCTGTTCTCCTCCACTGAACAAAGCTGTGCCGCCTGTTTACTACAGTTGCCAATTTTGAACTGCATTTCGACTACTTACTGATTTGGGCCTACTCTCTTTGTCAGCCTCTCATTCCAGTTGTCCTCCACTGCAATGCCCCCTGGTTAGTCCTGTGTTACCAATTTTGAACTGCATTTAGCCAACTTTATTCTTTGGGCCTATATCTGTGTTTCCTCCTCATCCTGCCCATTGCCCAGCCAGTGATAGATGAGTCTGCTGGTACATTGACCCATAACGCAAAATTCCCCGTGCACGCTACACAGCAAGATTGTGACCCTGCTGAAAGTCAGGTTCCTCTTCCCGCATACCATACCACCTTACACGGGGACAAAGAGGAAGGTGCAGATGAAAGTGCAGGTTCCTTCATCAGGTGGGGGGAGGAATACTAGTTGGCGACGTCACTGGCACAGGGCCTCTCATAGTACGCAAAAGTGTTGCTGCCGGTTGGAGGCGCCCCCGCCGTGCAAACACACCGCTGTACTTTGAGGGGCCCTGTGCCAGTGCCAATGCCAACGAGTGGGCCCCCCCTGCTTGCTCAGGATCACAGCACTTGCAAAGTTGAAATACTTACCTCTCCCTGCTCCACTGCCGTGACGTGGTCCAGATTTACTGGGCCCACTAATTACTTGAACCAGCCCTACCCCCCACAACTTTAGCCAAATGACCCCCAATTTCAAATGCCTTCCAATTATTATAAGCTAAATTACGATTGACAAGCTTCTGTAACAAGAATGGATGTTTTTGCCATTAAAATGGGCAGTGTAGGTGTTTTCCTGGCCTCCACTCACTGCCGACTATGCTCCCCCATTGACTTGCATTGGGTTTCGTGTTTCGGGCGATACCCGACTTTTCGCCATAATCGGCCGATTCCACTCGACTCGACTTCTAAGATAGTCGGGTTTCGCGAAACACGACTCGACTCGACTCTAAAAAGGTCAAGGTCGCTCAACCCTAGTTCAAACCCTTCATCCCTGAGCCTGTTTTCACCTTCCTGACCAGGTCAAATTTTATAATGCTGACCAGTGTCACTACATGAGGTAATTGTGCTAGAATGCTTTAACGTATTTCAGTGATTCTGAAATTATTTTTTTTGTGACACACTGATCTTTATGTTATTGTTGAATTTAGGTCGATATTTTGGGGGGTTTATTTGTGACCAAACTGTGCTACATAGATTAGAATACAATAAAATGTTTAAAATAATTTTCATAAACTTACTGTCAGTAGGTTTCTCTCTGGGGCTATCACTGGTTTCTTTGTGACCTAGCATTAAAAATGAAAAAAAAAGAAAGATTAAAATTACATTTTAAGGAGAGTCCCCATTGTACAAACTGGTGAGAATCAGAGTGGCTATCCTGAATTCAAAGGCATCACCCACAGCTTAAATTCTGATAATTACTCATTGCCTAGGATACCGACCACCTTGCAGTCTCAGAGAGGCAATTACCTAAGTAAGCAGATTGTGATACTAGCAGGTTTTATTCTTCAAAGCATGCTTGCAGCTCATTGTAGCTGGCCACATTACTGGATCCAAATAGCTTTATTCCCCCTGGTCTTCTACCCTGCTGCACAGGCAAAGCTATGTTTGGACCAGTGGTGCAACTATGCTATTGATCCAAGCTGTAGATCTACAGGAATGCACCACTTTCTGAAAGCAGTGGACATCTGAAGAAAAGAAGCTGAGAAAACCTATTAAGGGTATGTTCACACTGAGCTTTTTTTGCAGACTTTGTAGCAAAAATTGAACAAAATGTCATATACTCAAATCGTGGACCCATGCGCCACGGAGCGGTCTTACTCTGGACAGAAAGTGGCTAAGCAGCTACTTGGTTTTTGCTAGAGCTCCTGATGGTGGAGATAGGCTCAAGCTACAGGTAGCCACTAGGTAACACACCAAGGGCAGTCCCCGGAACACCAGCAGCTGACCTCAAGGGTCAGGTTTGCAGTCATGGACATGGACTCAAAGTCACTGGCAGGACAGGATCCTGGTACTGGTTGAGACAGTGCACATTCTGGAACACCGTACAGAGTGAATATTGGTACTGATTGGGTACCACCAGAGTGGATTCAGGTACCACCAGATTAGTATCACTTCAGACAATACAGGTTCAAAGAACATTTTCTGGTTCAGACAGAATGGTTCAGGGTACAGAAAAAGACAAAATGTTTCAGGGTTCAGGATTCTACAAGACAGTTCAGGATTCTGGATCAGCTTCAGTCAAGACAAATATAGCAACAGACAATATGTTCAGGTACATACAAGTCGGGTTAAAGGTTCAGGATTAAGTTCAGGCAGAACTGATTATTATTATTATTTATTTATATAGCACCATTAATTCCATGGTGCTGTACATGAGACAGGGTTACATCAAAATACAAATATCACTTACACTATACAAAACTAACAATGACAGACTGGTACAGAGGGGAGATTCAACAATAAGTTCAGGTGCACACTGGGACAGATTCAGCAATAGGTTTAGGGACCTGAAAACAAACTAGCGGGAACAAACTCAAGCTAAACATTATAGAGAACACTGTTCAAGCATATCCTTTCAGGGGACGATGCCTTAAGTACTAGATACCTCCCAGCTATTGGCTGGGGGATAATCTAGAGTGCTGCCCTACCACTTTAAGAAGCGATTAGCGCACACAATAAGCATGCCGACCGGAGCAATGGCAGGACAGAGATATGCTGCCCAGCGGCCGTGGCAGTGAGTATGTCACTGTCCCTGACGAGAGGAGGGAGACGGACAATGCAGCGATGCCAGCATTGGCATTATTTAATGTTTAGCTCCTTTACACCTGAGCCTGTTTTCACCTTCCTGACCAGGCCAAATTTTACAATTCTGACCAGTGTCACTTCATGAGGTAATAACTCTGGAATGCTTCAACGTATCCCTGTGATTCTGACATTGTTTTTCGTGACACATGGAACATTATATTATTGTTGAATTTAGGTTGATATTTTGGGGCGTTTATTTGTCACCAAAATTTTCTAGAAAGATTAGCATACAATACAATTTTAAAAATAATTTCCACATACTTACTGTCAGTAGGTTTCTCTCTGGGAATAGCACTAGCTTCTTTGTGACCTAGCATTAGAAATGTATAAAAAAAAAACAGATTAAATTTACATTTTAAGAAGAGTCTCCATTGTACAAACCGGTGATAATCAGAGTGGCCATCCTGATTTTGAGGCATCAACCACTGCTTAAATTCTGATAACTGCTCATTGCCTAGTTTACCGACCACCCTACAGTCTCAGAGTGGCCGATTACCTAAGTAAGCAGATCGCACCTCTAGCAGGTTTTATTCTTTAAAGCCTGCTTACAGCTCACTGTAGCTAGCCACATCACTGGATCCAAATAGCCTCATTCCCCCTCTTCCTCTACCAAAGATGCCTGTAGTAGTGTAAAGGCGTGCATTAGCTGCCCTCACCCCCTTGAAGATCTTAAGGTTATATAATGCATTGTACTGCTTTAAATGTTGCTTTATCTTTGTAGTGACCTGCACAGATAGCAGCAGACAGGGTTAAGTACTGAGGCCAGCCCAAGATTGGAGAAGTTAACAGGGGCACAAAGAGAAGTTGTTTGGGAAGAAAAAGACCTATGTTCCTGTTGCATGCAGACCTGCATGTTAACAGGTATCAAATAGCATGTTCTGAAGAAGAAAACCAGGATTATGTGGCAGCAGGATTTCTTATCTCAGGCAGGGGGCCTAGCAAGGACTCAGCAGAAGGAAGGATTCCTTAACTCATGCAAGTGGGTCTTAAGCAAACAATTTTGTATAATAGAAAAGAAGCTAGAGTGTAGCCAGGTATAAAGATAATAAAGGAAAATATAACTAGGTTGGGGCATGAGTTTTCCTGGGGAGAGCTGATGATGGGATGTGTTGGCAAAGCAAGTGTAGGGTGAGGCTAGGATGATTAATATGTTGTGGCAGCAAGGGGGGTTTTATGATATTGTGTGTAGTCATATATTCATGTTTATATGTGTAATAAACAGGGTTTTATTAAATTCCTATGGCTTTTGTGCGTTTGGTTCTTCTATCAGCTTTGCCTATGGCCGTCTCTGGGAATGTAGGAGGTCAGTCCACTATGGGCAACTACACTAAGTACAGGAATACAGCTTGGTCTACACTCTAGTTAATTAGAGTTGGGGTTAGTCCACAGTTTGGAGGGTTTAGACCAGTTTTATAACAAAAGGTTTAGTTTAGTGGGGCAGTTAGAGTCTAGAACTCAGTCAAGTGCAAGTTTAGAGAGGAGTTTAGTCAATGAAGGAGAGTAGATTGAAGAGAAAAGCTGGACAAGACTTCAGGTCATGAGAGGGTATTGAGGTATTGAGAGCAAAACTCCTATCCCCCTGTAAGGAAGATCTCAGTCGAGACACAGAGAAAGAAAAGGTTGATGTTCCTCAGGGATACTGATATGTCAGGAGGAACGTCCCTAAGGCCTGCTAGGACGGTTGGGCTAGGGATAAGTCAGACAGAAAGGAGACGAAAACTGATGGGCCACGAAACAAAGGAAACATGATTAAATGGGACTATGGCTTATTATGTATGCTGCAGCTGTGTGTAACCGAATTGCACAATAAAGCTGGACTTATTAGCCCGCACCCAAGGTCTCCTGTCTTGTATGAAGCTACAGCTTCCTGAAGGAACAGTGAGTAAAGAATGAGCTCCACCGCACCACACACTCATGACTGACTCCTGTTTAGAAGAGGGTTTTCAGGGCAAATGGCGTTGGGCCTCTCTGACCTTTCCCAGTGTCTGCGCACTGCAGTACTTTACTGTGCCCTCAACAGGGCAGAGAAGTACGCCTGCGCAGGAGAGCCGATTCTGTGGATTGATGAAGAAGCAGGAGGGTGGCGTCACAAGAAGATGGAAGGCACCGGACCCGCACCTGCGACACCTATCAGACCAGAATGCACAGGACCGCCCCCCGGGTGAGTATAATATAACTTATTTTTCTTCACTTGCAGGTTGAGCCGGGGGCTCATCTACAGCATTATAGAATGCTGTAGATAAGCCCTGTAAGGCAGTGGCCGAATATTATAGTGGCAAAATCTGCTGACAGGTTCCCTTTAACTGTCAATCTTCAAGAGTGCACCATCCTCTGAATAGCAGAAAGCCTGGTGCCTTGGAGTATTGCTCTCATGACCAAAAGAAGTTGAGACTGGTGGCTCCGTGGGTAGCACTGCTGTCTTGCATGTGTATGTTCTCCCCATATTTGTGTGGGTTTCCTCTCACACGCCAAAGACAAACTGATTATGTTTTTGAGTAAAATTAATATTGTAAATTTAAACCTATTAAGGATATATCCACACTGTGGTTTTTGGAGCGGAAACTGAGCAAAAACTTTCCAGAACTTCCTCAAAAACAGTTTCTGCTCATTTTCTACTCCAAAAAGTCAGTAAAAAGACTTAGTGTACACATAGCCTTTAAAGCTTTGAAGAGGACTGCCCATAGGGAAGCATAACATGCCTTTTGGTGCATAATCATAATTAAATTTGGCAATATACATTTTAATACAGATGTAGCCTGTGTTTGGCATCGAGTTATTAAAAGTACTGCATTGAAAAATGTTACAAATGACACATATAAATGTGTCTGAAAGATGTCATCATAAAATGCCATCGGTATGTTGCTCTTTTCCCCAAATTGTGCTATACATATTTTAGCAGACAATTTAATTTTCACAAACTTACTGTCAGTAGGTTTCTCTCTGAGGATAGCAGTGGTTTCTTTGTGACCTAGCATTACAAATGTATAAAAGAAAACAGAGTAAAATTCTATTTTAAGGACAGTCCCCAATGTACACACCAGTAAGAATCACAGTGGTCATCCTGAATTTGAGGCATCACCCAGTACTTAAAATCTGATAACAGTAATTAGCAGAGGACGTTTAAGAGTACACTATGTAAGTATTGGTGTACAAGAACAGACCCCTGACGAAGCCTTGGGTGAAATGTGCGTTGGGGCTGGTGGGCCAGCACATACGCACTTTAACCCTACATATCTACATACTAACTTGATGTAAGTATTTTACTTGATCTTTTTTTCTTGACTAAAATGGATGTAGCAATAATCAGAGCAATTGTCCTTGACTAGGGGTATATTTTTAGGGGCTCTTTTTTTTAGCCCCAGCTATTCATATATTGTAATATATATATTTCTGTTTTAAAAGTTTGTACTTATGTACTGGCTTCACCCTTTTTTAGGAATACTCTGTTTGCATCTTACTTACATCTGATTATATATATTTCATTTTTAAAAAAATATTGAAATAAAATGTGATGTTTTATGAAACCTGTTTTGCACTCCGTGTCCTCATGTTGGTTTTATGATTTACCCTAGAGTGTTTGTCTCTCTATAAGGGATTTTTGGTTGTTCGTTTTTTGTTGGTTAGAACGTGAGCATAGTATAATTTTACAGACAATCATCTTTGCCATCTCATATATAAATTTGACTTACAACTATTTTGCATATGATTACGGTAGTTATGTAGATTCTTGTCATGTCACTGCATTGTTACGGTTTTGCTCCCAGTGGTGAAAAAATCTTTTTCATCTTGTATACTACAAATTACAACCTGTTCTTGCATTCCCTAATAGCTCAGTGTGTTATTTGGTTGATTTCCTAGCGAAAGGACACTGGGAGAGATGGGCGAACCCAAACAATAAAGTTCGGAGTCCGCACCAAACACCTACTTCTCGAGCACGGATACCAAGCGTGGACTTCTCCAGGAAGTCCGTGATACTGTTCGCGTTTGGCACCCCGAACACTGGGTGTTTCTCATGCTGTAATCTCCATGACAGAATGAGAAACACCGGCAGCAAGATTATTGCCACGAGTCAGAGCGATTGGGCTCCCATGCTGTCAGGTGATATTGTGAGCCTGCAGCCGTGATTGGGCGCAAAAGGTTTACCTCCAATCACAAATGCGTGATCTGAGGGGAGTACTACTCCCATCAGCCTACGTCTGCTGTCACTGATAACCTCAAGAGCAGGCGGCCACTGATGGTAGTATTCATCAGCCGGCACCTGCACTATAAAGACCAAATTTTTCGCTTTATAAGAAGCTCCGGATTATAAGACGCACTCCAAATTTGGAGGAGAAAAATTGGAAAAATATGCAGCCTGCAGCAACGTTACCAGTGAGGTACATTCACATTATAAGGCGCACCCTTATTCCCCCCCAAATTTGGGGAAAAAAGTGCATCTTATAATCCAAAAAATATGGTAAATGAATTTAAAAAAATGGTGTAGCTTTAGCATGGCTGATAATTAAGAATAGAGGGGTCCTCGTACACAAACCTAACATTTTTTTACCTGGGTGGACCTGAACATCAATAGGTTCGCCCATCACTAGTCACTGGTTCAAATCGAGGAGCAGCCATGAAGAAGATTTGTCAAGGAAAGAGAATCAGCGTCATCCAGCTCATCAATGGCGGTCTCTCGGCCAAGAAAATTGCTAAACAGCATCATGTGAGTGCCATGACAGTTGGCAGAATACGAAATGAAGTCCATCCATTAAAAAGTCAAGAAGTGGATGTCCAGGAAAAAATATCGGAGGTAGATCATCGCAAGGTCTATCAGTTTCAGCAAGACAAGCAATGCAGTGTAGGTGGCTCATATGCTTCGTAATAGTGAGATTATAGATGTCCATAGAAGCACTGTGAGATGCACCTTACACAAGTCTGGAAAAGTGGTCTGAAAAAAGGTGTAGAAGCCTCTTCTTCAATTTTGTCAAAAGAAACGTTGATTCTAGTTTGCAAAAAAAGTACGAAAAGTGGACAGTAAAGGTTTGAAATAGATGATTTGGAGCAATGAGACAAAAGCCAATAGACCAGGCTCTGATGGGTGCAAATGGGTTCCGGTAGACAAAAGAGAAAAAATGGCTAATGGATAAATACATTAAAGGAACTGTCAAGTTTGGTGGAGGAAGCCTGATATGTATTCTTTTCACAGCCAAAGCGTTGGATACTTCACCAGAATCGATGGTGTTCTCAATGATGAGCGATATGTGAGTACCCTACGAGACAATTTACCTTGTACATTCGAGTACTATGGGTGTGAAAAGGACGACAGTGTTCCAGCAGTACAATGACCCGAAAACATACTGCAAGATTGGTGAAGAAGTGAGTATGTCACTGTCCCTGTAGAGAGGAGGGAGACTGACAATGCAGCGATGCCGGCATTGACATTATTTAATGTTTAGCTCCTTCACACCTGAGCCTGTTTTCACCTTCCTGACCAAACCAAATTTTACAATTCTGACCAGTATCACTTTATGAGGTAATAAGTTATAACTCTGGAATGCTTCAACATATCCCTGTGATTCTGAGATTGCTTTTCGTGACACAGGGAACATTATGTTATTGTTGAATTTACGTAGATATTTTGGGGGGTTTATTACCACCTTGCAGTCTCAGAGTGGCAATTACCTAAGTAAGCAGATTGTGATACTAGAAGGCTTTATTCTTTAAAGCCTGCTTGCAGCTCATTGTAGCTGGCCACATTACTGGATCCAAATAGCTTTATTCCCCCTGGTCTTCTACCCTGCTGCACAGGCAAAGCTATGTTTGGACCAGCGGTGCAACTATGCTATTGATCCAACTGTAGATCTTCAGGAATGCACCACCCTCTGAAAGCAGTGCACATCTGAAGAAAAGAAGTTGAGAAAACTTATTAAGTGTATGTTAACAGTGAGCTTTTTTGCAGACTTTGTAGCAAAAATTGAACAAAATGTTGTACACTCAAATAATGGACCCATGCGCCACGGAGCGGTCTTACCCTGGACAGAAAGTGGCTAAGCAGCTACTTGGTTTTCGCTAGAACTCATGATGGTGGAGATAGGCTCAAGCTACATGTTGTCGAAAGGTAACACTCCAAGGGCAGTCCCTGGTACACCAGCAGCTGACCTCAAGGGTCAGGTTTGCAGTCATGGACACGGACTCAAAGTCACTGGCAGGACAGGATCCTGGTACTGGTTGAGACAGTGCACATTCTAGAACTCTGGACAGGGTGAATATTGGCATTGATTGGGTACCACCAGAGTGGGATCAGGTACCACCAGATTGGTTTCACTTCAGAAAATACAGGTTCAAAGAACAGGTTCTGGTTCAGACAGAATGGTTCAGGGTACAGAAAAAGAAAAAATGTTCCAGGGTTCAGGATCCGACAGGACAGTTCAGCATTCTGGATCAGGTTCAGTCAAGACAAATATTGCAACACGCAATATGTTCAGGTACATACTAGACGGGTTAAGGATTCAGGACTAAGTTCAGGCAGAACTGATTATTGTTATTATTTATTTACTTAGCACCATTAATTCCATGGTGCTGTACATGAGATGGGGTTACATCAAAATACAAATATCACTTACATTATACAAAATTAACAATGACAGACTGGTACAGAGGGGAGATTCAACAGTAGGTTCAGGTGCACACTGGGACAGATTCAGCAATAGGTTTAGGGACCTGAAAACAAACTAGCAGGAACAAACTCAAGCTAAACATTATAGAGATCATTGTTCGAGCATCTCCTTTCAGGGGATGATGCCTTAACACTAGGAATCCCAGAGAGGGGACATTTAACATTTCTGCCTTTGGAACCTTTGGAGCTTGAAATTTCTGGGACTTCTAGTGTTAAGTACTAGATGCCTCCCAGCTATTGACTGGGGGATAATCTAGAGTGCTGCCCTACCACTTTAAGAACCGAGTAGCGCACACAATAAGCATGCCGACCGGAGACATGCGTGCCGTGTGCAGGCCCTGGGAGCAAGGAGCAATGGCAGGACAGAGATATGCTGCCAAGCGGCCATGGCAGTGAGTATGTCACTGTCCCTGTCGAGAGGAGGGAGATGGACAGTGCAGCGATGCCAGCATTGGCATTATTTAATGTTTAGCTTCTTTACACCTGAGCCTGTTTTCACCTTCCTGACCAGGCCAAATTTTACAATTCTGACCAGTGTCACTTCATGAGGTTATAACTCTGGAATGCTTCAACGTATCCCTGTGATTCTGAGATTGTTTCTCGTGACACATGGAACATTATATTATTGTTGAATTTAGGTTGATATTTTGGGGGGTTTATTTGTCACCAAAATTTTCTAGATAGATTAGCATACAATACAATTTTAAAAATAATTTCCTTTTACTTACTGTCAGTAGGTTTCTCTTTGGAAATAGCACTAACTTCTTTGTGACCTAGCATTAGATATGTATAAAAAAAACAGATTAAATTTACATTTTAAGAAGAGTCTCCATTGTACAAACCGGTGATAATCAGAGTGGCCATCCTGATTTTGAGGCATCAACCACTGCTTAAATTCTGA
Organism: Ranitomeya imitator; assembly: GCF_032444005.1. Classification (NCBI taxonomy): domain Eukaryota; kingdom Metazoa; phylum Chordata; class Amphibia; order Anura; family Dendrobatidae; genus Ranitomeya; species Ranitomeya imitator. The sequence goes on along the minus strand of NC_091282.1, from coordinate 1,026,134,338 downwards.
TAACTGCTCATTGCCTAGTTTACCGACCACCCTACAGTCTCAGAGTGGCCGATTACCTAAGTAAGCAGATCGCTCCTCTAGCAGGTTTTATTCTTTAAAGCCTGCTTACAGCTCACTGTAGCTAGCCACATCACTGGATTCAAATAGCCTCATCCCCCTCTTCCTCTACCAAAGATGCCTGTAGTAGTGTAAAGGCGTGCATTAGCTGCCCTCACCCCTTGAAGATCTCCTGGTTATATAATGCATTGTACTGCTTTAAATATTGCTTTATCTTTGTAGTGACCTGCACAGATAGCAGCAGACAGGGTTAAGTACTGAGGCCAGCCCAAGATTGGAGAAGTTAACAGGGGCACAAAGAGAAGTTGTTTGGGAAGAAAAAGACCTATGTTCCTGTTGCATGCAGACCTGCATGTTAACAGGTATCAAATAGCATGTTCTGAAGAAGAAAACCAGGATTATGCGGCAGCAGGATTTCTTATCTCAGGCAGGGGGCCTAGCAAGGACTCAGCAGAAGGAAGGATTCCTTAACTCATGCAAGCAGGTCTTAAGCAAACAATTTTGTATAATAGAAAAGAAGCTAGAGTGTAGCCAGGTATAAAGATCATAAAGGAAAATATAACTAGGTTGGGGCATGAGTTTTCCTGGGGAGAGCTGATGATGGGATGTATTGGCAAAGCAAGTGTAGGGTGAGGCTAGGATGATGAATATGTTGTGGAAGCAAGGGGGGTTTTATGATATTGTTTGTAGTCATATATTAATGTTTATATGTGTGATAAACAGGGTTTTATTAAATTCCTATGGCTGGTGTGCGTTTGGTTCTTCTATCAGCTTTGCCTATGGCCGTCTCTGGGAATGTAGGAGGTCTGTCCACTATGGGCAACTACACTAAGTACAGGAATATAGCTTGGTCTACACTCTAGTTAATTAGAGTTGGGGTTAGTCCACAGTTTGGAGGGGTTAGACCAGTTTTATAACAAAAGGTTTAGTTTAGTGGGGCAGTTAGAGTCTAGAACTCAGTCAAGTGCAAGTTTAGAGAGGAGTTTAGTCAATGAAGGAGAGTAGATTGGAGAGAAAAGCTGGACAAGACTTGAGGTCATGAGAGGGTATTGAGGTATTAAGAGCCAAACTCCTATCCCACCTGTGAGGAAGATGTCAGTCGTGACACAGAGAAAGGAAACAATGGTGTTCCTCAGGGAAACTGATATGTCAGGAGTAATGTCCCTAAGGCCTGCTAGGATGGTTGGGCTAGGGATAAGTCAGACAGAAAGGAGGCAACAACTGACGGACCAGGAAACAAAAGAAGCATGACTAAAATGGGACTATGGCTTATTATGTATGCTGCAGCTGTGTGTAACCGAATTGCACAATAAAGCTGGACTTATTAGCCCGCACCCAAGGTCTCCTGTCTTGTATGAAGCTACAGCTTCCTGAAGGAACAGTGAGTAAAGAATGAGCTCCACCGCACCACTCACTCATGTTTGGAAGAGGGGTTTCAGGGCAACTTGTGCTGGGCCTCTTTAACCCTTCCCAGTGCCTGCGCATTGCAGTACTTTACTCTGCCCTCAACAGGTCAGAGAAGTACGCCTGCGCAGGAGAGCCGATTCTGGGGATTGATGAAGAAGCAGGATGGTGGCGTCGCAAGAAGATGGAATGCACCGGACCCGCACCTGCGACACCTATCGGACCAGAATGCACAGGACCGCCCCCCCGGGTGAGTATAATATATCTTATTTTTCTTCACTTGCAGGTCGGACCGGGGGCTCATCTACAGCATTATATAATGCTGTAGATAAGCCCTGTAAGGCAGTGGCCGAATCTTATAGCGGCAAAATCTGCTGACAGGTTCCCTTTATCTGTCAATCTTCAGGAGTGCACCATCCTCTGAATAGCAGAAAGCCTGGTGCCTTGGAGTAGTGCTCTCAAGAGGGGGGGCTGTATTGGGTGCAGCTAAAAGGAAGCCCCCACATGACTGCATTGCCAAGGGGAGGAGTGGAGAATTTTTTAAAAAATTAATAGGTTTGTCCCGGGATTGGTGGGTTTATGTTGTGAATTCCGCTCTTGGGCTCCCTCCGGTGGTTGTAAGTGGCACTTTTGTGAGTTCTGCTCTTGGGCTCCCTCTTGTGGTTTCAAGTGGTATGGCTGCTCCTTGGAGTTAGCTGTCATCAGCTGCCTCCACTTATCGTCTCTTCTGCTCGGCTATTTAGGCCTGGCTGTTCCTTCAGCCAGTGCCACTTGTAAATGGTTCCTGGTTGGATTCACATCTCTTTGGAGTTCCCTGTTATCCTGACCAGTTCAGCTAAGCTAAGTTTTTGCTTGTCCTTTTCTGTCCATAGATTGTGTACTTATCCATTCTGTGCTTTCTATGTTTGTCCAGCTTATCAGTGTGAATTAATTATGTCTTGCTGGAAGCTCTGGGAGGCAGATTTGCCCTCCACACCTTTAGTCAGGTGTGGAGATTTTTTGTAAACTCTGCGTGGATTTTTGTAGTGTTTTATACTGACTGCACAGTATTCCATCCTGTCCTATCTATTTAGTTAGACTGGCCTCCTGTGCTCATCCTGGTTTCATTCTGCGTATGACTTTTCCCTCTCCACTCACAGTCATTATTTGTGGGGGGCTAATCTATCCTTTGGGGATTTTCTCTGAGGCAAGATAGCTTTCCTGCTTCTATCTTTAGGGGTAGTTAGCTCTTAGGCTGTGACGAGATGCCTAGGGAGA